>NC_136063.1:909590255-910790255 GCF_964261635.1 Lissotriton helveticus
TCATTGATAATTAAATATGTTAATTTTGCAATCACATTTTTTTACTTACATTTTACGTGTGACTTTTGGGGTTTGAGTGGGTAAATTATTGGATGCAAGTTAATCAATTTTTAAATAATTGATAAATATTTATGTTAATAGTGTAAATAATTTGGTTTTTAAAGTTCATTTCAAAATTCAAAATAGCTTTATAAGGTATAAACAACAACCATAAAGCAGGAATAAATTTTAGCATACATTTGCTAAGATATTCCAATACATAAAATAGAAAAGTTAATTATCAAGCACAATGCCTTTCCTTACAGAAATAGTTTTTGGGAAATAGGACGCACCATAAAAACATATCCCAGAATCATTGAAAGTAACCAACAATTTCATATCAGCTTGGGTTGTTCTCGCATTATATTTTATAAAAAGCTATTCAGATAAACACATCTGAAAGTAGAATAAAACTTACAAAAAAGCAGGAAGTACATGATGCTTTGTTTATATTGCCCATTACACGGGCATGGGGTAGAGGGGCACATTTTAATCGTCGGAAAATAAACTAGGTGATGTACGATACCTAATATCAGATGTGTCAGAACAAAACGGTGCGAGGGCCTAGTCACAAATGACAGATAATCTTGAAATCCTACTCTAAGCTCCAGCATTTGATAAAATACAAGGGAGGGTTGTTTCCCTACGACTCTCATACGAGTATCAATTTTATTGGCTAAAAAAATGTCCTTAGTCTCCTGTTTAGATATGGTTATCACACCACCTGGATTTGCCTGAATCTGGATATTAAATAAATTACTAAATGAATCATAAAAATATTTAATCCAGGGAATGCACAAACTTTTATCAAGGAGTAGACAGTCTTTAATAACTGTTTGAGTACATTTAGTCTCGTCTTTGGCTCAAATGGATCTCATTAACAAAAAAGGTTGCATGGTAATCTGATCCGACAGGTACTTTATTCCTACTTCTTGATGTATTATTTCATTTTAGAAGGCATTTTAGAAAATAATTTTCTTTATATTGTAAAATCTGATTATGATTGTGGCCCCACATCCCTGCACCATAAAGGGCTAGCCTTATAGATGTCTACCATATTCTTGAGACGATGATTACCAAGCTTTGATGCAAATTTGAAGATTCCATGGGCACTCTTGCCCATTTTAGAGCGAATATTAGATAGTTCATGCGTCCAATTCCCTTCATCTGAGTAGGTTATTTCCAGATAGCAGAAGATATTGACAGATTCTACTGGCAAACTCTCAAATAAATTACAAAAATTATCTGTTAACCGTTAGAGGCCAACTGGGGTTATAGAGAGCAACACCGCATCATCTGCATGAAGTAGGATGGGTACCGGGCTACGAGCGATTCAGGTGCATCTGCCTGTATCATCTGAAGGGCTTTGTCAACTTCCTTTATAAATAGGGAATAAAGTAGTGGTGCTAAGACGCTGACCATATCGCACCTTTCATGACAATTTCTCATATAGTCTAGCGAGGAAACAAAATATTTCTTTGGAGGCCCTGAGGTTTAGCAGTGTTGGCCACAGAATAGTATGGTCAACAAGGTCAAAGGCACTGCTGAGATCTGCAAAACACAGGTTAAATCTTTTCTGATTACCAAGCGTGTATTTGCCTATCAGAAGTTCTAAGTTGATGTATTGGCCTAGAGTTCCCAGCCCTTTTCTGAAACCATATTGCACTGGTGAGAGTATCTCGTTTTCGTTGGCCCAATCTTCTAATCTCACCAATAGTGTTCTGCTCATCACTTTATCTGAGTAGTCCAAAAGCGAGATGTCCAATAATTGTTAGTTTCTGATTTTATGCATTTTTTAAAAATGGGAATTATCACTGATTGACCCCATGAAGACGGAATATCCTCTGTCACGGCTAAATTACAAACTCTAGTTAAAATAGGGCCCCAGAGATTTAATACAGCTTTATAGACATCAATTTGGACCCCGTCTGGGCCAGGTGATTTACTACCCCTACTTCCAGTCAATCCTTACTGTACTTCCTTGTTTATGATATCTAGAGGTATCACTGGCAACTTACTCCCTATTAGGCTTTGCTTCCTAGATACATCGGAATCTGGTGGATTGAAAATACTAAAACATGTTTCACCCATGCATCACCATTAACATGGGACAGTAATTCAGGAAATTAATCAAACTTTAAAAACTGTGAATTTACAGTTTCCCGAAATTACTTATTGTTCGCTGTATCCGCTGCCATGGATAACTTGTCCCACGATTGCTCTTGAAGCTTAATTTTTCTCTCCTTAAGGGCAAATTTATAATTAAAATGAAGGTTTTTGATGATATCTTTATTTCTAGGTTTATTGCCTCACGCTTGATTATGTTGGCTTAATGCCTGAATACAGGTGTATCACCTATCTGCCCGCCTGCCACTGTGCCGGGAACCAGGGATAAACGGCGTTCCCTCCTATCTATTTCATCAATGATTACACTGACTGCTTGCACTAGAAAGGAATCAATCGTGGTGAGTGGATTATCAACTGTGGCTTTTTGGATCTTCTGTCTAACCATGTTGGCTCTCCTAGGGGTATCTACTGGTGGGATATGAACCAATATAATCTATTTTAAGAACACTCCTAGTATTATTCGACGGTGCAACATGCAACGGTACGAAAGTGCGAAAAAGCTGGGTTCAAAGGTGCAACATGCTGAAGGAAAAAAGGCATCAATTATAAAATCACACAATTGTTAAAAGATAACAAAGCTCTTTAAATAGTTATTTTTAGAAAAAGCATTTCAGTAAAAATACTGTACTACGATTAGAAGGGACTGATCAAGAATTAATTGCAAGTTAAATAGAAAAAGTTAGTCGATTGTGCCTTCCAGAAACAGATTTCTGAAATTGAGACGCATATGTGGGAGGTATTTCTTGCTCCTGGGCACCGTTAACTCGCTCCTGGATTATACAACTGGAGGGAAATTTTGTAACGTATAACTTAAAGCTCTCACCGACTTTCAGATAGTCAGTTTGGGACCCCACCTTATTGCCATCAAAGTAGGCTCTGTGTATTGCCAAGGTCCACGTAGAAGGAGGAACTGGGGTAGCCTAATAGATGGCTCTGTACTCGGGGAAACCAAGAGTAGTAGCCCAGCCCAGTCCGGGATGGGCACAGATGGGCCCGCCAGTGTGTGTCCTACTCAGCAGGAGAGCTTGGAGGATTTTATGCGCCTCTGGGCGCCAAACAGCAAAAGTGCATGGTGCGAGCGCGTTGGCCGCAGACCTGTCGCATAGGATTAGGGAATTGAAGTCCCCCGGTCAGCAATGCCTTGTCCCGCGCTGCGGGAGAGCTTGGAGGATTTTATGCGCCTCCCGGTGCCAAACAGCGAAAGTGCATGGTGCGTGCCCGTTGGCGGCAGACATGCCTTATAGAATTCCAGGACTTGGAGTCCCCCCGGTCAGCAATGCCTTGTTCCGTGCTGCGGGAGAGTTTGGAAGATTTTATGTGCCTCCGGACGACATAGGGCAAAAGTGTTTGGTGTATAAGCGTTGGTGGCAGTTATGCCACGTAGGATTCTGAGAATTGGAGTTCCCCCGGTCAGCAATGCCTTGTCACCCGATGCGGTAGAGCTTGGAGGATTCTATGCACCTCTGGGCACCAAATATCAAAAGTGCGTGGTGCGTGTGCCATGGCAGCATACATGCCACGTAGGATTCCGTGAATTGGAGTCCCCCCAGTCAGCAATGCCTTGTTCTACTCTGCGGGAGAGGTTGGAGGATTGTATGCGCCTCCAGGCACCAAACAGCGAAAGTGCCTGGTGCATGCACATTGGCGGCAGACTGTCACATAGGATTCTGGGAATTGGAGTCCCCCCTGTCAGCAATGCCTTGTGCCGCGCTGCAGGAGTGCTTGGAAGATTTTATGCGCCTCCAGGTGCCAAACACCGAAAGTGCTTGCGAGTTGGCGGCAGACGTGCTGCATAGGAGTTCCCCCGGTCAGCAATGCCTTGATAATTAATTATGTTAATTATGCAATCAATTTTTTTAACTTACATTTTAGGTGTGCGGTGTGGGTTTTGTATGAGTTTAGGGCGGAGAGTACGTTAATTTTAATTAAGTAATAATTGTTTAATTGATACTAATTATTACATTGATAATTACTTTTGTTAGTTGTGTATTTCATTTTTTGCATATTGTTGGAAGAAAATTCATCATAATTAAGTAATAATCAATTTTTAATTAATGATAATTAGTTTATTGATAAATATTTATGTTAATAGTGTAAATAATGTGTTTTTTTAAAGTTAACTTTCAGGTGTGGGTTGTGAGTTTTGTAGTGGTATAGGTTGGAAAGTAACTAAAATAAAATGATTAAATAACATGTTTTGCTAAAGAATAATTTGTAAATAAAATCATTTATTTAAATCAAAAATATTTTTGTATTTTAATTAAAATATTTATAGTTAGTTAAATGTATTTAACATTGTAATATGTATTTATTTAATTACATTTTTAATATAAAATATGTTTGTAGTTCCTTATTTCAACAAAAGGGGGGACGAAGAGGGACAGTGTTTAAAGGGGTCCAGTGTACCTGTCCAGAGAACATGTAACAAATGAGGTTGTACAAAGTTCCCCTAGATAAAAGCCTGTAGAGGAGTCTCTCTCTCAGTGAGGGTAGTGAAGGAGAAGGAAGTCTGGGAAGCCAACAGGTCCCTTGTCGGAACTAAGAAACCTCATACAACTACAGGACTGGATGACATGTCTCATTCAGCCCTTTCTGATGTTGTTTGCATCATCGGCTTCCTGCTCCTGCGTCAAGCCGGCGCTGCAATGCTTGACGGGTAACAACGTGTGTTACTCTCTGTCGGAGTTCTTTTGTTCCTTGCCGTGATTTTCTGGTGTGTGAGGTACAAAAACAGGTGGAGTAGTGAGCAGAATGTTGGTTTAAAAAAAGTTGGGTAGTCCACTAAGAAAACTTTATTGGTGTGGCTAGCCACTTTGTTAAAAAGTGCAAAGAGGGGTATGGAGGCCCAGGGTAACCATTAGTATGGCCTCATTTCAACCCTCCAACATGGTCAACATGTTTCATGCCCACACGGGGCAATTCTTCAGGACCAAAAAAAGTGCTCATATACTTAATAAGTGCCCTTAGGAGAGCTCAGGAGTATGGTTTAAACAACCTGGTGGGTCAATGACCGGAGTTTAGCCAAAAGTACTGTCACACCGTCAGACCTAGGGATTAAAAACGGGAAACATCAGTATTGTATGTAAATAGTTGCTCAGAATCTAAGCGTCTTGAGTATCCCAAAAATTTATAATAATGCAACACCCAGGCATCAGTGATTCACTTGGTCCTGGGACCGTTAAGTTTGTGCAGGGCAAGTGAGAGAGAGAGAGAGAGACTCTCGTTACAATGCGGTCCCAAGTAGTCTTTGGAACATGTAGTCTTTGGAACATGTGAGAGAAGACATAAAAGTTACAAAAAAACTAAAAATGTGTTAATCTTTGCAAGAGGTATGTTACATGGTGGTAATAGCGCCTCTTGTGTCAATCAAATAGGTCGTTAACATTAAACATTGAACAGCCAGTGTCCGCCAGGGAGGAAAAATATAGGCTTAACAGGAAGCCTGTCAGCACGGGTGCTTGCCAGTGGTCGGGGCTTACCAATGTCAAATCTGTCTCGATCTGCGCGGCTGATTCAGGTGGGGCGTGCGCTAGAGGAAGTAACCTGTAGAGACAATCAGCAGGGGAAAAGTGGGAACAAACAGTAAGACCCAGCTCATGGGGAAGGGGAGTGTGGGAGGAGACGGGGTCACCAGTTGGTCACAAGGGGTATCGTCTCGTCAGGCTGTGCCGAACGGTATGGCTGGGTCCCAGTCCCAGTCCGCGACTCTGCCCGTCGGTGCCCGTCGGCGCCAACCAAGTGTGCCGCTGGTCGGGAGTGCGACCGGCTGTATGGCAGGGCCGTGTGTTAGAGAACAAGGTGGCGGGCCCGGCCGGCAGGAAAAGCAGAGCCGCTGGACCCGACGGGGGCAGTCACCATTGACCGCAGCCGGGCGGAGCAACCAGCCCCAAGCGGTCTCCTGGGGGGCCGTCAAAACAGCACAATGTTGGAACAGGGGCGAGGGCCCTGATTGCTTACCTTAGCCACGGAGAAACGGCGTCATTAGCAACCTACCCCCACTCGCACAGGCGTGTAGTGGAACGCGAACCAGCCGGTAAAGCGCTAACATCCACACGCCGGTTAAATGTCGGGTTTGCGAGCGTCAGGGGGAGGGGGGGGCGTGTCTCGTCACGCATGAGCAGGGCAGCCAATCAGGGGCCTCTCAAGTTTGAGAAGGAGGTTTTGCTAGCTGTCAGGGATCGTGTGTGAAGTGGTTCAGGTTATGACAAAGCATACATGTCTCATTAACTGAACACCGTGGTCTCACGGCAGACCAGCCCGGTTTGGGAATTTGCAGGCAGCCCTGGGGGAGGCACTCGGGGATAGCGGAGGCGGCAGTAGTGAGCGCCCCCTCGTCGGTATTGCCAGCAAACGCGCAGAGCGAGTGGTGCCCCACAACTAGCATGGCCCCAGAGGAGGTGAGGGGGTAATGAGGGGGTATTGGGTCGTTGGATGCCGGCAAAGGAGCCAGTCAAGTTGGTTCGCGGGGCAGTTGCCAATGGATGCCAGGCAAGGCGGACCGCGGCGTGGTTGACATAAACCCCACCCGGTGGGGGGGGGGGGGGGGGGGTTGGTTGTTGGGAGGGGTTTTGGTTGCCGGTGATGCCATCGAGGGTTATGTGGACAAGGGGGATCTAGTCCAACTGGGGTGCGTAAGTGCACCAGAATGTTAGTGTGGAATGGTTCAGTTTGTCTACATTCGGTGTCCAACAGTGACATCAACCCTGGTTGAGCAAGATAAGGGTGAGGAAGGAGGGACATGAGGGTTATTTGGCTAGCTGATTCCAGGGGACGGAGTCATTCAATCCGCATGTGTCTAATTGTAAACGGTGCACCCACCTCTGTTCCAGTCTGTACAGTGATTGTTGACTGATGGATGGATGGCATTCTAAAACCACCCATTGCATGTTATCTGCTGAGTGTCCGGCTTCTTTACAGTGTTCATAAATTCTTGTGTGGGTCTTGGCACAACGAATGTTGCTGTTGTGTTCAATTATACGTGTTTTCACGGTGCGCATAGTCATGCCTATATATTGGAGGCCGCAGGGGCATGTGAGCATGTATATGCATCTACTGCTGTTGCAGTTGGTATGTTTGGTCATATGCCACGTGAAAGATGGTGATAAAGTCAACTCTTTGCTTTGTATGGACTGTGGGCAGACAGTACAGTTACCACATCTAAAGTGGCCCACCACTGGTGGAAGACCCCAGAGTGTGTTCAGGTGGTGAGTACTAGACTTCTTAGGTCGAGTGTGGGTCAGGGTATCCTTAAGGTTGGCAGTTCTTTTGAAAGCAAAGCGTGGACGTGGGATGTCCAAGCCAGCAGAGTTCAGGGTACCCCAATGGGAATTAATGGTCTTCTTGATGAAGGTGGAATTCTTGGTGTAAGTGGTTACACATGTGATGGCATCATCTACTGGCTTAGGATGTGTCTCCAACAGGGCTTCTCTGTTGTTGTTAAGTGCTCGTTTGGCTGATTGTTTCAGAAGTCTGGTGGGGTACCCCCTCTCTTGGAGTTTGTGCTGTAAGGTAGAGGCTTCGCGTTTGTAATCAGTCACTGATGTGCAGTTTCTGCGGATCCGAAGGAAATGCCCGAAGGGTAAATTATCCCTCAGGGCCCTGGTATGGTGACTCTGGTATGGGAGAAGACTGTTCCTATCGGTCTCTTTCCTGTAAAGAGTGGTGGTGATCTCCGTCGGGTCCAGCCTGATGGTAAAGTCAAGGAAGGGGAGTGATACTTCAGAGATAGTTCCTGTGAATTTCAGAAACGGGTTTTGGAGGTTGATCCATGCGCAAAAGGCCTCACAACTCGTCCGATCCCCCTTCCAAAGGATCAGGATGTCGTCGATGTAGCGACGCCAGAGGGACAAGTGTTCAAGGAATGGGTTGGTGTTGGCTTGGTAGATGTAGTGTTCCTCGAAGGAGGCCATGTAAATACAGGCCAGGCTCGGCGCGAAGGTCGAGCCCATGGAAGAACTCCGACAGAGAGTAACACACGTTGTTACCCGTCAAGCATTGCAGTGCCGGCTTGACGCAGGAGCAGGAAGCCGATGATGCAAACAACATCAGAAAGGGCTGAATGAGACATGTCATCCAGTCCTGTAGTTGTATGAGGTTTCTTAGTTCCGACAAGGGACCTGTTGGCTTCCCAGACTTCCTTCTCCTTCACTACCCTCACTGAGAGAGAGACTCCTCTACAGGCTTTTATCTAGGGGAACTTTGTACAACCTCATTTGTTACATGTAGTTCCTTATTCCCATATATATATTTGTATGTGTTTACTATGTTTTTTAAAATATTTTATTGTATTGAAGAGAATTTGCTTTTTTCTAATGCTGCACTGACTGGCGTCGGAAAAGTACATGTTACCACTCCACAATCCAACACTTTCTCTACTGTTACACTTATTGGAGTTAAAAAAGTTAATTTCACCCCTCCTCAATCCCTCACTTTTCTTACTGTTGCAGATTGGATTGGAAATGGTCAATTTGATCCCTCCACAATCAATCACTTTCCCTACTGTTTCACTAATTGGGGTGGAAATAGTACATTTTACCCCTCTGCAACCCAACATGTTCCCTACTGTTGCACTGTCTGAGGTAGGAATAATTAATGTTACCCCTTTGCAATCCAAAACGTTCCTACTGTTGACTAACTGGATTTGGAATTGAAAATTTTACCCCTCCTCAAATAGACACTTTCCCTACTGTCACTCTGACTGGAGAAGGGATATAGTTAATGTTAACCCTCCACAGTTTGACACTTTCTCTGCTGCCTCTGCACTCATTGGAGTGGGAATAGTACATTGTACCTTCTGCAATCTGACACTTTCCCTACTGTTGCTCAGAATATCATGCAAATAGTAAATTTTACCGCTCCGCAATCTGACACAGTCCCTATTGTTACTCAGACTGGAGTAGGAATAGTAAATGTTACCCCTCCACAATCCAATACTTTCTTTACAGTTGCACTGACTGTATTTGGAATTGTAAATGTTACCCCTCCGCAATCTGACACTTTCCCTACTGTTGCTCAGACTAGAGTAGGAATAGTAAGTTTCACCCCTCCGCAATCTGACACTTTCCCTACTGTTGCACTGAGTGGTTTTGCAATTGCAAATGTTACCCCTCCGCAATCTGTCACTTTCCCTACTGTTGCTCAGATTGGATTGGCAATAGTTAATTTTAACCCTCCAAAATCTAACACGTTCTCTACTGCTGCCCTCATTGGATTGGGAATAGTACATTTTACCCCTCCGCAATCTGACACTTTCCCTACTGTTGCTCTGACTGAAATGGGAATAATATATTTTACCCCTCCGCAATCCGACACAATCCCTACTGTTGCTCAGACTGGAGTGGGAATAGTGCATTTTACCAGTTCGCAATCCAACACTTTCCATACTGTTCCACTGACTGGAGTAGGAGTTGTACATTTTACCCCTTCGTAATCCAATACTTTCCCTACTGTTGAAATTATTGGAGTTGGAATAGTTTATTTTAACCCTCCGCAATTCAAAACCTTCTCTACTGTTGCACTAGTTGGACTGGGAATAGTAAATCTTACCCCTCTGAAATTCAACTCTTTCCCTACTGTTGGACTGACTGGAGTGGAAATAGTACATTTAACCCCTCCGCAATTCAACACATTAACTTGTTTCGTCTATGAACAGACAAAAATACCTTTTTTGTTAAATTCTTGTTGCTTTTCATTGTAATCCTGGATTGAGTGTCATTTATCCAACTATATTGAGGAAGTATGCCTCATTAGTAATTATTGGAATGAGGGAGGGTATGAAGATGTAACGTTTAAATACTTACCAGTAATTCCATTCCTCTGAGTGAAATCTTCCTTAATCAGTTGTAATATATCCTGCTCATGCGTATAGTTTACTATGCCAAATCACATAGCTTGTTCAGACAGAAATAATAGTTTTTAGTGTTTATAGCTTGTTGTACAAAGGGTTATGGGTGTAGGTGGGGCTTCTATACTCACTGCATGTGTGCAGTCAGTAATATGTTTTTATTCTGCATTGAAGCCAAGAATATTGAACTAAGACTAATAGAATTACTGGTAGTCAATTGTAACTTTTACCCATAAGAATAGGGTGGAAAAAGACTGGGAATCGTTGTGAGTGTTTTTAGGTGTTCACCACCTTCTCAAACACCACACCTTTCAATCACATGAGAAGAATTATGGGGCTGATTATGATGGACAACGGCCATCGTATTGGGGATGAGATCGCCCAACAAGCTGTCGGCGGTCCCACGTGCTGTATTACGATGCAACAGCCTTCAAGGTGGTCGCAAAGTGTATTTTTTGTATTGTGGCATGTGCTGCAGGCTGCAGCACATGCCGCTGTCCAAAAAACACACATTTTGCATATCCCTGCACTATATGGCAGACAACATGTGGTTTCTGCCACATGATGCAGGATATGTAGTGACCCCCAGGTTCCGTGTCTGGGAGCCAGGGTGTAAGGGGGGCCTGCTAGGGGCCCTGTTCTGCTTGAGTTTTCGGATTAGATAGGACCTGCTCATCAGAGCATCACTAACTCAGCCAGAACGTTACCACCTCCCCCTCCCTAGGGCCTATTTACAAGGTTTTCAACATATATCTACCACCTAAGGACAGGGAATTCCTAAGATACATACCATGTACCTCTCAATCAATCATCTTATGGTCCCATTCGAACCCAGACAACCTACCCATCTGGCAGCAATCAATGTCCTCGCGGTCCCATTCGAACCCAGACAACCTGCCCATCCGGCAGCATTTCCTATGATCAGTAATCAATGTCCTCGCGGTCCCATTCGAACCCAGACAACCTACCCATTCGGCAGCATTCAATGTCCTCGCGGTCCCATTCGAACCCAGACAACCTACCCATCCGACAGCATTCAATGTCCTCGCGGTCCCATTCGAACCCAGACAACCTACCCATCCGGCAGCATTCAATGTCCTCGCGGTCCCATTCGAACCCAGACAACCTACCCATCCGGCAGCATTCAATGTCCTCGCGGTCCCATTCGAACCCAGACAACCTACCCATCCGGCAGCATTCAATGTCCTCGCGGTCCCATTCGAACCCAGACAACCTACCCATCCGGCAGCATTCAATGTCCTCGCGGTCCCATTCGAACCCAGACAACCTGCCCATCCGGCAGCATTTCCTATGATCAGTAATCAATGTCCTCGCGGTCCCATTCGAACCCAGACAACCTACCCATCCGGCAGCATTCAATGTCCTCGCGGTCCCATTCGAACCCAGACAACCTACCCATCCGGCAGCATTTCCTATGAGCACCATTACACAAATAAAGGGATCAGTCTCACTATTCATCAGGGGTATAGTACTACAATATTCTGGATCACACAATAGTTGCCAAATTAGGTGATGTACCACCTATCCTTCAATCCAAGAGCTCCTCTCTCCCTTATTCAGTTACCACTTACCTGATCAGGGTTAGCATCTGTTCACATAGCAGCACCTGACTAGAAGAACAGGTTACCTTTTCATACAAGAATAAGAAGCACACTGGTTCACTATGCAAAGGTTCTTATCAAATATAAGCTCTCCTCTACCCCCTTGCTCAGACCCACATGGACGGGAGATGCATCCGTTCACCTGCACCTGACTAGAAGAAAGGTTAGCCTCACTAATAATAACAACTTCTGCACAATGGTTCACTAAGAACTGGGGCATCTTTATTTCACAACAATAACAACATTATCAACACATCATAGACACATACACAGATCTGCAGGGTCTCTGTAAAGACCACATTCACATCTAACTGACAGGGACTGTAAATAAACTGCACACCGCTGAAAGGAAAAGGATTAGCAATGCAATGAAACATTACAGTAGGGAATCTAACCTAGGAAATAAAAGCAAGGGTTAATGTAAGTGTAAAGCAAACTAGTTTAGAACACCTCACCCTATTAGGAGGACTGTCTCTCTCTCTCTCTGGTGGAATCAGGGCTCTCTCTCTCTCCCTCCATCACCACAGCTTCACTCCTCTGGCTCAGCTGCCCCAGCTGGCAACTTCCACTCCTCCATGAGGCATCCGAATACACTGGCAGCTCCAGCTGACAGTTCCAACTTTGTTCTAATATTCATCTGACTGCTTTCTCCAACTTCAGCAATCATCTGCCTTCTCTCTCTCCATTCACAGAATCCACTGCAACTGACTTGAACGGTCCAAAACACCAACTGACCTAAAACATCACCTTTACCCTGCAAGCATCTCAGTCTGCAGGGACAGAAAGCAAAATGGAGTCTCTCTAGTTCTGGGCCTTGTAGGCCTGAGAAGGATGAAATAACACTTAGCTCTATCAGAGTACCTACACAAACCATACCAATATGTAATATAAAGTCAAGACAACAGGATCCACCCTCTACTATAGGTAGAATCATGAAAGGACACCTAATTATGTCAAAGCCAATAGGCAATAGATGGATTAGAGTCAACAATAAGGGATCTATCATCATATTAAGCAGCTATCCTCTAGTTTATGCTTCTAGGTATGGCAAAAAGGCCTTAAAAGGACCAACACAAGGCAAGAATAGAGATTCAGGATGGTAGCAAGCTTAAAGTCACCATCACTCATAAATAGAGCCCAAAAATCGAGCAGAACATTGCACCCTTGACTTTAACTTGCTAACATCGAACAACAACAACAAACAAATAAACAAACATCGACATGATCTACCAACAAAATCAAAAACAAAAAGACTCCCTAAAATGAATGACAACCAAGGAAATACCACCTAAAGCTTGATATAGGGAATATAAATCTGAAAACAAATCAAAATATCTGATAACCACAGAAACTAACCTAAGCACCCTTGAACTAAATGTGCCTCAACTTCTAGTAATAACTCATGAAATCTATTAATGTAGGGACATGTCTGTGAAGTAAAAATAACAAAGGGCCTAAATGAGGCCTACCTACTTCGGTCAACTTAAGAAACTAACCTAAGCGCCCTTGAACTAAATGTGCCTCAACTTCTAGTACTAACTCATGAAATCTATCAATGTAGGGATATGTCTGTGAAGTAAAAACAACAAAGGGCCGAAACGAGGCCTACCTACTTCGGTCAACTTAAGAAAGGATTTGGTAAAGTCTGACAAATAAACATAACAAATGGTCCTCAATGTCTGTGCAACTATTACTAGTAAATCTAGGACATGACCTAACTAAATGACACACCTCCCAGGACAACTTAAAGACTAGGGTGACCACCCTTGGAACTAATTCCACTGCTCCAATTAAAAGTTGATGGATCAAAGTGAAAGTGTAACAACATGAAAACAAGGATAACCCCATTCCTACAAAATAGCTGGTGTAGCACTACGCATATCAAGCAGGAAAATCAAAAAAAAAGTGGTCTAAGTGTGGTGCATATACTCATCTAAAAGATAATTCAGACATAGTCTGTCCAGAAATCCCTATAGCTAAAACAGCTGAATCAGAAACTTAAACTTGAAAAACTAAGTAATAGGAGACCATGCCAAAGTCAATAGGCAAAGGTCATAAGTCATCTAACTCAGGAAACAGTGTGCACCTAATCCCTCTGTAGCAATCTGTGGAACACATGTGTGCACCATCATACAGAACACTACTTTCCCTTCATTGGCAAAACTGTTTTACAGAAAACAGGAAAACTATCCAATAGGTGAAAGATAGACAAGTGTTAAGTCAATCTGTAATAGCATAGCATACTAAGATCAAAACATCATGTATCACAGGGCATCAGATTACTAAAGCAGCTCACTAATTATATACTGCACCCTATGACTTTCAAACAAAAACATTTGCATTAAACCAAAGGCCAAATTATGAATGTGGCACTGCATCTTTCAAACTGGAAAATCAAAAGCATAAACAGGACTGAAAATTTAACATTATCATTGGGGCCTGTTTGTGGTAACTGTAAAAAGTGGTATCATGTCCATCTGAAATAAAAACATGGGACTCAAGAATGCAGGCCAAGGAATTACATTATAGACTCCTTTCATAAAGGAACATTATTATAACCAAATACCAATGGGTTATTTTAGATCATCACTTTAAACAAAAATTTCTTTTTTCAAACATCGGACTATTGGCTTTGTCAAAAAAAAATTCTTTTAGGAAATCCAGGAATGGTACTGCTGAAGCATCCAACTGAAGATCTACAATTTGAACCAAAAAAAGGATTTTAATTAAAAGTGTCTCTATCAAAAAAAGTTAGTCTGTTCTTTCTAAAACGGAAAGCAGGTATGACAGTTCTCCAGTGTGCAAGACACACCGCTCCAAAGTTCTTTGCCAGGAAGGAATCCCATCTGATCTTGTCATTCATGGAACTTCAGCTATCCGCCGTAAGACACCGCTTCTCGCCATCAGCTCCGGTGTAGTTTGGGCCCACGCTGGTTCCGCTTTTCAGAAAATAACAAACTAACATAACAACAAGAACATAACAAACCAAAATAACAAACGGGGCGGGGCAGACCATCCATGCACTCCCGCACAAGCCATCAACCTGAAACGAGAGATAAGCATCAATCATCTTATAAAAGAAAATTTTCCATTCAAAAAAGCACCCCAAGTGCTTTTCATTTCTGTAAGAAGAAAACCTCCTAATTCCTGAAAAGAACTCTCTAAATCCAAGGGATAATTTGAACACTCTACCTATACCATAATTTGTTTGGGCAGAATCCCCCCCCAATTTTTTTTTTTTTTACACAAGTCAGAAGGGCTGGGGCCTAGTCACTCTCTCTTACCCCTTTGAGAAACAGCCCCTCCCTTCAGAGCCATCCGCGCTCAGGGGCTGGCTCAATTCCAATCATAACAAAATAGGAGACAGCTCTCTCTCCTCTGAAATTGGGTAATGGCCAAAGGGAGCCTACACTCATACAAGGCCCCCACCATCTGGTCTGAGGACGGGCCTGAGTTATCTCGTTCAAGGTTACAACAACATTTTTCTTTCCCTGCTTTGTGCTCACACATTTTTACATGAAACTCCATGCAGCCGGTATTCTACCCTTCTCCCTTCAGACAAGTACCGTATTTCTCTAACTAATGTAATCAAGTTCTTAAGCTATTATTTTTCTATAGCCATATGAAAAGTTAACCAACATTCAAAAGACGGCATTCTGCACTAAAGCAATTTTAAACTGATATAAGGGATGTGAGTGTAAAAAGTCAAAATCAAAATAGAACCTCATATCCACCCTTGACTGTATACACGAACATCAAACAATTTTGTCATAACGGTTCACTATTTGCTGAAAGGGAAAAAATAGTAGACCAACAACGCATGCAGGCACATTTCATTTTTTTATAACATGCGAAACACCATCAAATTAAACAAGGGACAACATAACATTTTGCATTGCATAACCAAGAATCCATAATTAAATGTGAAAACTTTTCCATTCTACATATAAAAAGGGGCCAGATTCATCATATCATTTAAAAGCACACGGTTGCATTTCACCAATTAAAGCACACTCTACATTGAAATAATTTCATTTCCAGAACCGAAGATTGCACCATCCGTGCACAGCTGAAAACGATCAAAACACCCCCTCACATTCCAACAGGTTGATGTACACCTCCGAGTCAAACTCATTAAATCATGTGTACAAAGGGAAGACACACAGAAACCCGTGGATGCATTCCAAACAGTACGTAAAAATGAACACTGCTGTCTCAATTCAAGATATCAACACTTTTGGCCGCTGAAATGTAAGCCTTCCCCGAGCGCAGCAGACACAAGGGAAAGTCCCAGGACTAATCTCTCACGTTCTCACATAACAGTCGAGCTCCTTTCAAAAACACATTTTCTCCCCCAACAGACAGAAAGGATCCAACCCTTCCCTGCTCAATGGAGCAAACTATTCACTAATCTCAGGCACAAAGCGCTATGCACATGGTCTAAAGAAGCCACTCATACATGTTTAGCACACGGCGCTATTCACAAGAAACACAATGATAACACGCTAATCACAGACCAAATATACAAGGCACTACAGACCATATTTACAAGGCACTATCCACAAAGTCTCAAAAGCCTTAAGCACACGGCGCTATTCACAAGAAACACAATTATAACACGCTAATCACAGACCAAATATACAAGGCACTACAGACCATATTTACAAGGCACTATCCACAAAGTCTCAAAAGCCTTAAGCACACGGCGCTATTCACAAGAAACACAATGATAACACGCTATTCACAGGCCAAATATACAAGGCACTACACACAAGGCACACAAGCCTTAGTTAGAAGGCGCTATGCACAAGATCCTTAAAAAGCTACTCACAAGTCAGAAGCACAAGGCGCAATTCACAAAGAATTCCACTAGTCACACCCGAGGCGCTATGCACATGGAATCGTAATTCACAAATAATTCCACTAGTCACACCCGAGGCGCTATGCACATGGATTCAACAAACTAATCACAAGTGAGAAGCGCAAAGCGCTATGCACAAGGCACGCAAGCCTTAGTCAGAAGGCGCTATGACCAAGATCCTTAAAAAGCCACTCACAAGTCAGAAGCACAAGGCGCAATTCACAAATAATTCAACTAGTCACTCACAAAGCACTACGCACATGGAGTCGCAATTCACAAATAACTCCACTAGTCACACCCGAGGCGCTATGCACATGGATTCAACAAACTATTCACAAGTGAGAAGCGCAAAGCGCTATGCACAAGGCACGCAAGCCTTAGTCAGAAGGCGCTATTTACAAGATTTTCAGCAAGTTATATCACAGAATACATTTCACACTTCTCAGCATAAGCAAATGCAGCAAGCCATTTGATAAGCAGTTTACAAGACATTTTCATACACAGGCACCCTTCAAGCCTGACAGATCAAACACCAAGATGAAAAGCATTTCTCCTACACTGCATAAGTCAGATGCCATGATGTATTGCAATCGCCCTACACTCCAACAGTCCAAGCCAATAGGTCAGGGACCACGTAATTGGCCCCCACACACACAGACACCCTTCCAGCCTGACAGGCCAAACACCAAGATGAAAAGCATTTCTCCTACACTGCATAAGGTAGATGCCATGATATACAGCAATCTCTCTACACTCCAACAGTTCAAGCCAATAGGTCAGGGACCACGTAATTGGCCCCCTCACACACAGGCACCCTTCCAGCCTGACAGGCTAAACACCAAGATGAAAAGCATTTCTCCTACACTGCATAAGTCAGATGCCATGATGTACTGCAATCTCCCTACACTCCAACTGTTCAAGCCAATAGGTCAGGGACCACACCCCACCATGCAATTCACAGACTGTACACAGATGTCAAATTTTCAAAGGGTTTTCACACAGATTAACGTAAACGGTTCAGTGACGCCAAATGTTCTGCTTGAGTTTTCGGATTAGATAGGACCTGCTCATCAGAGCATCACTAACTCAGCCAGAACGTTACCACCTCCCCCTCCCTAGGGCCTATTTACAAGGTTTTCAACATATATCTACCACCTAAGGACAGGGAATTCCTAAGATACATACCATGTACCTCTCAATCAATCATCTTATGGTCCCATTCGAACCCAGACAACCTACCCATCTGGCAGCAATCAATGTCCTCGCGGTCCCATTCGAACCCAGACAACCTGCCCATCCGGCAGCATTTCCTATGATCAGTAATCAATGTCCTCGCGGTCCCATTCGAACCCAGACAACCTACCCATTCGGCAGCATTCAATGTCCTCGCGGTCCCATTCGAACCCAGACAACCTACCCATCCGGCAGCATTCAATGTCCTCGCGGTCCCATTCGAACCCAGACAACCTACCCATCCGGCAGCATTCAATGTCCTCGCGGTCCCATTCGAACCCAGACAACCTACCCATCCGGCAGCATTCAATGTCCTCGCGGTCCCATTCGAACCCAGACAACCTACCCATCCGGCAGCATTCAATGTCCTCGCGGTCCCATTCGAACCCAGACAACCTACCCATCTGGCAGCATTCAATGTCCTCGCGGTCCCATTCGAACCCAGACAACCTGCCCATCCGGCAGCATTTCCTATGATCAGTAATCAATGTCCTCGCGGTCCCATTCGAACCCAGACAACCTACCCATCCGGCAGCATTCAATGTCCTCGCGGTCCCATTCGAACCCAGACAACCTACCCATCCGGCAGCATTTCCTATGAGCACCATTACACAAATAAAGGGATCAGTCTCACTATTCATCAGGGGTATAGTACTACAATATTCTGGATCACACAATAGTTGCCAAATTAGGTGATGTACCACCTATCCTTCAATCCAAGAGCTCCTCTCTCCCTTATTCAGTTACCACTTACCTGATCAGGGTTAGCATCTGTTCACATAGCAGCACCTGACTAGAAGAACAGGTTACCTTTTCATACAAGAATAAGAAGCACACTGGTTCACTATGCAAAGGTTCTTATCAAATATAAGCTCTCCTCTACCCCCTTGCTCAGACCCACATGGACGGGAGATGCATCCGTTCACCTGCACCTGACTAGAAGAAAGGTTAGCCTCACTAATAATAACAACTTCTGCACACTGGTTCACTAAGAACTGGGGCATCTTTATTTCACAACAATAACAACATTATCAACACATCATAGACACATACACAGATCTGCAGGGTCTCTGTAAAGACCACATTCACATCTAACTGACAGGGACTGTAAATAGACTGCACACCGCTGAAAGGAAAAGGATTAGCAATGCAATGAAACATTACAGTAGGGAATCTAACCTAGGAAATAAAAGCAAGGGTTAATGTAAGTGTAAAGCAAACTAGTTTAGAACACCTCACCCTATTAGGAGGACTGTCTCTCTCTCTCTCTGGTGGAATCAGGGCTCTCTCTCTCTCCCTCCATCACCACAGCTTCACTCCTCTGGCTCAGCTGCCCCAGCTGGCAACTTCCACTCCTCCATGAGGCATCCGAATACACTGGCAGCTCCAGCTGACAGTTCCAACTTTGTTCTAATATTCATCTGACTGCTTTCTCCAACTTCAGCAATCATCTGCCTTCTCTCTCTCCATTCACAGAATCCACTGCAACTGACTTGAACGGTCCAAAACACCAACTGACCTAAAACATCACCTTTACCCTGCAAGCATCTCAGTCTGCAGGGACAGAAAGCAAAATGGAGTCTCTCTAGTTCTGGGCCTTGTAGGCCTGAGAAGGATGAAATAACACTTAGCTCTATCAGAGTACCTACACAAACCATACCAATATGTAATATAAAGTCAAGACAACAGGATCCACCCTCTACTATAGGTAGAATCATGAAAGGACACTTAATTATGTCAAAGCCAATAGGCAATAGATGGATTAGAGTCAACAATAAGGGATCTATCATCATATTAAGCAGCTATCCTCTAGTTTATGCTTCTAGGTATGGCAAAAAGGCCTTAAAAGGACCAACACAAGGCAAGAATAGAGATTCAGGATGGTAGCAAGCTTAAAGTCACCATCACTCATAAATAGAGCCCAAAAATCGAGCAGAACATTGCACCCTTGACTTTAACTTGCTAACATCGAACAACAACAACAAACAAATAAACAAACATCGACATGATCTACCAACAAAATCAAAAACAAAAAGACTCCCTAAAATGAATGGCAACCAAGGAAATACCACCTAAAGCTTGATATAGGGAATATAAATCTGAAAACAAATCAAAATATCTGATAACCACAGAAACTAACCTAAGCACCCTTGAACTAAATGTGCCTCAACTTCTAGTAATAACTCATGAAATCTATTAATGTAGGGACATGTCTGTGAAGTAAAAATAACAAAGGGCCTAAATGAGGCCTACCTACTTCGGTCAACTTAAGAAACTAACCTAAGCGCCCTTGAACTAAATGTGCCTCAACTTCTAGTACTAACTCATGAAATCTATCAATGTAGGGATATGTCTGTGAAGTAAAAACAACAAAGGGCCGAAACGAGGCCTACCTACTTCGGTCAACTTAAGAAAGGATTTGGTAAAGCCTGACAAATAAACATAACAAATGGTCCTCAATGTCTGTGCAACTATTACTAGTAAATCTAGGACATGACCTAACTAAATGACACACCTCCCAGGACAACTTAAAGACTAGGGTGACCACCCTTGGAACTAATTCCACTGCTCCAATTAAAAGTTGATGGATCAAAGTGAAAGTGTAACAACATGAAAACAAGGATAACCCCATTCCTACAAAATAGCTGGTGTAGCACTACGCATATCAAGCAGGAAAATAAAAAAAAAAGTGGTCTAAGTGTGGTGCATATACTCATCTAAAAGATAATTCAGACATAGTCTGTCCAGAAATCCCTATAGCTAAAACAGCTGAATCAGAAACTTAAACTTGAAAAACTAAGTAATAGGAGACCATGCCAAAGTCAATAGGCAAAGGTCATAAGTCATCTAACTCAGGAAACAGTGTGCACCTAATCCCTCTGTAGCAATCTGTGGAACACATGTGTGCACCATCATACAGAACACTACTTTCCCTTCATTGGAAAAACTGTTTTACAGAAAACAGGAAAACTATCCAATAGGTGAAAGATAGACAAGTGTTAAGTCAATCTGTAATAGCATAGCATACTAAGATCAAAACATCATGTATCACAGGGCATCAGATTACTAAAGCAGCTCACTAATTATATACTGCACCCTATGACTTTCAAACAAAAACATTTGCATTAAACCAAAGGCCAAATTATGAATGTGGCACTGCATCTTTCAAACTGGAAAATCAAAAGCATAAACAGGACTGAAAATTTAACATTATCATTGGGGCCTGTTTGTGGTAACTGTAAAAAGTGGTATCATGTCCATCTGAAATAAAAACATGGGACTCAAGAATGCAGGCCAAGGAATTACATTATAGACTCCTTTCATAAAGGAACATTATTATAACCAAATACCAATGGGTTATTTTAGATCATCACTTTAAACAAAAATTTCTTTTTTCAAACATCGGACTATTGGCTTTGTCAAAAAAAAATTCTTTTAGGAAATCCAGGAATGGTACTGCTGAAGCATCCAACTGAAGATCTACAATTTGAACCAAAAAAAGGATTTTAATTAAAAGTGTCTCTATCAAAAAAAGTTAGTCTGTTCTTTCTAAAACGGAAAGCAGGTATGACAGTTCTCCAGTGTGCAAGACACACCGCTCCAAAGTTCTTTGCCAGGAAGGAATCCCATCTGATCTTGTCATTCATGGAACTTCAGCTATCCGCCGTAAGACACCGCTTCTCGCCATCAGCTCCGGTGTAGTTTGGGCCCAAGCTGGTTCCGCTTTTCAGAAAATAACAAACTAACATAACAACAAGAACATAACAAACCAAAATAACAAACGGGGCGGGGCAGACCATCCATGCACTCCCGCACAAGCCATCAACCTGAAACGAGAGATAAGCATCAATCATCTTATAAAAGAAAATTTTCCATTCAAAAAAGCACCCCAAGTGCTTTTCATTTCTGTAAGAAGAAAACCTCCTAATTCCTGAAAAGAACTCTCTAAATCCAAGGGATAATTTGAACACTCTACCTATACCATAATTTGTTTGGGCAGAATCCCCCCCCAATTTTTTTTTTTTTTACACAAGTCAGAAGGGCTGGGGCCTAGTCACTCTCTCTTACCCCTTTGAGAAACAGCCCCTCCCTTCAGAGCCATCCGCGCTCAGGGGCTGGCTCAATTCCAATCATAACAAAATAGGAGACAGCTCTCTCTCCTCTGAAATTGGGTAATGGCCAAAGGGAGCCTACACTCATACAAGGCCCCCACCATCTGGTCTGAGGACGGGCCTGAGTTATCTCGTTCAAGGTTACAACAACATTTTTCTTTCCCTGCTTTGTGCTCACACATTTTTACATGAAACTCCATGCAGCCGGTATTCTACCCTTCTCCCTTCAGACAAGTACCGTATTTCTCTAACTAATGTAATCAAGTTCTTAAGCTATTATTTTTCTATAGCCATATGAAAAGTTAACCAACATTCAAAAGACGGCATTCTGCACTAAAGCAATTTTAAACTGATATAAGGGATGTGAGTGTAAAAAGTCAAAATCAAAATAGAACCTCATATCCACCCTTGACTGTATACACGAACATCATACAATTTTGTCATAACGGTTCACTATTTGCTGAAAGGGAAAAAATAGTAGACCAACAACGCATGCAGGCACATTTCATTTTTTTATAACATGCGAAACACCATCAAATTAAACAAGGGACAACATAACATTTTGCATTGCATAACCAAGAATCCATAATTAAATGTGAAAACTTTTCCATTCTACATATAAAAAGGGGCCAGATTCATCATATCATTTAAAAGCACACGGTTGCATTTCACCAATTAAAGCACACTCTACATTGAAATAATTTCATTTCCAGAACCGAAGATTGCACCATCCGTGCACAGCTGAAAACGATCAAAACACCCCCTCACATTCCGACAGGTTGATGTACACCTCCGAGTCAAACTCATTAAATCATGTGTACAAAGGGAAGACACACAGAAACCCGTGGATGCATTCCAAACAGTACGTAAAAATGAACACTGCTGTCTCAATTCAAGATATCAACACTTTTGGCCGCTGAAATGTAAGCCTTCCCCGAGCGCAGCAGACACAAGGGAAAGTCCCAGGACTAATCTCTCACGTTCTCACATAACAGTCGAGCTCCTTTCAAAAACACATTTTCTCCCCCAACAGACAGAAAGGATCCAACCCTTCCCTGCTCAATGGAGCAAACTATTCACTAATCTCAGGCACAAAGCGCTATGCACATGGTCTAAAGAAGCCACTCATACATGTTTAGCACACGGCGCTATTCACAAGAAACACAATGATAACACGCTAATCACAGACCAAATATACAAGGCACTACAGACCATATTTACAAGGCACTATCCACAAAGTCTCAAAAGCCTTAAGCACACGGCGCTATTCACAAGAAACACAATGATAACACGCTATTCACAGGCCAAATATACAAGGCACTACACACAAGGCACACAAGCCTTAGTTAGAAGGCGCTATGCACAAGATCCTTAAAAAGCTACTCACAAGTCAGAAGCACAAGGCGCAATTCACAAAGAATTCCACTAGTCACACCCGAGGCGCTATGCACATGGAATCGTAATTCACAAATAATTCCACTAGTCACACCCGAGGCGCTATGCACATGGATTCAACAAACTAATCACAAGTGAGAAGCGCAAAGCGCTATGCACAAGGCACGCAAGCCTTAGTCAGAAGGCGCTATGACCAAGATCCTTAAAAAGCCACTCACAAGTCAGAAGCACAAGGCGCAATTCACAAATAATTCAACTAGTCACTCACAAAGCACTACGCACATGGAGTCGCAATTCACAAATAACTCCACTAGTCACACCCGAGGCGCTATGCACATGGATTCAACAAACTATTCACAAGTGAGAAGCGCAAAGTGCTATGCACAAGGCACGCAAGCCTTAGTCAGAAGGCGCTATTTACAAGATTTTCAGCAAGTTATATCACAGAATACATTTCACACTTCTCAGCATAAGCAAATGCAGCAAGCCATTTGATAAGCAGTTTACAAGACATTTTCATACACAGGCACCCTTCAAGCCTGACAGATCAAACACCAAGATGAAAAGCATTTCTCCTACACTGCATAAGTCAGATGCCATGATGTATTGCAATCGCCCTACACTCCAACAGTCCAAGCCAATAGGTCAGGGACCACGTAATTGGCCCCCACACACACAGACACCCTTCCAGCCTGACAGGCCAAACACCAAGATGAAAAGCATTTCTCCTACACTGCATAAGGTAGATGCCATGATATACAGCAATCTCTCTACACTCCAACAGTTCAAGCCAATAGGTCAGGGACCACGTAATTGGCCCCCTCACACACAGGCACCCTTCCAGCCTGACAGGCTAAACACCAAGATGAAAAGCATTTCTCCTACACTGCATAAGTCAGATGCCATGATGTACTGCAATCTCCCTACACTCCAACTGTTCAAGCCAATAGGTCAGGGACCACACCCCACCATGCAATTCACAGACTGTACACAGATGTCAAATTTTCAAAGGGTTTTCACACAGATTAACGTAAACGGTTCAGTGACGCCAAATGTTCTGCTTGAGTTTTCGGATTAGATAGGACCTGCTCATCAGAGCATCACTAACTCAGCCAGAACGTTACCACCTCCCCCTCCCTAGGGCCTATTTACAAGGTTTTCAACATATATCTACCACCTAAGGACAGGGAATTCCTAAGATACATACCATGTACCTCTCAATCAATCATCTTATGGTCCCATTCGAACCCAGACAACCTACCCATCTGGCAGCAATCAATGTCCTCGCGGTCCCATTCGAACCCAGACAACCTGCCCATCCGGCAGCATTTCCTATGATCAGTAATCAATGTCCTCGCGGTCCCATTCGAACCCAGACAACCTACCCATTCGGCAGCATTCAATGTCCTCGCGGTCCCATTCGAACCCAGACAACCTACCCATCCGGCAGCATTCAATGTCCTCGCGGTCCCATTCGAACCCAGACAACCTACCCATCCGGCAGCATTCAATGTCCTCGCGGTCCCATTCGAACCCAGACAACCTACCCATCCGGCAGCATTCAATGTCCTCGCGGTCCCATTCGAACCCAGACAACCTACCCATCCGGCAGCATTCAATGTCCTCGCGGTCCCATTCGAACCCAGACAACCTACCCATCTGGCAGCATTCAATGTCCTCGCGGTCCCATTCGAACCCAGACAACCTGCCCATCCGGCAGCATTTCCTATGATCAGTAATCAATGTCCTCGCGGTCCCATTCGAACCCAGACAACCTACCCATCCGGCAGCATTCAATGTCCTCGCGGTCCCATTCGAACCCAGACAACCTACCCATCCGGCAGCATTTCCTATGAGCACCATTACACAAATAAAGGGATCAGTCTCACTATTCATCAGGGGTATAGTACTACAATATTCTGGATCACACAATAGTTGCCAAATTAGGTGATGTACCACCTATCCTTCAATCCAAGAGCTCCTCTCTCCCTTATTCAGTTACCACTTACCTGATCAGGGTTAGCATCTGTTCACATAGCAGCACCTGACTAGAAGAACAGGTTACCTTTTCATACAAGAATAAGAAGCACACTGGTTCACTATGCAAAGGTTCTTATCAAATATAAGCTCTCCTCTACCCCCTTGCTCAGACCCACATGGACGGGAGATGCATCCGTTCACCTGCACCTGACTAGAAGAAAGGTTAGCCTCACTAATAATAACAACTTCTGCACACTGGTTCACTAAGAACTGGGGCATCTTTATTTCACAACAATAACAACATTATCAACACATCATAGACACATACACAGATCTGCAGGGTCTCTGTAAAGACCACATTCACATCTAACTGACAGGGACTGTAAATAGACTGCACACCGCTGAAAGGAAAAGGATTAGCAATGCAATGAAACATTACAGTAGGGAATCTAACCTAGGAAATAAAAGCAAGGGTTAATGTAAGTGTAAAGCAAACTAGTTTAGAACACCTCACCCTATTAGGAGGACTGTCTCTCTCTCTCTCTGGTGGAATCAGGGCTCTCTCTCTCTCCCTCCATCACCACAGCTTCACTCCTCTGGCTCAGCTGCCCCAGCTGGCAACTTCCACTCCTCCATGAGGCATCCGAATACACTGGCAGCTCCAGCTGACAGTTCCAACTTTGTTCTAATATTCATCTGACTGCTTTCTCCAACTTCAGCAATCATCTGCCTTCTCTCTCTCCATTCACAGAATCCACTGCAACTGACTTGAACGGTCCAAAACACCAACTGACCTAAAACATCACCTTTACCCTGCAAGCATCTCAGTCTGCAGGGACAGAAAGCAAAATGGAGTCTCTCTAGTTCTGGGCCTTGTAGGCCTGAGAAGGATGAAATAACACTTAGCTCTATCAGAGTACCTACACAAACCATACCAATTTGTAATATAAAGTCAAGACAACAGGATCCACCCTCTACTATAGGTAGAATCATGAAAGGACACCTAATTATGTCAAAGCCAATAGGCAATAGATGGATTAGAGTCAACAATAAGGGATCTATCATCATATTAAGCAGCTATCCTCTAGTTTATGCTTCTAGGTATGGCAAAAAGGCCTTAAAAGGACCAACACAAGGCAAGAATAGAGATTCAGGATGGTAGCAAGCTTAAAGTCACCATCACTCATAAATAGAGCCCAAAAATCGAGCAGAACATTGCACCCTTGACTTTAACTTGCTAACATCGAACAACAACAACAAACAAATAAACAAACATCGACATGATCTACCAACAAAATCAAAAACAAAAAGACTCCCTAAAATGAATGGCAACCAAGGAAATACCACCTAAAGCTTGATATAGGGAATATAAATCTGAAAACAAATCAAAATATCTGATAACCACAGAAACTAACCTAAGCACCCTTGAACTAAATGTGCCTCAACTTCTAGTAATAACTCATGAAATCTATTAATGTAGGGACATGTCTGTGAAGTAAAAATAACAAAGGGCCTAAATGAGGCCTACCTACTTCGGTCAACTTAAGAAACTAACCTAAGCGCCCTTGAACTAAATGTGCCTCAACTTCTAGTACTAACTCATGAAATCTATCAATGTAGGGATATGTCTGTGAAGTAAAAACAACAAAGGGCCGAAACGAGGCCTACCTACTTCGGTCAACTTAAGAAAGGATTTGGTAAAGTCTGACAAATAAACATAACAGATGGTCCTCAATGTCTGTGCAACTATTCCTAGTAAATCTAGGACATGACCTAACTAAATGACACACCTCCCAGGACAACTTAAAGACTAGGGTGACCACCCTTGGAACTAATTCCACTGCTCCAATTAAAAGTTGATGGATCAAAGTGAAAGTGTAACAACATGAAAACAAGGATAACCCCATTCCTACAAAATAGCTGGTGTAGCACTACGCATATCAAGCAGGAAAATCAAAAAAAAAGTGGTCTAAGTGTGGTGCATATACTCATCTAAAAGATAATTCAGACATAGTCTGTCCAGAAATCCCTATAGCTAAAACAGCTGAATCAGAAACTTAAACTTGAAAAACTAAGTAATAGGAGACCATGCCAAAGTCAATAGGCAAAGGTCATAAGTCATCTAACTCAGGAAACAGTGTGCACCTAATCCCTCTGTAGCAATCTGTGGAACACATGTGTGCACCATCATACAGAACACTACTTTCCCTTCATTGGCAAAACTGTTTTACAGAAAACAGGAAAACTATCCAATAGGTGAAAGATAGACAAGTGTTAAGTCAATCTGTAATAGCATAGCATACTAAGATCAAAACATCATGTATCACAGGGCATCAGATTACTAAAGCAGCTCACTAATTATATACTGCACCCTATGACTTTCAAACAAAAATATTTGCATTAAACCAAAGGCCAAATTATGAATGTGGCACTGCATCTTTCAAACTGGAAAATCAAAAGCATAAACAGGACTGAAAATTTAACATTATCATTGGGGCCTGTTTGTGGTAACTGTAAAAAGTGGTATCATGTCCATCTGAAATAAAAACATGGGACTCAAGAATGCAGGCCAAGGAATTACATTATAGACTCCTTTCATAAAGGAACATTATTATAACCAAATACCAATGGGTTATTTTAGATCATCACTTTAAACAAAAATTTCTTTTTTCAAACATCGGACTATTGGCTTTGTCAAAAAAAAATTCTTTTAGGAAATCCAGGAATGGTACTGCTGAAGCATCCAACTGAAGATCTACAATTTGAACCAAAAAAAAGATTTTAATTAAAAGTGTCTCTATCAAAAAAAGTTAGTCTGTTCTTTCTAAAACGGAAAGCAGGTATGACAGTTCTCCAGTGTGCAAGACACACCGCTCCAAAGTTCTTTGCCAGGAAGGAATCCCATCTGATCTTGTCATTCATGGAACTTCAGCTATCCGCCGTAAGACACCGCTTCTCGCCATCAGCTCCGGTGTAGTTTGGGCCCAAGCTGGTTCCGCTTTTCAGAAAATAACAAACTAACATAACAACAAGAACATAATAAACCAAAATAACAAACGGGGCGGGGCAGACCATCCATGCACTCCCGCACAAGCCATCAACCTGAAACGAGAGATAAGCATCAATCATCTTATAAAAGAAAATTTTCCATTCAAAAAAGCACCCCAAGTGCTTTTCATTTCTGTAAGAAGAAAACCTCCTAATTCCTGAAAAGAACTCTCTAAATCCAAGGGATAATTTGAACACTCTACCTATACCATAATTTGTTTGGGCAGAATCCCCCCCAAATTTTTTTTTTTTTACACAAGTCAGAAGGGCTGGGGCCTAGTCACTCTCTCTTACCCCTTTGAGAAACAGCCCCTCCCTTCAGAGCCATCCGCGCTCAGGGGCTGGCTCAATTCCAATCATAACAAAATAGGAGACAGCTCTCTCTCCTCTGAAATTGGGTAATGGCCAAAGGGAGCCTACACTCATACAAGGCCCCCACCATCTGGTCTGAGGACGGGCCTGAGTTATCTCGTTCAAGGTTACAACAACATTTTTCTTTCCCTGCTTTGTGCTCACACATTTTTACATGAAACTCCATGCAGCCGGTATTCTACCCTTCTCCCTTCAGACAAGTACCGTATTTCTCTAACTAATGTAATCAAGTTCTTAAGCTATTATTTTTCTATAGCCATATGAAAAGTTAACCAACATTCAAAAGACGGCATTCTGCACTAAAGCAATTTTAAACTGATATAAGGGATGTGAGTGTAAAAAGTCAAAATCAAAATAGAACCTCATATCCACCCTTGACTGTATACACGAACATCAAACAATTTTGTCATAACGGTTCACTATTTGCTGAAAGGGAAAAAATAGTAGACCAACAACGCATGCAGGCACATTTCATTTTTTTATAACATGCGAAACACCATCAAATTAAACAAGGGACAACATAACATTTTGCATTGCATAACCAAGAATCCATAATTAAATGTGCAAACTTTTCCATTCTACATATAACAAGCATTGGCATAGCCAATAGGTCTCGCCTTTGGGACCTTATAAGTGTTTAGCCAAGCAACAGTTGGTGTTGTTGCACCAAGGATATTGTGCTGCATAACTAAATACTTATAAGGTCCCAAAAGAGAGATCTATTGGCTATGCCAATGCTTGTTTTCTATTACAAATAAGCACTGGACTGGACATTACGTTATTTTGTCTGTTGGTTGCCTGCTGAGTTCTGAGCTCAAGCAGCACCGCACTACTTTATGGAGAAATCCATGACTGCTCGCCCTTACTACCCACAGAATAAAGCTTGAAAAGGGCTGTACTAGGCGCAGTTTAGAAGGGAAGAGCCCAGAAGCAAAGGACCTCAACCACCAGGGTCGGAGCCCAATGCTCCTATCTGCTCTGTGGCCCCAGAATGGAATCTCACATGGGGTCATAATTATCACACAACTAGCTCCAATTAGGGTGACCAACTGGCATGGGTGCAAATTCAGGACAGTGAGTGTAAAAATTCAGGACAAAGGGTCAAAATTCAGGACACAAATTCAGGACAAAAGGTCAAAATTCAGGACAAAAAAATTGGGACAAAAAGTAAGTTTTACAGACACATCAGAGGAGGTCGCTCAATAGTAAATAATTCAGATGAGGATGAACTCCAGAATGGCATCATCAGCCCATGGATTCCGACTGAGGGAGAGAAAAGCTGTGTGAACTAGTGTGAATTTCTGTCTGGACGAGCACGGACTATACCAGGGAAGGGATACAAAAGAAGACATACGAGGAAAAGGCCAGAGAGTGCTGCGAGACCATAGCAGCCTTTCAGGACGAGAGCCACCCTAAGTCAGCGGCAATGCACTGCAAGGGGCGAGGATGTGTGTACCTCTTATGACCCTTCAACAAAAAGGACATATCACCCCTCACCACAGAGGGCATATCATTACATATGAGATTGGACTCACCTGTATGTAATATACATGAACTCTCTGCCCAAGGGGGACACCGAGGTGCCATCTCACAAAGCCTAGTCTAAACCAAATTAAGGGCAATCTGTCTCGGTTTATCCACCCACTCAAGATACGGCTCCAAGGATGGTAAGGTTTGTAACATAACATACTCCCTAATAGTAGTTTTTGAGATTTCGGGTTCCTCCCTTTGGCAGTGCACAGTGCGTTAATTTTTTTTTAGCCCAGACTATATCTGATTTAGTCATGGCGGTTGGATTAGAGAAGAGGGCCGGCCTTCCAAGATTCGTCTGTTCCAGCTTGATATATTTAAGTCAGGGAATCTTCAATCCTTTTTAATATACCAATCTATGTAATATACCAATCTACGTACTGGTCTGTTTTTGTTTTTGGCAGTGGCTCCCTCCATCTTAGGACCTAGCTTTCGCTTAGCCATCCAACAATGCTAGTGGGCAGAAAACAAGATAAGCTAGGGTGCTTTTAACAGACAATGACATCTGATTAAAGTCGCAGGTCACGCTAATTACAGGCTTGTAGTCCGAAATTACAGTTCCCCTAGCAGCAAAACCACGGGCGATGGCCCAGCGCAGCCTCTTCCAGGCGCAAACAGGCCCACTTTTGGCCCAGTCTTTGCCTGGGAGTATCCTGCGCAGCGGGTGAAAGATCCGTTGTTTATGCGCCCGACTGGTGCAAATTTCAGGACCCTGCTTTCTGGCCTCAAGTGTGCTGGTGTGGGCAGAAGCTTCCAGTCCTGACCCCACAAAATCTGGCGTGTCAGCCACTTCAGCAACTACAGCAAAGAGCAACAAAGAAAGCACATGAGAACGCAACAAAAACAAATGTGAGGTATGTATATGTATGTATATGTAGAGTCCATTTATATCGCGCTAACAATCGCTCCAGGGAGCATCTCGGCGCCAAAAAGAGGACAACCAGATGAAAAGGTTGCCTTACTGCTCAAGGAGACCAAAACCGGAGTCACACCAGTGCTCTGGCCATTGGGTCTGGAAGATTGTAAATCCAGGTTTTCAATTGCTTACGGAAATCGGATTCCCTGTCTAGTGCTCTTAGTGCAGGGGGCAGCGCATTCCATGCTTTGGCACCCAGTACCTACAGAGATTTACCCCCGCAGGTTTTGAGTCTGAAACTTGGAATGGTCAAAAGATTGGCATTTGAAGATCGTAGTGCGCGATTGGGACAGTATTTAACACATTTTTTTCTTAGGTACATGGGGCCTGAATTGTGTACAGTGCGAAAGGTAATTGTTAGTACTTTGTGAAGGACCCTTTTGATTATAGGCAGCCAATGTAATACATTGAGGGCTTTGGTTGCTGAAGATCTTCTTGGCCATTTCAGAACAAGCCTTGCCGCAGCATGCTGTACCATCTGGAGTTTATGTGTAACCACCTTATTGGTACCAGCATACAGGCTGTTGCAATAGTCTATGCGAGAAGTGACCAATGCAATCGTGACTGTTTTCCTAGCTTCGAGGGGCAGCAAGTCAAAGAACTTTCTGAGCATTTTTATTACCCCGAAGCAGGTGCCTGCCACTTTTGACGCCTGATGTTTAAACGATAAGTCGGCGTCAAACTGCACCCCAAGGTTGCGAGCCAAGGAGGTAGTGTGGGGTGGTATTTCAGCCTTCTCAGGCCACCACAGTCTAGGGATGAAATCATTATTAGGGCCTATGGGCATAATCTCGGTCTTGCCTGTGTTACATTTTAAGTGGTTTTTCCGCATCCACTCAAAAGTGGCTGTTAAGCAACACTTGAGTTTTTCTTCCCAGACCTGGTTATCTTTGTCCATGACCAGGATCAGTTGAGTATCGTCGGCATATGCTATTACATCTATGCCGTAGGACGATATCAGCTGTATCAGGGGTGCGGTATAGACATTAAACAATGTCGGACTCAGGCTAGAACCTAGAGGTACTCCCGTTGACAGTGGCTTCTCACTGGAACGAAAATCCCCCAAGGTCACCACTTGTCGCCTGTTACCAAGAAAGTTTTTTATCCACTCTAAGGCAATGCCTTTTATGCCAGATGTTATTAGCCGGTCTATTAAGATAGCATGTGAGACCGTGTCGAAGGCCGCCGACAGGTCTAATAGTATCAGGACGGCCTTCTTGCCTTGATCTTAGGCTGAGCGGATGGTTTCTGTGGTGAACAGGAGGGCCGATTCGGTGGAATGCTGGGTCCTAAAACCAGCTTGGTTAGGGTGCCATGTCTCATTCTCTTCCAAGAAGTGTGTCAGCTGTTTGTTCACGGTGGACTCAGTGATTTTGCACAATGTTGGAAGTAATGAGATCGGACGTAGATTAGAGAGTGTGGTGGGGTCGGGGAGTTGTTTTTTTTGTAAGGGTTTTACAGCTGCCAATTTCCACTCAGGGGGAACGTAGGCAGTGGACAGAGAGTTGTTAACAATAGTATTTATGTCCGGGTTAACAATATCAGCAATGAGATGTAGGAGTCCTATAGGACATGGATCGAACGGAGATCCTGACTTGGTTGCCAAGATAGCCCGTTTTGACTCCTCCAGGCTGATTGTACGGAAAGCTGTAAGCTGAGGGATTTCCTGCCTAGTATTTTCATCCTCATATATTTGATCGAGGGTGGGAGCCTCAAAGTCGTTCGTCAGCCCCTTAACCTTTCCCTCAAAGAAGTCTGCAATAGAATCACAGAGCGCCTGTGAGGGAGGGATGTCCTGCATTAGCCATTTAGGTTTACTAAAGTCTTTTACGATATTAAAGATCGTCTTCTGTTTACTATTGGCTGTTTCTATGGCTGACGTATAGTACTTTGTTTTGGCTTGTTTGATTAGTACATGGTACGCTTTCTTGGTCTTTTTATATTTACTGCGTTCTGTGCTGAGGTAATTTTTCCGCCAGCTACGTTCAGCCCGTCTAAGTTCCCCCTGTTTATTTTTGAGCTCTAGGTCAAACCAGGGGGCGGATCTCTTCTTATTCCCGGGTTTACGCTTGTGTCTTCCCTGACCAGTCATGTTTTTTAGTTCTGTCATCCATTCCCTAAAGGTGTTTAAATTTGGGGGTCCTGCTGCCTTAGGTTTACACTCTTTAGCTATTGGTATTAATTCGGGGTGCTTCATAGTGGCTTTCCAGTCCTCTTGTCTGGCCTGGTTATTTTTGCAGGTATGCTTATTATTAGCATTAGTTTCTGGTATGATTGAGAAAGGTATCAGTACATGGTCTTCCATATTTGGGGTTTCAGCTGGTCTATTGATAAGGTATCTAAGTTGGTAGCAATACAATCAATCGTGTGTCCCGCCTCGTGGGTGGCTGGGGTGTCACATATTTTAAGACCCAGTACTTCCATGGTTTCTCTAAAGGAGGCAGTAGATGTCTCAGTTATAGATTCCAGATGAATGTTCACATCCCCCAGCAGGGTAAAGTTTGAGTATCTGAGTATCAAAGGGCTTAGCGCTTCTCCCACACTTCCTAGAAAGTCAGTGCTAGTGCCGGGAGGGCGATAAATTAAGGCCCCAGAGAACGAGAAGTTGTCATGGATTTTAAGACTAAAGCCCATCCCTTCCGCATCCTTTATGTCATGGAGTTCTGTCATTACACACCCAAATATATCTCTGTGTATAATGGCCACTCCCCCCCCCCGTTGTTCAATACCTCTGTCCACCCTCTGGATGCTGTACCCTAATGGTAGGGCATGTACCAGATCAGGGGTGCACCAGGGTTTGAGCCAAGTCTCTGTGATGAAGAGACAATCCAGGTTGTCGTCTGTAAGGAGGTCATGTATGTGCTGAGCATGTTTTGGTAGAGATCTAGCGTTAATTAAGCCCGCTTTTAAAGTATGGGTGGGGGCGGTAAGTGTGGTAAGGGCGGAGACCTGAGACCATGAAAATGCATTGTGGCATTTATGGCAGCTCATCGGACCTGTCCAGTCTGAAGGGTTTAAGTTGTGGCACTCACAATCAAGGACTGGTTTTAATGCAAGTAATTGTTGCCTACTGTAGTATCTTTTAGTAGTCTCAGCAGAGTCCTTAGCCCTGTGCCCGGCCCGTGCGCGGACGGGCGCAGACGGGCAGGACTCTGGCTTGACTCCGGCGCGAGTCCGGCGCGTCCGCTGATCGCGTCCGCTGCGCGGAGTCATTGCCGTCTCTTTTTATAGCCGTGACTCTCGCCCCTAAGTAAGGATCGCCCTACTCAAGATGGCCGCCGCAATAGTTCCAGCCTTGCCAGCAGGTCAAACAGCCCTAAAATCGGCTGTATTGTCTGGGGGGGGCAGCGCTATGCAGAATGAGTGCAACCAATCAATTTTAAAAGGTCAGTTAATTTAAAATAATGTCCTGCCCGAAATCGGCATAGACACCACAGCGTCGCGCTAAATCCGCGCGCTGGTGCAGGGGGGAGAGGACACAAAGGGCAAGTGAATACAATAAGCAAAAAGTATTTTAAAATAGCAAGAGAGAGGAGTGACCGCCCGGCTCAAGCCTCAGGCGATAGTAGTAGTAATCAGTAGGTCTAAGTAGAAGGCCAGAACTTGATGGACAAAATGGCTCCTCAGGTTGTAGGAAAAAAATCTAATACTTCTGCTTTCAGGTGGCACTATTATGAGATGACCAAAATGAAATTCTAATGTGGTACATAAATGAAAATTTACACCTTCATGTCAAAGGGTGGCAATGCCAGATGTAGGAATCAGAGGAGATACAAAAAAGCTGGTAAAAAATACTGCAGAAGAAAGTTTACGTTTCTAAACAAATTGTTGAAGTTCCTAATCAAACAAAGGAAAACATCAGAATATCCAAGAAATAATGTATGCTGAAGTGACACAAAACTGTGCTCACTCAAACCTTTATGGTGCTATTGCACACTTTTGCATAATGTGCCATAAAGTAGGATAAAAAACTTGGAGGACTATATGCTCTTTGCCAAACTTCTAAGTGGCTATCCAACGCTTGCCACCCAGCAGTTGAAAATAAATTAAACAGCACCTAGTACTGAGGTGTTCGATCTTGGTGCCCTTTTCTTTCTCAAAGTTTGCAGTATACTTCTCTGTGTGTCCCGAAATCCCCTTCCACAGCTTGCTTTGCCCTAATCCAGTGGTTCCCAAACTTTTTCGACCCATGGCTCCCTTGACCTATTGGCTGTTAGCTACGGCTCCCCATTATGTCACTTTTCTTGATGTGTGGGGGAATGTAAGCCTGGCCTCAGGTGTACTTCGTTTTTCTTCCTGAAAATAATTGGGATGATGCTTTTATAATCACAGATGTAATCCTATCTTATTCACTGCAGAGCCCCATGGGGTGTCAATGACTTATTGGATGGATACCGGGTTCTTAGATAAGGGAACTGTGAAGGAATGCTTCATGCTAGGCCCCACCCCTAACAATACCTAATTCTACAAGGTATATGCATGGGTGCTACATGTTATGGCTGCTGATAAACTGTTTTGTGTGCCAGATGCTGAAATCATGGAAGGAGGTATATGCAAAAGTTTGAGTGAAATTATCGATTCTGCCTTTCTATAGGAGTGGTTTTTTCACTCCTCCCAAGCCCCTCTCGTGGCTTATCCTGTCACTGTTCCCTGTCACTGTGCAATACACTCAGAAAACCCACCCATGCACAGGCACTGTCACTTTCATCCCATTAGATCCCAATACAACAGCTAAGGAAATAGCTTACAGCCAATGCGTTTTAACGTGCTACTTATTTACCATGATATATAGGAAGGCCAGCCACAAAAAACATAAATGCCAAATACCTTTAAATGCCCTGTGTAGCATTTTTTGTGTCACCGTACTGGTGCGTAATCAAGCACTTCCTTTATCAGCAACAAATACTCGCCTAACCTCTTCTACTTTTAAACTCCAGGCCTTGAAGCCTTCAATGGCAGCATCTTGCATCATACCCTGTATATCACTGAATGAAACTGAATGCAAATCCATGCCAATCCTTAGCAACAAAACAGATGCACAACCTGAGCATATGCAGCCAATTTAAACATTTATTTTAATGTTAAAGGCCAGAAGTAAAATAACAGAACCACCATTCTTTCCAGCACTTCTGCTTATGGTGGGACACTGTTTACCCCAACAATCAGACTGTTTTACATGTCCCCCAGCCAAAAAGATCCCCCTGTTCAATAAAAGCCCAACAGAGACAATACCTTCCCGGGATTTTATCTAAACCTCCCTCTTATCTCTTTCCAGATATTGGCATGTACGTACTTGAATTTTATAGTCGGATTAACCAGCGGTTCCACCTGCTATTCAGTGGAAAAGAAATAGAAGATTAAAAAAGGCAGACATTTCCTAAGAACATAGGGGTTTCAGCAGATTCCAAAACCTGCATGCCCCTCTCCCCTGCCCCCCCCCCCACCCCCCACCCCCCCCCCCCCCCAGCACACCTCGGCACGAGGAATGAAAAATTGTTTATTATTTGCCACGTATGGCATACCTGGCTCAAAAGACAGACTGTGGCATTACGTCGATCCTACCTTCGTGCGTTTTAAATAGCTCTGGCAGTCAGAGAGGGAATAAACATAATGCAAACCTCAGTGAGGAGTGTAGTGAACGTGGACTTGGCGCTGGTTATGCACATCACGCTGGAAGATGGTTTGGTTTGGTAACGCTTCCTAGTTCAGCAAGTGTCTATAGTGAAGTCGAAGCTGCCTGCGCTTTGTTCACAGTCATTGCCTTTTTGAGAGAAACATTTTTTTCCTCAGCCAAGCTTTTATTTTTTGCATCGAGCTCCATGCAGTGGTTCACGAACTGTGTGCTTGGTGCGCGGCGCCCCAGGCTACTTTCTATCAGCAATTAGCGCCTCTCAAGCGGCCTTTACATTTGCCACCTACCCATTTACACACATTTGCATTTCTTTGGGGAAGCAGACACCCTGGGCTTATTTCTTTTCACCGTCTGCCCCTCCCTCCGGAATGCAGCACAGGAGACTCCCTTGCACGTCAGCTGGGGAATCTGAATTGTGCAAATCAACTTTTGTTATTTATCCGAGTAGCTAAAATGCCGTCCGTTAAAACCTTCATCACGGACAATGGACAAAAGCCCTAATTTACGGACCGGCCGAAATTTACGGACGGTTGGTCACCCTAGAATCCTTGTGCAAACTCCTGTTTGCACAGTGATCAGAATTTAGTATTAGTAGAGGAGGAGGGATGGGCGCTTAAAAATAAATAAAAGCTTAAAGCAAATTGTGAAGTAATGAGGAGACGAGGAGGACAAGGCTGCGCTCTCTACGACCCTGCAATCTGTATTCTGAAGTGCTGTCCTTTGGCTAGCCTGTGCGGGATATACTCATGCACGTTCCGGGGCGCACCTTCCCGCTCCGCCGTGTGTTGTTGCTGCTCAGTCCCTCGGAAGCGGCCGCAGATGGCTCACAGCTCTCGGTGGCGGTTTCCTGCACGGCCCGGCATGGGGCGGCGACTGCTGGGGCCTCGGACCCGTGTGGCGGCTTTACCGCAGGCCCCCAGTGCAGCGCCCGGCTATGACACAGCCCTGCAGGTGTCTGCGGCCATTCGGGCAAACCAGCGACGTTGGAGAGAGGCGCTGGGAGCGGCGGCAGAACAGGTGAGATCCCAGACCCACTGACCCTTTGCGAGAGCACCTCGCAGTAGAGTACATCCCACGGGTAGTTCCACTGAGCCACGGTAGCTTCTTACAGCCACACCCCAACCAGATCCAACGTGCGGGGGCGCACTCTGAGGCAGATACGGTGAGTGTGTGTGTGCCTGCCTGCCTGTGCCTGCGTGGTTGCCTGCCTGTGCCTGCATGTGTGCCTGCCTGTGCCTGCGTGTGTGCCTGCCTGTGCCTGCGTGTGTGCCTGCCTGTGCCTGCGTGTGTGCCTGCCTGTGCCTGCGTGTGCATGTGTTGTGAACAGCCGGCCGGGATCGGAGCGCGTGACCTGATCCGATTCCGGCCGGCTGCGTGCTCGTGACAGTCTGTTGTCTCTGCCTAGTCCTTGACAGGCAAAATGACTGAAATGATTGCAATAGATCGCTTTGCGACAGCAGGGGCTTTCGCCCCTGCAATCGCAGGCGCGACCTAAAAAGGGGCCAGATTCATCATATCATTTAAAAGCACACGGTTGCATTTCACCAATTAAAGCACACTCTACATTGAAATAATTTCATTTCCAGAACCGAAGATTGCACCATCCGTGCACAGCTGAAAACGATCAAAACACCCCCTCACATTCCGACAGGTTGATGTACACCTCCGAGTCAAACTCATTAAATCATGTGTACAAAGGGAAGACACACAGAAACCCGTGGATGCATTCCAAACAGTACGTAAAAATGAACACTGCTGTCTCAATTCAAGATATCAACACTTTTGGCCGCTGAAATGTAAGCCTTCCCCGAGCGCAGCAGACACAAGGGAAAGTCCCAGGACTAATCTCTCACGTTCTCACATAACAGTCGAGCTCCTTTCAAAAACACATTTTCTCCCCCAACAGACAGAAAGGATCCAACCCTTCCCTGCTCAATGGAGCAAACTATTCACTAATCTCAGGCACAAAGCGCTATGCACATGGTCTAAAGAAGCCACTCATACATGTTTAGCACACGGCGCTATTCACAAGAAACACAATGATAACACGCTAATCACAGACCAAATATACAAGGCACTACAGACCATATTTACAAGGCACTATCCACAAAGTCTCAAAAGCCTTAAGCACACGGCGCTATTCACAAGAAACACAATGATAACACGCTAATCACAGACCAAATATACAAGGCACTACAGACCATATTTACAAGGCACTATCCACAAAGTCTCAAAAGCCTTAAGCACACGGCGCTATTCACAAGAAACACAATGATAACACGCTATTCACAGGCCAAATATACAAGGCACTACACACAAGGCACACAAGCCTTAGTTAGAAGGCGCTATGCACAAGATCCTTAAAAAGCTACTCACAAGTCAGAAGCACAAGGCGCAATTCACAAAGAATTCCACTAGTCACACCCGAGGCGCTATGCACATGGAATCGCAATTCACAAATAATTCCACTAGTCACACCCGAGGCGCTATGCACATGGATTCAACAAACTAATCACAAGTGAGAAGCGCAAAGCGCTATGCACAAGGCACGCAAGCCTTAGTCAGAAGGCGCTATGACCAAGATCCTTAAAAAGCCACTCACAAGTCAGAAGCACAAGGCGCAATTCACAAATAATTCAACTAGTCACTCACAAAGCACTACGCACATGGAGTCGCAATTCACAAATAACTCCACTAGTCACACCCGAGGCGCTATGCCATGGATTCAACAAACTATTCACAAGTGAGAAGCGCAAAGCGCTATGCACAAGGCACGCAAGCCTTAGTCAGAAGGCGCTATTTACAAGATTTTCAGCAAGTTATATCACAGAATACATTTCACACTTCACAGCATAAGCAAATGCAGCAAGCCATTTGATAAGCAGTTTACAAGACATTTTCATACACAGGCACCCTTCAAGCCTGACAGATCAAACACCAAGATGAAAAGCATTTCTCCTACACTGCATAAGTCAGATGCCATGATGTATTGCAATCGCCCTACACTCCAACAGTCCAAGCCAATAGGTCAGGGACCACGTAATTGGCCCCCACACACACAGACACCCTTCCAGCCTGACAGGCCAAACACCAAGATGAAACGCATTTCTCCTACACTGCATAAGTCAGATGCCATGATATACAGCAATCTCCCTACACTCCAACAGTTCAAGCCAATAGGTCAGGGACCACGTAATTGGCCCCCTCACACACAGGCACCCTTCCAGCCTGACAGGCTAAACACCTAGATGAAAAGCATTTCTCCTACACTGCATAAGTCAGATGCCATGATGTACTGCAATCTCCCTACACTCCAACTGTTCAAGCCAATAGGTCAGGGACCACACCCCACCATGCAATTCACAGACTGTACACAGATGTCAAATTTTCAAAGGGTTTTCACACAGATTAACGTAAACGGTTCAGTGACGCCAAATGTTCTGCTTGAGTTTTCGGATTAGATAGGACCTGCTCATCAGAGCATCACTAACTCAGCCAGAACGTTACCACCTCCCCCTCCCTAGGGCCTATTTACAAGGTTTTCAACATATATCTACCACCTAAGGACAGGGAATTCCTAAGATACATACCATGTACCTCTCAATCAATCATCCTATGGTCCCATTCGAACCCAGACAACCTACCCATCTGGCAGCAATCAATGTCCTCGCGGTCCCATTCGAACCCAGACAACCTGCCCATCCGGCAGCATTTCCTATGATCAGTAATCAATGTCCTCGCGGTCCCATTCGAACCCAGACAACCTACCCATTCGGCAGCATTCAATGTCCTCGCGGTCCCATTCGAACCCAGACAACCTACCCATCCGGCAGCATTCAATGTCCTCGCGGTCCCATTCGAACCCAGACAACCTACCCATCCGGCAGCATTCAATGTCCTCGCGGTCCCATTCGAACCCAGACAACCTACCCATCCGGCAGCATTCAATGTCCTCGCGGTCCCATTCGAACCCAGACAACCTACCCATCCGGCAGCATTCAATGTCCTCGCGGTTCCATTCGAACCCAGACAACCTACCCATCTGGCAGCATTCAATGTCCTCGCGGTCCCATTCGAACCCAGACAACCTGCCCATCCGGCAGCATTTCCTATGATCAGTAATCAATGTCCTCGCGGTCCCATTCGAACCCAGACAACCTACCCATCCGGCAGCATTCAATGTCCTCGCGGTCCCATTCGAACCCAGACAACCTACCCATCCGGCAGCATTTCCTATGAGCACCATTACACAAATAAAGGGATCAGTCTCACTATTCATCAGGGGTATAGTACTACAATATTCTGGATCACACAATAGTTGCCAAATTAGGTGATGTACCACCTATCCTTCAATCCAAGAGCTCCTCTCTCCCTTATTCAGTTACCACTTACCTGATCAGGGTTAGCATCTGTTCACATAGCAGCACCTGACTAGAAGAACAGGTTACCTTTTCATACAAGAATAAGAAGCACACTGGTTCACTATGCAAAGGTTCTTATCAAATATAAGCTCTCCTCTACCCCCTTGCTCAGACCCACATGGACGGGAGATGCATCCCTTCACCTGCACCTGACTAGAAGAAAGGTTAGCCTCACTAATAATAACAACTTCTGCACAATGGTTCACTAAGAACTGGGGCATCTTTATTTCACAACAATAACAACATTATCAACACATCATAGACACATACACAGATCTGCAGGGTCTCTGTAAAGACCACATTCACATCTAACTGACAGGGACTGTAAATAGACTGCACACCGCTGAAAGGAAAAGGATTAGCAATGCAATGAAACATTACAGTAGGGAATCTAACCTAGGAAATAAAAGCAAGGGTTAATGTAAGTGTAAAGCAAACTAGTTTAGAACACCTCACCCTATTAGGAGGACTGTCTCTCTCTCTCTCTGGTGGAATCAGGGCTCTCTCTCTCTCCCTCCATCACCACAGCTTCACTCCTCTGGCTCAGCTGCCCCATCCGGCAACTTCCACTCCTCCATGAGGCATCCGAATACACTGGCAGCTCCAGCTGACAGTTCCAACTTTGTTCTTATATTCATCTGACTGCTTTCTCCAACTTCAGCAATCATCTGCCTTCTCTCTCTCCATTCACAGAATCCACTGCAACTGACTTGAACGGTCCAAAACACCAACTGACCTAAAACATCACCTTTACCCTGCAAGCATCTCAGTCTGCAGGGACAGAAAGCAAAATGGAGTCTCTCTAGTTCTGGGCCTTGTAGGCCTGAGAAGGATGAAATAACACTTAGCTCTATCAGAGTACCTACACAAACCATACCAATATGTAATATAAAGTCAAGACAACAGGATCCACCCTCTACTATAGGTAGAATCATGAAAGGACACCTAATTATGTCAAAGCCAATAGGCAATAGATGGATTAGAGTCAACAATAAGGGATCTATCATCATATTAAGCAGCTATCCTCTAGTTTATGCTTCTAGGTATGGCAAAAAGGCCTTAAAAGGACCAACACAAGGCAAGAATAGAGATTCAGGATGGTAGCAAGCTTAAAGTCACCATCACTCATAAATAGAGCCCAAAAATCGAGCAGAACAGGCCCCCAATGTCCCTTCCAGCCAGCCTTTTCATGGCGTGTTCACCGCCATGAAAGGGCTCGTTAAAACTGACATTGTAATGCCTATGGCAGTCCCTCAGCAGGTACCCCACCATTATAGGCATTACAGAACGTCCGACGGTCCAGGACGGTCTTTCCACCACGACCATCCGCCTGTCACATTAGGAAATCTTTACTGCAATGGAGGTGGGTGTGCCAGTTATGGGCTGTCGGTGACGGTCCCTCCGTCATCATTATCCGGCCCAGCATACCTATTACTATCATAAAACTGAGGAAACTTGACTATAACTGAAGATGTATTGCTGTTGTAAGTTCCATCTGCTGATATAAATCCTATTTTCTGTGAATAAGGATCAGGCATTAACACCTACAGATGATTTATTTGGTGCAGCTCTAGGAACAGGATTTGTGAGATAGGAGCTAAGCCATTAGACACTTCTACTAATTTTGTCAATCCTCAAAGAGGTTTGGAAGTCGACGACAGAAATACACCATATTCCTTTTCTCACATACCTTCAATTGCTTTTGTGGCCTGAATACTTCAAATCAATATTTCTATATAATTGAATGTAGGTCTTTAAAGAGTTGAATCTAGGGCTATGCAAAAATGCTAAATTGTCCTTTTAGGAACAGTATTTCACACGAATGCTACACTTACTAGCCGTTATTTGCACAGATACTCACAAATGCATTTTCCCAGGAAAGCCAGGACTTCAGGGCCTCTTTTGGAAATTGACGTGAGAAAAAAGAATGGCAACACTGATTCAATTACAAAGACCCAAACAAACTAATTTGAAATTTAACTCATGAGAAAATAACAAATCCATTTTCAGCACCAGGTTCCATTTGCGAAGAAGAATGGACAGTTTGCCTGAAAACTATCCCACACTACAGAGATAGAACAGGAAACTCCATAAACTGTGAATAGACCAATAATCGAGATCTATGCTGAAATATTAAAAACATTCACCCTCCTAATAACAAGGTGTTTCATTATGTGTCCTCTCTTATTTATTATATAACAGTAAGGTTCATTGCAGGGGTGCCTCCTCCGTTAAGGCGGACGAGCGTTGCTCCACTGCAGGAACCAGCAGATGTATGTAAAATAAAATGATAATAAAGCAGTTATAGAACTGCTTTATTATCATTTTATTTTACTCCAGAGCTGAGCCACAGCCGAGTCTTGAGAGCAGGGCCAGCAGGAAGACTGGTAGGCTATTGGCACTGCCAGTGTGCATATCGATTTGGCCGGCCATCCACAGCCGGCTAAACCAACATGCGCACTTTGATGTCTCCAGGCTATTGCTTGGAGATATCGGCAGGCTCAGGAGCACAGGATCCTAGTCCCTGGTGAAGCATGGAAACAGCCCACTCTGCCCAATCCTGAAGCTACTCATGCTAATTAAAACTAGCATGAGAGTAGCGTCTGGATTGGCGCAGGGGACTCCGGGAGCCTGTGCGAGCATCGGAGCTGAAGTGGTGGTGAGGCAGTGAGGCAGTGGATGTCAGGCTGAAGATAAGTTTTGTTTATTTTATTTTTAATCCCTGCCCCACTGATTTACCCTGCCTGCGGATGTATGACGTTACAACGCAGGCTATTAAAACGCCTGCCTTTACAATGCGGTTTTTACATCGCAATCCATTACAACGCATAGTGCTTTTGGGTGTTGGATAGTGAATAGTTTAATTTACTATTCCAACTCCAGTCCCCGTGGACACTAGGGAAGGTTATTGGATAGTAAATTAACCTATTCCCTATCCTAGAGCGCCCCCCAGCGCAATGTGTTGTAATGGTTTGCGTTGTAATGACCGCGTTGTAATGGTAGTGCGTTGTAAAAGTTTTGTTGTAAAGGTTGTTTACCCCTGCCTGCGGCTGCTACTATTTAATAGACCGTTTACTTCTGATCTGAACTTTTTTCTATGCAGAAATCATCACAAAGGGATTCTTTCAAGGATAACACATGTTAATCCGTTTGTAATCACCAATTATATAAGCATATTATCCTAATGGGGGGGTTATCTACTAATACATTTTCACTGGCACTCTAGTTATACAAATTAATGCAAAAGTATTGTATCAATTTACTTACCATGTCAAAAGCCTGCAAGGAGAGCGCAAAATTGAGCAGCGCCACCAGTGCGCCTGCAACAACTTTAGTAAATAACCCCCTTAGTGAGCATAACTGTGGGGCATATTATCAAGGACCGGTGTTAAAATTATCGCCGTTTTATCGGCAGGAAACTGAAAGAAGCAATACAATACAACGGCGAAAATGGGCTTGATAATACGCCCTTGTTAATTCCCATAGAAGCCCATGTTTCCTGCCGATAAAACGGCGATATTTTTAACACCGGTCCTTGATAATATGCCCCAGAGTTCGCATAAACACCCAATACAGAGGAATCACACTGAAGGAGAGCAGCGTGTAATACTTTCCTACACCTTCACCAAAGTTTTAATATGTCTTTGCCAAGTTAATAATTCGAGTTTCTAAATTCAGAGTTTCTTACTGCAACAAAGCACATGAGACTCATGTTCCTGTCACTGTTTTATCTATTGTTAATAGCCCTTCCTTTAATATCATCTGGAAATTAAAGCTCCGAGATGTATTATTGATTTTAGACTTCCAGGTTTTAACATGCTTAACTTCTGTATCATAAAGAGACCACTTGACCTTAAATTCACAAAGTGCCCTTACAATATATTTGGAAGAAAGGAAAGCAATTTCCTGCAGTGAAGAGCATTCTATCTTAAGCCACAAAAATTATTGAAGACAGCTACGTAGCAAACAAATCAATCTACAAGGTCAGAGGGTCACTAACTCGAATTTCCCTAATATTGTAACTAAAACAGTATTTTGTGCCACTTACTGAGCATAGACTACTGAGTCACACTTGTAGGTTAAATAGTATTTTCATAGTAAATAAGCAGACCCAATAAATAGAAGAAGCTATTCTAATCTGTATCAGTAATCCATAAATAAAGGTTTCTATTCGACAAGGAATATATAATATATTTTAAAGGATATGATTGTACATTAAGCCATTACTTAGACAAGTATTTCGAAAATAGAGATAGCTGGAACTTTTAGTATGTATAAATAATGTAAAGAAAATATAAGATTAAAGTACAAAACATTCTGTAAGTAAATGGAGCAATAAAAGGATAGCAAAGGAGAGAAGGGAATAGAGGGAAGTGGAGAAAAAGAAGAAAAAAGTGGTTAGACCTTCAAGTCATATTGGAGTTGCAGGAAAAATAATAACCCACTGCATTTACAAATTACACTAGCGAAAATGCACCAGATATGTGTACAACAATGTCACAACATGGCTAATGTTATCGGCAGATTAATAATGTTGTTAGAAAATAGGAGTTTTGAATCATGCTTGTGGCACTCAATTTTCTAAAATAAATACAAGAACTAAACGATACAGTAAGAAACTGGAGTGAATGCATGGAATGGTTTCCTTTCGAAATCAAGACTAATCACAATAACAAACAATAACTAATACGCACTGGATACACAAACGTATGTTTTTTCCAGAACAGCGGCCATCTCGGAGTAAAGCGGTTCAATGCCTCAAGAAGGGTAGTAAGCACTATATAAACGCAATACATTAGCACTTCTAATCCCCAAATGTGGTATTACTAAGCTTAGAAGAATTACATTTACTAATACTTCTTAGTTCCTACAGGAATACAGGCGCTTGATCTATTCAATAATTACTAATTGTATTGCTTCTTTCATACCCAAGGAGTCTATGTGGAAATGACTCGGCTGGGCAGCGATACGCTAAATTATGGCCCCACCAGTGAAGGCAGGGTCTCCCTTCTAGTCCTCCAAAGAGGGCAAGCTCTTTCAGCCCTCTGAATCTCATCAGATGTAAGGGGCAACAAGTGTTCTCCTGGAAGCCACCATCAAGTAAATATACATTTTCATTATCTTGGAACTGTGTATCAAAATAACAATATTAACGTTTTGTAGAGAGCTACTAAGTGACTGGATTTTAGTATACAATTAACAACAGCTAGTTCTCATACACACCGCGAAAGTGTATTGCACCTGTCCACAAAATACAAATGGGATTGCATTCACTTATACCAAAAGAAAAAAAATCACAATGCATGTCACAATGCATGTCTCGCATAGCAGTGTACTTAGCTCCAATTTTCAACGGGACGTGCAACTTTTACTCTAATCACTTCGCTATTCATATTATTACATAGGGCTTTTGCTCAGGTCTATCTTATGTCTGGATAGACACCATAAACAGCATCAGTAGCCCTATCTCAGCGCCAAAACAATAAATGCAGTAATGTGGAAGGTTCACATCAGGTGGGAGGAAATTCCATTCAGGATTGCACAGAAGCAAGTCAGCTTGAAGCAGGATTTCCCCATATGGTACCTCAAGAAAAACACTGGATTTGTACCAAATGCTTGCTGATGTGGATGGCTCTGCCTGAAGGGCTGCACTATTTGGGGCACAGTCTTCTCTGCAGTATATTCCAGAACTCATGGTTCACCCTCGTTAGCTGTTTTACCAGAAGTGCTAAAACAGATCCAAACTGAGTAGGGGGCTGCACCTCCCCTGTACTTGGGGATGAAACTAATGTGCAGTTTTGCTTCAGTGTCCACCATAAGGTTTATTAACAATCAAAGGGAAGCAGCAGCACTGGCTATACACCAGGCCCTGAGATATTTGCTTCCAACAGAAAATGTTTTGAAGAACCTCACGCCATAGTGCACAGAGATAATTTTGGTGCCAGACCTAGGAAACCACAACTTAAGAGTAATTCTGAAAAGGTTAACTCAAATCAGGCGCCAGACTCTTAAACTAAGAAGAAGTGGGATAATAAGAAAAATAAAGAAAAGACTAAGCCACGGGGTGGGTCTCCTCAACAGTGAGCCTTTGAGAAGCTCTACAATCTGCCTGACCGTGAAACTATTCAAACGCCTGACATGTATCAGGATACTGAAACGCGTTCATCTCGTTCCCTTCAGAAGTCATCCGAAAAAGGCTTGGAGAGAGGTGGACAGTCAGAGCACAGATCAGAGGAGTATGCAAAATCGAGGAAGTACTCACAACGCTCATCTGACTACATCATAAAAAAGGAAGACAAACCCAAACAGTCCAAGTCTCAGTTCAAAAAGAAGAAAGTGTCAAGCATCAAATTGAAGCATGCCATGGGTATTGAGGAAAATGCTCATGAATGGGCGCGGGCTCTGGCCAGGCTGGACAGGGCAGCAGAAGTCACAATAGTTTGCCAGAACCTGATGGATTGTTTTGCGGCAGTAGCTTTGAATGACTATAGCCAAGTGGAAACTCTATATATGAGAGTGAGTGTTCCACATCATTTATTTGAGATAGAGCTTCAGATCGAAGGTGAAATACAGTGCCCAGAAAGGTTCTCTTTTGGGAGAACTTGTCATATGAGATTATCTTTGCCGAAAAGTACAACATTTGTCATTGACTGCCCAAAGGGAGAAACCGTACTTTTTTTACGACCTCATCCCAGAATCAGTTAAACACTCATACAACAAGGAGTGGGCATTAATGCTGGTTCCCGTGTTATACCACAACCACAAACACAAAGCAGGACAATCCTTCCTCTTCAGTCTTCCAGCTTTCTCCTTGGCAGAGGTTCCTTCTTGATTACAGGATGATCTCATCTTCTGTAGTCTGGGTAGCCCTTTTTATACCAGTCATTCCTTTGTTCTCTAGAGGCAGAGAGGCCTTGGCTTAGACAGAACCAGTTCAGGTCAGTTCCTGAGCATTTTGTTTTTCTGTCTTCTCCGCTCCTTTCAGAGAGAGGGGCAGGGTCGTCAGCTGCCCAGCAGGAGGTGGAGCCAGCATTGTGGAAAGCAGGCACAGCCCTATTCAGGCCCAGTTGCTATCCCCTCCCACCATCCCTTGACAAATCTTCGGTATTACCCGGTGAGAGCTAAAAAGGCTCTCACCTCTGTCTGGGTCTTGGGGGGCACCCAAGCCAGAATGGTATCCATCTTTGCCTGTAGGGGTGCCACCTGGCCGCTCCCCACCTGGTGTCCCAAGTACACCACAGATCCCTGCCCTATTTGGCACTTACTGGCCATGATAGTGAGGTCTGCCCTTTGCAGAGCTATCAACACTCCGCAGAGGTGTTGCAAGTGTTCTTCCCATGTGGAGCCAAACACAGCAATGTCATCCAGGTATGCGGCGCTGAATTCCTCCAGCACGGACAGTACCTGGTTGACCAGTCTCTGGAAAGTGGCAGGGGTGTTCTTCAACCCAAAGGGCATGACACAGAACTGGAAGTGCCCCTCTGGCGTTGAGAACGCAGACCTCTCTTTGGCACCCTCAGTTAAGGCAATCTGCCAGAACCCAGATGTTAAGTCAAACGTACTGAGGTACATAGCAGCGCCCAACCGGTCCACGAGCTCATCAACTCTGGGGAAGAGGTGCGCGTCAGTCTTGGTGACAACATTGAGCCCACGGTAGTCCACACAAAACCGAAGTTCTGGAGTGGCACCGGGTGCAGCAACTTTTGGCACTAAGGCCACTGGGCTAGCCCAGGGGCTGCTGGAGGGCTCAATTACCCCTAGCATCAACATTTGGAAACCTCTTCCTTAATGCTGGCCCTGACCTTGACAGCTACCCTGTAAAATTTCGGTTTTCACAGGTAGACTGTCTCCAGTGTCCACATCATTGACACACCAATTGGTGAGGTCAGGGAGAACAGGGAGGCAAACTGACCCAACATCTGACGACAGTCCCTCTACTGCTCTAGGGTAAGGGTGGGCGGGAGGACCACACCATCCACTGACCCGTCTTGCTCCTTGGCTGCCAGGAGGTCAGGAAGAGGGTCACTTTCCTCTTCCATTCCAGCAGCTAGGAACATTGTCACATCAGACCTCTCAAAGTGGGGTGTAAGACCCTGAGGGGTTGCCTGGGAGTCTGCAAGTTAACCAGGTAAGTTACATTGCTCTTACGCTCCACCACCTCATATGGCCCAGTCCACTTGTCTTGGAACGCACAAGGCTCCACTGGCACCATCATCCACACTTTCTGCCCAGGTTTAAATTTGACCAGTGTGGTATTCTGGTCGTGCCATCTTTTCATTTCTTCCTGGCTAGCTTCTAGGTTCTCCTGAGACAGCTTCCTGAAGCGTTGTGCCTGGTTGCGGAAGGCCAGCATTCAGCTGAACACATCATGGGGGGTTTTCCCGGGAGATTTCTCCCATCCCTCCTTCAAAGGGACTGAACGCTAAGGACTTCTGAGGCACCTCCCTTTAGGCAAACAACAGGCATGGTAAAAAGACGTCCCACTTCCGTCTCATGGGCTCCGCAAGGCCCATAATCATATCTTTCAGAGTTCGGTTGAACCTTTCAACCAACCTGTTTCCTTGAGAGTGGTAAGGAGTGGTTAACTTACAAGTTACCCCACACTCCTCCCACAGAGACTTCATGTACCTAAAGATGAAGTTGGTACCCTGGTCAGAGACCACCTCGCTAGGGAGCCCCACACAGATAAAGATCCCCATCAATGCGCGGGCCACCCCAGGTGCTGTGATTGTCCTGAGAGGGACAGCTTCAGGGTACCGGGTGGCATGGTCCACAAAGACCAGGATGAACCTGTTGCCTAAGGCTGTTTTGGGGTCCAGTGGCCCCACAATGTCGATGCCCACCCTCTCAAAAGGGGTGCTCACGACAGGAAAGGGTTGGAGGGGTGCCTTGCACTTCCCTCCGCTCTTGCCACTTGCCTGACAAGTCTGGCAAGTCCTACAGGATGTACCGACGTGCTTCTTCATCTGGGGCCAGAAGAAGTGGGAGACAAGCCTTTGGAAGGTCTTGTCTTGCCCCAGATGTCCTGCGAGAGGCACGTCATGAGCCAGACCCATTAGGAAGGTCCTGAAGCGCTCGGGTACCACCAGCACACAGACTGCACCAGGCTCAGCGACCTTAGGCTCACTATAAAGCAACCCATATTCCCAGTAGAGTAGATGATCCTTGGACTTTCCACCTGCTGCCTGGTCTGCAGCCTACTGCTGCACACTAATGAGAGAAGGGAATTGTATCTGCGCTTTACAGAACTCTTCCCTGGAGGGGCCATCTTCTTGCTGCCAATAGGTCAGCTCAGGTAGGTCCCCCACTTCAGCCACCTGTTCCCGGTAGGCTCCAGGTCATCGCCCTTAGGTTCTGCTCCTTCCTGGGCCATGGGAAGGGTGGGGGCGGGTTTCCCGCACCCCCTGCCCCTCTGCTTCCTGGCAGGTCCCTGGGCCACTGTTTCAGGTTCCAGGTTTGCTGAATAACCTCTTCTGGCTGCCATAGACCGAGTGGTCACACAGACCCACTCAGGCAGACCCAACATCTCCATGTGAGCCTGGTGTTCCACCTCCTTCCATGGGGAACTCTCCAGCTCATTTCCTAGCAGATAGTCTTCAGGCATGGATGGACTCACAACAACCTTCAAGAGACTTGAGAATCCCCTCCACTCAAATGGAACCTGTGCCACTTTTCAGAAGTGAACCGAGTTGTCAGCTGCAACTACTGGGTGAAGTACATTGGGAATTACCTGCTCTTCAGACACCCACTGACGCCTTACAGATGCCACTCTGGCTCCTGTGTCTTTCCGAGCCTCTATCTTCCTCCCAAGGACAGTCACCCACTGCCCATATTCCTTAGTGTTCGGGGGCAGGTAGGTTTCCTGGACCATCTCTTCATCTCCTAAAGAGACAAGTGTCATTACTGCTAGTCACTCCCCCTCCCAAAACCACATTCACTAAACCCAGTTTTGGAGCACCAGTGGGTGCTTGAGAATTCTTGGGGCAGCTAGGGGCAATGTGTCCCACCTCATTGCAGTGAAAGCAGGTAGGGGTACCCCCGATTGTCCTGTCTGCCCCTAGGGGGCCAGGCTTGTCTAGGTCTGGGTGGTTGGGACTTCTTTCCCCGGGAACTGTTTTGGGGCCCTTGAGAGAACTCCTTTTGGTTACCCTTGTCCCCCCACTCTTCTGCTGGGGACCCTGCCTACTTTTGGCTGTAGTACCCACAATTCCTCTGTGGACCCTGGTACTGGTCCAGCGTCCGCCTCCTTAGCAAGCTCAATGGGGTCCATCAGCTTGCTGTCTAAAAGATGCTGGCGCAGCTCTGGAACACAAAGACTACTCAAGTGCACCCAACTAATGGAATGGAACAACCCTTTAAAATCAGTTACTGTGATGCCCTTCATCCAACCGTTCAGTGTAAGCGAGTACAGATTCACACACTCCATTAAAGTCTCAGACTCTTTCTTCTTGGAGTTCCTAAACTGCAGTCTATACTGCTCTGGGGTAAGTTCATACCTGAGACATAGTGCCTCCTTCATATTGGGGTAGGTCATGGTACCTGGTAATTCTGAAGGCAGCCGCGGCCGGTAGTGGGAGTACCGGCCGGGCGGTGACGTGGGGAGGAGCAGGGTGGGGGGTAGTAATGTATGGATTACGGACTTTAAAAGGTAAGTAAACATAAAAATAAATAAAAAAAATTTCCTTGCACACACTGCATCGCATTTGGTGATTTTTCTTCAAGTTCGCCAAGCAAAGCTCTCCTCATTTCAGGTATTAAATTTGCCGCTTTATTTTCCTGGGCCGTGCCTCATCCGCTGCTATACTTTCATAATATATTAATAATCATATTCTATCTATATTTATTTGAAACGTATTGCCGAGGCGCCAAACATTGATTACATACTCCGTCCACCGCCATTTTGGAAATTTTCCTCCGGTATTTTTATTATACCTGCTATTTTGATTTTACCTCCCGCCTATCTTCTCTGTGATCCATTAGATGTCCTGCCACAGACATCATGGTGTTTGTCCTTGGGCTCCGATGTTATCAGACTTGGTCACACGCCTACCTAAAAACTAATTCCAAGAACGTAAACCACAGCCATTACAACGCGTGTCTGTCACCACAAAGCAATTTCCATGCTTATGCCTTTATCATGCGTGGTAAATGTATACTAGTTGTAAAAGCATGCGTGGTAAAGGCATGCGTGATAAAGCCATATGCTTGCTAATGGCTTTGTGGTAACGATCACGCGTGCTTATGACCGCGTTGTAATGGCTGTTACCCCCAATGGACACTGCAGCAACCCAGTCTGGGCATCGTGGACTCCAGGGCACTTGGCGGAGGGCCACGCAGCCCCTCTCATACAATCTAGAAATATTTGGGGGGTGATTTTTTCTGTGGTTTGAAGGGCGTCATTGAGGCCCACACACTTAATTTTGTAGGGGGGTAGGTTTGCACGGGATAATGTCGCAAGACTTTTATAAATGTGGTACACATTGTTTTGTTTTACTTTTTTTTTTTTTTTATGCTGTAGTCCATCCAGAGAAAATAAAACTTATTGTAGAGTCAGTACTTTTCAACCCTACTCTTGAACATCTTACTATAGTACTTCAAATTATAAATATTATTTTTATTTTCGACCGTCACCCCCCAAAAAAAAAGAATTATGTAGTTTTTTATTAACTTTTATTAAAACAACAATAACTGTAAACATAACTTAATGATAACAATATAATAAACAACTAGAAAAAAACTTTAATAAAACAATATTATAAACAAATTATGATGTGGACTCCAAAAGACATACAATAGGTAATCTGCAAAACAAAAAAGAAGATTAGAGTTTAAAATTATGTAGATGTGACTAAATGAGGTAAAACATTACAAGTCAAGCTAACACTACGATTTTACGTGTGCAGTGTGCCAGGTGCATTTCACTTCAGTTATAGTCACGCGTTCAAGTGGTGTCTATATGGAAGTGTTTACTGCGTTACTGACACAAAAGTGGCACAACGGGATTGTAAATACGCCGATTTATTTCTAATGCATGTAATTGGAGGCATTGTATATCTAGGCCGCTGTGCTTACCTTGTATAAACACTGCGGCCATCAGAGTTCACAACTTGAATTTAACTCTGCTTCTACACGTCAAAGTATATTCAGTACGTGGCAGAGAATTCCATTGCTGTTGCTCGAAATGCCGTGATTGCTTCTGAAGGATGTTTGGTGAAGCAAACAAAAGGACATTTGATTAATCACGGTAAACTGAGTTGCGAAACTCCTGACAAAAGTGAATTTTAATGTGAGTTCTATATTGCGTACCTAGACTGTTGCACCCCATTGACTCACAGTTGAGAGTTTTTCTTGAAAAATCTGACGCAGAATTACAAGCTCCTTGCGCCACTTTTCCCATGTTAAAAGTGACACAAAAGTGGCGCAATAAGCTTGTAGATCCTGTTACATCGTATATGAACCTACTGCCTTCATTGTTTTTATATTCTGCACATTGTTGTAATTCTTTTGTCCTAATAAACTTTTTCTGAACTTAAAAAGCTTGTAGATCTGTTCCTCAGACTGTTGTAACCTATCTGTTGTCACTGCTCTGTGGTAATTATACATTTCTACACAGTCAGGCTGCTGCACACTATCCACTCTCTTCTTTCACTGATAATTTGTTGTTGTTTCGGAAACAAGTTTCTTTGCGCACCTAGTGCCATAGACATGATTAAAAGATGGTGCTCTACGTCTTGAAGCAGGCTTCACTGTAGCCAACCGAGTTCACCACTTAAACTCAGGTAAGGTTCTATACGGCACAGTGGAAACAGCAACGTCCATAACTGTACAAAAGAGAAAAACACGATGTGAGAGACAGTAAGAAAGAGAGAGATAAAAGGACATTAAAACGTGGAAGAGACACAGACGATGGGTGAGGGGCAGAAGCCCCGTTAGCCTATTGGGTGTTGGGCGCCTGCTGCATACTACATATTCTCTCCTTTCACATATAACTTGTCGTTGTTTTGGAAACAAGCTTCTTTGCTCACCTTGTGCCATTGACGTCATTCAAAGAAGGTGCACTATGTGTCGAGGCAGGCTTCTCAGTCGTTGTTACAGTGGCCACGCATCATCGCACAATACACAAACGTAGAGGTTTGTAGGTTTCTTTTTGTGGGGGTTTCGTCAAATTAGAAAACACAACCTGTAGGATAAAAAGGTAGTTAACATTGTGTGTCAGTTTTTTTATGAAACGAGAGAAGAAATAAGAGAGTGACTGAAAACAATACTCGCAGCTCACCTTTTTGTGACCGATGTTTTTCACCACGTGACGGACATAATGCATCCAGAAGCTCTACATCTAAAAAATAATAAAAGAAAGATGTTATGATTGGCAATTGTTACCATATTAATTTGGAGTTAGATAACATAGCGCTTTTATGCATGCTCCTTCATTTTTACGCACTATTTGTCTTGGTAATATTCCAGACATTTCAGCGATTATAAAAACCTTCCTGCTATTGGGAAAAAAATGTATACATGTAAATTAATACACTATATAGGAGTGTGTTCGTCTAAAACGCTAAGTCCCATTTTTGTATCTAGTCTGCTACAACCCTTTGCCTCCCTTCGATCCGTACTCAAGTCTCACTGTTCACCTTTTTGTGGAAATGACACCTTCTGCATGATGTAGTCCAGATCTCCAACAAAGAAGTCTCATATATGGTGCCGAGTCTTGATATCTCTATGTCTAATGACATACTTGTGTTCTCATCATCATCATCGCAGGTTCTTCACCAGCACCAGCACCAGCTCAGTGCTTCGGGCACCACTAACTCAGTGACCAAAGAGTAGTAGTGGGTTCCTTGTTCGGTACTTTGGGAACAACTCTAAAATGGCGTACAACACGTGCGCTCTCTCTTTTTTATACATAGGGTCACGTGTGTAGTGATGAATGTGCTGGATGGGTGTGGTGTGGGTGTATACCAGCCATGAGGGAGTGTGTGTGCCGATCTGACAACTAGACCTGCAACTAAGAAATCACCACAATGGAAATCTGGGCCTTAAACTGTTGTTGTGTTTTCCTGGTAGCGTAAGAGTGGCCTGTACTAACGTAGTCAGTCTCGATTCATTTACCATCTCCCACCGGGGCTTTTAATAGTTGCCTGTACTAACGTATTCAGTCTCGATTAATTTACCATCTCCCCCTGGGGCTTTTAAATGTTGGGAGAGGGGCCGCGCAGCTCCGGGACACTGCAGGAGCTGACCCTGAGGTGTGGCAGTCTCCAGAACCTTCGACGGCTCTGGGCATAGGGTCACGCACTCTACCTCATACAGTACACTAAAAAAGAAGACAAAGTGATGAGAGATGGTTTGTGACGTGTTTAGGTTGAGAGCCTGGATAATCGTTAAATGGGTTCTGGCAGTGAAGTGCGTATTTATTCTGAAACAAGCCTTTCGGGGTCTTGCGAAAGCAAGTCCTGTTTAATAATTCCCTCTCGCTTCGTGTACATGCCAAAATATCTGATTTAATCGTATGTTAAAAACAAAAACTTTTAACACCTGTTTTTGATTGGTTGTGAAGCATTATAAGAAAACGTATTAGCGGCCAATCCCTTTCTCGCTTTCTTTTTCTATGTGACGTTACGATACCATGTCTGTAGTCTATTTTGTGACGCACTTTATTTTACGATGCGTTTCAAAAACTAGTTGTGGTAGGGTGCTTTTAACTTAAACTGTGTACTCTGCTTACTAGTTTGTTGACTGTAAAAGTATTTAATTTTTGAATTCTTTTCTATCATAATTGTACTGACTTTTCTCCTTTAGCGTGCTGTAGTATATGGTTTTTATAAAATGTATAACTCTTCAAACCATCTTTAAAAACAGAATAAAAAACTCATATTTTAAAAATATTTTTATTGAGTCTTTTATATTCATCATATGGGTGAAATGCAGAAATGCTTTTACATTCATTGGTATCACGCGTTCCATCACATTCATTTTATTTTATCATAAGCATTCACTTCTTATGTTTACATTATATAAGTGTTGGCAGCCGTCTTGTGCCTCGGTGAAACCGAGACACAAGAAAGCAGTGAAAGAACCACAAAAAACACGTGAAGGGGGTAGGGTAGAAACATACTGATCACCTAGGTCTGCTTAGGGGGTTCCACATGGATCGATAGGTCCCCCCCAAATTATTTTTTTTTTTTTAAATCACGGGTTACGCGTTTTGGGCGTAAAAGAAAAAAAAACGAAGCCTGCTTTATTGTTAATTAACCTCCATGGGGGGCTCTTTCAAATAGGAAAGCAGATTGCTTTTCGTCAGAGAGAGCAGCATGTAAGTTGCTCTCTGTGACGAAAAGCAATGCCGGCTCCCGAAGGACGTGGGGAGCCGGCAGGGACCGTGGGGGCCTTCGGGCTCCTCCCATGGTCCCCAACGTTTTATTTGAGCCCCGGGAAAAGGGGTCCCCAGGGATTATAAAAAAATTAGTGATAGAAGATATTTTTGTTTTAACAGTAGATTTACCATACGCGTACCATGCACGTATGGACGACGTACAGTGTGAAGTCGTCCCATAAGCGTATCTAAGCAAGAAAAAGAACATTTTTCAGATATTTATGAAGTGTATGTGTTTAGATGTTGGCTGGCTCTAAAAAGACCTCATGTGTTTATTGGGAGATTTTAGTGCCTACAAGTAAGAACTGATGCAGAGTCTAAAGTTTAAGAGGAAGACTCTGTTCCCCTCATCTGTAAAATGTACACCGTCTCTCCTATAGATGTCATGCATATTGAAACGCAGATTGTTGTGGTAGATGGACCCCATTCTATAGTCTCGGAGAAAGGCAGAAACAGATTTATTCACATGTTTCCTAGCTTTCCCAATCTGTGGACAGTAGTGGTTGGACCAGTTCAATTTCTGCCTTTGGCACAGAATTTAAACAAGACAAAGGCAGTCTTGGGGAAAAGTGTCATTAATTGTCCAAAGGTGTCCTTCATAAGCATTTCCAGACCTACCCCAGTCAAAGTGCCTAGGTCATTGCCACCACAGTGCACAACTATGAGGTCAGGGTGTTGGAGATGCAAAAAGGATTTTACCAATGGCATCAATTGGTGGCACTTTAACCCTCTCTGTCCAATCCATTTAATGTATACGTTTGGTAAACCTAGGTCTTTGTGATTTCTTTTCTGTTTTGCGTACCTTTGGCTCCAGAAAATATAGCTGTGTCCCACAATCCACACTCTAAGCATCTTGTAGAGAGGTCTGGATGCACTTGGATGGTCTCTGTAAATGAAATGGCAGTTTGAAAAATAAGATTTTTCTAAAATGGAGGATAAGATGCAGTTTTGAAAAAAGCAATGAAATGATTGGATGTTTGAAAATATTTTACACAGAAAACTAGGGTGCAATTATCTGTTTTTTAAAAGCCTGAAAAGTATTGGTTAAGAAAAAGTGATAGAAAAGAACGTTACATAAGATAAGCTGGTATATTGACAAGTCAAGCACACTTGCTGTTTTGATTTGCAACATTGTTTGATGAACTTTTCACCTGTGTCCTCAGTTAGGTGTTCCCTGAAGTGTTTCAATGGTAACTGAAAGGATGTGGAATGGGGGTAGGGTTAAAAGTTTTGTCAGTTGGAAAAGGTTCAAAAGTAAAAGTGTGTTTCATTTTGATTTAATGTGGGAATAAATGTGATTTGTTATTTATTTGTATTTGTGTGTAGATTAAGTGTGTAGATTGACAGGAAATGTTTGCTATTTGCTATAGGACTTCCTGACCCCTTAGGGCTGCTCTGTCTTTCAAGTAGGAAAGCAGATTGCTTTTTGTCAGAGAGCAACGAAAGGGTTTTGGCTAAAGCGCAGTAAGGCTGCGCCAATAATCAGTTACAACGGAACAAGATGCCAGTACTGCTATATAAATGGATATGTTTCAAAATGCACCATGAATTAAACAAATGCCGCATATACACAACTCCAAGTGTGTCAGTATCAATTTTTAAATTTTTTGAAAATTCCCAGGTACTTTTTTCTTTTCTTTATATTTTACACATGATTACAAATTTGATCAGGGCAAAGGGGGAGGAAGAGGTGTTAAAATCTATTTCTGATTAGTGGTGTGCAGAAATACCGAAAACAAAAATACAAACGCCAAGAATAAGGGAAATATCCAGAAAAGAAAAGAAGGCCTCAATCATACATACTCATTTGGCATCAATCAAACATTCCGTGGAAGTGTCATATACACCTTTCTCACATTCCAACTGAAACAGACAACACAAAAGAAATAGAGTGGTTTGACAAAATAATGATGAAAACAGATGTAAGTAAAGGAAAGAACGTGAATACCCTCACCTAGATTCAACAGAATCCATTATGATTATGAGTGGTGGGGTATTAATAGGACAATTTCAAAAACTTTTTAAATGACAACATATACATCTTTTTACCAGGCCATCAAAATCTTTTAAACCATCTAACATATTTCACAGATTATATTCTCATAAGATTGGCCTCATAGAAAAACAGGGTTGACGCGTTTCGAAGCCCCTTAGTAGTAGGGATTCGCCTCAGGACCTTGAGGGATTCAGTCCTATGAAAGATACAAAAACAAAAAATCCTTACTATCCTGACTCCTGAGAACCACCTTCAACCTAAGACGGACAAGCAAAACCTGTAAAACAGTTACCTTGTTCCTTTCATCAAAGGCTCCTGTTTCTCAAATTCGGTGTATCAAAGATCAAAACATCCCATGGACTATGGCACCAATCGTGTGCTGTAGGTCAAAGGTAAAAATAACATAACCATCTGTTGTTCACCAGAAACGCGATGATTATCCAAAATATGTCAACACACAGTTACTGCATATCATTAAATGCAACCATGAGAGAATATAACATGTCTTGAGGCAAAATCCCTATTTTCGTTATTCTCCAAAATCAGAAGGACGGGCTGGGTCCGAGCCGATTTAGGGAGAAAGGCTGTTCTCAACGCACAGTGTCTTCACGAGGGGAAAAGCATACCTTGTTTATGACACGGGTTTCCTCTCCATAGCGCGGCGTCTTTCAGTCCGCCGCCGCCCTTCGAAAACACACCACTAATCAGAAAATAGATTTTAACACCTCTTCCTCCCCCTTTGCCCTGATCAAATTTGTAATCATGTGTAAAATTTAAAGAAAAGAAAAAAAGTACCTGGGAATTTCCCAAAAATAAAAAAATTGATACTGACACACTTTGAGTTGTGTATATGCGGTATTTGTTTAATTCATGGTGCATTTTGAAACATATCCATTTATATAGCAGTACTGGCATCTTGTTCCTTTGTAACTTTCGTCAGAGAGAGCAGCATGTAAGCTGCTCTCTGTGACGAAAAGCAATGCCGGCTCTCGAAGGACGCAGGGAGTTGGCTGGGCTCATGGGGGCTTTGGGGCTCCCCCACGGTCCCCAACATTATATTTGAGGCCCGGGGGATCGGGTCCCCGTGGATTATAAAAAATTAGTGATAGAGGCTATTTTTTTTTACGGTAGATTTACCGTACGCGTCTCATGCACGTACGGACGACGTACAGTGCAAATTTTGTAAGTCGTCCCATAAGCCTACGTAAGCAAGAAAAAATCAATTACAAATATATATTTCACAGATATCTATCAAGTTTATGTGTTTATATGTTGGTTGGTTCTAATGAGACCTTTTCTCTTTATTGGTACTTATAAGTAAGTGCTTATGCATAGTGTAAATTTGTTAAGGAGCAGTGTTTTATAGAGTGTTGAACTTTTGACCTTTGTTGACAGTTGACTTTTGCATGATCTGTTGGGGGAATGGTGGAAAGTTATGTCAGTTGGAAAGGTTTGAAATGTTGAACAAATAGAAATTTGTGTTTGTTTTTGATTTTGATTTGTTATTTACATGTATATATGTGTAAATTGGAGGGAAAATGTGCAATTTCTTGGTTCTGCTGCAAACACTGAACGAGAGAGATTCCGTATAAGAATATCTACTGTGTGAGTGGCATTCTTCTTAATCTAGAATCCACATTTCAAAGGTGAGTTGATAAGTTGTAAGGGAATATATGTAGTACATTTAGTTTTTTAGTAAGATTAATGTATTCTCTGCATTTGGATAACTATTATGATAAAATCATTTGTTAAGTTAATTTGTTTAGTGAGTCACCTTTGTGCAATAAAGTGCAGTACTAAAAAATGTAGAATGTGTGCAGTCACTTTTTCAGTTGTTGAGTAGCTAATAGTGTTGGCTGTTTAGAATTAGGCTTGTGTTCTAAATCTACAATTTTGCAGTCAGTATACATACAATGCTGCATACACTTTGGCAGATTTTGAAGCCCCTTTTGACTTTTTGTTGTCGTATTCCTCTGTCTCTCTCATATTCCTTCTATCTCCTCATGTTCCCGCCTCTCTGTTCATATTTCATCTTTCTCTTCATGCTCCCTGATCTGTCCTCTTACTCTTCCTTCTCTCCCTTCATACTCTCTGAGGCAGATTTACAAGTCCCTTGTGTGTCTTTGTTGTTCTATTGTGTCACTTTTTTTGATGTAATGTTGGCAAAAGTAATGTAGTAAATTGCATATGTATTTGCAAAATGAATCAGGGTTGTTCACTGAAATGTAGTAGTTATATACATGGAATGTGTATAGTTACTTAAACGTTTTACATTCGTAAATGAGTTTTGGTATAATGCATGGTCTCATTTTTTGTCTAATATCACACTGTGCATCTGTCTACATTAAGGAATTATATTCGCCCCTTATTTCATATCTTCTACCCTCTCTTGTCATACGTCCCCCTCTCTCCGCTTACTCCTTCCTCTCTCCTGGTACTACCCTCTTTTTCTTATATTGTCCTCTGTCCTCATACTGCCCTTCTTTGTGTTTATATTTCCCTGTCTCTCCTCATATTCCAGGTGTCTCCTCATTTTCTTACCTCTCTCTTCATACTTCATTTTCAGTTCATACTCTCTGTTCTCTCCTCTTTCTCCTTTCTCTCTCTCTGTATACACTCTGGGCAGATTTACAAGTCCCTTGTAGGTTTTTGTTGTTTTATTGTGTCACTTTTTTTAAAGTAATGTTGGCAAAAATAATGTTGTAAATTGCATATGTATTTCAAAATGAGTCAGAGTTGTTCATTGAAATGTAGTAATTATAGACATGTAAGGTGTACAGTCACTTAATCATTTTACAGTAGTAAATGTGTTTTGATAAAATGCATGGTCTCATATTTTTTGTGAAATCTCACTCTGTGCATCTGTGTACATTAAGGAATTATATTCGCCCCCTGTGAAACGTTTAACAGTAGTAAATGTGTTTTGGTATAATGCATGGTGTTATATTGTTTTGTTTAATATCACACTGTGTGTCTGTGTACATTAAGGAATTATATTTGCCCCTTTTTCCATACTTTCTACCCTCTCTAGTCATACTCCCCCCCTCTCTTGTCATACTCCCCCATCTCTCCTCTTACTCCTTCCTCTCTCCTGGTACTACTTTCTTTTTCTTATATTCTCCTCTGTCTTCATACTGCCCTTCTTTGGGTTTATATTTCCCTGTGTTTCCTCATGTGTTCTCTTCATATTCCCTGATCTGTCCTCTTACTCTTCCCTTTCTCCCTTCATACATTCTGGGGCAGATTTACAAGCCCCTTGTGTGTCTTTGTTGTTCTATTGTGTCACTTTTTTATGGAATGTTAGCAAAAGTAATGTAGTAAATTGAATATGTATTTGGAAAATGAGTCAGAGTTGTTCATTAAAATGTAGTAATGATATACATGTAATGTGTACAGTCACTTAACCGTTTTACGGTAGGAAATGTGTTTTGGTAAAATGCGTGGTCTCATTTTTTGTGTAATATCACACTGTGCATCTGTGTACATTAAGGAATTATATTCGCCCCTTTTTAAACGTTTTATAGTAGTAAATGTGTTTTGGTATAATGCATGTGTTACATTTTTTTGTCTAATAACACACTGTGCGTCTGTGTACATTAAGAAATTATATTTGCTCCTTTTTCTGTATTTTCTACCCTCTCTTGTCATACTCCCTCCTCTCTCCTCTTCTAAAATCTAAAATGTTTCAAATCTTCCATAAGAGCCATGGATAACATACCTTTTTGGAGGGGTGCGAAACAGGGTTGTAGCTAAATCTGTTCGACTACTATGCCGTATATTCCATCCCTAAATAATATATTTCTCAGTTCCAACTTTGCCGGTCATTTCCATGCAGAGCCAAGCCAACGAGCCTGGAAATGTCTGTCATGTAAATCACACCGCATCACCTAAAATATGATAAAATCGAACACGACATGCTTATAAAGCTCCTATTCTGAAAGCACCGATTTGAATGCATTTTCATATATGATCATGTAGAAAGAGGGAATTGATGAAATAAAATAATTGCATAAGATGACACAGTTTGTTTAAGCAGGGAAGCCCGGGTTATGACTGATTATAACCTTAGCTCCACACTACTCTACAGAAAGAAGGTGGAAGAGTCACTGCATTGTTTGCATTGCTTACGGGGCACGTGACTCCCTGTTGCTTCACTCCCCTTCGCCCGCCCGACCTCCCTGGATATTTCAGCTGCTGGAGAGGGGGCTCTCTTCCCCTGCAGGCTTCTGCTGTCTACAGGTCCCTTTCTCCAGTGCTTTCTATGGAGAATTGGCACTGTATGTACTTGCTGTGAGTTCAACCGCTGGCAGTGCTTGCCTTATCAATACATTGCTGTGCTCCTTAGAAATCCCAGCCCCCTTTTCCTGCATTGAACTCGGGTAGGCGCTCCGCATCTCCCGATAGTTACTCCCCAGAATATATGGCACTATCTGTCCCATTGAAGTTATAAAACCGGTGATGGCTTTAAAGCGTCATTACTTGTTTCATCTGGAGTATCGCTGATACTGCCCAACTGAAAGACACCTTTTGAAGTACTTCACAAAATGTGCAATAACATCAGAACACATTGCCCAAACATAAACACCACAGCAATCAACTATATTTTATTGCCTTGTACTGTATTTAAACACAGAGGGGCAAGATATCTGCATCTGTGGAAGTAAGGTCAGTAAGGGGTAGGGATACAGTTAGAAACAAATGTAAAAGTAATGTTAAGCACAAGCTCCTGTAGCGGATGCCTTAGCCCACTTAGTTGCCAAACTATGTCTGTGTGTGTGTATCTGTATGTCTGTGTATCTCTGTGTGTCTTAGTCTGTGTGTGCGTGTCTGTCTGTGTGTGCGTCTCTCTTTATGTATATGCCTCTTTTTCTGTGTGTCAGTTTCTGTGTCTGTGTGCATGTCTCTGTGTTGTGTGCACATCTCTGTCTCTGTGTGTGCTTTTTGACGTGTCCACGTTTTTGTATCTGTCTGTGTGTGTGTGTCTATGTGCATGTGTCTGTCACTCGGCGCACATCTCTATGTCAGTGTGCGTGTCTTTATCTGAGTGTATTTTTCTGTCTGTGTGCGTCTCTATCTCTGTGTGTGTGTCTTTATATGTGCATTTGTCTCTGTAAGTGCGTCTCTTCTTTGTGTGTGCAGCTTTATTTCTATATGTGTGTGTGTGTGTGTGTGTGTGCCTGTCTATACATGTGTCAGTCTCTATGTGTGCGTGACTATCTGTGCGTCTCTGTGTGTATTTTTCTATGTACATGTCTGTCTCTTTGTGTGCGTTTGTGTGTGTTTGTCTCTGTGTATCGGTGCATGTGTCTCTCTGTATGTTTGTTTCTGTGTATATGTCTACTGTTAGCCTCACTGGCAATGTAAACGTGGCATGGAAATGCTATAATACACATACTTACTCCACAGATACATGCAAACCTGCCATTCCGTAACACACACAGTACACAAACCAGTAAACATATCCAGCTAAATATAAAGAATGCCAAATTCTCTAACTCTAAGTAATGTGAGACCTGATGCATTGCAAATGCTTGTTGTTATATTCCCATGTGTTCTCATAGTGCCCTTCTTTGAGTTTATATTTCCCTGTATGTCCTCATATTGCTCCTGTCTCCTTATTTTCTTCCCTCTCTTTTCATACTTCATGTTTCTCTTCATACTCCCTGTTCTCTCCTTTTTCTCCTTATGTCTCTCTCTGCATATACTCTGGGGCAGATTTACAAGGTCTTTGTACGTCTTTGTTGTTTTATTATGTCATTTTTTATGATGTAATGTTGGTAGAAATAATGTAGTAAATTGCATATGTATTTGCAAAATGAGTCACGGTTGTTCATTGAAATGTACTAGTTATATAAATAGAATGTGTATAGTCACTTAAACGTTTTACAGTAGTAAATGTGTTATGGTATAATGCATGGTCTCATATTTTTTTGTGTAATATCACACTGTACATCTGTGTACATTAAGGAATTATATTCGCCCCTTTTTCCATATTTTCTACACTCTCTTGTCATACTCCCTCCTCTCACCTCTTACTCCTTCGTCCCTCATCATACTACCTCCTTTTTCTTATATTCTCCTCTCTTCTTATACTTCTCTTTTCTCTTCATACTTGCTCCTCTTTTTGCATACTTCGCCTACTCTTTATGTTCTTTCTTGTCTTTAGTTTCACCCCTGTGCTCATAGTTCTTACTTTCTTCTCATAGTACTCTCTCTCTCCTTATACACTAAGTCTTCCCTTATATTTGTCTTTTCTCCACATTTTTGTCTCTTTCTCTCTTTATATTCCTTCCTCTTTCTTCATATAGACTCTTCTCTTCTTATATTCTCTCTTTCCTTTTATTCTCGCTCTTCTTTGCACATACTCCCTATTGTTTTCTCATACTTTTCTTTTTCTTCTCATACTCCCCTCTCTCTGCTCACACTTTTTCTCTCTTTTCTAATACTCCCACTCTCTACTGATATTGCCCTCTTTTCTTATTGTCACATTCCTCTCCTCATTCTCATCCCGGTCCTTATACTCCCCCCTGCTTTCATATTCTCTTCTCTCTTCTCCTACTTCTCCATGTCTCCTCATACTACTGCCTTTTTCTTATATTCTCTTTTGTCCTATACTCCTTCTCTCTGTGTTCATATTTTCCTGTTTCTCTTTATATTCCTTTTATATTTTAATTTTCAGTTCTCTCTGTTTATACTTCTTCTTTCTGTTCATTGTGCTTGCTCTCTTGTCTTACTCCTCCTTGACTCCCTGTATACACTCTACAGCACTTTCCTCATACTCCCCGTCTTTTCATACTGACCTCTCTCTTTATATGTGTTTCTCTTGTCATACTCCTGCCTCTTTCTTCATACACTTTTCACTCTTCATAATCCCCCATCTGTTTATACTCCTTCTTTTCTTCTCATACTGTATTCTCTGTTCTTGTACATCCCTTTTCTCCTTATGCTCCACTTTTCCTCACATTCTCCGTGCTCTGTTCTGGTACTCTCCTCTCTCTCCTTATACACACCCTCCTTCCCTTGTATTCCTCTTTTGTTCTTATACTTACGCCTCTTTCCACATATTCCTTCTTTTCTCTTTATAGTACTTCTCTCTCTTCTTATACTGTCCCCCTCTCTCGTCACACTCTCTTTCTTTCTTCTTATAGTCTTCCTTCTCTCCTCATACTTCCACCTTTCTTGTTATACTCTCCTTTACCTCTTCATACTTTCCAGACTGTCCCTACTCCCTTTATCTCTTTATATTACAGTGTCTGCTTATACTCCCCTTTCTCCTCATATTTTCCCTTGTCTCATACTCCTTTTTCTTTTGTTGTAAGTCCTTCTATTTTCATAGTCCCACCTTTGTCCTCATAATCCTCCTTCTCTTCTTATAAGTAATATAATAGTATGTTTCATATATTTATTTTTGTAATGTTATATATATTTTATATAATAGATTCTATTTATCAACACTGAAAAAAATTCATCATGCCTACAAAAGCTCAAAAGTGTAAACGACTAAAGAAAGGTGTTTATTTGAAGAGAAGTCATCCACCAGATTTACATGAAGAGCAATATGTTAACAAAAAGAAAAAAAGTCCTGGTAAGAGAACGAAGATTTTTCTGAGGAAAATATTAAACACTTAGGGCCTCATTAGGATGGCGGGTGGACTTTGCCCGCCCGCCATCCTTGAGGTAGTAGGGACCGCCTGCCATAAGGGCGGGGGTCCCGTCTGCAGCATTAGGATGCGCCAGCCACAGTGGCGGGCGCATCTTGCATTCCTACCATTGTGGCGGGCGGTGCTCTTATCACCGCCTGCCACAATGGAAGAAAGCATGCTGTGCACTTCCATGCACAGCATGGCAGGCACTGCGCGGTGCTTGCCATGCTGTGCAGGGAACTGCTGGGGGGTACCATAGGTATCCCCCATGTGCACCCCTCATCCCAACCGGAATCCCTGGGGACCCGCAACGGGCCCCCGCAGGGATTCTACGCATGCCTTTCCATGGCAGCATTGCCGCCACGGAAAGGCATCCACAATTGCCCATCATAATATGGCTGGCGGTGTCTGATAGACACCGCCACCATAATATTCCTTTTCCCCCGGCCATACTAATATTGGGTCAATCCGCCCAACATCATAATGGGCCCCTAAGAGTAGTGCGCACAAAGTGAAAAATACTATTATTGTATCTGCAACGAAAAAGAAAAAGAAGAATAAAGAGAACAATCATGGAAAATCAACTTCTGAAAAAACAGTGTTTAGTAAAAGGAGGAAAAACCTATTTAGGGAAATTAGGAAAAAAAAAATTTATATTAGGTTTGTGTCGAATTTAATTAAGGAAGTGAAGAAATGTAAAAAAAACAGCATTTTATAAGAAGAAGAAAACTAAAGAAAATCTAGTTGAGAAGGCTTTCGAATTGAAAAAAAGTAGAATTCGATCACTAGATAAGCCAATCCATTTAATGAAGACCAAAAGTAAATGGAGAAGAGTAATTAACAGAAGTAATTTTTCAGAGGTTTTCTTGGGTGAATGGAAACATAGTTCAAGTTCTGAGCCTTTTTTTAATGAAGAGAGTTATCGTCAGAGTAATGATTTGTTGCATGCAGTTGACACTAGTGGTCGTGCTTATGAGGTTAGAAATGGTTGTCCTATTGAGAAAGAGAAAATTGCTCCTAGAAATGCAGAAGAGGTGTTAGCTGATGAAGTTTTAGGGAGACGTCCTAAAGCTCCAGTGTACACTTGTAATTGTAGTAGTATTTGTAGTGTACGGCAAGAATCTATTGATTTTTTACGCAATTTCCTACGTAACTATACTAAGAAAAGTGTTAAACAAAAGACTAAGATGTTGCAAGGACTAGACCCTTGCAGAGAGAGAGAAAATACTGGTTACAAGGTCAGTCTCTGGCTTGTCTTTCTAAAGAAAAGTATGTTGAAGTGTTTTTCACCATTTTAGGATGTTAGCAGTTCATCATACTCAAATGAGAAAATTAGTCAGAAGATTGCATTATGCAAAAAGTCCAGCACTAATGTTAAAAAAGTTGAACAGTGCTCTTTTGCATGAATCTGTATCAGATGTAACAAATGTTTGTGATGAAATTCAGGTTAGTTACATTGGTCCTCAGGAAGACAGTGCAGAAACTGAGATAATAATAGAAGAAAATGTGGAAGAGAATGTACAATGTTGTACTGTAGAAAATTTTGAGCAAGAAATTTAAAAAAGTTTAAGGTGATTTCAGATGAAAGGCCAAATTATTCTTGTATCTGTTGTCGACGAACTCAATATAAAAATCAGACCAGGATTGTTGATCTGTATTTAAAAAGTGAAAAGGAAAATAATAATGAATGGAAGGATTTTGCAACTTATTTGTTAGTAGAGAATTGTTTTGATTTGGGTTCTGATCAGCGTATTTGTAAATATTGTTATAACAAATTAGATGAGAACAAAATGCCTGCTAGGGCTGTGCATAATAATCTTGAGTTGGTAAATATTCCTTCTGAACTGATGGATTTAAATACCTATGAGTCTATTCTTATTGAATGTGTGCATCCATTTCAGGCTATTGTTGGGAGGAGCCTAAGACAGGAAAATTGCCTCCTTCAGATTTACAGAGAGGATTAAAGGGAAGAGTTGTATATTTGCCTCTAGATTTAAAGAAAAATATTGAAACAATTGGTGTAGAAAATGTAGAAGATGAACCTTTAGTTATTCCTGTTAATGGTGTTCCTACTAAGAGTAAGAACATCTGGCAAGAATTAATGGATGTTAGGAAAGTGAAAAAGCCAACGTTGTATCTGGTAAAAAATAATAAATATTATAAAAATGTGTATGTGAGAGAAGAAGAAATAACTGTAGAAGAACATAGTGACTCGCCATCTAGACAAATTGAAAAAGTGGATGTGTCCAGAACTGAAGAAATCTATGAACATTGCAGTGTTCATCCACTTCATTCTAAAGAAGTGATGGGGAATACTATAGAGTTATTCCAAATGAAAGAAGCAAAAGGAAGTCCCATTAGTGTATGGGAAAAAAGCTTGGAAGCTCTTTGTTTCCCTCAGTTGTTTCCCACAGGAAAAGAAGGACGATATGATGACCGACCTGTGCAGATTCCTGCATCTGAATACCGGACATCAAGATTATATGCAGAAGATCCAAGATTTCGACAATGTATTCCATATTTGTTTCATCTTTTGTTTGAGAGTGATTTGTCTGGACTTTCTTATATAGTATACCATATATTGAAAACAGGTGTACATCTGCAAAATGTTTCGGCAAAGGAATTTATGAATAAAGTACTGCAATAAGATAACGTTTTGGAATCTCAGCTGATTAATCTCATGGCATGTCAGCGTGGTACTAATGAGTACTGGTACCGTTGTCATGGAGAAATGAAATGTGGGGAGAGGAGTTGGCCTAACTGCTAGGGCGCTCGACCTCGAACCTGGAGGAACTGGGTTCGAGTCTCGGTAAAGACGCCAAACATCCTGTGATTCTGGGCAAATCACTTAATCTCCCCGTGCCTAACAAAAATGAATGTCTGTCCTCATGTAACGTAACTGGTGCTATGTAAAGCGCTCTGATACCCGATTCGGTTTGGGTCTAGTTCGCGCTATATAAAAACTCTGCCAAAAAAAAAAATATGCTAAGGAACTTAGAAACTCCTACATGGTTCCTTACTCTAAGCTGTGCTGAATATGCTTGGGATGATTTACTTCAAGTTCTTCGAGAGGCAAATCCAAATACACTAAATATTGAATACAAGACACCTGGAGAATTGTGCTCTTTGGATCCAGTTAATGTATGCAAGTATTTCAATCATAGATTCGAAGCTATGATGTCTTTTATCAGCAATAAAAAAAATCCTCCTCTTGGAGAGGTCCTGGATTTTATTTGGAGAAAGGAGTATCAAGCGAGAGATTCTCCTCACATACATATGATAACATGGATCAAAGATGCTCCCAAATTTGGAACAGACTCAGATGATACGGTGCTGTCTTTTATTGAAGAATATACTACATGTGATATACCCAAAAGTACACAAGATAAAGACTTAAGAGAACAAGTCTTACAATTCCAAAGCCATTGTTGTGGGAAATACTGTCGTCGAAAGTACAAATCTAAGGACAAGTTCTACACCAAATATCGTTTTGGATTTCCACGTCCTGTAATATCAAAAGGAAGAGTGAACAGTTTTATGTCATCTTTGCTACATACTATCAAAAGAAAGTCTCCAAAAAATACCTACAACTTAAAAAGAAATGAAGAGTCAAAATACATAAATGACTACAACCCAGTCATTTTGTCCATGTGGAATGCTAACATGGATATTCAATATGTTGCAGACAATTCCATTGCTGTTGCTTGATATGTAACATCCTACATAACAAAGTCAGAAAAGACAGAATTGAAGGAGATGTGGGAAGAGATTTCCCACGAGAAGAGTCTAAGTAAGAAATTATACAGTTACAGTTTGAAGATGTGATCTCATCCAGAATTGGAGTGTATGAATGTTCAAATCGCTTATCATCCCCAAATCTAAAAGAATCATTTGGGTGAGTCTAGGTCATGCTGCAACACGAAATCGAGTACTTAAATCTGTACAAGAAATTGAATATTTAGCAGAATAAGAGCCAGAAAGTACAGATATTGTGAAAACAAATATGTTGGATACATATTATCCAAATAGAAGTCATCATCTTGAGAACATGTGTCTCTACGGAGTGCTTCAAAACTATATTTTTAAATGGAATTTTACAGAAAACATCAATAATGGTATATATGCTGTGGTTGGTTCTGAAGGATGTTTGGTGAAACAAAGAAAAGGACATTTGATTAATCACCATAAACTGAGTTGAGAAACTCCTGACAAAAGGGAATTTTACTATTTAGTTCTTTTGCAACTTTTCACGCCGGTACGTTCAGAATTGGAATTACTTGGAGATTTTGAGAGCTATGAAGATTTGTTCACCGTAAGTAAAGATATTATAGAATGTCCTGTTTTTGCTAATTAGGTGAAAATGTTGAGCAACAAAATTGAGCAAGAAGCTACAATTGCAGCTGAGATTGCTAGAGACAGTTCTCAAGACAGTCAAACTTCTGCTCCGTTGAGCTGCTATGGAAGAGGTGGAAACAGCAATGTATCAATCTCAAGGAGATGTAACAAACTTAGGAAACTTGGAAGAACAACTAAATGTTGAGCAGAAACAAATATATGAGCAAGTGAGAGAACAGATTGACCATGGATTACTTCATGAGAAGAAAGAGTGCTCTTGCTCATCATTTGAACCTATCCGAATGTACGTGAGTGGGCAAGCTGGAACAGGCAAAAGTTTTTTAATTAAAGTAATCAAACCTTTTCTACAGAAAACAACTGAGTCGCATTTGTCTTGTGTTGTCACTACTCCAACTGGATTAGCAGCCCACAATATTAAAGGAATTACTTGACATTGTTTATTAATGCTACCAGTAGAGCATGAAAACAAATTAGAATACCACAAGCTATCTGGAGAAGCTTGTTGTGAAGTTTCAAGAGTCTTGAGGAAAATTAAACTTCTCATTATTGATGAGGTAAGCATGGTTTCAAACTTCATGCTTGCCTTTGTTCATTTAAGAATGCAGCAAATTCTTAAAACAGGATATCACGTATTATTTGGAGGAAAACACGTCATAGTTTTTGGAGATCTACTACAACTTACTCCTGTAAAAGCAAAACCAGTGTTTAAAACACTGGCGCATGAAGATACCAGAAAGTCTTTGGGGAGCATTAGAAATGTAAACATTTGGTCATATTTTGAGTATAAGGAACTTATTACAAATATGTGACAGGCAAATGATGCTGATTATGGAACTATTCTTCAAGATATAAGAATTGGAAAAGTGACTCTACATGGCAAAGAACTTTACAGAGACAATTACTTTCTAATTTGTTTCCATATGAAAATATTCTCCCAGAGAAAATATATATGAGAAATGCAGAAATCAAATCTGTAATCTGCTTAATGCCAACACTGCGTGAATGTTCTATATTCAATGAAGAAATGTTGAAGTTGGAAAATGAAGAAATTATAAAATTGGAAGCTATTGATAAAATAGAACATGAAGGAATCACTATTATTTTGACTGAAAAGTTGAAGAGGAAATTGGATTCTTTAGAGAAATCGAGAAGTAAAACTGCTGGTTTAGAAAATAATTCATATGCATGTGTGAACTGTAGGGTAATTTTACGACATAATTTGCATGTGGAAAAAAGTTTAGTAAATGGAGCAATGGGTAAAATTGTTGATTTTGTTAATTATGTAAATAGAGATGGTATAGAATTTTTGAAAATCAAATTTGATGAAATTGACGAAGTACAACAATTTAGTCGTTGTTCAGCTCGGTTTTTGCTTGTAAAACATTTGTATGTTCACAGAAAACAGTTTCCTATTTCTTTGGCGTATGCGGTGACCATTCATAAATCTCAAGGTTTAAGTGTGTATAGTGATTTAGTGAATATTGGAAGTACTGTGTTTAAAGAGGGTATGGCATATGTTGTTTTGTCTCGAGTATACCTTCAATTTCTCCAGTCTGTATCATTAGACGTTCACCAAACACTCTCACACTACTGTTTCAGTGTTGTAGTGAACCATACAGCATTGTGTAGTTATCTATACAGTGTTGTAAAAGTAAATCTGCTATACTTTCAGCTACATACTCTCCTTGCAGAACTGTAATTGTACAATCAGCACGCAAATTATCATGGAGCAAATTAGGCCTTAGGCCATGGATTGCTTTAAACCCCTATAGACTATGCATGCAGTCTTCTATGTACCTGCACATTTGTTTTTATACCTTCAATTTCCCAGTCTGTATCATTCAATCAATCAATCATGAAATTCGTAGAGCGCACTACTCACCCGCGAGGGTCTCAAGGTGCTGGGAGGTAGGGTGCCGCTACTGCTCGAAGAGCCAGGTCTTGAGGTGCTTCCTGAAGGCGAGATGGTCCTTCGTCAGTCGTAGGTGGGTGGGGAGGGTGTTCCACGTCTTGGCCACTAGGTAAGTGAAGGATCTTCCTCCGGTGGTGGTTCTGCAGATACGTGGAACGGGGGTGAGGGCGAGGCTGGCGGAGCGGAGCTGGCGGGTAGGTGTGTAGAACGTGAGGCGGTTGTTGAGGTATTTGGGACCCATGTTGTGGAGAGCTTTGTGTGCGTGGGTTAGGAGTCTGAACATGATCCTGAACTTTCACCAAACACTCTCACACTAGTGTTTCAATATTGTAGTGAGGCGATACAAAATGGGATGATGGACGGATGCAAATCAGTCTGACCCTGTGCCTCATGGGAACAGTCCAGCCCGAACTGCCAAGCCATGTCTTCCCTGGACCGGAAACAAGCATACTGGGACCGGTTTCGGATTCATAATCCTCATCAGCCAGGCTATCTTGAATCCAGTGGCCAAGTGAGCAAGGACTCACGTCTGAGCATACCCTGCCACACTTAGGGCGAACAAAGCGATACAAAAGGGGATGATGGACGGAGCGTTTGAGCAAATCAAACACTCACCCCCAGTCAACTGATCTGGGTTTAATCCATCACCATTATTTAGCCCAGTCAGCCACCCCAGTTCAGTCATGGCCATATGCAAATCAGTCTGACCCTGTGCCTCATGGGAACAGTCCAGCCCGAACTGCCAAGCCATGTCTTCCCTGGACCAGAAACAAGCATCCTGGGACCGGTTTCGGATTCATAATCCTCATCAGCCAGGCTATCTTGAATCCAGTGGCCAAGTGAGCAAGGGACTCACGTCTGAGCATACCCTGCCACACTTACTATACCTTCAATTTCTCCAGTCTGTATCATTAGACGTTCACCAAACACTCTCACACTACTGTTTCAGTGTTGTAGTGAACCATACAGCATTGTGTAGTTATCTATACAGTGTTGTAAAAGTAAATCTGCTATACTTTCAGCTACATACTCTCCTTGCAGAACTGAAATTGTACAATCAGCACCCAAATTATCATGGAGCAAATTAGGCCTTAGGCCATGGATTGCTTTAAACCCCTATAGACTATGCATGCAGTCTTCTATGTACCTGCACATTTGTTTTTATACCTTCAATTTCCCAGTCTGTATCATTCAATCAATCAATCATGAAATTCGTAGAGCGCACTACTCACCCGCGAGGGTCTCAAGGTGCTGGGAGGTAGGGTGCCGCTACTGCTCGAAGAGCCAGGTCTTGAGGTGCTTCCTGAAGGCGAGATGGTCCTTCGTCAGTCGTAGGTGGGTGGGGAGGGTGTTCCACGTCTTGGCAACTAGGTAAGTGAAGGATCTTCCTCCGGTGGTGGTTCTGCGGATATGTGGAATGGGGGTGAGGGCGAGGCTGGCGGAGCGGAGCTGGCGGGTAGGTGTGTAGAACGTGAGGCGGTTGTTGAGGTATTCGGGACCCATGTTGTGGAGAGCTTTGTGTGCGTGGGTTAGGAGTCTGAACATGATCCTGAACTTTCACCAAACACTCTCACACTAGTGTTTCAATATTGTAGTGAGGCAATACAAAATGGGATGATGGACGGATGCAAATCAGTCTGACCCTGTGCCTCATGGGAACAGTCCAGCCCGAACTGCCAAGCCATGTCTTCCCTGGACCGGAAACAAGCATACTGGGACCGGTTTCGGATTCATAATCCTCATCAGCCAGGCTATCTTGAATCCAGTGGCCAAGTGAGCAAGGACTCACGTCTGAGCATACCCTGCCACACTTAGGGCGAACAAAGCGATACAAAAGGGGATGATGGACGGAGCGTTTGAGCAAATCAAACACTCACCCCCAGTCAACTGATCTGGGTTTAATCCATCACCATTATTTAGCCCAGTCAGCCACCCCAGTTCAGTCATGGCCATATGCAAATCAGTCTGACCCTGTGCCTCATGGGAACAGTCCAGCCCGAACTGCCAAGCCATGTCTTCCCTGGACCGGAAACAAGCATCCTGGGACCGGTTTCGGATTCATAATCCTCATCAGCCAGGCTATCTTGAATCCAGTGGCCAAGTGAGCAAGGGACTCACGTCTGAGCATACCCTGCCACACTTAGGGCGAAGAAAGCTATACAAAAGGGGATGATGGACGGAGCGTTTGAGCAAATCAAACACTCACCCCCAGTAAACTGATCTGGGTTTAATGCATAACCATTCTTTAGCCCACTCAGCCACCCCAGTTCAGACATGGCCATATGCAAATCAGTCTGACCCTGTGCCTCATGGGAACAGTCCAGCCCGAACTGCCAAGCCATGTCTTCCCTGGACCGGAAACAAGCATACTGGGACCGGTTTCGGATTCATAATCCTAATCAGCCAGGCTATCTTGAATCCAGTGGCCAAGTGAGCAAGGACTCACGTCTGAGCAAACCCTGCCACACTTAGGGCGAACAAAGCGATACAAAAGGGGATGATGGACGGAGCGTTTGAGCAAATCAAACACTCACCCCCAGTCAACTGATCTGGGTTTAATCCATCACCATTATTTAGCCCACTCAGCCACCCCAGTTCAGACATGGCCATATGCAAATCAGTCTGACCCTGTGCCTCATGGGAACAGTCCAGCCCGAACTGCCAATCCATGTCTTCCCTGGACCGGAAACAAGCATCCTGGGACCGGTTTCGGATTCATAATCCTCATCAGCCAGGCTATCTTGAATCCAGTGGCCAAGTGAACAAGGGACTCACGTCTGAGCATACCCTGCCACACTTAGGGCGAACAAAGCGATACAAAAGGGGATGATGGACGGAGCGTTTGAGCAAATCAAACACTCACCCCCAGTCAACTGATCTGGGTTTAATCCATCACCATTATTTAGCCCACTCAGCCACCCCGGTTCAGACATGGCCATATGCAAATCAGTCTGACCCTGTGCCTCATGGGAACAGTCCAGCCCGAACTGCCAAGCCATGTCTTCCCTGGACCGGAAACAAGCATCCTGGGACCGGTTTTGGATTCATAATCCTCATCAGCCAGGCTATCTTGAATCCAGTGGCCAAGTGAGCAAGGGAAACACGTCTGAGCATACCCTGCCACACTTAGGGCGAACAAAGCGATACAAAAGGGGATGATGGACGGAGCGTTTGAGCAAATCAAACACTCACTTCCAGTCAACTGATCTGGGTTTAATCCATCACCATTCTTTAGCCCACTCACCCACCCCAGTTCAGACATGGCCATATGCAAATCAGTCTGATACTGTGCCTCATGGGAACAGTCCAGCCCGAACTGCCAAGCCATGTCTTCCCTGGACCGGAAACAAGCTTCCGAGGACCGGTTTCTGGCATTCCAGCCGTCTTCAGTCCGGCTTGCTTGAATCCAGTGGCAAAGTGAGCAAGGGACTCACGTCTGAGCATACCCTGCCACACTTACTATACCTTCAATTTCTCCAGTCTGTATCATTAGACGTTCACCAAACACTCTCACACTACTGTTTCAGTGTTGTAGTGAACCATACAGCATTGTGTAGTTATCTATACAGTGTTGTAAAAGTAAATCTGCTATACTTTCAGCTACATATTCTCCTTGCAGAACTGTAATTGTACAATCAGCACCCAAATTATCATGGAGCAAATTAGGCCTTAGGCCATGGATTGCTTTAAACCCCTATAGAATATGCATGCAGTCTTCTATGTACCTGCACATTTGTTTTTATACCTTCAATTTCCCAGTCTGTATCATTCAATCAATCAATCATGAAATTCGTAGAGCGCACTACTCACCCGCGAGGGTCTCAAGGTGCTGGGAGGTAGGGTGCCGCTACTGCTCGAAGAGCCAGGTCTTGAGGTGCTTCCTAAAGGCGAGATGGTCCTTCGTCAGTCGTAGGTGGGTGGGGAGGGTGTTCCACGTCTTGGCAACTAGGTAAGTGAAGGATCTTCCTCCGGTGGTGGTTCTGCGGATATGTGGAACGGGGGTGAGGGCGAGGCTGGCGGAGCGGAGCTGGCGGGTAGGTGTGTAGAACATGAGGCGGTTGTTGAGGTATTCGGGACCCATGTTGTGGAGAGCTTTGTGTGCGTGGGTTAGGAGTCTGAACATGATCCTGAACTTTCACCAAACACTCTCACACTAGTGTTTCAATATTGTAGTGAGGCGATACAAAATGGGATGATGGACGGATGCAAATCAGTCTGACCCTGTGCCTCATGGGAACAGTCCAGCCCGAACTGCCAAGCCATGTCTTCCCTGGACCGGAAACAAGCATACTGGGACCGGTTTCGGATTCATAATCCTCATCAGCCAGGCTATCTTGAATCCAGTGGCCAAGTGAGCAAGGACTCACGTCTGAGCATACACTGCCACACTTAGGGCGAACAAAGCGATACAAAAGGGGATGATGGACGGAGCGTTTGAGCAAATCAAACACTCACCCCCAGTCAACTGATCTGGGTTTAATCCATCACCATTATTTAGCCTACTCAGCCACCCCAGTTCAGTCATGGCCATATGCAAATCAGTCTGACCCTGTGCCTCATGGGAACAGTCCAGCCCGAACTGCCAAGCCATGTCTTCCCTGGACCGGAAACAAGCATCCTGGGACCGGTTTCGGATTCATAATCCTCATCAGCCAGGCTATCTTGAATCCAGTGGCCAAGTGAGCAAGGGACTCACGTCTGAGCATACCCTGCCACACTTAGGGCGAAGAAAGCTATACAAAAGGGGATGATGGACGGAGCGTTTGAGCAAATCAAACACTCACCCCCAGTAAACTGATCTGGGTTTAATGCATAACCATTCTTTAGCCCACTCAGCCACCCCAGTTCAGACATGGCCATATGCAAATCAGTCTGACCCTGTGCCTCATGGGAACAGTCCAGCCCGAACTGCCAAGCCATGTCATCCCTGGACCGGAAACAAGCATACTGGGACCGGTTTCGGATTCATAATCCTCATCAGCCAGGCTATCTTGAATCCAGTGGCCAAGTGAGCAAGGACTCACGTCTGAGCAAACCCTGCCACACTTAGGGCGAACAAAGCGATACAAAAGGGGATGATGGACGGAGCGTTTGAGCAAATCAAACACTCACCCCCAGTCAACTGATCTGGGTTTAATCCATCACCATTATTTAGCCCACTCAGCCACCCCAGTTCAGACATGGCCATATGCAAATCAGTCTGACCCTGTGCCTCATGGGAACAGTCCAGCCCGAACTGCCAATCCATGTCTTCCCTGGACCGGAAACAAGCATCCTGGGACCGGTTTCGGATTCATAATCCTCATCAGCCAGGCTATCTTGAATCCAGTGGCCAAGTGAACAAGGGACTCACGTCTGAGCATACCCTGCCACACTTAGGGCGAACAAAGCGATACAAAAGGGGATGATGGACGGAGCGTTTGAGCAAATCAAACACTCACCCCCAGTCAACTGATCTGGGTTTAATCCATCACCATTATTTAGCCCACTCAGCCACCCCGGTTCAGACATGGCCATATGCAAATCAGTCTGACCCTGTGCCTCATGGGAACAGTCCAGCCCGAACTGCCAAGCCATGTCTTCCCTGGACCGGAAACAAGCATCCTGGGACCGGTTTTGGATTCATAATCCTCATCAGCCAGGCTATCTTGAATCCAGTGGCCAAGTGAGCAAGGGAAACACGTCTGAGCATACCCTGCCACACTTAGGGCGAACAAAGCGATACAAAAGGGGATGATGGACGGAGCGTTTGAGCAAATCAAACACTCACTTCCAGTCAACTGATCTGGGTTTAATCCATCACCATTCTTTAGCCCACTCAGCCACCCCAGTTCAGACATGGCCATATGCAAATCAGTCTGATACTGTGCCTCATGGGAACAGTCCAGCCCGAACTGCCAAGCCATTTCTTCCCTGGACCGGAAACAAGCATCCTGGGACAGGTTTCGGATTCATAATCCTCATCAGCCAGGCTGTCTTGAATCCAGTGGCCAAGTGAGCAAGGGACTCACGTCTGAGCATACCCTGCCACACTTAGGGCGAACAAAGCGATACAAAAGGGGATGATGGACGGAGCGTTTGAGCAAATCAAACACTCACCCCTAGTCAACTGATCTTGGTTTAATCCATCACCATTCTTTAGCCCACTCAGCCACCCCAGTTCAGACATGGCCATATGCAAATCAGTCTGACCCTGTGACTCATGGGAACAGTCCAGCCCGAACTGCCAAGCCATGTCTTCCCTGGACCGGAAACAAGCATCCTGGGACCGGTTTCGGATTCATTCATCACCATCATTCATGATGTGGTAAATAAATAAATAATACCTCTATTTTTGACTAGATATAACAATAACAGATAGCTCAATAAATAAGAGTCAAGATTCGAGGTAGTAGGAGTTTGCAGGTTTAATACAGCATAAAGGACAGGAACAGGACAACCTGCACGGGCAAGATCTGGGATGGCTAGCAACTTTTAATAACCGTGCACAAGCATATATAGTTAAACAAAATACATTACAGTACATACAGTAGGCGTAACAGTGGGTGGGGCCTGTAACAGTCGCGAGAGATAAGGCAGAAAGGAGGTGTAACAAGAGGCGTGAACAGGGCGTATACATAGACATGTGATGTAAACGTAACGGAATATGTCACAAATGGGGCGGAAACATGGAGGGGGCTACCTAAGGAGCCGGGACCTCTAACCTAGTGGTGCGCGCAAACTGACAATGACGTGTTACTAGGAGAAGCTGGGGGCTATGACTTCTGCGCTATAAGGAGAGACGAAAGTCTGGAGAGTCAGAGCGACATGTACCTAAACACTATCCAGTATCTGATGTTTAGAGAACATGTTGATAGAATCCAAAAGTTATCAGGGCAAAGGCTAACAGACACTAAGACTGGTGCATGCATTGTTCTACATGTAGTGTGTGTTGAGGAATATTAAATGACCATAAATACAGTATTTCTCTTACATGGAGACGTAAAGGCTAGACGATGACTGAAACTATTGATGCGATTCAGTAGCTTAGGAATGCAGAGAAGGAGAGCTGGACTGATAACTGGAATCATAACATACTCTTGGCTGACTGGCAGGCAGAGCCAGGCCGAGCCGGGCACTGTGAGGCAGGAAGTAAGTGAAGGGTCAGGGATACAGGTGGGGGCTGTATCGCTCCTCAGCGAGGGTTCAGGAGACAGGAGCTGAATCTGAGTCCGGGCCCTTTTGAGGCCTAGAAACGGGGATTTTACAATGAAATAACGTGCACACTGAGAAACGTGGCAACGTAGCTTTACATAGGCCTAATACTCGTAGCTTTCACGAGAACTGGAAACTGGCATACTAGAGATGGACACAACTGTAATTGCGTCTTTAATCGATCATGGGGAATACATATGCATATTAATCATGCACATACAACATAAGATGGGGGACACGTAGGGACACAGAACATGGCAAAATTTACTTTTCCACATTCCCTCCTTGTCACTACGTTTCCATCAGGAAACATCAATATTCATGATACCATCTATCATTTCATACAGTATCATTTGCTCGTCTCGAAATTTCTTGGAACGGGATCTAGGACGGGACTTGGGACTAGGAATACAAGAGGTAGTACAAATGCCGCAAATCGCAGGGCCACATTGTATACAGAGGCAGCAACTGAATATGATCGCTACTGCAATACCTAGAAAGGACAATACTTTCCATCCCCAGGCAGAAATTATACTCCAGAACCAACCGGACCATGTCCAGGTGCCTGGATTCTGGTGTAACTGATGGGCAATTTTATGAAGTCTGGTTATAGCTGAATAAACAGACGGCGCGTTATTAGGAATGAAAATGCAGCAACTAGATCCGATGACTCTACATGCTCCTCCTCTATCGGCCAGTATGACGTCAAGAACGAGACGATTTTGGAGCACGACAAATCTCATAGCAGATCCGAAAAAGAAATCAGAAAGTCAGAATTAAGTAGAGAATGCTTAGAAAGAGCCCAAGAAAGGGAACTATTCGAAATAGCGTGAATCTGTGTAAATATTAACTGTCAGGTTTTTGGCGTGTATGCAGGCTTGAGTCAGAGCAACTAGCTCTGCTGCTTGAGCAGACAGGGTGTCAATACGATGTGTTTCAATAACTTCAGTGTCAGTAGTCACTGCATACGCTGCTACTAGTTCTCCTGTACTTGTTCTCATACATGAACCATCCACATAAAGTGTCAGGTCGGGGTCTGGTAATGGAATATCTGTCAGGTCTTGTCTTGGTTTAGTCATAGTGTTAACAACTTCCACACAATCATGTGTGACAGGATTTGAAGTAACTGACGGTAACAGTGTAGCAGGATTTAGAACGTTGCAGCGTCTGATTTCTATGTGTGGCTGGAACAGTGTCAGTTCATAACCTGTCAAACGTGCAATTGTCAAGTGCTGGGTCTGTGTTCGGTTTAAAAGAACTTCCACGGAGTGTGGAACTTGTACTGTCAAGGAATGTCCTAATACTATGGAATCACTTTGTCTGATAGCTAGTGCTGTGGCTGCAACTGACTTGAGGCACGCAGGCAGAGCCTGGGCTACTGGATCTAGTGTGCTCGAAAAATAAGCACAGGGCTTGTATTGTCCTGCTTGATCTTGTGTAAGAACAGATAATGCTGTACCATCACGTTCTGTGACAAAAAGTGTAAAAGGCTTATTGTAGTTCGGTGTAGCTAGGACAGGAGCTTGGCATAAGGCTTTCTTTAACTCATTGAAACTAAGTGTATGTTCAGATGTCCAAGGGAGGACAGTCGATACGGCTGCCTCCTGTGTCGTTAACTGTATCAGTGGCTTGGCTAGAAATGCATACTGAGGAATCCATTGTCTGCAATAAGAAGTAAGGCCGATAAAAGCACGTACCTCCTTCTGTGTCTTGGGCTGTGGAAGACTCGCTATTAACTGGATACGGTCAGGTGTCAACTGCCTACCCCACTTGGACAGTAAGTGGCCTAAGTAGATCACTTGCTGGACACAGAATTGAAGCTTTGAAGGAGACACCTTGTGCCCCATCTCGGCTAGGAAATACAGGACTGTAAGCGATGCTCGCTCGCAAGCATGTTCAGAACGGGCTGTGATCAGTAGATCATCGACATACTGGAGCAGGGCAGTGTCAGTTGGCATGTGAATGTTGTCTAGTTGTCTCTTAAGTGCTTGACTGTAAATACTAGGACTTTCTGTGAAACCTTGAGGAGCTCGTGTGAATTTATAGCTCCTTCCATTTAAACAAAAACCGAAAAGGTACTGGCTGTCTGGATGAATGGGGACACTGAAAAATGCATTCTTGAGGTCTATTACTGTAAAAAATATTGCCTCAGAATCAATGGCTGTCAATAGGGATGAGATATCTGGAACAACTGGATACTGGGGAATGATACATTTATTGAGTTCTCGAAGATCAATCACTAATCGATATACTGGGGGTGCATTTGGATCAGTACGTTTCATGACTGGAATGATAGGAGAATTACATACATTGGAGTCAGTTTCTACAACTACTCCTTGAGCCATGAGCTCGTCAATAATTTTGGATAAGGCTGCTACAGCCTCAGGTGGCAATCTGTACTGTCTGATTCGTGGCAAGACTATACCTTGCTTGAGAGTCACACGATGGGGTGTGATTTGCATGAAGCCAACATCAGTTGGACCTTGCGCCCATAGATGCTGCGGAACATTAGACAATCTCGGATCAAAATCTCGTAAAACATAGTGACCCTTGAAGTCACGTAAGAACAAACGTATTCCCTCTGGGGAACAACAAATAACTGCACCTAATTCTTTCAGTGTCTTAATACCTAACAAATTTTCTGGACAGGACTTCGTAAGCAATAGATCAGTAGTTCGGGACAATGGACCAACTTCTAAAGTAACTGGCTTTGATATCTCGTTTACAATAGGCTTTCCTGAAAATCCAAGGGAAACATTTCTAGAGCCTGAGAGCGGAGCCCCTGGAACCTCGTCGTGACTAATAGTCATCCTACTTGCCCCTGTATCAATCAAAAACTTTCTGTCTTTCCCTAATACTTGACTATGTACATAGGGACCTTCTTGATCTACAGGAATCTCGATGAGAGGCAAGCCTACCTCCCTCTCTAGGCTGTTTCATGAATACGCTTGATACTCTGGATATTCTGTCTGTGCATACTGGTACATCTGCTGTGTAACATGCTGTGTTGCAGCAATAGGCTGCGGTGCTGGAACTGTCTGTTGTGCATTCTGTGGCTGAGAAGTCTGTGAAACTTGTTCTTGTCTAGGCGGACGTGGTCTTTCTTTAGTTTTACCGGTGGCTATGTTGTGTTTCAGAACTGCACACTCGTTTATAAAATGACCTGGCTGTTTACAATAATTGCATGTCCCTTTAACGGGAGCTGCAGGATGACTGGCTTGATTTGGACCCCTCTTCTGACTGTCTTGAGGAACAGATTGTGCAACTAGTACTTTCATTTTCGTGCCTTTCATACGTCTTCTCTCGTGTTCTTGCTCTTCTCTGATTCTATTCTGGTGATACTGGAGCATCTGTAACATCTGGGACGGGGTACTAGCTTGCCAAGTACTTTCGACTTTCAAAACTCGATTTTTAACTTGTGGACTTGAATTCTCGACTAATTTAGTAACAAAAAGATGAGGGTATGACTCGCTACTCGTCTTCAAACCACTGTTTATTATAAAACATTTCTCAAATCTGGAATAAAAATCACTAGTGTCTTCGTCTTGTTTCTGTTTACAGGCTGAGATTGCATCCCAGTCTTCCTTTTTAGTGGCTAATAATCTAGGTAAAACTTGTATTAATAATTCTGGTAATTCTTTACATTTGTCTCCAAGACCGGTACCTGGTACTCGTATCTTATCTTCAGCTTCTAGAGCTGTCCAATCGATCTTTTTCTCTCCCACCTCCCAATCCTTTTCCTTGAGTTTTTCATATATGCCTGCAGGCAACAGGACTTTTAGCATTTTAATAATATCTGGATACGTGTATTCTCCCATACGGAGCATGTCTTTTAATTCACGGTGGAACCCTGCTGGATCTTTGTCGTGACAGGGAATTAATTTCTTCATCTCTAAGAGTTCCATCTTTGTAACTGGGGTGTAAACAAATACTCATTGCATTTCACCACCCGCTGTCCTAACTGGGTGTACTTCTCGTAACGGATGCTGTCTATCTATATAAAACGGTTTACTTTCTGGAGGTGAGACATGAACAAAATGCGGGTTCAGGAACGTTCTATATTTGTGGCGCTGTTCTAGAATGACACTAATTAAATCGGTGCCTAAACCTTTCCATCTATACTGGAGTAACTCGTTCAGGACATCATGTAACGGACCTGGATCAGAATGTTGACCCTCATACAGTGTAATGAGGTGCTGGATCATATACATACCCACCAGTCGCTGCTCGGCTGGGGGCAGTTTCAGAAACATTTGTGCCACTATTTCGTCTGGAAAAGTGGTAGAATCAGTAATCCATCGGACTGCTGATCGGGCTAGTTCTTGTTCATGCATGGTACTTAACGCACTATAACCGATTCGTGATTTCAGAATTTGATCGGTAGCTTGAAATACTTGTTCTAGAGAACCTTGTTCCGGTGCTGGAGGATGAAACACTTTCTTGTGTTCCAGGCGTAAGTGTCGGTCTGGAAATCTAGATTTACCTACATACGCTATTCTGGCGGTATTCTCGTCGTCTACCTCTTCAGTAGAAGAGTCATTTTCTTTCTCGCTTACTTGTGCTTCTTTGCGTTGTTCGTGTAACCTTATTATTTCTTTACGTATTTTCTTGTACATACTCTCTATACTATTGAGTGTCTTGTGCTTACCCTCGGCTATATTATCACTCCACTTTGTCAAAATTTTCATTTCGGTCGGATCTTTAGTCGGGGAATCTTGTTCCCTAATTAAACAATTGATCAGAAACTTTAATAACATGAACTGGATCTCAGATTTCCTGAGAGACATGACTTCAGCAATACTTTCTGGATCGTCTCCTGTACGAATGAAACGATACATTCTGTCTAGATCTTCTTTCATATTCGGTAGGGTGACCAAATACTCGGACACCTGTCTTATACGTACTGAATATATAACCATACTATCCTCGCCTGGGACTGGATCATAACAGCATTCAGTAAGAAGTCGCCTGATTTCTGCAATGGACTTATATTTAGGCGTACGCTGTAACGCACGTTCATGTAACTCGACTGCCCCTAAACGTCTACTTGGCGGCGGGGTACCAGGAGGACCTCCGCCCGCGGCCCCTATACTGGAATCGTCGACTGATACTCTTCGTGCTGGCAAAGTGACTGATGTGGCGGGAATTTGTACTACGGGCTGGACCGGGGGTACCGTAATAGGTACTGCAACAGGTGCCCCGGTGGCTGGAGGACCATGAATTACATTATTTACAGGAGCTGGCGGAACAGGATTTGCATATTCTGGGACTGTGTCGTCCAAATAGGACGAGAGAAAAATATCAGCTGCGGTCGGTTTGTGACGTAGCTAGTCGGAACTAAGGGTGGCGGAAAATTACTGGATGCCTCCGGGGTTGCTTTTGGCAAGCCCTCGGCAAGAAGAGGATACATACCCTTAATGTGGGCATTCCTCTGTCTGTCTGACTGTTCGGTTTTAACTCGTTCACCTATTTCGATTAGTTCCCTTTCTTGGGCTCTTTCTAAGGATTCTCTACTTAATTCTGACTTTCTGATTTCTTTTTCGGTTCTTTTATGAGATTCTTTGCGCCATAACTCGATGGCATCTTTCTGTGACTGTCTGGCTTTCTTTTTCCATAATACTTCTTCTACTCGCATGATGCACTCGGCATCCCATGTACCCGATACGGGCCATCTATACTTTTCTTCTAACTGTTTGGTGTACTCCACCCACAAATCTAGATACAATATGGCACTTATGCCATGCTTTTGATACATAAAATGACCTGGACTGTCCCTAGGCGGGACAGGAACTGCTTCTTCTAACAGACCTTTTCTAGTTTTTAACTGACGTAACTTGGAAAACAATGGCATGACTGGGCTGGAGTCTAGACACAATACAATACACAATGAACACGATGATTACTAAACAACACATTCATACCACGACATTGAAATACATGAATGACATTTAGGATAACAGTTCGGACAAAACACTACCTGGAATACTGAAAACAGAATACATGAATTTCTCGAGAACAGAACGGACTAGAACAGAAACTAGATGCACTGCTAAAACAGTACGAAACTTACCGGTCTCATAAAGAGACACGTCAGGACCCGCATCCACCTAAGTGTTGGATCTGCGTACCCAAACCCACGGACCAGAGACAATGCAATTGACCCTGTCTAGATACTACCCCAGCAATGGTACTCACCGGGCAGCAAGAACGGAAGGCCTTGGACTGGACTGGACTGCTACGACGCCGGACGGACGAACTTCGGACTTCTGTTACGGGTGGGCCTCCGGATACCTCGGACCTTGGACTCTCGGCTTGGGCTCTGGTCGGGACTCGCCGCGTTCCTCCACCGCCTCGTCTGGATGCTGGACCGCAACCTCCGTCTCCTCCGTGGGCCTGAGGGATACTTGAAGCAGAAATATCTGCACGTGCACGGTATGGTTCCGTCACGGCTGCAGAGGATCAGGGGGCTTGCGTGGCTTCTCCGGCGCGTGGGGAAAGGGCAAGTCCCTGTTTGGGCGCCATTATGTGGTAAATAAATAAATAATACCTCTATTTTTGACTAGATATAACAATAACAGATAGCTCAATAAATAAGAGTCAAGATTCGAGGTAGTAGGAGTTTGCAGGTTTAATACAGCATAAAGGACAGGAACAGGACAACCTGCACGGGCAAGATCTGGGATGGCTAGCAACTTTTAATAACCGTGCACAAGCATATATAGTTAAACAAAATACATTACAGTACATACAGTAGGCGTAACAGTGGGTGGGGCCTGTAACAGTCGCGAGAGATAAGGCAGAAAGGAGGTGTAACAAGAGGCGTGAACAGGGCGTATACATAGACATGTGATGTAAACGTAACGGAATATGTCACAAATGGGGCGGAAACATGGAGGGGGCTACCTAAGGAGCCGGGACCTCTAACCTAGTGGTGCGCGCAAACTGACAATGACGTGTTACTAGGAGAAGCTGGGGGCTATGACTTCTGCGCTATAAGGAGAGACGAAAGTCTGGAGAGTCAGAGCGACATGTACCTAAACACTATCCAGTATCTGATGTTTAGAGAACATGTTGATAGAATCCAAAAGTTATCAGGGCAAAGGCTAACAGACACTAAGACTGGTGCATGCATTGTTCTACATGTAGTGTGTGTTGAGGAATATTAAATGACCATAAATACAGTATTTCTCTTACATGGAGACGTAAAGGCTAGACGATGACTGAAACTATTGATGCGATTCAGTAGCTTAGGAATGCAGAGAAGGAGAGCTGGACTGATAACTGGAATCATAACATACTCTTGGCAGACTGGCAGGCAGAGCCAGGCCGAGCCGGGCACTGTGAGGCAGGAAGTAAGTGAAGGGTCAGGGATACAGGTGGGGGCTGTATCGCTCCTCAGCGAGGGTTCAGGAGACAGGAGCTGAATCTGAGTCCGGGCCCTTTTGAGGCCTAGAAACGGGGATTTTACAATGAAATAACGTGCACACTGAGAAACGTGGCAACGTAGCTTTACATAGGCCTAATACTCGTAGCTTTCACGAGAACTGGAAACTGGCATACTAGAGATGGACACAACTGTAATTGCGTCTTTAATCGATCATGGGGAATACATATGCATATTAATCATGCACATACAACATAAGATGGGGGACACGTAGGGACACAGAACATGGCAAAATTTACTTTTCCACAATGACATGGTCAGTGACATCACTGATGACATCATCCTTGTGAAAGAGTGGCAGACCTCCTTTCACCCTAATATAACCTTTGATAAACACATTGAAAAATAGAAACTAACATTTTCAAAACAATGGAGATACCAAAACCATTTACAACAACCTATTCAGTAATTACAAAATCTACATACACATTCACTCATTCACCAAGAATTCTATATAGTCACTCATACATGTACTCACTCATCATATGTACTAATACACTTATACATACTGTTACACAGCAATAGTCATCCATATAGTTACTCACACATATACTCACACATGCAAATAAACTATCAAACATCCATTTACTTGCATATACAGCTATACACACACCACTACACTTACTTCTACAGAAACTTACACATACTTACTCTCTTAAAAAAATCACTTATAGAAAGATATACTTATTCATACAGGAACTCTTCCAATCTCTCCCTCTCACATATACTCACCTATATACATCAGTACTCACATATACTAGTTTAAAACCACTCATATAGTCCTGCACACATGCTGTCTTCAAAACAGATACGACCAGTGAATTTTCGAGTGACATAACATGCCAATTTCATCACGTTATTTAAAATATTGTGTGTAAGGGCTGCAGTTTATAATAACTTAATCATGTGAATGAATCTATAGCCACATAATTGCAAATATCTGTGATTTCCTGAATATAAACAAACAAACGCCATATCGGCCTCAGTGGGCATATAGTGCTTGATTAACGAGTTCACTATACATTACTAATTATCTCTTTATTTGTTGACCTCAGTGGTTAAATGAGAGTCATTATCATTGTGTTGTATATTTCCTCATGGAATTAAGCTCCTATATTTATAATAAAAGCGATCCTCAATATTAGTATTTTGATATTCTTTATTACCTAAGGTCATCATAATTTTTTGCAGATGTACATACATCGTTATTCAAACAAAATGGTGTTTTCATTCTTTAATGGATTATTTATTTGGATTCTAATTGGTGGAGTTTTCTTGTCCCTTTCATGTGGCAAAACATTATCAATTCCACGCAATCCCATTGTTTTCCAATTGCTTTGATAGTATTGCATGTTTTATCGTTTCCGCCTGCATAGTTGATATCTTTATGGTGAATGGTGCGTATATGTACCAAGATTTCTTTCTTTAGCATACAGACTGCACTGCCTATGTATTTTAGGCCACATTCACATTCTATCATGTTCACCACAAAGTGGAACTCAGATGTGATTATGTGTTTGATCTGGTAGCTTGGCACAGAGCAGTCAGGCCTAACTTAAAGGCAATTCAAACAGTAATAAAGTAAAAACACCACAGAAAAAGGATCCCACATCAAGTTAGAAAAATTGACATTTTTAATAAATAAAACAACCAAACTGTAAAATTCCAAACAGTAGAACCGGAGATGTGCAGTTTTAAGGATATTAGTGAAAATAGCACAACAATGGACAAACCACCAGCTGTAGATATCTGGTCGCACCAGACTCGGACAAAATGTCAAATTCAGGCCTACCCGATGGAGCATGGGCCGGCTACGGAGACACAGTTAGGCCAACTGAACAAAGTACCTTAATTCCTGGTTTGCAGATTGTTGTGAGGATCCGCGTTGAAAATCCGCCAAGCAGCCAAAGTGGTGTGTTGGTTTCGAGATATAGCAAGACTGCAATGCGAAGGTCTGCAAAGTCACTGATTATCCCTTTGATGGGTCTTGCCAATCAACCAGCAGCCCAATTTCTTACACCATGCACTACCCATGGAACTCCTCCCTGATGCAAAGTGATATAATGTACCGCAAAGTGATATAAGGCAGTGCAATGGGCTACATTGCTTTACCTGTTTCATCAAAATTCAAAACAAATCATTGTTTGTGTCCGTGTGTTAATCCCAGTGGAAGCTTGCTTAACATCTGCATTTGAAAAGTAACTCAAACCTGATGAAAACTTGGGCTTTCTTTACCATCTGTAAGCTTCTCCTACAGAGAGAATTGCGATTCTCCTATTACCATGACTAGAGAATCTGGAATTCATTAAAGACACGGAGGCTCACATTATGCATACAACTTTTATTGCGTCTCTAAGCAGCCGCAAGCATCATAATAGAAAGGTTCCATTCAGAACATTCAGAACAAATAAACTCCAAGAGCCATAAAAAGACTGCCTCTTTTAAACGAGGAAATTACAGAGAAGTCCATAAAACAGCAACAAGTTCCAAATACAGAGAAGACCATAAAACTTCAACAAGTTCCGAATTTTCGAGTAACTTCTGAGGAGCTTAGGATGAGAAATTCCAAACAAGTCGAAGTCCAACAAGGATCCAAACATTCCTGGATTTAGGATGGATTATCTGAAAAGCATAAAAAATGTGTCAATTCGGAGTAAACAAAATTAAAGGATGAGATAGAAACATTTCAACACAATGAAAATCCAATAATATATAAGCGGTAAGTGAAAATGAAAGACAATTGTAAAGAGTACTGTTGAAATATCTCAAATATAGCAAACAAATACACCTCACATCCCAGGGAGGGATGGGTGGGATAATGTGAGCCTCCGTTTCTTTAATGAAATCCAGATTCTCTAGTCATGGTAAGAGGAGAATCGCAATTTCATTACAAGAACAGAGGCTACATTGTGCATGTTGGTAGCTTTGTAAAACTACATCAGACATATGTTCTATAGGTTTGCAGTAATGTCGAGCAAATGTGCTAGCATTTGACCAATCAGCAGCTTTAAGAATGTCATCTAATTTACCTCCAGAGCAGAGTGATTTGCTGGCCATAGCATCTCTTATAGAATGAGCTTGAAATTTACGTAAATTAATACCAGCTAAACTCATAACTGACATAACCCACCTAGAGATAGAGCTAGAGGAAATAGCTTTATGATGTTTAACAAAAGAAACCAGTAACTGATTTACATTTGGGAAATGGAGAAGGGACATTCTGTGTTCATACTCCTGTAAACAATCAACAACACAAAGTTTAGGACAGGATTCAAAGCGGGGATAGAAGATAGAATCGGACATAGTCTTAGTTCTTCGATAAATTTCAAATTTTACACCAAACATGTTGAAAGATCTATTAGAAATGTCTAATGCTTTAACATCGGAGACCCTTCTACAAGAAATGAGACAGAGAAGAGTTGCGAGTTTGAAAGAGAGGAACTTTCTACTAAGAAAACTGTTGTGAGGCCAAGAAATAAAGAGGTCTAAAATTAAATTAACATTCCATAGAGAATCATATTTCGGCTTTGGGGGTCTTCTTAGACGGATGCTCTTCATAATTCTACAAATAATAACATTCTTACCTACTGTCTTACCATTCACCAGAATATGGCAAGAAGAAATTGCAGATCTATAGCAATTGATGGTTCTATAGCTTAGAACTCTATCAAATTGTTCACATAGGAAATTAACTATGTCGACAATAGGTGCCTCAAGGGAATCCAAGTTTCTTTCCAAGCACCAACGAGCCCATGTTCTCCAGATGTTGTTATATCTGTAATGGGTTCCTGGAGACCATGACTCAGAGAGGAGAGTCGAAGCCATTGTCGAATCTCCTGAGACTTTGTTAGATCTCCTGACACTCTCAAAGCAAGAAGGTTCAAATTCCCTGTCTGTATTAGAGGACGAATTTTGCCATCTACGCCTATTAGTAGATGATCTTGGCACGGGATTAGGAAGGGGGTGTTGTAACTCAGTTCCAGAGCTGTTGGGAACCATGCTTGAGAGGGACAGAAGGGAGTGACTAGAACAAGGCAGCATTGTTCGACTCTGACTTTCTGTAAAACTCTCTGGATCATCGCGAAGGGGGGAAAGGCATAAGACTTCAGATTCTTCCACGATTGAAGAAATGCGTTCACAGCTAGAGCTGCGGTATCGGGCATCCAACTGAAGTATTTTTCCAGTTGTAAGGTTAATCTGCTTGCAAAAAGATCTATTTCTAAGGGTCCCCAAACCGTATTGAGCAAATTGAAAATGGAAACGTCGAGTTTCCAATCGCTGTGATCTCTGAGGAATCTCGAGTTCCAGTCTGCAGAAATGTTCGCTTTCCCTGGAAGATATTCTGCTTTTAGGGCAATCTTGTGTTCTAGGCAGAACATCCAAAGTTTTTTTGCCAGATCCGAAAGGTCTGCAGACCTCGTGCCACCCAGGCGGTTTATATAGGCCACCGCCAACATATTGTCCATCTTCAAAATGACCGATCTCCCTTGCAGGGAGTGTTTGAAACTCATTAAGGCGTAAAGACCAGCAGTGAGTTCCAAATAATTTATGTGTTGGGAAGATTCTTCCCGCGACCACGTTCCACCAGTATTCTGGTCTAGAAGGCAAGCACCCCAGCCATGCAAGCTGGCATCCGACTCCAAAACGAATTCGGGTTTCGTCCCAAAAATAGCTTTCCCGTTCCAGGCTTCCAGGTTTTCTAGCCACCAGTTCAGTTCCAGACTGGCATCCTTGTCTAACGAGATGAGGTCCACGAACCAAAGGCCGGATCTTAGAGCTCTCCCTTTCACTCTCTGGAGAGCCCGATAGTTCAAGGGTCCAGGGAATATTGCTTGGATAAAGGAAGAAAGAAGACCGAGGAGTCTTGCCAGATCCCTGAGGGGAAATTCTTTGAGTTTCAGAACACGACGTATTTCTTTTTTGATTTTCGTATTTTTTTTGGAGGGAAGTAGAAGGAGACACTTGGATGTATCCACAGTGAACCCCAAAAATTCTATCGATTTTGAAGGAGTCAAGACAGATTTTTCATGAAACCTAAATTTTCTAGGAGGTCCATAACAGTATTCAGATCTTGGGAGATTTGAGAAAGTTCTTGAGACATAATTAGAATGTTGTCTAGATAAATGATCAAACGTATTCCTCTTTCTCTTAGAAAGGAGGTAATTGGTCTCATCACCTTGGTAAAGCACCAAGGGGCTGATGAAAGACCGAAAGGAAGGGCCTTGAACTGGTATAAACGATCTTTCCAAATAACTTGTAGAAAGGGTTGGTGAATTTCCGCCATGGGAATAGTGAAATAGGCATCCTTCAGGTCTAGTTTTACTAGCCAATCTCCTTCTAGAAGAAGATCCCTTAAGAGGTGAATCCCTTCCATTTTGAAGTGTCGGTACACCAAATATTTGTTGAGATGTTTTAAGTTTATAACTGGTCTCCACCCTTTGTCTTTTTTTCTACAAGGAAGAGTGTGCTTATGAATCTGAGTTCCTCCATTGGGACTTGCATAATCGTCCCTTTTTTGAGCATGGAAGAGATCTCTTCCTCTATTATACTTTGCTGTTCTGGGGGTATCTGAAATTTTTTTGGAAGATAGGACTGTTTTGGGGTTTCTGTGAAGTCTATTTAGAAACCTCTGACGGTGTTAAAAAGCCAAGAATCTTGAGTGATTTTTTCCCAGTTCTGGAAAAAGAATCTGAGTCTCCCTCCCAACTCTGAGGGGAAAGAAAGAGGGACAGGAGGGGATAAAGTACTCACTTGATGTGGCGTCACTGGAGGATTGTCCGCGAGATCTGTAACCTCTTGAGCACATGCCACGTCCTCTTTGTGGAAAGAATTGCGAATAGTTGGTCTGTTGGAAGCCTCTTCCAAAGCCTCTTGATCTTGATGAGGGCCTTTGATTATATCGGACGGAAGAGCGGCCCCTTGTTCCGGCCTGACCAAAAAGGTTGTTATTAAAAATCTTACAAATATTCTGCTGTGCCTTATCTAAGGCCGTTAATATAACGAAGGTGGCGATTTATTGAATGTGGCGAAATTACCAAAAAAAAAACGTGAGTTCCCCAATAAAAAATCCTAATAATCGGTGTATATAAATAGAGAAAAGCAGCCTAATATACTTACGTGGCTGAAAGTGAATAAACCATTAGGACAAAAAAACATAAATTACTAAACAGTAACCACTCATTAACATAGATACACGAATCCGTCCCAGGTCTAAAAGTAGTCCGAAGGGAAGGAGGGAAATGGGGAATTTCCGTAAATTGGAAATCAGTATGGAAGGAAAAGGGAAGGAGGAGGGAGGGAATAGTAGACCAAACCCTTGAAATCTCCTTCAATTAAAGTATAATAACAATAAACTAACAATGTAAAAGGCAAGAAGTAAAAGGTTACTTATCTGCTCAGAGCCGCATTTAAAAGAGGCAGTCTTTTGATGGCTCTTGGAGTTTATTTGTTATGAATGTTCTGAATGGAACCTTTCTATTATGATGTTTGCGGCTGCTTAGAGACGCATTAAAAGTTGTATGCATAATGTAGCCTCCGTTCTTGTAATGAAATACAAACTTAGTTCAAATGTGTACATATTATTCGCCTACATTTAGAATAATGTAACCCACAGGGGAAAGGCTCAGCATTTTACGATTATAGTGGTTTGTCAGCAAGCAGAAATAAGCTGCTGGAAGGATTCAGTTAATGCACAAACTAACAGTTGTGTTATGTAATAACACTTGATAAAGCGCGTCAAATCATACCTTAAGGAATATCTCAGCACTCAGCCAGCACAAAACAGATAGCCAGAGATTAAAACATCCACTTCACCTTTTCCCGAATTTGGGGAAATCAGTTAAGACAAATTTAGAAAATGCCATAATGGTAACGGATGTTTTAGGCATTACGTATGTTCATGCAATATTCTAAGCTTAATATTCTAGGGTTAACTCGTAGGGAAAATACTTTAGCCCCCAAGACAATGCAACTAATGGACAACTCAAATATACTTTCTATGTGCGTGGAATTATCTGAACCACGGCAGTGTAAACATTAATTATGCACACCTTGTCAGTTTCTGAACAAATCAAGAACATAGAAAAGGATCAAAAATGCCCCGATTACTTACCAGTAATCTTCATTACTCCAAGTATAGTCTTTCTCGCCACATAAGTAACGTAGTGAGCTTCAGCTCCACACCAGAATCCTCCATAGCAAAAAAAGGTTAGCCTCGGATACCTCCCATCCCTTACCAATATGGCCGAACCATTACACCCTTGATCTCTATAAGAGGCGGGCCGGTCCAACCCTTCAGCCTGAACTACCAAGCATAAACATGAAGCCGATAGCCAGACAGGGAGGAAGGGATGGGAACTCATGTGGCGAGGAAGACTATACTTGGAGTAATGAAGATTACCGGTAAGTAATCGGGGGCATTACCTCCTCGTAAGTCTTTCTCCCCATATGAGTAACGTAGTGAGCACATACTAAAGCCAAGCGGCTTCATGGAAACTCACAAGAAACCAACGAACAAGAAAAGGATGACAACAAAGCGGGCAAACTAAAAAAAGACCGGGCGAGTGGAAGGACCACCCAAGAGAGGCAACCACGAGCAGGAAGAACCCGCACAGGGAGGGCCGAGAACTCAGACCCCCGGGCAGGCTGGGCCGCCAGAACATCCACCAGAACCAATCACCGAAGGAGGACAGAGAAGGCATGAAACCAGACCGCACGGGGCCAAAAGCAAAAACAAACAGGCCCAGAACAGAACACAGCCAGCCGGTCCAAACACACAAAGACCGCCCATCGGACGGCCAAAAGCAAGAAGACAGCAAAAGCCCAGACGTCGGACCAGAAGAAACAAAGGGCAACTCGACCACAGTGACCCAACAAAAAACCACAACAGGAAGAGACGCAGTCCGACCAAAACCCAGCAACACCGCAGGGTGGACAACCAATTACGAGAGAGCCGAATCCACCTGAGGACCGAAGCAGCGGAACCAGATGCAAGCAAACAGACTGGTAGAAGGTGCAAGAACGGATGGAGGGGCCAAAAAGAACCCAGCAAGCCAACCGAACAACAACAAAAATTAAAGGGCACCAAAACGCCACCGGCAAGGAGAGAAACAGGCAGGACACGGACCGAAGTCGCACAACGGAACCCCCGGAAGGGAGCACACCACCAATGAGCGAGACCACCAGCCCAGGGGACAAGCAAATCGGCCCAGTAATGCTCCAAAAGCAGCAAGCGAAGCGCAGAAGCGAGTACCCAGGAGGCCACACAGCCAGCCAACAACCAGGCCGGACCCAGCCAAACAACGAATGGCTGACATGAACTGGAGCGGAAAGGAAGGCAAAGCCACAGGCAGAAAAACACCCAAGGTGAGGACAGAAGAGCCGGGGGAAACAAGCCCAAGCGACGAGCCAGCAGACCCCAGAAACCGACAGCACAGAGGCACTGAATAACAGATGCTCAATGGCACCCAACCCAATGGAACACATTAAACATGAAATAAACCTCAGAAGGATGAAAGGACAAGTGGACCTGCTGGAAACAGAACCAGTGACCATGAGGCCAACACACAGGCTGCAACATAGGACGTAATAGTCAACAAAGCCACCAGACCTGGCCCCCAAAACCAGGAACAAAGAAGAAGAGGATATCAAATCCGCACAGGAAGTGCAGGGCCCCTCCCGGGGGGGAGAACTGGGAAAAACCATCAAACCCGGACAAGGAAAAGCACTGACCGGATGTCACCACCATGGGACACGACAAAATAAAAACAGGAGACAAACCCCGGTCAAGCCCAAGCCAGAGTACCCCAGAAGCACAAAACATACCATAGAGCCAAAGCACCATGGGCCAACACCGCCCGAGTGGGCAGCTTGGAGCCAAAGAACAGAAGCAACATGCCACCCAACACAATGGCACTCAAGCAAGCAAACACAGAAGAATGCAAGGTGGAGTGAACCCACCAGAATGTGAACCTGGGACCATGAGGACAAACCCAAGCACCGGGTGTGGACGCAGAAGGCCACAAAGCAACCAGACCTGAAGCAAACAAGAGAGAAGCACCCAGGTGAGTACCACCAACAGGACAAACATCTTGTCCAGGCCATACAAGCCCAGACCCCCGTAAGCAACGGGCCAGACAGAACCAAGAAGCCCCTGCAGGGCAGGGGAAAAACCCCAGACAAGCCAAGGAACGGCCAACAGAAGCCAGACGAGACACCCATCAGCAGTGGGACCAATCGACTTGGCAGTGACAGGGAACCCAAGCACGCCTCCCAGGATAGAGAAGACCGGAACCAACCAGCAGGGGGACACCAGAAAAAATCGACCGCAGGCCACAGCCTCAGACAGGGCAGAAAACAAAGCCGAGCAGCCGACCCGCGACCAAAAGGAAGGGGAAGAGAAAGGACACCATCAACCAAGACCAACAACGGAGTGGAGCGGCAGGAGGTGGGACCCACAGAACCGCCACAAGAGCCACACAGGACGTCCAATGGTCAGGGGCCGAGGAGAAGCATGACACGGACAAGAGGCATAGCCGCCGCTCGCAGAGCCAAGAAGCCGGACGCTAAGCTCAGAGGAGCAGAAGCAGAAGCAAAAACCCACTCGGAGACTACAGAAGCAGTCCAGAGAAGGACAAACTGGCACCAACAGCTGCCAAATCCGCAGCCGCCAACAGCCCCCGGAACCCTCAGGTGGACACCCAAATAGGGACTAACCAGCCCAGACCCCGCACCCTAATGTATAGCAGGAGGGAAGGAACCTATGGGATGGAAGAACCACAGGCTCAAACCCGGAAGGGGAAAAGGAGACAGGAACAAACACAGCAAACAAGCTACGGCCCTATGACACACCCGAACCAGAAGGAGGAAGAGAGAAGCGGACGGGCCGGGAACCAAACCTGCGACCACGAGGGCAACATAGGCAGCAGCAGTGAACGCAGAAGTCCACAGGGCCACCAGACCCGGCTGCGAGGAAGTACGGACGCAAGGGGGAAGATGGACCAAGCCCCCAACAGCACCCCAGAAACGCAGCCTACATCGCAGCATGGAATACAGCCCGGTTGGACTGCAAGAAAGGATCACAGCTGGGAGCCGCAAGCTAGAGCCAGTAACCATTGGCCAAACCGGAAGCACTGCACACAGGCAAGAAACCGAACAACAAACAATAAAAATAAATATATTTTACCCTAACTCCAACAGAGAAAGAACCATCGACAGGAAATTAACCTACAGCGGGTGGAGTAAGAGTCAGAGAACCAAACTAATAGGCCACGGCAACTGATGCAAGTGAACAGTAGACCAAGAAAGCCAAAGCCCTACAAGAGGTGAAATTGTCGCAAAAAGCGCCAGGGGAAGACTCCTAACTTCAGACAGCACCAGCCGCGAAGTCACTGTCTGTATCACCCAGACACGTACACACAATCCAGAGGGTAAATGGGTGCATAATAATATTCCACCAGGACGTAGAACAATGGCAAAACACATAGCAATTTATCAAGTGTTTATCACCACCCAATGGAACCCTTCACCACCCAAGAACAGAGAAAGACAGAAAAAAAAAATTCCGGAATGGCCAACGCTGATTCAAGCAGTGCACGATACAAACACCCATGGCCCCCTCAATGCTGCTGAGAAAAAATAAATAAATGAATGTATCACAAATACATACAATGTCAGCGAGATGACCAGAATCACAGGATGGTGAGCGCCGGTGCCGAGACTCGAACCGGAGACCGCTAATGCCAAGGACACATCCCTTCTCACTGCGATCAAGAAGCAGGTCCATGCTGGAAAGAGCGCATCCCCATAGACAAACTCAGACATGTACGCCGCGTGCGACCTGAGGGGAAAACGGGGCACCGCCAACCGCCTGTGCAGTACTCAACAAGCATGGGCGGAACGAGGGCAGTGAGGAAGGGCGCTGGGAACTGCCCACGTACCGGACGCCACTGAAAGTAAAGACCAGGACAGGCGAGGGCCCAACACAAAACATGACCCCCACAGTAACCTGTAAAGAGTTGACCGCATCCAGATTGCAGGCAGCCGGGAACCACCCACCAAGTCAACTAGTGAATGCTGAAAACCCTGACCCACACGGGATCCCAGAGGCAACGGCCGCAGAGCGCGGCACTAGGAAGAATGCCGCTCTGCGCGGCCTCCTGCAACTCGCGTGCACTCCCAGGAGAGACATGCCCAGAAAGCGGAGAAATGCGGTAAGTCCCCATGAGACCGGCTCCACAGCCAGGAGCCGCAAACGCACATAAAAACATAGGGGCATAGCTCAGTGGCTGAGCGTATGCATCGCAAGCATGAGGCCCCGGGTTCAATCCCCGGCATCCCCAGGTTAACCCATGCGCAAACAGGCAGGCCCGCTAAGGTGAGCAAGGAAGAGATACCCCAGCCCAGGACCAGAGACACAGCCAAACAGCCCCACCGACACCTCGGCACCCGCCAACCCCTCAGGACAGGAACAGAAGAGGTTACAGTGAGGACCCCTGGGGTCTCTGAAAAACCAGTCAACCACGAGGCAGAGGCGTGCCTGGGGACCATAAAACGGACCTCCGGGCACCCCTACCCCCACCATGCCCACATGCTGATCTGCCCCAGTAAAGGGAGACCGAAGGAGCGCCACCAGGGAGGGGGTCCGGGCACGAGCATAACAAAAAACACTGCCCATACGGACGAGGGGAGAGGACACTTGGAGCTCCAGCACCACACCACACCAGGAAGAGCCCCAGACCCCCACGTCCGTCCCCCTGTAAACCCATGGCATGCTAAAGCAGAGCCTAACCGGCCCAGACAGCCGGGGGAAGGAAGGAGGAAGGTCCCGAGTCCTAGGGCCCGCTAGAGCAGGGCCACCAACCAGGGAACCCAGTTCCAGCTATAGCAGGAACCACTTACCTGAAAGCACGCTCTGGAGAATCCGCAGCCCAGAACTAAAAAAACAGGCTGAATGGTTGCGCCGGCCAGCCTCTTATAGAGGTCAAGGGTGTAATGGGTCGGCCATATTGGGAAGGGATGAGAGGCATGGGAGGCTAACCTTTTTTTGCTTTGGAGGGTTCTGGTGTGGAGCTGAAGCTCACTATGTTACTCATGTGGTGAGGAAGATTTACGAGGAGGTAATGAAAGCTTTTTCCTAAGGTCTCATGGATGACAATCTACGGATCAAATTCAAATCCAATATCTCCCATCCAAAGGAAGAGGGAAAAAAACTGCTCGCAAGATAAAAAGCATAACTCTGCTTCCCTGAGATTTAATATATGGTCTTAAGAATCCGTTTGACCTCATGTTCAAAGTGACTGTGAAAATGCTATACCTGATTTTAAACAATCAGATGTCATAGCACATTACTCGAACTCCAGGCATTCTGGTGGTGCTCAGTGCAACAGTCCTTCTTGGCATCAACACCCATGACCTCCTTCTCCACAGATTTTCTCATTACCACCTTTCAACATTGCTACTCATACAACAGTAGGGTGTCAGAGCACTTCACTGTACATCACATACACATTACACAGATACAATAAATCATACACGTGTAAAGTCTATGGGAAATGTTACATGAGACAATGAAGATTACAAGGTGTAGGAGTCACATGTCATTCACACTAGTAGGCAGTATATTTTACGAGTGATTGTCTTGAGCAGCACACACTCAGGACTTAATATGCACCACAGTGGTTGGGGTTGGCTTTACTAATAAGAATGTATTTCTACTCAATCTAACCCCTTTTAGTAACGGTAGGATAATGAAAGACTGGGGTAAAAAACATAACGTTCTAACCTATACCATGCATTTTGCAAGCAGCTGTATGATGACACACTGTGCTACATTAGGATTGTAATTTATGAACTGCATATAGCAAAAGGATCTCTGTTACAAAAGCAGTATCCCACTGGGCTATCCACATAAAGTACAGTTCTATCAACTGCATGGTACATATTGTTTACAACAGGCATATTAACCCTCTGTGCTACTATATGGAGTCAAAACTGTCACTAGACAAAACTCCAATCTCTCTCTAGCAGGAACATTAATCAACAGAGCTAGCCTGACATTTTGATTGTTGCCTGAAAACTGCTGGACACATAAGGAACTCTGCTGTAGGTGCTTTTAAAACCCTTAAGTTATTTCTAATCACATCACTCACAGAGTTCAGTGGTGCGGCTGCATCAGTTCACTTTCGTAAAGCCAGCCTGGCTTTAATACAGTAAAGGCTTTCCAGAGCTGAGTCTTGTCAAAGCAAGAAACTGGTCATTGAATCAGTGCATTGCAGGCACAGTCTTTCTGGCCTTTGCCACCTGAACTGTCTTTTACCCATCAGAGGAGCAACACAGCTTTATTGGTAGTCCTCTTTGTGACTTGAACAAGCCACAGAGTGATGTACTGTTGTTTAACATGGATGGCTTGACACCTCAAAGACTATTTCATTCCAGTTAAATGACCATGTAATCCCCTAGTACATTTGAATTTCACAGAGTAGAAATAGCAAGCAGTAAAGTTGTCAAAACTAAATTTACCTTGTCAAGGTTTTTATTGCTAACAGCACAAAATAGAGCCATGCAAATTACACAGGCTTGTTATATGCAAATTTCTGTTATTTGTATGAAACTATTAATGAAATTGTCAAACCACCTGTGTGATTGGGTCAAAAACTGGCCAGACTGGATTTTTTTTGTCTCACACACCATTGTATCTGGCTGCTCAATAGACCGGCTACCTAGGGTTTTCTCTGACCACAATCCTTTAAAAATTACCATCAATATAGGGACGATGCAATCCGATCGTAGTTCATGGACTTTCAAAAGAGCTTTATTCTGTAACGATAAATATTGTATTCATATGGAGAAGTGGATTCTAGAATTTTTAAAGTTTAATATGGGTAGTGCCCCCCTGGAGGTGGTCTGGGACGCATTGAAAGCAGGTATAAGGGGTGAAACTCTTAGATTTTCCATTAACAACAATAAAGAAGAAAAACTAAAGCTAACTAACCTACAAGAAAGCCTAATTAGAAGGAAAGAAGACCTAGCTAGAGCAGTGCAAGATGGAGACAACGTAGAAAGGGCACTAAGAGAGGTAGCTATTGGAAGGAACTAAATATCTGAAATATTTACCACCAAAGCAATCTGTAAAGCTACAGTGAATAGGGAAAAAATTTACGAACTAAGTGAGCGGGTGGGCCGTCAATTAGCTATCCGTGTTAGACAGCAGAATTCAGTCAATACCATCAAAGCAATTAGAGACCCAATCCATGGACAAACTCACGACCCCAAAGAAATCAGGGAAGCTTTCAAGCGGTACTACTCAGATCTATATACGGAGATGGGTAATTGTCAGGATAATATCGAGGAATATCTAGAATTAGTCACAGGGCCCCGCTTATCTCAATCTGATCAAGATATTCTCTCGAATATTCCAGATTGGATAGAAATTTTGCTCTCAATTAATAGTCTTCCGTCGGGTAAAACAACAGGGCTAGATGGAATCCCACCTGAATTCTATGCCAGATTTAGCAATATATTGAAAGATATTCTAACCAACTTAATGATTCATATCTTTCAAGGTGGACGCCCTAAAGCATCTTGGGCCCGGGCGAAAATTATCGTTTTTGCCCAAAAAAATAAAGACCCGACGGAACTTGGGGCATATAGACTAATCACATTGATTAACAACGATTCTAAAATATATTCTAAATGATTAGCCAGTAGATTGTCGCCACTAATCCATAAAATTGTATCTGTAAGGCAACACGGATTTGTCCCAGGGAGATCAACCACTGACCATATCCAGAGGGTGATCACGCTTTTTGACATGGCAGAAGTAGCAGGAGACCCTATGGCCCTTATACTATTAGATGCAGAAAAAGCATTCAATAGGGTCTCCTGGCAGTATCTATGGACGGCCATGTCAAAAAGTGGGATCGGTGACCAGTTTATCAAAGCTGTTCAGGCGATGTACACCACCCCTGAAGCAGTGGTAATGGTAAATGGGGACATTTCAGATACTATTAATGTGACTAGAGGTACAAGGCAGGGTTGCCCTTGCTCCCCACTATTATTTGCTATTTTTATTGATCCTTTGATCTCGAGACTAGAAACAAATCAATATATACAACCCATGAAAACATCCAATGGTGAAACAAAGACATTGGCTTTTGCCGACGATATCGCAATAGTCACAGCCGATACTAAGGCAGCAGTTGAACAAATGAAAAAAGAAGCGAAAAAGTTCGGCACTATCTCAGGGTATAAATTGAATCAAACCAAAACTCAGATTATAATCAATAGCCAAATTAATTATTCGGATGATAGGGTGGTAGACAATGCAATATATCTCGGTGTAAATATCACCTCCAATCTAAATAATCTAGCAAGCCTTAATGTGAACCCACTTCTAAAAAAGACTGAAAAAAGCCTAATTAGCCTGCATGATCTGCATCTAACAATCATAGGAAGATGTAACCCTATTAAAATGCTATTCTTTCCAAAATTTCTGTATTTGTTTTGCACCATCTGTTTAAATTTCAACTTATCAATATTTAAAGATATTGATAATATTTTCACTCGCTTCATCTGGGGATATGGAAGAACGCGTAGAGCTCAAAGATTTATTATATTACCAAGGGAAAGAGGTGGTCTGGCGCTTCCCAACTTTAAAATCTATTGTTGGGCTACTATTCTCAAATACAGTCGAGCTCTCTTAACCCCCAGGCAAGAGTCCAATTTAGATAGGTTAGTCCCAACCCCACAGGAACTCATCCTTGGTAAAGAGACCAGCGATCATTTGTGGAGGCTAACTTATGACTGTCATTTCAAAAAAGTGCGCTTTAAAACACTTAAAGGTATTTATATCGTGTGGAACCACGTGCGAAAACTGTTGGGACTCGGTATGTTTTCGTACTATACCCCTCTAGACAGTAATACAAATCTCCCAGAGATTTTTCCCGATCAATGTATTACACGATGGGTCAGATCGGGAATCACAAAATTCAGCTCGCTATTTGACTGTATGGGTTTCTGCTCTTTCGATTCCCTAATAACGAAATTTGGGTTACAAACGCGTGATTTCTATACATATCTACAAGTTAGGGATTACATTGTTAAAAAGGGGGGTGGCAGTATGGTCATGAATAAAATTCCAGCACTTGAAACAGTACTGCGCATGGAAAGGGTTAAAATTGGTGAAATCTATAAAGAGCTGGTTATAAGGCTTCCAGACGACTTAGATAAACATAACCTACATTGGCAAAACAAATTAGAGATAACAGAAACCCTTACGCGAAAAGCACTAGAAAACTCAAATTGTTTATTAATGTCAACCAAACTACAAGCCCATTTTACAAGACGTTCTTCCAACTCTATTATACACCAGGGAAAATATCTAAATGCAGCACAGGTAAAGGCACTCTATGTCCTCGATGTACAAAGCCCGAAGCAGATCCGGTACATATGCTGGCCACATGTGAAACCCTAAGTACCATCAGAAAAGATATATCTACGTTTTTATCAGGAATTTTTGAAGTACAATTGAGATCACTACAGCTGAAATAATACTAGGGGTAGATAAGAATGCCAGACCCGCCAACATGCAGAGATTGCTATTCATCTCAATGGCGGTACTTAGAATCTGCTTAACTTCTGCATGGTTGGACTCGTACCCGCCTACATTTCAGCAATGGAGGGCACGACTCTTGGCCACCTATAGCTTGGAAATAGCCATATACAAACATAAGGGCCTAAAAAAGAAAAGAAAAGGTTTAGAATTATGGTATCCGGTTACACAATGGATCGAGAGATCGGATGTTTAATGCTGATTAACTGTAATAACAGAAAGGTTTCTTGTTCTTTGTATGTATTTTTGCTCTTCCAGTGCGTTTCTTGCTTACTGTTTTTTTTTTTTGCTTTATATATAATATTCTTGATTATATATTATTGCCTGTATGGTGGGGTTGTTTTAGGGTCGGGTGGGGTGGGTGGGTTTATACTGTAAAAAAATCTTCAATAAAGAATTGTTTATTAACAAAGAAAGCTACTGACGCATTTGGCCTAGTTGTGAGCAGGGATATTTTGAGCCCTGTACTAAATCACATGTTCATAGTTTTGTGGTCATGTTTCTTGTAATAGGAACAGTTTAGAGATCTTTTACATCAATCAGACACTCATTCTGGATTTCCACAGAGGTATTTCTACTGTAATAACTACTGTGCAGTCCTATCTCTTTATTACCAGAGTAAAGCCAGCAGGGCAAAGTAATGTTAGACTGGAATTACTATGTGACTTCGGGGCATATTTACAATAAAGTAGCAAAGTGTGTCGTTAGGCCAAGAAGGCTAACGACCCGCTTTGTCACTTTAGAAACACAGGGCTGCACCATATTTACTAGAATATGGTGCAGCCTTGCATTTCCCCCTGCGCTGGCGCTAAATTTAGCAGCCTAGCGCCAACGCAGGCACCCTTGCACCATAGAAGATTGTTTATGTGCAGAAAGGTCTTCCTTCCTGAACATAAACAATCTTTAAATGCTGTTTTGTAACTTCTATGTGTGTGGCTTAATACAGCACACATGGAAGTTCCAAAACTGCATTTCTTTTAATGATTGTTTATGTGCAGGAAGGGCCACACTCCCCTAGAAAATAATTAAGCCAAGAAATTAAAAAAGAACCGCATAATAAATAATGTTAAAATACATTTGTTTATTTTGACATTACATAGCACATATAAATTATATGAATCTTATTTATTCGCAGAGATATGTACATAAATAAAATTAACATTGTGTGGAAAAATGCTTTAAAACCCTTTTCAATGAAAAAAAGAATGTAAAACTGTTTTAATTTGAAAAACGTTATTAATATAATGATCAATTTTTTTTGTATTTAAATATGTATTCTCTATTATAATTTACTTTACATAGATTTCTAAATGCCAACATTAATTAATTTATCTAAAATCCGTGCCCACATTTTTTTCTAAGGGAGGATGTTGTAGGTCCAATGGGTGGCCATGAATGGTGCTGGACTTAAACCAGCTCTGTGCAGGAGTACATTTGGGTCATTTTTGGCTCATTTATTCTGTCATTTTGGGCTGTAGTAACTTTAAAATAGCAGTTTGTGAATTACAGTGAGCTAACTCATTTGTTTGTGGATTTGTGGATGTCTGTCCTCCCTAAACCCCAATTTAGCACTTACATACCCCTCTTTATGCCCCCATACCACTCCCAGTTTCTAGTTAGTTCCTCCAACTTTCCAGCCGCTCCCCCGGTCCCTCATATATTTACAACTAAATATCAAACTTACATATGTGAGGATCTCCCCATAGACAATATAGGAGAGGTGGATATTAGCAAATGTGTGAATTGCATTTTGTAAGTGCTACGTCCGTAGTATATACTTACGAATTGCAAAATGCAATTTTTGAATAAGTCTCTATATTTCCTTGATTCCTCTTTCAAACTTAGTTCAAACAGTTTTTTTAATTCTCCATGTGGACACTCTTATGTTCGGTTAAAGTGTAGAAGTCACAATATCCAGATTGCATGAGGCAGTGTCAGATTATTCTGAGCTGTGGGCAGGCAAGCTAGTCACATGTGTAATGGAAAATGTCATGTTCCAGACTCTGAATCTTTAGACATACAGATTATTTTTCAATGGTCATAATGTTTCTCCCTAAAACTCAAATCCTGGGCAAAATTACTCAGCCATACTGTCCTTCTGTCTCTGCTAACAATTTAGAATGTGCGGCCTTGAACCTGAGAAGCGTCATGTTCTACTGGGTTTGACCAGGTGGAATTTTAACTTGTAATCTCACATGCGATACTAATTCAAATTCCACCTGGTCATACAACATGTAGTAATACTGCAGAACTCATTCTCACTTTTGTGCAGAACTCCTTCTTCCTTCTAAATCAGAATTAAGAGGACACTCATAGCAAGGATTTAGGTGTCTCCCACACAATCACATTCTTACAAACACACTCTAGGTGACACTCAGACAGATGTCACACTTTTCAAATACATGCTCCAACATGCACACGACACATTCTCACACCCATCTCTTTCTCCCAACCACTCACAATAACATGGCCCAGCAACACAATCATTCAAACACATATACATATTCGAACATATATTGACACAATATGTTGCACCTAGGCAACCGCACTCTCTCACATGAGTACACTCACTCATTCCATACATACACTCTCAATCTCCTGAAATGTTGACAAAATGGCCCTTACAACTCATCTACCCGTGAATAAAGAAAAAAGTAATTCAGCAGCTTGGGTCACTTTTGTTAGTAATGAGTGTACCAATTTCCCCATATCCACACCAGAAGCTGTCCACACCCAAAGCACTTCAAACATACCCTTCATTTGTGTCAAAACAATATTTGCGCCAGGTACATTTTTAGGATAGAATTGTGGTTGAAGGGCAGGCATTAGGCCTATCGGCCCTGCACTTAGTCCAGAATCTTCACTCATCCATTTGACATAAATGTCTTATTTTCTTACACATAATGTTGGAGTAGTCCCTGCATTGCACAAGGACGTGGAACATGTATGTACAATATATCACTACTACCACCTTATCTCTGTTCATTAATTGTGCAGTAATGCTGCTGGAGAGCTAGTGTTAAAACATTTGCTCTAATAGAAGCATTATGGACACTTAAATGTGAGGACACAGGCATGAAGGACATTGTAAATGTGTTTGAATCTGATTATGGAATGGTGGATGTGTAAAAAATATTTTCAAAATTGGTTGGTCGGGCTAACCAGTGTATAATGGGCAATGGCTTAAATGTAGTCCAATTGGTCGCACACGGCTTGTCCTACCAGCGTGTTGCCCCAAAGCATTGTGGTCCATGAAGTAAGCATCAGCGGGTGCGCCTCTGCCAGAGTCTTGAGCAAAAATCACTGTCGCGTTGGCCATCCCTGGACACGTGTTTCGAGGTTGTTACCTCTCGTCAGCAGGGAATAGGCATATATGTAGGGGTGCCTTGAGCCGGTGGAGGTGTCGACCTCGAGATAACGCACCTGCGCGCCTTAAGAGGTGTCTGGACCTACAAATATTTTCGGCAGCCCACGCAGAAACCCCGTGCACACGCCTAATCCCTGCTGATGAGCGTTAATGAACGCGAAACACGTGTCCAGGGATGGCAAGCACACCAGTGAACACCCTCAAGACTCGGGTAGAAGCGCACCCGCTGATACCGACTACATCGACCATCATGCTCCGGGGTCACACGCTGATGGGACGAGCAGTGTGCGACCTCATTCGGACATACTATTTATACAGGCTCCCTTGAGCCGGTGGAGGTGACGACATCGAGATAACGCACCTGCGCGCCTTAAGAGGAGTCTGGACCTACGAATATTTTCGGCAGCCCACGCAGCAACCCCGTGCACACGCCTAATCCCTGCTGATGAGCGTTAATGAATGCGAAACACGTGTCCAGGGATGGCAAGCACACCAGTGAACACCCTCAAGACTCGGGTAGAAGCGCACCCGCTGATACCGATTACATCGACCATCATGCTCCGGGGTCACACGCTGATGGGACGAGCAGTGTGCGACCTCATTCGGATATACTATTTATACAGGCTCCCTTGAGCCAGTGGAGGTGACGACCTCGAGATAACACACCTGGGCGCCTTAAGAGGTGTCTGGACCTACGAAAATTTTCGGCAGCCCACGCAGCAACCCCGTGCACACGCCTAATCCCTGCTGATGAGCTATAATGAACACGAAACACGTGTCCAGGGATGGCAAGCACACCAGTGAACACCCTCAAGACTCGGGTAGAAGCGCACCCGCTGATACCGACTACATCAACCATCATGCTCCGGGGTCACACGCTGATGGGACGAGCAGTGTGCGACCTCATTCGGACATACTATTTATACAGGCTCCCTTGAGCCGGTGGAGGTGACGACCTCGAGATAACGCACCTGCGCGCCTTAAGAGGTGTCTGGACCTACGAATATTTTCGGCAGCCCACGCAGCAACCCCGTGCACATGCCTAATCCTTGCTGATGAGCGTTAATGAACGCGAAACACGTGTCCAGGGATGGCAAGCACACCAGTGAACACCCTCAAGACTCGGGTAGAAGCGCACCCGCTGATACCGACTACATCGACCATCATGCTCCGGGGTCACACGCTGATGGGATGAGCAGTGTGCGACCTCATACGGACATACTATTTATACAGGCTCCCTTGAGCCGGTGGAGGTGACGACCTCGAGATAACGCACCTGCGCGCCTTAAGAGGTGTCTGGACCTACGAATATTTTCGGCAGCCCACGCAGCAACCCCGTGCACACGCCTAATCCCTGCTGATGAGCGTTAATGACGCGAAACACGTGTCCAGGGATGGCAAGCACACCAGTGAACACCCTCAAGACTCGGGTAGAAGCGCACCCGCTGATACCGACTACATCAACCATCATGCTCCGGGGTCACACGCTGATGGGACGAGCAGTGTGCGACCTCATTCGGACATACTATTTATACAGGCTCCCTTGAGCCGGTGGAGGTGACGACTTCGAGATAACGCACCTGCGCGCCTTAAGAGGTGTCTGGACCTACGAATATTTTCGGCAGCCCACGCAGCAACCCCATGCACATGCCTAATCCCTGCTGATGAGCGTTAATGAACGCGAAACACGTGTCCAGGGATGGCAAGCACACCAGTGAACACCCTCAAGACTCGGGTAGAAGCGCACCCGCTGATACCGACTACATCGACCATCATGCTCCGGGGTCACACGCTGATGGGACGAGCAGTGTGCGACCTCATTCGGACATACTATTTATACAGGCTCCCTTGAGCCGGTGGAGGTGACGACCTCGAGATAACGCACCTGCGCGCCTTAAGAGGTGTCTGGACCTACGAATATTTTCGGCAGCCCACGCAGCAACCCCGTGCACACGCCTACTCCCTGCTGATGAGCGTTACTGAACGTGAAACACGTGTCCAGGGATGGCAAGCACACCAGTGAACACCCTCAAGACTCGGGTAGAAGCGCACCCGCTGATACCGACTACATCGACCATCATGTTCCGGGGTCACACGCTGATGGAACGAGCAGTGTGCGACCTCATTCGGACATACAATGGCTTAAATGTAGCTATAAACGTTATTATATGAATGGTTCATCACTCACAGACAATCACATTTTAAGAATAAGTAAGGTCCATATTTCCAGAATTTAAACTTTTAAACTGATGTTCAAATTATTTAACTATAGAATTATACAATCAACTGCAAAGTTCGATTAGTTTGACACAAACCAAACATTGCCCTTGAACGTACTTTACAAAACACCAAAGTAGACAATTAAAGATTGAAACACCAAGACAAATAACATCCTTAAAATATCCTAAAAAGGGTAAACATGTAAGTGGTTAATTTTCTACTAGCGTGCCAAACTCAGACGAAAAAAAGTACAGCTGAAAAGTTGAAAATAATTCTCTCCTGTCACAAGAAGGTGGTGGTGCCTTCTGCGGTCTCCAGCAATTTCAGTTTTCTTAGCTCCACCCACTCAGAACTGCACCAGTGTTGCAAACAAAGTTGTCTGGTGCAATCTTTTACCCATCACAACATACAAAACAGCCTATTGTTTAGCCAAAATGGCTGCATGAGCTACTAAAAAAACACTGCAGACAACAATTAACAATCACTGTGGTATTTATTCACAACAATTTCTATGGTGTCAATTATACACAATGTCCCAAGAGATCATATAGGATGTGGACATGAAGGACTACTGAAGTAACCACCCCTAACAGGTAAGTGGAGAAATCATATGTTTATTGACCGTTCGTCTCCACAGCTTCCAGGGAATGAATAACAGTCCCTGGCAGTTTGAACACCAACATTCCATAACCATGGAGGTAGGCACACTAAGCAAATAGTAGCATTAGTACAACACCTCCCTTCTTTACAAACCAAACAAAAAGGGAGACACATGAAGCTAAACAATGCAAGAAAATAGGAGAAAGAAAGGACACAAAAAGGGAAAAGAAGAAGATGCAAAAAAGAAAAAGAAGCACTAAAGACATAGCAAATACCAAATGATAGCACCGAATAACAAAATGTGCACTACATTTCAGTATAAAAGGAACAAAGACAAAATCACAGATTTATGCGTTTTTCCCGGGACACTAGAGTTGGAAACACCTTGATCAGACTTGTCCAAAGAGTGTTCTAGACCGAATTCCAGTCCCAATTGGCGAACACTTTGATTAGGAATCCTGTAAATCCTTGATAAATTCCACAAACTTTTTCCGTTAACTCTTACTGCATAACAAGAAGTGGCATCCACTCGCACAGGAGGACCAAACTTTGACAAAAACTTGGGAACTGTTAGAACTGGCAATTTCTGGTAGGCTAAGGCTGACACCAAAGCCAGGCAGAAACCACCATTCTAGTCAGGGCAAGGAAGTCACACGCCAAGATAACCCCTGCTCACCCCCTTGGTAGCTTGGCACGAGCAGTAAGGCTAAACTCGGAGGCAATGTGTAAAGCATTTGCGCCAGCGCACAACAGCAACAACATCCTAGGCCCACCACAAAAGGAACTCAACACAAGGTTATATTAAAATAACTTTTGTATTGTCAAAACACATCAGATAGAAATCACACATGTACATTGTGCCAACTGACACGGGCAATATTCATAAGGGATTATGTACAGGACAGGGCCACATGGGCCACAGTCAGAATCAACACTTTTAGAACTAGTACTTTGTAGATCATAGAAAATAAGATATAAAACAAAATAACAGTTATAAATCACATCCAGTAACTACTGGGAACAGGTAAGTACCAACTACGCAACCCTAAACACCTAAGGAGAATGTCACGCAGGGGACTAGGACCTCACTAGGACCACCTGTATTAGAAAGAACAACCACCTAAGAATAAAATACATTTAGGGGTATAAACAAGAACACATTACACATGATGCATGAAAACACATTCAGCGGTGTAGTAAAGGGAAACACATAACGCATAAAACATTCAGAGGTGTACGGACAACCACCTAAGTATCACACAGCGTTTAGGGGTCTAGAAAAGAACACATTACCCATGATGCGTAAATATACATTCAGAGGAGTAGTAAAGGGAAACACATGATGCATAAACCTACACATTCAGCGGTGTTAAGAACAAAGCACATGATGCAATAAAAATACATTCAGAAGTACCAGAACAATCCAATAGCGCAAAAATCACATGATGTCTAAAAACATTCAGAGGTGCAGGAATAACACATGATGCAAGAGAACACATTCAGAGGTGCAATAACCATACAATTGCGTAAAACCTACATAAGCCACCACCTGTGGCAGTCCCTAGGCCTACTGGCCTTGTTGGGGCTAGGACGCCCTGTGTCTCAATGTCAGGGGCCTAAACGGTGCAGGTGCCCACTAATTGCTGGGCAGCTGGGAACTTCAAACTGCGACAGGGTCCTCACTGACCCTTAGGCACCAACTGCGCCCACTGCTGGAGCCACACAGGCTCTGTCGCCAACATGTAAGAGCCACACAGGCCCTAAAAAAATTATGCCCCAAGTCCCTCGGGGGGACTCTAAAGATCAATGTGGGCCATGGAGCACCCTGGCTTCTAAAACAGTTATGGCCCCCAAGCCCCTCACAGGGACTTTTGAGACAAATACGGGCCCTCGGTGGAGCCTCTCGGGGCTCTAGACTACGTTGGGGCGACCCGCTGCCAACCGGGGCCGCCCTACAGTACCACACTAAAATGTGCCCCTACGCAGGAGCCTTGCAGGGCTCAAAACGACCAATGCCCGCAAGAGCCTCGGGGCTCAGAGAAACACATCGCGGAGGAGCGGCCCGCTGCCACGGGGCCGCTCGAACACTGCCTCCATCAGGCGCTGCCGCCCGCGGAGCTCCCCACCTAATCCCAGCCCTTTGACACTCACCGGGCTGGTCGGGGGGCTCCGCTTCACTCGCTGCTTCCTCTCCTCTCGCTGCAGGGCTCCCTCAGCTCACTGGAGCCCTGTCGGCCGGACGCCATGATTCTTCTCTTCTCCAGCGGGCGTCCACGAGCGCTGGGCCAATCCCAGCGCGGCCTTCGGGACAAGCCTCCTGCTGACGTGGCAGCTCCACTCACGCTGCCCTATCACCACGCGGCTCGCAGGACGAGCCTCCCGCAGCCAGCCAATGGCTGCGCGGCTCCTCAGCTCAGCTTCCCTCGGCGGCCCAATTGCAGCGCGGCCCCTTCGGTCTCGTCAGCGGACGCCGGGGGCTGATGGCGGTGAGCTTCCAGCGGCATACATGGGGTAGGCTCCCTTGGGGTTTAAAAATAACAAAGCGAGGTAGGCACTCGCTAAATAACTCAATAAACGGGGTGGCACCCGTTCACTCGGTACACAAGGGGCAGGAGCGCTTCCCACACGGGATAGCCACAGCGCTCTGCCAGAAATCAGGATAAAGCGCCCACGATGCGCTGGGGAGCCCTGAAATCATGAAAACACCCCACAGAGGACGCCCACAGCAAGGAGGGTCCCAGCAGCTGCAGGGTATTACAGGACAAGGCTCTAGGGCAAGTGAAGTCTCCCAGCGATCCTCAGGCCAGGCAGAAAGGGCCCCCAGGAAGAAGTCCTCCAGTAGTCCATCAGGTATCCAGGGGCTGGGCAGGACCCAGGGATTCCCCTGAGCCCAAGCAGCAGCACGCCCCTGGCATATTCAAGTCAGAAACAAGAACATTTTGGAAGGGGACACAGCCCCTTCTTATACACAGAAAAGTCTTTGAAGTCTTTGTGCAGGCAGTGTGAGAACCAGCTAGAACTGGTTATAGGGAAGTCCTTTCAGTATCAGGGACAGAGGTGACAGTCGCCCCGCGGGGAGGTGGAGCCAGCATTGTGGCAGGCAGGCACAGCCTCATTCACTCTCAGGTGCTATCTCCACCCACCTCCTTGGCAGCAGATGCTGCCTTTAATCCATGGGCTGACTCAGACAACCTCCTGGGGGCTCTGCAGCCCCTGTCACCCTCAAACCAGACAGTCAATCCACAAGCAGGCCCAGGCACTCTGGGCCAGGCTCACCAGCCAATCACACGCCAGGCACAAATTACACAAATATGCCAACTTCTCAAAGTGGCACTTCAAGACTAGACACAATCATGCCGCATACACCATTACACAGCATTCAATCTCACGAGTTCGCACATATCAAACTCGACCCTGCACTCCCCACACATCAGGAACTACCATGGGCATACATATTCACCATTCATTCCTATGGGAGGGCAGGTCACTCACCATACATACACAGAGAGCTCACACACTTTACACTGTACCACAGTGAAAAAGTGCGCAAATGCCTAAAATCACCAACACCAGGTTCCAGAAACAGGCTAGGAAAAAGCAAAAAGTTTAGGGGTGAACCTGCCAAAAGGGCCAGGTCCAACACAACCCCCTTCCAGCCAAAACGCAGGGTAGACCAATCACTCCACTGATGGGCTTCCTTGCTTTGGGCGACAAAACACGGACACGGGCCCGCAAGGCAGGGACACCCTCCAGTTTTTTGCCACTCTGAACCTACATGGTTTCCTCCAAACAAGAACTCTCTGTCCCAACTAGAATACCCCACTGGTACACACTAGTCATCCACAGCCAGGACCAGGCCATAGGCCATCCAAATATCACAGGTCCTAACCAATCCACAGAGTGGGGGCAGTAACCCCTGGCACACAATAGCCAATCTCCACTCTCCCTCTCAGGGTAGCTACAACTACCACTGATCCAACAACCTAGGGTCCACACCCCAAGGCTGACCAGAGGTCACGGGCAAGAATGCCCCACCCTACCTCTACTTCTGGGGTTCCGCACCCTCCCAGGGAAGCACTCACCAGAACACAACTCTCCTACCAGATCAGGAACTCACTCCATCACTGGTCTACCACCTGGAAACTATTTCACTTCTGAGGTACAAAGCACACAGCACAGTTCCTCTTCAAGCAGGTGGGGGGACACAGCACTCAGCAAAGTCCCCTTTCCTCTACCTTAGTGGAAACAACAAACTGCAGGTGGGCCCCAGAACACACAGCAAGGGCAGCCCCCTCAGTCTCTTCAGCTGATCTACTTTGGCAGAGATTCCTTCTTGACCTAGACGTTTCCCAATCTCCCAACCTAGGATCTAAACTCTCAGGTTGCACCGGGGTCAGAAGTACACTGTCCCTCTGCACCCCCTTCCAGAGTTCTCCACCCTCCACTTAGGAGCGGTACTACCCAACACCAGGACCGCCGGAGTTCTGGTTACAGACACTCCCCGTCCTCTAGACACAGGAAGATCCTCCTCAAATGACCTGTATGTACAGCCTAGGCCACTGACCTGGCGCTCCCGGCGGAACCCTCCAGGCCCAGAGACAGGGTTTCGGGCCAACGTGGGACACACCGTCCCACACTCACTCCGCCTCCACTGAGACAGGGCGTGAGCCCCTACACCCCTACCATCCTACTGGGACCTAGCTGGGCTACACATGAACCTCTTCACCTACACAGGATCATCAGATACACAAGCCACTACTTTTAGAATCACTCCCCAATGCCTCTGCAAGACATCTAGCACACCGCCAGACATCCACCTTCTTGTCCAGTGCCTCTGCAGGACCTCCTGCACACCACCAGAGGTACACCTCCTGTGCAAGCTCCTTTTAAAAAAACTCACACCAACTCCTCCAGTTCAACACAGCACTCATCCACACACTCCCCCTCCAGACTGGCGAGACAGTTCCTCGCTGCCCCTGACTCTCAACCTGTACCCCTCTTACTGAGCACCAGGCACCATACTCTGGGAACTGGGAATGGGACTTCACTCACTGGACACACTTAAGCTGCCACCACTGGATCCTACCATACTGGGGAATCCAGACACACACACTACACTCAGGGGATAACCACCCTCCCAAGCAAGCCATTTCTCCTCCACACTCCCTCTCTTCCATCTACCCACACAGGGACAGGAATTGGGATTGGACACTGGACCCAGCAAGGGATTCCTAATCTATGGGAACCTCCCCCTCTACTGGCGTCCCGCCCTGTCACTTTCTCTCATCTGCCACTAAACATAAAGCGCAGATACACCATCTGAAAATGACACTCTTGAGGAAAAATAAAATCAATAACAATAATCCCAAACATGTGACTATCTAAAAAAAATGCAGAGTTTTGTAATGTAGCCAGCTGTCGCTGTGGCACTGCGCAAACACTAGTCCAAATCCGCACCGCTGACCAACAATGTTAGAACTGGCTATTTCTGGTAGGCTAAGGCTGACGCCAAAGCCAGGCAGAAACCACCATTCTAGTCAGGGCAAGGAAGTCACACGCCAAGATAACCCCTGCTCACCCCCTTGGTAGCTTGGCACGAGCAGTAAGGCTAAACTCGGAGGCAATGTGTAAAGCATTTGCGCCAGCGCACAACAGCAACAACATCCTAGGCCCACCACAAAAGGAACTCCACACAAGGTTATATTAAAATAACTTTTGTATTGTCAAAACACATCAGATAGAAATCACACATGTACATTGTGCCAACTGGCACGGGCAATATTCATAAGGGATTATGTACAGGACAGGGCCACATGGGCCACTGTCAGAATCAACACTTTTAGAAATAGTACTTTGTAGATCATAGAAAAAAAGAAATAAAACAAAATAACAGTTATAAATCACATCCAGTAACTACTGGGAACAGGTAAGTACCACCTACGCAACCCTAAACACCTTAGGAGAATGTCACGCAGGGGACCAGGACCTCACTAGGACCACCTGTATTAGAAAGAACAACCACCTAAGAATAAAATACATTTAGGGGTATAAACAAGAAGACATTACACATGATGCATGAAAACACATTCAGCGGTGTAGTAAAGGGAAACACATGATGCATAAAACATTCAGAGGTGTACGGACAACCACCTAAGTATCACACAGCATTTAGGGGTCTAGAAAAGAACACATTACCCATGATGCATAAATATACATTCAGAGGAGTAGTAAAGGGAAACACATGATGCATAAACCTACACATTCAGCGGTGTTAAGAACAAAGCACATGATGCAATAAAAATACATTCAGAAGTACCAGAACAATCCAATAGCGCAAAAATCGCATGATGTCTAAAAACATTCAGAGGTGCAGGAATAACACATGATGCAAGAAAACACATTCAGAGGTGCAATAAACTTACAATTGCGTAAAACCTACATAAGCCACCACCTGTGGCAGTCCCTAGGCCTACTGGCCTTGTTGGGGCTAGGACGCCCTGTGTCTCAATGTCAGGGGCCTAAACGGTGCAGGTGCCCACTAATTGCTGGGCAGCTGGGAACTTCAAACTGCGACAGGGTCCTCACTGACCCTTGGGCACCAACTGCGCCCACTGCTGGAGCCACACAGGCTCTGTCGCCAACATGTAAGAGCCACACAGGCCCTAAAAAAATTATGCCCCAAGTCCCTCGGGGGGACTCTAAAGATCAATGTGGGCCATGGAGCACCCTGGCTTCTAAAACAGTTATGGCCCCCAAGCCCCTCACAGGGACTTTTGAGACAAATACGGGCCCTCGGTGGAGCCTCTCGGGGGTCTAGACTACATTGGGGCGACGCGCTGCCAACCGGGGCCACCCTACAGTACCACACTAACATGTGCCCCTACGCAGGAGCCTTGCAGGGCTCAAAACGACCAATGCCCGCAAGAGCCTCGGGGCTCAGAGAAACACATCGCGGAGGAGCGGCCCGCTGCCACGGGGCCGCTTGAACACTGCCTCCATCAGGCGCTGCCGCCCGCGGAGCTCCCCACCTAACCCCAGCCCTTTGACACTCACTGGGCTGGTCGGGGGGCTCCGCTTCACTCGCGGCTTCCTCTCCTCTCGCTGCAGGGCTCCCTCAGCTCACGGGAGCCCTGTCGGCCGGACGCCATGATTCTTCTCTTCTCCTGCGGGCGTCCACGAGCGCTGGGCCAATGCCAGCGCGGCCTTCGGGACGAGCCTCCCGCTGACGTGGCAGCTCCTCTCACGCTGCCCTATCACCACGCGGCTCGCAGGACGAGCCTCCCGCAGCCAGCCAATGGCTGTGCGGCTCCTCAGCTCAGCTTCCCTCGGCGGCCCAATGGCAGTGCGGCCCCTTCGGTCTCGTCAGCGGACCCCGGGGGCTGATGGCGGTGAGCTTCCAGCGGCATACATGGGGTAGGCTCCCTTGGGGTTTAAAAATAACAAAGCGAGGTAGGCACTCGCTAAATAACTCAATAAACGGGGTGGCACCCGTTCACTCGGTACACAAGGGGCAGGAGCGCTTCCCACACCGGATAGCCACAGCGCTCTGCCAGAAATCAGGATAAAGCGCCCACGAGGCGCTGGGGAGCCCTGAAATCATGAAAACGCCCAACAGAGGACCCCCACAGCAAGGAGGGTCCCAGCAGCTGCAGGGTATTACAGGACAAGGCTCTAGGGCAAGTTAAGTCTCCCAGCCATCCTCAGGCCAGGCAGAAAGGGCCCCCAGGAAGAAGTCCTCCAGTAGTCCATCAGGTATCCAGGGGCTGGGCAGGACCCAGGGATTCCCCTGGGCCCAAGCATCAGCACGCCCCTGGCAGATTCAAGTCAGAAACAAGAACATTTTGGAAGGGGACACAGCCCCTTCTTATACACAGAAAAGTCTTTGAAGTCTTTGTGCTGGCAGTGTGAGAACCAGCTAGAACTGGTGATAGGAAAGTCCTTTCAGTATCAGGGACAGAGGTGACAGTCGCCCAGCCGGGAGATGGAGCCAGCATTGTGGCAGGCAGGCACAGCCTCATTCACTCTCAGGTGCTATCTCCACCCACTTCCTTGGCAGCAGATGCTGCCTTTAATCCACGGGCTGACTCAGACAACCTCCTGGGGGCTCTGCAGCCCCTGTCACCCTCAAACCAGACAGTCAATCCACAAGCAGGCCCAGGCACTCTGGGCTAGGCTCACCAGCCAATCACACACCAGGCACAAATCACACAAATATGCCAACTTCTCAAAGTGGCACTTCTAGACTCGACACAATCATGCAGCATACACCATTACACAGCATTCCATCTCACGAGTTCGCACATATCAAACTCGACCCTGCACTCCCCACACATCAGGAACTACCATGGGCATACAAATTCCCCATTCATTCCTATGGGAGGGCAGGTCACTCACCATACATACACAGAGAGCTCGCACACTTTACACTGTACCACAGTGAAAAAGTGCGCAAAGGCCTAAAATCACCAACACCAGGTTCCAGAAACATGCTAGGAAAAAGGAAAACGTTTAGGGGTGATCCTGCCAAAAGGGCCAGGTCCTACAGGAACATTATGAGGAAGTTTGATTTTCACCCAGTCACCCACTTGAACCTTAGAACACCATTCCCTTTTCTGCTTGTCGCTCTTGGAGAGAACTTCAACAGGAGATTTTCTAAGTTCCCCACCACCAGTCACACCTGATAAAGAACACAACTCCAATGCCTCATCCACACAGGACACATACCAATAGAGGCCACTCTCCCTCTCAACAATTGAAAAGGACTCTTCCCAACAGCCACACAAGGGGTAGAGCGATGAGCCCACAACATGCTCTCCACAGGTTCTCTAACGTCCACCCTGCTTGAATCAGCCCATTGAACACATTCAACCAAAATGCGATTCATGAGCTCAATAAAACCATTGGCCCAAGGGTGATAAGGAGCGACACAGTGATGAGTAGTACCAGACTGACAAAGAAAATCAGACATTTCCTTAGAAACAAATTGTTTCCCATTGTCCGAAACCAATTCTTTAGGAAATCCCTCTCTGGCAAAAAGGCTCTCAAATAATTTGATAACTTCATGAGTGTTGGGATTAATCATAAAATGTACCTCCCACCACTTGCTATAGTAGTCAGAAAACACCAACACAAATTTATATCTGTTGGGTAGAGCATTGAAAGGTCCTACAAAATCAACAGACAACTTCATCCAACTTCATCCAAGATCCAGAAGGGAGCTCCACAACCTGTTTTGGAAGAGTAACAGTGTTGACAACTTTATTGCTAGAGTAAAAAATAACACAACCTCTGAATGCATCATTGATTTGACAATCCATGGAAGACTACCAATAGACTGCACACATTCTAAGTTTGTTGTTGGTCTGTCCAAGATGACCCTGATGGCCAGCACTAACGATGCGATTCCTCAGACAAACAGGAGGCACAAACTTTTCACTTCGTAAAATCATTTCGGCACCCTCAGGTGAAAGTTCACCAGCAATTTTGGAGAATGGTTAGAGCTCACTATCCAGATGTTTTTCCTTAGGCCAACCATGGACAATACAGCCCTTAACTTTTTTGAGTAAACAATCAGAGTCCAAAGCATCAAACCATTCCTTTTCATTGAAAAAACAATATTACAAGAAACATCTATAGCAGCGATTAAACATTCCTCATCATTATCACCAGGTAAATCAGTCTCACAGCAAGGTAACGTTGAACTAGATAGAAAATCAGGTCTAATATTTCTTCCACCAGGAATATAATCCACTGAAAAATTGTATTGAAGCAATTTAGAACTAAGCCTGGCAATCCCAGGAGTATGCTCTTTCACCACAAGCCCATTCAAAATGGGAATGAGAGGCTTATGATCAGTTAACAACTTGAAAGTCCTACACCACAAAAAGGTCTTAACTCTTTTGACTGCCCAGCAACAAGCTAGTAGCTCCCTCTCAATAACTGAGTAGCTGTTTTCCCTTTGATGTAAAGAACGGGAGACAAACCCAACAGTGTGCTCAATCCCCTGCTTGATTTGCGTAATCATACCACCAAAACCATCTGAAATAGCATCAACAGAGACAATGCACTGCAACAAAGGAACAAAAGGAGTTACAATTTCACAAACACCAAGCTTGTGCTTAATCTGATCAAATTCATTTTTACACACCTGATCCCACAAGAAGGTAGCTCTCCTTTTAAGAAGATCATGTAAATGAACCGTTTTGTCAGGATTAGGGTGGTACGCGGTCTATGGCCCGCCCCATTCACCTCACATATCCCTGTAACACGTGTTCCCATACCACGGTGTGAAAAGGTGCTCTGTGGCAAAGCTCACGAGGCAGCTTCCATCACTCGTTGGTGGGAATCCTGTTTCCATGGTAGGTGATTTGTCTGCCTTTATCTATGTTGTCTTTCTCTGTGCCCTAGATGCTGGGGGTCTTTAGGATCATTGAAGGTTTTGCAGGAGCATTGTAAAAGTTGAATTGCCTCCAAGCACTACAAATCCCATCATGCTTGGGGCTTCCACGGAGAGCGTGACGACATCTACGTCATTGGCCACACCCTTCCCTCCGTGCTCACTATTCCTGGAATCTTCCCGAGCATGGAGCTCATGATCTTTGCTCCCATTCCGCTTTGTTTCTGGCACCATGCAGATTCTGGGTAGACACTTTGGAATCTCTCTTTAAGCAGCCGATTCCTGTTCAGCATTCCCGCTTGGACTCCTCTTCTTCTCCGCAGTGTCTCGCCAGCTCCCGCATCTCTCATAATCAAAGGCAGCGCTCGCTGGCTCCCGCAGCTCTCAGCATCAAAGGCAGCACTCACTGGTTCCCACATCCTTCCCCAGCATTGGCAGGATAAGAAAGAATATTAGAGTAGGTCGTACTCTGAACGTAGGACTTGTCACGTTATAACGGAGTTGCTTGAGACTTATCGCAACTTCGTTTTGTTAGACAGAATTTACATGTGTTATACTGACCAACGCATTGACTCTTAACAACTGTCTCTCCCTGATTGTTTACAGGGGCACTTATATGGTTCCTTCATTCTACTGATACTGGCAATCTTGTTTATTTTGTTCATCTCACTTTGTGGATTTCACAGTTGAGCATTCTTTTAATGTATTGAGCATCTTTTCACGTAATGACTTAGTAGAGTTCCACTAACCTGGTGAGAGGTTGAGAGAAATCATAGAACGAATCATTTGATTCTTTATATGTGCCATCAACGTATGTCTTATTATGAGGCATTTTATTTTCATGAATGTGCTTATTGTGCTAATGGCGGAAGCATACCTGAAAAGAAGCACTTAGATGCTCATAATGTTTTGTTTAAGACTTGTTTTTTAATTTAGTGGTGACTACTAACCATTTTCTTTCCAGATCTCCTTCCCAGCTGTTCCCTTCCTAATTTCCCTTCCCCACTCTTGCTCACTTCAATACTCTGTTGTATATAAATCAGAGTTGAAGGTATCAAGAGGTGGGTTCATTGTATCTTCGCGCCCAGATCCAGAGGAAGGAAGCTCACCCCTTGACACGTTTTGGCAGCAAAATTATGGATACTCCCAAAAATGAAGTCCCTTGCTCCTTCGATTTAAGACCTGCTGCCTTAATGATGGCATCAACAAACCCCTCTCTCAGTAGAATTCCTTCACCAGAGATACGATGGCCCAAATATTCAATGGAATCTACACCAAAAACACACTTACTTTGTTGGCAACAATTCCCTTCTCTTGTAATCTGCTCAACACTTCAGTAAGATTCTTATCATGCAAATCTTTAAATTTTCTGGCTACCAGAATGTATTCCTGGAACACAACGGTGTCTTCAAGTCCTTCCAACACCTTTTTCCATAATGCGTTGGAATACGTATGCTGCCGATGCAAGCCTAAACGGCATCCTTTTGAAAGCTTCCAACAGGAGAGAGAAAAGCAGTAAGATGCTTAGAAGACGAGTCCAGCTCGACCTGATGGTACGCCGAGGACAAATCAATCTTAGAAAACCACTTAGAATCTGCAAATTTGTAAAGAATGTCATTGATAACCCCGTATCAGAGGGTGTGATCGACCCATCTCTCTTTATTCAAACTGTGCAATCAATGCAGACCCATAAATTACCATTTTTGTGCATGCCACAACCAATGGGGATAACCACAAAGATGATTCAACCTGCTCAATGACTCCAGACTCACACATCCTCCTGAGTTCCTCTGCCAAGCCATCTCTAACACTGAACGGTACATTCAGTAGCTTACGTTTCACAGGCACAGCTTGATGTTTCACCTTGATATGATGTTTGAAACCCTTAATGTGTCCCAAGTTGTCATCAAACACCCTGCGGAGCTTAAGACCCTAGTGCAACGGCCCATCACCAAAGACATCATCATCCACAACAGACACAGGTTCCTTTGTCCCAGGCCTAACGGTCATGCCAAATAACCCCTGGTGGTACCACCCCAAAATATTCAAACGTTTTTTGGCAACATACACTTTTCCATTGACACATCTCTCCCTGAACACCAACTTGGTTTAAAAAATCATTCAACTCAAATCTCCTTCCCTCATACGAAACAAGATTTCTGTCAGGAGGTTCCAGTAACTTATCAGTCCACATACACTCGAACAATTCCTCAGTGATCATTGTCATAAGAGCACCTGAGTCAACAAGTAATCAAATGCTTTTCCCATCAACAATAACATCAACAATGGGATCAACACAATCCTCACAACCATCCTTGACTACTAGCATCAAATCATTCATGGAACTGACCACATCCACAGACACATCGCACTTATCTTCATCAACCTACACTGCATTGACATTCCCCCTGAAATTACACACTTTGGCAAAATGACCTTGTCTGCCACACTTTCGACAAGAAGCACTTCACACAGGGCACAAACGAGAGTTGGGAAAATGTGAGGGAAACCACACTTCGGACAAAGATTCCTTTGTTGACCAAATTTCTTTTCCGGCTTAGTGAAGAGAACCTTATTTCCCTTTTGTTCACTGACTTGTTTTCCTCATGGTCTTTCCCTTCCTTTATTGCACCAACAGCAGCTTTGTTGGGTTCCAACTCTCTAGAAGCTTTATGTGACAACTCTATACTTTTACCAATAGAAATCATTTGTTGTAATGAGGGATTTTTCAACGTGAGAAGCTTTTCTTGCACTGTTTTATCCCTACAATGCACCACAACTTGATTTCTGATCAGCTGCGAGGTGAAATGTTCAAATTCACACTCAAATGCCAAGATATGCAAAGAAGCTACATAAGAAACAATGCTTTCATCTGCTTCTTGCTCTCTAGTGAAGAACTTAGCCTAGCCACGACTAAGCTACCCTCAACATCAAATTGCTTTTCTAACATAGCGACAGCTTGATCAAATTCATTGAGATGCTCTTCACCATGTACCACTTTAAGAGGTGGTAAATGTTCCAGAACAGCTTGTCCTTCAAGCTCAAGGTTGTGCTCCAGAATATATTTTTTCCGCTCCGCACTCAACTTGAAACCACCAATAGCCCCTAAATACTTTGTGAAAGCCCTATACCATACTTTCCACCTGGCAGGTGGGTCTCCTGGAAGCTGTCAGAAAGGGGGAGGAGCTTGTACACTTTGCATTTTGTAGTTGAAAGAAATACAAATGTGTATATAGAAGAAATAAGTGTACTTGAGAAAAAACTACACAAATGTATAATGCCCTCAACACTTAATTAGAAGATAAGCAACTTCTGCCACCCTTTTCAAATCTTGAACACACACATATACAAACAGAAAGACACTGGCATGCACTATTTCATATTAAAGATAGCACATAACAAAAGTTTCCCCTTTATACATATGAAAATGCCACAAAATTTCCCCCAAAAAATCTGAGTTCTAACGGTCCATAGTCTTGAACTGACACACAACATAAATTACGATGATCCAAATGTGTGTCTCACTGTGTCAACATACCCCAGAGTCTCAGATGAGTGCCAAATAGCCAAATATAAACATAACAATATGTCCCACTGCCGATTTTCCTAAATCGGATAAAGAGTCAAGCTCCAAACTGCAACGCTCACTGTATACCCAATCGGAGAATCTTGAAACTTTCGAGCAGATTCCTGAGCGCATACCGCTGAGAAGAAGGAACATTACATCCATGGAATGTGTGAACGTAGCAGATGGCTTGTGTCACACACAAATCTGGAAATAAGGAAACAGAAGACATATGTGTACGTAGCTGACGGCTTACGGCGCGTAATCACCTTTTGATGACGTCACCAGTATAGCCAAGGCACTTGAAAGGAACAGATGGATCAATTCCCTTACCGTGCAATGAACAAATGTGGGCAAACCGGAAGACCCCTTTTTCCGGGCAGATCTCCTGATCAGCACCGGTAATACTGGATCACAGCTAGAACAAAATTGCCCCGTCAAATCGTGCTGAGACTTGACATTCCATCAGCACATCATAACCTTCCTGGGCGACTCCGGCTTACAGCTCTGCAGACAAACAACATTTTAGATTTGATTGCCCCAACAGACCGAGACACGATGTCCCATCGATACCGTAAGGCCGAATGCAGAGTTGGCAGTCTAATGAAATGGAGGGAAACAGGAGCACACACGGGAACTGAACTCAGATGAACTCGAAGGTGAAGTCCAGTACAGAAAGGGGGTTATTAGGATGGCGCCAGATGTGTGGCGGTCCCACACCACTGATTAGGATGTGACCGCCACCCTGGCGGTCGCAATCCGTAATCCTGACATCGCGGTGGGTGCTGCTGTAAGCAGCACCAGCTGCAATGCCAAAATGGCGTGTTGTGCATTGCCATGCACAACCCGGTAGTCACCACGCAGTGCCTGCCACCTAGTGCATGGCAAAGTAAGTGCAGCCCCCACCCTCCAAGGGGACCGCAACCTGGCTCCCAAAGCAATAGCCCGCCAGCTTCAATGCCACCATGTAAAGGCCTTTGAAAACACACATCCTAATATGGATGGTGGTGCCTCCTAGGCAATGGTCAATGGTATCTACCCTCCACCTCTTCAATTCTGCATCCTATTGAGCGTCCTAGTATGCTTTCATCACCTATTTCACCCTTTCCTGAGAGTTTTCCCTGTTTTTCATGTGTGCCGCTCGCATCCAAGTGTCTAATGACTCAAATTGTGTTGGTCTAGGAGAGGGGGTCGTAATGAAGACATCACTCCCCTCTACAGGTATAATACATCCAATCTGAATGACCCATACCGTGGAAAAGGCAATTCTCCCTCCTTTTCAGGAATCTTATGCCAATTTTGAAGCCAAACTATGGTAGGGAGACCCACATTTGTTACCATGTAGTGTGCCAGAGCATCCTCGGATGGTGATTCCTCACCACCTTGCGTTACCACACCTCTGTCTCTTCTACACAGCTCTTGTAACACCTTAAAACATCTCACGATTAAGCCAAATTTCTTTTCTCTAACAGGTTCCTTGTCTTTACTTCCTGATGAAAATGCACTAATCGAAGCGTGGCGTTACACCAACTAGCCGGCGCACTGTGACGTCACTTTTCCCTCCTCGCAGTGGCTCACCCTCCTTCACAATCACTCCGTGCACATTCACACTCGAAATCATACAAAAAAGTATCTGCCTGTCCTAATGACTGGACAGTCACATAACAAGTAGCTGTCTGACCAAATGACCGGACAGCCACATAAACAAATAATTGTCTACCGTTCTGAAAGTTCTATAGAATTTAATCACTCAAGAACATTCATGCACTGTGTCCCATGACCTGCTCTGGTCACTCAAATCGCTGTAGTCCACCTCTGTGCATGAGGTTTCCACCCGATTCTGATAAATCACTCATGCAAAGTTCCGTATCTCAGGCGGGTCGTCAATACCGCTTCACAACTTCCAAATGAATCAATGGTCAGACAATTACAACAAATCAGTGTTTTCAGCACCACAAATCTTTTATGGGATCTTAGGCTACTCTTGAGCCAGACATCAAAAGAAAACCAAAACTCATGGACGGCATGCGTTTGACCCAAAACCACATTCATTGGACTCTCATCCCAACTCCACAAGACATCACACAATCAAATCATCACTGCAATCTAGCACTCTTATCCCTGTTCATACTCTCGTCACTATTCACTGCTGTCTTCGCTGCACCATCAATCTCTGTCAACCTTTGTCAAAGCCCGTCGCTCTCCGCTCTCAATCATTAGGCTCTATTTTGGGGCTTGTCTAGATTTTCTGGATTCTCTTCTCACTTCAAAAGGAAACCATCCTCTACAGTACCAACTGAAGGAGCCAGTTTCCACGTTCTAAAATACTTTCGAACCCCTGGCCATTAGTTCTTTATTTCCTGTTTGTGAGTGTAGAATAGAGAAAATGTATCTATCAATTATACAATACTGGCTCTAATCTAAATTCTGTGCATTTATCACAATGCTAAGGAAAGTTGAACATACAAACACCTCATTACAAGAGTGTAAAGGTGCATTGGCACTAATACAAATCCAATTTCATGAATAACATTTTAGGTGGTGCAACATACACATAATCACCGCTTCAAGAATCAGGACGCAAATGATTATAGAGACCACATCAAGAGATTTCTTCATTGGCGGTTCATAAGTAAAAACCATCATGCTGTCCCTACACTATTCTAACGTGACATCCCTAGTAAGTGTTTCCCAGGCAAGCTCCCTGAATGGTGTCAGCGCATGAATACTTCCTAAGAACCGAACTCACGTAAATTAGGATCGGGTCGCATGAAGTAACAGAGCTCATTCTCAGATGTTCTCCTTTTTTCGGGTAAGGCAAAAGTGAGACCGGACTCTGTCCCTATCCCCAATACAAAAGTCAATTACCAAACACCCAAATCCATCACAAGACCACTTTATCCAATTAAACACTTCTCGTTAGGTAACCTTCCATGAGGTAATGGACATCCAGTCTCTTGTTCGATGACCTTGGTTCCCAGGCTTTTCTAGACATCAATGTCCTTAGCACACGCCCACCATGACGTCGGACAGCCGGGGGCGGTCCTGAGCACTGAAGAGGCTAAGAGTCTAAATAGAGTGAACAACAACAACCACAAATGAGAAGTAGAGTAAAACCAAAAATACACAATACCAGTAGTAGGGGGACTTGCTGAAAGAAAAAGTCACCTCTAGTTGACCATGTATAGTTAAAGATTATGATAATAACGAGTGAACAGCTGCACTAACAGATGAAAAATATTTACAGAAAGAATATGGCGCAAGTGTGAGAGGTTAACTAAATTCTAGTGAATGTCTTTATCATAGTGAGACAGAAAGTCCAGGTATGAAAAAGCAGAAGTGAGAGGCAGATTTGGACCCAACCTCAGTTCCATCAGTTCTAGATGAAAATCAGAGTACTATGTATAGATCACATGGGCTGCTCAATATAAATGCCTTTGTTGATTACGAGTTGTAAACACAGTATTTCATTGGGGTGAGTTCATTTTAATTAAGGCTGTACGGTGCATATGAGATAAAGTTATAAAACGCAGACCTCCTCAGTAAGTTGTATCCAGGGCTTCAGGTTTTATCGTATTTATTTTTTCATAATTTCCACCTGTATTTATCCATATTTATTTTTTGCCAACTTTATCTGTATTTATCTATCTTTATTTTGTGTTTTGTGGATAAATGAAGTTGGAATTAAGTACATTCTATATTTAAGTGATAGATGTGCACTCACACTTTCATGTCTGTAGTGTTTTAGCAATTTAACACCTTAACTGCGGCGAGCCGTCCACGGATGTTAGGGGTAATTTTAGAGTTTAGCAGTAGATGAGATAAAAGGTGGTAAGGGTGATTTTAAGATACATGGAAGGGTAGAGGTAAGGGTGATTTTAGAGTTTAGGGTGAGTAGAGGTAAAGGGAGTTGATTATAGCGTTTATGGGTAAAGGGAGATTACAAAAGGGTGGGTTATGTGGGTATACACAAACAGATGCATGCACATATATATGTGTATACATACACATAAAATTATATATAAACATATGTGCGTGTGTGTGTGTGTGAGAGAGAGAGAGAGAGACAGTATGGCTTGTGCTGTCTGATAGGCTTGGTCTAACAAGTGCTAGACATTAGGGCAACATAAGAGCTGATGGAAGGGTGATCGCAGGGAGAATTTCGTTTTTGTTCATAGTCACATAACTCCTCTAGGTCTAAAGGTGACATACAAGTGGGTATTAGGGTCTCTCATGCGCTATGGATGTCCCAGAGTAGGGAATACAATTCAAACAGCTGCGTCATCAACACTCTCGCAGTTTGAGCCTATAGCACTAATCTACCAGCTTGTTCTACCCTATTAGCTACTTATTGGCTCAGCGCAGCACAATAGCATCCTGTGGTTATAGAAGGAGATCAACTAATCTGAAGCGAAGTGTCCTTTGAAAATACCTATCATTTAGTGCTCTGTCCCATTAATGTGTTGAATAAAGTTAAGGAACCTGGGAGCCCAGACTGTGCTCAATTGAAATGTGTATCACTGTATGAACACCCTCTGTACAGAACACTCTCTCTGGCTTTTAATATTGTGTATGCACATGGTGCACCTAGGACAATTGTAATATGCAACATGTGCAACCATGTCTACGATGTGGGCTTGATAAGAGCAGATAATACATTCCAGCCTCTGAAGGGAGGTCCACAGAAGCACGCAGTGCCTGAAAGCAACACGGAGAAAGCGGGCGGGCGTGGAGATGCGGAAGAGAAGCATAAAAGAGAGACATCTGAGAACACATGTACTCTCTTGGACTGCTTCAACAAAGAGAAAAAAGAGTTCCTGAAAAGAAAGCACTTGTGGAAGAATAGAAGAAACCAATCAAAAAAGTGGTAAACAGGTTATGCTCCAAGGGAGGGACAAATATATGCTAAATGGGCTTACTTAATTAAAGCGGTACAAAAGGGGGTGGTGATGGACGGAGCATCTGAACCAATCAAAAACTCACTCCCAGTCAAAAGATCTGGGTTTGATCCATCACCGTTCTTTAGCCCACTCTGCCACCCCAGTTCAGACATGGCTATATGCAAATCAGTCTGACCCTGTGCCTCATGGGAACAGTTCAGCCTGAAATGCCAAGCCAAATCTTCCCTGGACCAGATACAATCATCCTAGGACCGGTTCCTGGCATTCCAGCCGTCTTCAGCCCGGCTTGCTTGAATCCAGTGGCAAAGTGAGCAAGGGTCTCACGTCTGAGCATACCCTGCCACACTTATGGCGGCCAAAGCGGTACAAAAGGGGGTGGTGATGGACGGAGCATCTGAACCAATCAAACACTCACACCCAGTCAAAAGATCTGGGTTTGATCCGTCACCATTCTTTAGCCCACTCTAACTTAATTAAAGCAAGCAAACAGAAAGCACGCAAATGTGAATTCGAGTTATCCTGCACTGTGAACTCTGGGATTTAGGAGCCACTGTTCCCTGGCTCCTCTAGCAGCATCCACACTCACTCTAAACATCAGCAAGTATGGATGGGGTAGAGGAAAAATATAAATCCACCCATGGCACAGTGCATCGCTGATGGAGTCATGGGATAATTGTGACTTCAGCCTTCCCTTACCCTTTTTTGCGAGAAGTGATGCAGAGTCCCACTGTATGCTTTCAGGGCGGCCTGTAGTTTGTTTGGCACCACATTCAGTATGATTGAGGACAGAGTCCCACTGTATGCTTTCAGAGCGGCCTGTAGTTTGTTTGGCACCACATCCAGTATGATTGAGGACAGACTTTTTAATTGGCAACTCCACTTGACTTAGCATTGGCTTTTATCCCTTCTTACATTTCTTATCACCCTTTTTTGTTCACATACCCTTCCACCTTCTTTCCTCTTAAAGAATACTATTTGTACTCTTGCCCTCTTTCTATTTCCCTGTCTCATTCTACAGCATTCTTGAGGCCTATTTACCAGTTCCCCTGGTGTGATATTTAATATTTATCACATCTGATAAAAAAAATGACACCCAATGGAATGGAATTTTTCAGATGCAAAAGCATCACTTTTTCAGATGTTTCTTCTCTATGATGCGGAATAGCATGCAGATGTTGGTGCTGCTTGACCAAAGGCCACATGCCCTCTTAATTACCATGACATTTTCATGTTAAACATAGTTTACCACAAATCTATTTCCCTGCAGCAGGGAATTGCAACTCGGTCGTTGTGACAACGCATACCATTTCTCCGCAAGTTGAAACAACGACTTGCGGAGGGGGCAGAAGGTGCTGGATTTAAAATCCAACACCTTCCCTATTGTTGTACGTAATGAATGAAATGAAATGAAATGAAATTAAAAGTACATTTATAAAGCACAGTTGCTGCCCTGGGGCGCCCAAGCGCTAATGGCCAACAGTAAAAATTGCTTAGCAGAGAGAAAAAAGGAGGTTAGGGAGAGGCATCAAAAAGAAAAGTCTTCAGCTGTTTCCGGAAGGTGGAAATGTTTGTGTTGGATCTAACGGAAGCGAATTCCACAGATTGGCGGCGTTATAACTGAACGTCCTGCCGCCAGCTCTCACCTTTTTTATTCTGGGGACTATAGCCCTACATGCCTGGCTATAGCGGAGAGTTCTGCCAGGTTGATACTGTCTTGCTAGGTCCCGGGTGATGGCCGGTCCTGTGTCCCAAAAAGCTTGGTGGAATATACACATCGCCTTGAAGGCAATTCTTTGTCGCACTGGGAGCCACAGCAGGTTTAGCAGGCCAGACTTTGCCAACGTCCTTCGTGGCAACTGGAGCACGGTGCGAGCCGCACAATTTTGCACAATCTGGAGCTTGCGCAGTGTATAGTCCGGGGCGCCCAAGTAAAGGACATTATTAGAATCCAGGCGGGACTGAATCAGACCCTGGATGACCACCTGCTTTGCCACCACTGGCAGAAGGGGAAGAACTTTCTTCAACATCCTTAGGAGGCCAAAGCAAGTGGCCGCAAGTTTTATGGCCTGCGTATTAAATGAAAGAGTCTTGTCCATCCAAACCCCAAGGCTTTTTATATTATCCCTGGGTATTGGAGGGGTACCAAGACATGAAGGCCACAGGGAGTTGACAGCAGTAGGGTTAGCGGGCCCAGGAGCATCAGCTCCGTTTTATCCCCATTCAGCTTGGAGAGAGAGGAAGTCATCCTTCTCTTTACCTCCTCTAAGCATTTTAACAGACCACCTGGAGATGGCGGACCCGGCTCCTGCGCCAAGAAGACCACTAGCTGAGTGTCGTCCGCATAGGAGATGATCTTAATGCCGAACGGACAAAAAACCTCAGCCAGTGGTCTCATGTAGATGTTAAAAAGCGCAGGGCATAACGAGGAGCACTGTGTGACCCCGCACATCACTGGCCTGCTTGAGGATACAGAGTCTCCATCAAAAATTTGGAAGGACCTGTCACTCAAAAAGGATTTGAGCCATAGCAGTGCTCTGTCAGCTATTACGACACTCGACAAACGTCCCAGCAAGATGTCATGGCTGACCGTGTCGAATGCTGCACTTAGATCAAGGAGGATCACTGCCACTGATCCTCCCTGATCCAGGATTTTTCTGGTTGCCTCGGTAACTGCCAGCAGGGCGGTTTCTGTGCCATGCCTTGGTCTAAATCCCGTCTGGGTAGCATCTTAAAGCTGGTTGTTCTCGAGGAAAAGCATCAGATGGTAATTGATGTGCCTCCCGAGAACTTTGCTTGCCCAGGGGAGCAAGGGAATGAGACAATAACTGCTGAAGTCACCGGGGTCCAAATTCGTTTTTTTAATAGAGCACGCACTATAGCCCGCTTTCAAGCAGGTGGTACGATACAGGAAGAGATGGAGGCATTTAAGAGATTCAAGATAATCGGCAGAATCACCTGAGGTGCCCGCATCATGAATTGTGGAGGTGCTGGGTCACATGGAGATCCAGATTTTACTTTGCTGGCTATAGAGGCTAGAGATTCAGGCTCTAAAAGCGGGAAGTGATCCAACGTAATAAGAGATTGAGATGACATACCTTCCCCAGTTGTCTGGTCCCGGGCTAAAGGTCCAGGTGCAGTAACGGGGAAGGAGGAATAGATCTGAGTGATTTTCTGAGAAAAGAAATCTGCCAGATTATTGCAGTGAGCTATAGGTTTGTCCAGAAGCCTCATAGGGGGAGAGGGCTTAGTCAACTTCTTCACTATTTGGAAGATCTCCCTCGGCTTGGACTTGGCTTGTATAATTTTATCAGCAAAGTATATGGATTGTGCAGATTTGACCTCGGCTTTGTAGATTTTAATTGCCTCTCTATATAGGGCTTTATCATCCAATGCATAGCCCAAACGCCAGCGTCTTTCCATTTTCCTACATTGGCGTTTCTTATCCCTAAGAAGTTCTGAGTACCAGGGAGCGGGTTTTGGGGCCTTTTCAATGTTATTTTACTAAGGGGAGTGTGGCATCAATCGACTGTGTTATCCAGTCTTCAAATTCCTGGTTGGCTACACAAGGATCCTCATTATAGGAGGGCTGGCCAGTCTCAAGTCTGCTGGTCCATGATTCAACTTTTAGTTTAACCCAGCTCCTAGCCCTCCGCGTAATAGGTCTAGAGGGAGCTGCCTTAAGTATAGTCCAGGTAAGGGGAACCAATAGATGGTCAGTCCAGGGAAGAGGGATTGGCAAATCCACCACGATCTCTGAACAGTTACTAAACCCCGGGTCCAGCAAGTGACATTTGATATGGGTGGGAGCTTTTACTCGTTGGGTCAGCTGTAATGCCACTAGATCGTCTATAAGAGACATAGCAGTCTGGTCCGTGGCAGCATCAAAATGAAAATTCAAATCCCCCAGCAAGGTAAAATTAGAAGAGATTCTGGCTCGGTCTGCTACAATTGTCGAAAGGTGGCTGTGGAACTGTTTAGAAGGCCCCGGGGGGCGATATACAACAGTTCCCGAAAAACAGTTGTTAGGGGAGAATTCCAGGCTAAAGGCTAGACTCTTGCAATCAGGGATCGATTCAGGGATAACTCGACAAAGATATTGTTCCTTATATATAATGGCTAGGCCTCCTCCGCTCCCCACGGGGCGATCCTGTCGCGTAATTTGGAAACCAGAGGGAAGGGCTGTAATAATATCAGGGGCAGAGTCCGTCGTAAGCCACGTCTCGGTAAGGAAGACTGCGTCTGGCATACATTCTTCCAACAGAAGGGCAAGTTCTACCTTATGTTTCGGGAGGGATCTACAATTCAATAGTAGCATACAATAATCCTGCTTCTCTTCCTGAGACAACATCAATTTAAGCGTCATCTTACACCTTGGGCAAGACACTGGTAGCTCCAGGGCATTAAAAAGGTGCAGGCAGCAACCAGGTTCTAAAGACCTCATACTAAGAAGGGATTCCGCGCTATAATGCATGAATTTTAACGGCTGCGGTGTAGGTAAATTATACTATTCCAACATCCAACGCCTCCCCCCTAGAGTAAGTCATTGTTACAATTTGCGGGTTAATGGTAGGCATTGTTACAACGCTGTTGTTGTAACGACCGCGTTGTAATTGCATGCGGAGGAAACATTATGCGGAATAAAGTGGCATATGCCGTTTTCACTGTTGTTTTAAGTCCAGCAAGTTAAATTTGCCAATATTTACTTGAGGGTACAAAGTTCATGCCACCTGATCCTTACAAGATGGGATAAACATCACAGAACTCCTAATTCCAACTCCAAACAAGGGTTTGCAAAGAGGTTGCAATTTTCTGGGCATTTGTATTCATAGCATTCTTGATTAACAAAAAATGTGATAGTCTATAGCCATGGGCTTACAACCGGATTTGGAGGAAATGTGCACATTCTTTTAATTCCCAGAGAATTCCAGGATCTCTCCGGGGAAGCACAACAATTTTCAAAAAGTGCTCATGGTCGCCAGCAGTTACATATTGGTATACAAATACTAACAAATTGGCATTCCTTTAGGCTTTTATTCAAAACTTAATATTCCCATTTCATATGTGATAAGAAAATAAGATTTGAGAATATATAAACACATTGTTCAAAGATAAAAATACCAAGCTAGGATACTTATTCACGAGTGAAAAGAACCAGATGAATGTAAAAAAACAAACAGAGGCTCATCATTTTCTCTTGAAATACAATGTGCTCTAAATGTAGGACCGTCCCATTCTGTCCACGAAGGTTGTCAAGTGCACCAAACTAAGTAAGTAAGTAAGTAAAACTTTATTGTTTAGTTAGTTAAAACCATAACAAACGGGCTAGTGAAAATTGTCTTTTGCAATAAGAGAGAACAGTAAAATTCATCAAAATACAATTTTAAACACAAGATTTAAAAAGAATATAGCTTTTTATAAAGCTACATGTTAGTAAGACAATTAATGATATAAAAAACCTTGGGGTATATTATCAAGGGGTTTATCTCCGCTTTTTTGGCTTTAAAAGCCAAGAAAGCGGAGATAAAATTATCTCCCTATTACCAAGCTGTCGCTAACACCAGTTAGTGACAGCTAATAGGAGATAGCGACCATCTTGGGCCCCGCTTTGCATGTCAGTGATATTTATCACTAATGACATGCAAAGTGGGCGTGCCAAGATGTTAGCGACTGGAAACAGTCGCTAACATCGCTATCTCCTATTACCAACTTTTGGAGATATTCGCGCTAAGCGCGAATATCTCCAAAAGCTAACACCTGCCCTGAGCAGTTCTTCACCATGTTATCCAATGGGAGGTGGATAACATGGCTAAGAGCGTTTGCTCGATAATGCATGAATATCGCTGACTTTTCAGCGATATTCATGCATTGCGGCCGTTTTTTATCGCATTTGCGATAAACCTTGCTAATAGCAAGGTTTATCTGCGATAAAAATCGCCGATGTGCGGCGATAATTTTTGTCTCTAAACAAGTTAGAGACAAAAATTATCGCTAGTTGTTGGTAATATGCCCCCTTATTATTTTAAAAGTTCATATTGCTTTCAAGCGCTTTTCAAAGGCTATCAGGAACTTTATCAGCTTGCAGTTGATTATAGGGGCTGTTGGGTCCAGAGCACCAATAATAGCAGACCTGCAGGTACGTAGTCTTTTATTCCTGAAAAAGTACGTGCGCTCCTGGTTCAGAAACTTACAGTGGCATATAATATGGATTAAGTTCTCTTTTGAAGAGCCACATAACCGACAAGCGTATGAGACTGAACGTATCCAGGACGGTTCGTCTGCCAAGGTTGGCGATTTTCCGAGTCTCAGGGCCATCAGCCTTTTTTTTATAAAAACCGAATATGTTGTGTCAAGATACGCAGCAGGGGCGAGTTTTTTATAACTGTTAATCACAGACCAGGAGTGGGAACGGCTTGAAAAAATTGCTTTGTCTGTAATCAGCGAGTGAAATTTGACCGCCTTATTTAATGTCTGTTTAAAGGAAGTGAATGGCAAGTTTTTTTCCCATAGGTTGGCAGTACATGTTTGCTCCAGAGCGCCAGTCAAATATTTTTTGGCTACTGAGTTTTGTTGGCTTTCTAGTTCCTGCCATAAGAATCTGTTTATAGTATTGTTTGTGGAGTTCATTTTAATTCGGTACCATACTCTGGTGCATGTATAGAGTCTTCCCAGTAACTCGTTCGTTAGACCAAATTCTAGTCGCATCTGCGCTGGTGAAGATGAGCTCGGGAGTTGTAAAACCTTCTTATAGATTTTTGTAATGAGGTTATTTAACATGATTGCGTCCTTGCCCTGCATTGCAATACTAGCATACGATAAAGTAGGAAGTACTTTGGTGGCCATCACTGCCAATAGGGGTTTAAATGAGGGGCCTTCCAGTTTTTTTGCCAGTGTACTTAGCGCAAATGTTAAGGCTCCAGCTCTTTGCTTCAAGTAGTTTTTTTGGGCATTTGAGGTGAGTTTGTCATCGATATAGTATCCTAGATATTTATAATTTGATACTCGTTCCAGCTGTTTACCTTCCAGCATGATCTTAAGATGCGCCGAACGACGGTTGGTTATTAGCATTGTTTTTGTCTTAGACAGATTTAGAGCAAGATTGTTTATCGCCAGAAATTCTGTCATTACTGCTAATAGTCTAGATAGGCCCACTTTAGTTAAACTCAGAAGCACAATGTCATCAGCGTAAGCCATATGAGTAAGAAAGAGGTTGCCAAGTTTCGGTGCGTGAGCATTGCAATCGTTTAATTTACCCGAAAGATCAGAAATGAATAGATTAAATAGATATGGTGCTAAAACGCATCCCTGTTTTAGTCCAATTGATGTGTATACTTTTCTTGATAGATGTGAGCCGTCCCCTATCTTGATTTGTGTCCAGGTGTCTGAGTAGAATAGGAGTAGTCCCCTAAGTATGCTCTCCGGTATAGACCATGCTTTCAGCTTTGCCCATAGTATCTTGCGATCCACACTGTCAAATGCCGCTTGCAGATCAATGAAGCACAGGTTCAAGTCCTGTTTAACGCGCCGGCATTTCTCTGCTATCATGGTTATTGACAATATGTTCGACGTTGTTCCGATACCGGGTCTGAATCCAGTTTGGTTAATTGGAATGAGTGCTTTGTCTTCTGCCCAATTTACCAGGTCTTTTAGGAGGAGAGAAGCAAAATATTTAGCTTCTATGTCCTGGAGTGTTATTAGACGGTAATTTAGAGGGTTAGCTCTGTCTCCTCCTTTATATATAGGCGTAATAATTGAGCCTTTCCAGCTTTCGGGGATGTGATTACAGGTTCGAACATCTGCGAAAAGTTTTTCGAGAGGAGGGCCCCAAAATTCTGGTGCGTGTTTGAATGCCATTTGCGGGATACCGTTCGGGCCCGGCGCTCCGTTGCTTTTACCCTTTCTAATGATGGTGATTATCTCTTCAGCCGAGTAACAGCCGTCTGTGGTTTGAAGGTATGCAGTATTCCTTGGGACTAATGTTGTTAAGTGGCTACAGTGCTGTTCATCGTTGCTGTTTTTTTGGGGAACCTCAGGAGGGAATTGCTGCCCAAGAGCCTTCTTTGGATTGTCTTTAAACTTTGCCAACAAAAAAGTTGCCCATTCATTTTCTTGGATGAACGATGTTAGTACGTTTTGTGGTCTTATTAGTTGGTTTATTATTTTCCAAAATTTGCTTGAGTCCTGGAGCTTAGAGCTCGCCAACAGGTTGATCCAGAATTCATCATTTGTCTTCTTTTTATATTCCCAGATCCTTTTTTTATATAGCTTTCTTTGAACAAGGAAAGTATCCAAGTATCGCCGGTCATTTGATTTTAGTTGCAGGATTTTTTGACTTCTGCGTAAAACCCTTCTTAGATCTTGTAACTCCAACGGCAATTTCTTTGTTGGGTGCTTTCTATTAACCGTTATTTTGAATGGTTTCATTTTTGTCTTCAGTTTCTCTAAAAAAAGGGACCAGGCTTGTGTCTTATCCATTGTTGTCCTGCCCAATTCTTGCAGTGTGGCCTCTATTATTGAGATCCACTTCTCTTTATTGGAGCTATTCCAGTATATTCGTTTTAGGTTAGTTGTACCTGGTTGGCCCTCTAGGGAGTGCACAGGTTGCAGTGTTTCTGCAAGAAAATTAAGTTTAAGGTGTTGCATGGCGTGATCACTCATTGGTGTAAATTCGATGTAGAAGGTGAGTAATAGTGGAATCAATGGTAGGCTTACAATGGTAAAGTCCAATATTGAATGATTGTAAGGACCATAGTAAGTTTTTTTCGGTGGTCTGTCTTCCTCTGTCCTGCCGTTCAGTACTCTCATACCTAGGTACTCTAGCTCCGTTACTAGGTGTATGGCTAAGATGTCCTTTCGACTCCTTGTCGCTCCATGTGACTGCTCAGGGACGTTCCAGTGCGTATCTCTGTGGTTAATATCTCGTCTTCCTCTGGTGTGTATATCAAGTTGGAGTTGAAATCTCCAGTTAATATAATGTTCCATGTTGGTTCTGTACTTCGTAGATGTAATATTTTCTTGCATAACAGAGCGTTTTTTATCTTTTTTGCTTGAAGATTAGGTTGAATATAATAATTAATCAAAATTATCGTTTTATGTTCGTGTGGGTTTTGTCCTGATAGTTTGATTAGCTGGATTGCTGGATCTGGAGATTTAAGTTGTTCTGTATTCATTTTTAGAGCGGTAGACACATAGACCGAGAGACCTCCTATAGCACGGCCATAGGTTTTACATTTTTTTGCGGGTACAGTGTAGTGAGTGAATCCGGCCAGTGCGATGTCTTCCTGCAGCCATGTCTCCTGAAGGGCAATTATGTCGGCATTGTCCCAATCATCCAGTGCAAGACCATCCTCCAGCAATCTTTTTGCACCAGCTATGTTCCATGAAATTATATGTATATTCCTATTGACTGCTTTATTTCTTTTTAGATCGTTCGGTCAATTCATCCGGTGGTTATTTAACACGCTGGGAAGCCATTTCCAGGCATCGGGTGGCGTTGGCAGGTCCCCCGCTCTCTCTGTATCGGGTACTTTGCATGTAATGGCCGCCTCACATCTGCCTTTGACATTGTATAAAATAGAATATACTGTTTTTTTTGGGGCAAGGTCCGCCAAACTCCTTGTGAGTTGCGGCCGGATGTTTTTCTTTAGAGGAAGCGGATATCTTGGGGAGATTGGCTGCGATAGTTGAATACCCCACTTTTGAAATGCGGCCGATTTCCCAAGTATTGATTGCACTAATGCGGCAGTTTTCCAGGTTGTCATCGTTTGTTCATTCTCAGTTTCATTAGTGCTACTTAGGAATTGAACCTGAACTAAGTCGGACGATTTAATGGCACTCAGGTCCTTAATTTCCGCCATCAGTTTTAAGATATTACTCCTGTTTAGAATGTCGTGTCGGCCTTCAGTCTGGTACTCCGGGGTGAAAATAATTTGGAAATTGACGTCTTCTAACTTAGAGCTATCTAACGTTGGCTTTTCTGCCGCCTCATGATTTAGTTGCGTGTTTTCGTTATTGACTACGCAGAAGCTCATTTTTGTCTGGACCAGATGGCGCCGTGTGGCTGATGGTGGGTTTTGAGGGATTGCCCTGGAGTTTTGAGGAGTAACTTGTATTCCTCTTTGGGGAGATGTTTTTAAATTGTTATCTTTCAGGCTCGGATTTACCGCTTCGCTCTGTGATGGCTTTTGCAATTGGCTGCTAGCGCATTCATGTGCTTCTTTGTTTTCCTTGTGATGTGCCCCCGATTGGGCATTTTCGAGAGTTGATTTTGGTGATATGTTGATCGAATAACTGTGCCATTCTGCGTTTTTTGATACCTGGACTGGCACCAGGTCTTGGGATTTTAATCCGATTAAAATCTTCTTAGACTGGTCAGTGGCCTCTTGATCGATAATATTGTTGTTATCCCTTGTTGTGGGTGTTTTGTGTTCTATCCCTTTTGCCAACAGGCTGGTCAGTTTTACAGCAGCGTTTTGTTTGGGTGTTGGCAATTGGGGGCTGTTAGTCGGACTACTTGGTAAACCTGAAGCCTTGGGGTCCTTTGTTGATGACGTATTATTAGTGGGATGCATACTGGCTCCTGCTATTGGGTCTTGACTTGTTCCCCTTAAGCCAGGCTCCAACGTTTTTTGTGTGTGTTGATTTGAGAATATCGGATACATACTGGGACATTGATGGATGTCATTTTCAGTTTTTTTGTTTCTCGCTTTTCGTTCTTTTTTCTTTTGTCTTTTTGTTAGTGTTTGTTTTATTGGCAACGCAGTGGTATGTTCCGTCATTAAGTCGTCCAGAGTGTCATCGCTACTTATGTTGTTCACGTTCTTAGGTGTCAGATCTTCGATCTTATTTTCCGAGCAGAACTTGTTACTGCCTGTTTGATGTTCAACTGATATTGCGATATTCGGGCAATCTGTGGCTCTTTCATCGTTAATAGCTTGTTTGTTTAGATTAATGATCTGTTCTAGAACCATTGGTAAGGTGCTTATTTTGTCAAGGATTGGGCCGCAGGGGCAAGATGGTGTCAGATCGGTGGTGTCAGCTTGCGCTCTTTTAATTAGGGTGTTTAGATTATCTAATTTAGTATTTATCCCAGCTATGTAGGAGGCAATTATATTCATTAGGTCAATTTGAATGTCCAGCTTGTCGGATTGCATTATGAGCATTGCCGTAGCTGTTTGTAGAGCATGCAGAAGGGGAGCTACAAGGATTGGCGAATCTTCGTCTTTGCATGATGTAATGACTGATTCATTTGTTGAAGGTTTATCTTGCCGCCTTGTGTTTTCTGCTAGGGCAGGGGCCATTAATCCGTGCGAGAGTATGTTGTTACTCAGAGCTGGTAAGTGTAATACCGCGCCCTCCTTGAGCGCTACAGGCTCTACAATGTGCACTACCTGATTCAACCGTTGGTCTGGGCCTGTTTCAGGCAGTTGATCACTCTCTTTAGATTTTTCGTGCAATTTGTTGGTATCAGACCATAGTTGTGATAGCTCGTCATGGCTAGGGGGGAATGGATAAATATGATTTTGTGGTGTTATATCCGTTATAACAGTACTGAGGCTGGGAAACTCTCTTATTTGATTGCCTTGAGGATTTTTCTGTTTACAGGTATCTAAGTCTAAGTCATCCGGGCGGGAAGAGTGTATTAATGCTGTTGTGATTAAACTTGTTTTTCTGTTAGGCGAATTTTTACTTTGAACTCCGTTTAATTGATGAACTTGAACTTTTATGGCAGGGTTGTCTTCGCTGGCTTGAGCAAGTAAATTCATGTCTGCCGTCTGATTGTTAGCTTCAAATTCCTTAGAGGGGTCCAGTGGGGATAATAATCCCTCAACATCAGCTGTCGTGGAAAACAGTGCTGAGCCCGGGTCTTTCAAGAAATGGAAACGTAAGTCCTGTAAAGAATTCTTGTTCGCTATTGATTTTTCAAAAAGCGTTGCAATTGGTGAAATTAAAGGTTTTTTTAAGGTTTTGTTAGCCTTATTTGCAGTTGTTCTTTCAAGTTTTCTCCGTTTCGCTGCACCCTTCAATGTTGTTGATTTCTCTCCAGGGGCTTTTCTAATTTTGCCGGACCTCATGTTTAGGCTGTGACAGCTACGGCTTGATACTAGCTGCTCCTCAGCGCTGTATCCCCTTGAGGTGCCCCTTCGCTATCAACCCTTAAACACTGTGGCTCCAAGTGTCTATTCCTCAACGACTTTGCTCCCCTCTCGCCCTCCCAAGCCTGTCTGCCCCAGGAAGGACAACTGCCGTCGGGGAGGGAGAGGAGGTCGGTGTCGCGGTAAAGTGGCGATTAGTGGGTCTGTGTGACTGCTCTTTGTTTGTACTGTAACGGCTACTGAAGGAATGCTTTATTGGGTATACGATGGAGCTCGGATGGGGCTCTGTCCCACTAGCGTAAGCAGCTAAGTAACTTTTGGATTTATTGTTTAGTTGAATTAGTTAGAGTTAGTGTATTATTTATTGTTCATTGTATGTTGTATGTTGTAATGTTGACCTCTGCTGCGGGGGACAATGCAACATGCGTGGTTAGGCTTGGCTGGGCTCCACTCCTCCACTTCCTTATGACGATATTCAGTGGCCAGCCGCGTCAGCCCTTGCTTCAGTCTATTTTCCTGGCCCCTCGTGCAAGTGAGTGGGGACCCCCCTGAGGGTTAGCTGAACATGGGGCGATGTATGATGACTAATGTCTGGCTGGTAGGCTGGTGTAGGTGGTGGGTACAATCCTCTTCTTCTTCTCCCACCCACTCAGCTCAGCTGCAGCAGCACTCTGCTAAAGGACAGACAACAGTGCCTCTCTGCGAGTCCCCCCCACCCCCGCAGCTCTCACCGTATCTTAGCAGCAACGGGGCGGGGGACTCGTGCAGGTCTCTCGGCTCTGAAGTCCTCTCGCGGCTCTCAGCTTTGTTTGACTCGGCTGTATCCCGGGATTTTACAGCGTGCTCCTCGCTCCTCGCTACTCGCTCTGGGGCCGTCCGGGGCCGTCGCGCTGGGAGCTGCCTTTGAGGCTGTTGTTTTTTTTCCCGCAAAGGCGGCTACGGGGTATGGGGTATGGGGTATGGTGTACACCCTTCACCCTTCACCCTCGATGCTGGTTCCAGGCCGCACTGACCGCCGTCCGCGGCCGCCGTCCGCTAACCGCTATCCGCTAACCGCCGGCCGCTGACCGTACTCCCCGTACTGCTGCTGACTGACTCTCGGACTCTCTGGCGCCACCGGAAACAGTACAGCACCTTACCGAGTCGAGATGATAAGTGCACCAAACTAGTTCTTTGAGCAACGATCCGTGTCATCTTTCCTGCTAAAATGACTTGTTTTATCATCGAGGAAAAGACTGAGGGGCAGATTTACAACCCCCAGCGCCACCAGTACGTCCCTGTTTGCGACGTTCTGGAGGCGCAGGGGGCTCCTCCATATTTTCAAGGAGAGGAAAAGCCACCCTGCATGACTTTTCCACTCCTTGTAAATACGGCCCCTTCACACGCAGCATTTTGCGTTTAAGGGGCCTTCCATAGGTGTTGCTGGGGGTGTTCCTACGCAACACCCAAGGAACAAGGCACATCTCCAGATTTACGAGAAATTGTAAATCTGGAGGTGTGTGAATGCTACGCCACTCTAGAGGTGGCATAGCGAGGCGCAACGAGGAGAAATGTTTTCATTTCTCCTCGTTTTTTTTCCTCTTTCAATGCATGCTGCATTTTACAGCACGCATTGAAAGAGTAAAATGCCTGTAGTGATTGTTTTTGTGCTGGAAGGTGGCTCTTCCTGCACAAAAACAATCTCCCCACGACGCACGCATCCTTGCACTATGGGGCAAGGGTGCCTGCACCAGCGCATGGCTGCAGTTTGTACGCCAGTGCAGGGGGATGCACTGAGATGCAACATATTCTTGTAAATATGTTGCATCCCTGTGCTTCAGAAGAGCCGCAGCGTGGCGCCGCCAACTGGCTTGCAGTGCCACGCTGCAGCACTTTCCCGTAGATCTGCTCCTTAAAATTAATTTACCTTCTACTATGTAAATCTGTGAGTATTAGGTTTGGTACAGGCTTTTAAAGCAATCATGCAACACAGTGAGCTACTTTACTGGAACCAGCTCAATGCTATTTACTAACGAACAGCCGCCAACATGTAAAGAGCAAGCGAAGGACGAGTTGTATCAATCGTGAAATCCTGCCAGTCGGTGTAATGTAGAACTGTTTATTACTGAGACCATTTTTCCATAGCAACTAGAGTTCCGTGATGCAGAGTCACTAGCTCTGGGCTCCTCAATAATACACAAGCGTTGAAAGTGACGTTTTAACTGTCCCAAAAAAAATAGTACCTGAATCGAACTGGGAGCAGTGGATGGGTACTGATTAAATTTAATCAATCCGTGATTGGCCCCTACCCCACAGCAAGCCTACCCCACAGCAAGTGGCAGAAGTGACGTTTTAGTTGCACTGGTGAATTAAATCGGCTGCAGAGAAGAGTGATGCAAAAGCAGACAAATGGTAAGCAATGGGCGGGCTCCAAGCCCATTCTGTAGACAAGAGTGTCTTGCATGCGCCACCAGTGGCGGCTGGTGACATTTGAAAGTGGTAAGTCGTAAAAGTTGGAGAAGAGTAGCCTGTGACTAGTGAGAATAACGAGTGAGCCCTACTGGCATAAGGGGGGGGGCACTTTCAAGCAAATTTGAGAAAGCAAGAAGGTTAATAAAGCACCTAGGAGCTTCCACTCTTCCTCAACCTTTATCTCATTCGTCTCAAAGCCTCGGCTTCCCCACAGCCTCTCTCTCCTCCACTTCCAAGCCTCTGCACTCTCTCCTCCGCGTCCAAGTTTCAGCTGTCCCATGGCCTCCGCCAGTCTCTCACTCCAACTCCAAGCCTCCTCTCTCTCGCAGTCTCTCCCTTCTCCACCTTCAATTTTTTTCTTAGACTCTGTCACCGTCACCGCCAAGCTCCTGCTCTCCTTCAGTTTCTCTTTCCCTAGGCCCTGCTGTCCTACATTCCGGGCAAGAGAATGCATACTGTAGTGCACACGTGTCCTTTACACATACAAACAAATCCCCCCGTCACTTTAGGGCTGCTTGCTCTCCTTTCTCTGCAGGTAGAAAATACATCCTCAAGCCACCTGTACTTTCTGATAACTTCCTTGCTCTTAGACCTTCATAAGAGACAACCAGGAAGGAACTCGAGGGTTCTGAAGACCTACACGTGGCAGAAACTATATAACTGTTTTACATTAGCCTTCCACTTAACTTGGATGAAGATTTTTTTTACAATTATAATGCAACGCATGAGTGCCAGAAACAGGCTTCAGCACACACCTCACATTGATGGCCTTTTTCGGGGTTCAGAAATTGATTTTTTTTGTTGAAAAGTTAACACAATCAACATCCTGTGTTATACAAATCTATTGTATCTCTGAAGCACTTGAATGACACTTGCACCAGTTGCCTGCACAAAATATGTGACTTTACATAGCACACGTTAGGCGAAGCACTCAAACTTCAAACCAGATATTAAACTAACTAGGTTCCGGGTTCCAAACGGAAACAAAAAAGAACTTTAGCTACCAATCCACCCATAGGTGCCTTTGTCGCCCATGGCCACTGACTGCTGTCCACCTGACACTTGTTAGGACCCGGCCGGAGGAGCTGGGGTGGGGGTCGGTCATCCATATGCGACAGGGACCGTGTGAGAAACTATAAACTGTCTTCTGTGTCGCACATATGGTCTCTAACCTGAGCCCTGATATTTCTCTTCCCTTTCACCAGTGCATCCTCTCTCTAGCCCCCTTTTTCCTGTAAATGGTTCCCTCTCCTTCATCCACTTCTCCGTGTATGTGAGTATTCAACCAGCCACTGGGGTAAGTGAACCTTTTAGAAGGGTGCCCAGCAAGTAACACTCATTTATGATCGATCCCTAAACACAGGAAGGGAAAGAGGTCAGCCTTTAGGACTCAGTGACACCTGCCTTTCTTTATTCAATCAATGCCAAGTCCAAACTAGACTTCAAACCAACTAAAAACATTCCCCTGCAAAAACGTGTCCCTTCCAGTGGTCGGAGGTTAACCGAAATCTGTGCTGTGGCAGAGATAAGCAGAACATATCCTGCAACAAACCATACCGGGATTTCTGGGCTCTGGGCTGTCAGGAATAACTTCTGTGATCTGGAGGAAACTATTAGATAGCGACAACAGGCATTTTAACCATCTGAGCTAACACATCAGCAGGAATGAAAGTTACAAGACACCGAAGATAAGTACCCGTGGGCTATTCTTAACTTTTATCTGGGACTCGCAGGGCAGAAGACCGAGCAGAAGCTAATAAATAACACAACGAGAAAGAAGATATCATGATGTTTTGGGTGAGGGTCAGAAGAAAGTCAGAAAAGAGAAGGGAAGGGAAGGGAAGAAAGGAACAAGGAATGAAGGGAACTCTGTTTCAAGAAACAATCTCCGTGTCCCTTTCTATAAAGTGTCAGGATCGCACGAGGGACGCACAAAGTGGAGTTTTAATATAGACAGCTTTGGAAAGTCACTCATATTGCAATTTAATTAAAAAAATAAAGGGGATGGGCGCTTTAGAACACAAAACACATTGAGGGACTCCGGGAAAGGAGAAGGTGAAGTGAGGACATGACAGAGGGTTGATTAAAGAGACACGCTCCACTTCCAATCATTGTAAGTGAAGTACAAGCTACATCCCTGCATCCTGTTCATTAGGCCACAGAAACACACAAGGGCCTATTGATGGGCCCTTGCGCCACTTTTGTGCCACCAGTGCGTCACTTTTTGTGACACACCAGCGGTGTAAAAAAAGGCACCATGTTGCATCATATTTACAAAGTGACACATCTATGTAGATGTGTCACTTTGTAAACCCCTGTGCCACATAATACCTGTACCACGTATATTGTATGCAGTGGGGGGCGTCCTAACGTAAGAGAGGGTCATAGAAGTGACGCAGTGAAATCCATGAGATTTCACTATGGCACTTTTAGGACACAAATGTGTCAATATCTTACTCCTGCCTCATGGCAGGCGTAAGACTGATGCAGGCACAGTTTATTTGGGTCTTGCCCACTTGTAATGACCCATTGCTGGACACTTTTGTGACACACTCCACCAATGCGTCATTGTTGCGCCTACAGATACGTCAGAAATACTGACGTATCTGTAACTCCTTGCGACATAATGCGTCATACTGTAAATTTGACGCATCATGGGTGTCGCAAGGAGGGCATAATGAAAAGTGACGCATCGCTGTTTTCTCGCAGCGATGCGTCACTTTTTATAAATGAGGGCCACAGTATTTATTCTGGAGGACTTTTTTTTAAGTGACTTTAACGTGCACACGTCACTTTAACATCGAAAATGTAAAGCGTCCCTCGGTTGGGATTTGGTCCTGTTTGGAGATGCATTTTATAGATTGTAAGTAAAGGATCACGGTATCAAACGAGAACATTTTGTATCTTCTGCCCATTAGCGTGTGCCGAACATAACTGTAAGTGTTTTTAAATAGTGCTCACTGTCACCCATGTTCTCTTTTCAATTCATGAATACAATGAAACCATTATTATAGTCCTCACCTGACTGCCCTCTTTTCTATTGGATTCAACTCCCCCATGGTGAGTTTCTCGGGCAGTTTGTATCCAGCCCGGCTCCTTTCCTTCTCATGTCTACTCTCCCTAGCTGCAGCTTCAGCAATTTCCCGGAACTTCCTGCAGATCAGTATGAATCACTCTGGATGTACTCCGATTGGAGGATTGAGTACACCTGAGTATTTTATTTTTCTGAGACAAGTCTACTTCACTCCAAAAGCAGAGACGCCAGCTGCCCTACACAGTGCCACCCACGTGCAGCGCCCAATACTCAGGACTGCACGCCGGCACCGGAGAGGCCTGGCATTGGCAAATGACACGTGCCTCTCAGCCAATCCAGATTCCGCTCCAGCAGTGCTAGGAGTGGCTTGAGCAGGGGATACTCCCCGCTCATTAGGAGAACATGGTCTGCGGCATGAAACAACCCTCAGTCCCCTAATGCCTAATGCCTAGTGCGCATGTTCGGGCTGGACAGAAAAATTATCAGCCCAAAACCGAACATGCGCACTCGTCCACACCACTGACCCTTGCTGCATGTTGTTGTGCCTGCTGCCAGTGCGTGTTCAACCCCCTTCAGAGCCACTGCACACCTGACTGCCTTGGGAGTGGCCTGGTGACCGGATTGATTAATTATTCGAGTGGACTCTGGAGTAAGTTAAATTACCTTAAACTGTTGTTTAAATTAATTTAGTGACACTGACAATGCCCCGATTGTGCGTAGTGGGGCAACACCCCAGCGCCCTAATGGACGCACCGCTACTGCCCACCATGTATGGGCTAAAGTATGCTCTTGCAGGCTTGACCCTAAACACAGGATGAAAACAGCAATGGTCGAGCAGAAACAATATGACTTGCCTATCTGGCCTGTGTCAAGTTAACTCCTCACAAAATTCAACAAGATAAGAGACTCCATTTTCTTACCTGTATTTATACTTGCGGGTTACATCAAAGGTGTTGTTACAAGATACAAAAGAATGCTTAGGTGAATTGAACCATTCATGAAGAAGAGAAACCACAAAGTTTGAAGCACATGCAATGGGATGCCTCCGCAATCATTTAATAAAAAAACAAAATGACATGTGGATAGGAACCCCAAGTAAATTTATATAAAAAAAGGCAGACAAAACATTTGAAGTGTACAACACAACAGGGTCACAAAACTTTAGTGACATGCCAAATAAGCCTGCACATTGAGAACTAAAATATTGTAGTATGTGGGCTTATGTAATAGCATCCAAACAGCGTCATGGAACTTTAAATCATTGGTTAACATGAATATTTCAAAGGAGAAAATGCTGGCACCATCTTACAGGCCCAGTGGTAATTGAACAGTTCATTATTAAACATAAAGGTACATACTGTAGAAAAGAAGGTAGGTGGTCACCTAAAAGAATATACATGGAATGTAACTCAGTAACTGGTTCATGAGAAATGGCAAAATAAATGTCTGCTTGAAACAGTTTGCATCCAAAATGCTTGGCAAATAAAAGAGCAAACCTCACACATTTCGTCCCTACACCAGACTCGATGAGGCAATCAACATAAGGAATTTGGTCATTCATAATACCAGAATCTGAAATAAGCTCACACATTGGAAATTAGTATTTCGAGACTGCAGGGTAAGGATTCTAAGGGCCTCATTTATAGGGTTTTGGCATAGGGCATCAAAGAGAAAGTGCACACATGCACTGTATTTATCCAATATGGTGCATTCCTTTCCTTTCCCCCTGCACTGGCACCATTTTGGCAGGCTAGCGCCAATGCAGGCACCCTGGCACAATGGTGCAAGGGTGCATGTGTTGAGAGGAGGATTGTTTTTTTGCAGGAAGGGGCACCTTCCTTCACAAAAATCATCCTGGGAGTATTCTTTGCCTTGCTATGTGTGCTGCATAATGCAGCGCATGTGGATATAGATAAAAGACTGGGAGCAATAAAGTTATTTTTCCTCGTTGTGCCTCCCTGGGAGGCATACGATTTTGGCGCATCCCCAGGTTGTCATGGTTTTGTAAATCTGGGGAAGTGTCAAAATACATGGATTTTGGGAGGGAACAGCCACCACATCGCCCATGGAATGCCTCCCTAGCACACAGTAAGGCAATGCAGTGATTTGCACTGCCTTGCCTTACTCCATAACTGTGAAGCCATTTGAAGCAACGCAAAGTGATGTTGGGTGATCCAATAAATATAATGTTGTAGTTTGCACCACCGGAGCATCACAAAAAAGTGATGCTCCAGTGGCGCAGGGGGCACATAAACATGGCCCTAAATATAGAATTCCTTGTAAGCCACAAAACCTGCATGTAGACAGCCATGTACGATGGGTGTACGAGCCGTACCCCCATTGTACGATGGGGTACGGCTCGTACACCGATCGTACAATGGGGGTACGACTCGTACACCGATCGTACAATGGGGGTACAGCTCGTACACCGATCTTACAATGGGGGTACGGCTAGTACACCCATCGTACATGGGGTACGGCTCATACACCGATCGTACAATGGGGGTACGGCTTGTACACCCCATGATCGCAGGGGTACGGGTGCATACCCCTGCGATTATGGGGGGTACAGACCGTACGGCATGTATGTGTTTGTGTGCTTTTCCGTACGACTCGCCTTTACCTGACGTGGACCGTACGAATCGCGTCCTCATACCCCAGTCCGGATCGTACTCGTCGGGTCGTAGGGCATGTGCACGAGTCGTACAGCATGTGTACGAGTCGTTCGGTTCACGGTTTCAGCCTTGCAATACGTACGGATCGCGGCGATTCGGATGGATTCACGGAATACGGATCGTACTTCGCGACTCGGACGGACGGGTACGATTCGTACGGAGAGGGCTCCGGATACAAATCGTGTGGACATTTTTTTTCCCGAATCGGAATCGACCCCTATGTATCCAGTCCAACTTCACATTGTTCAGTCTTATAAAAGGAACTACTTTATTGCTCGTTTTTCATTATATGAATTGTGAAGGTTTGTACATGATTTCAAGTAATCTAAACAAAGAATGAGTTATTATTGATTGATTGACTTAATGACATTGGATCACTGAAATAATATCGAGGGACAGAATATCGACCAACAAAAATATCGTTGAGAAAATATCGAGAGACAAAATATTGAGTTTCTATCTACAAACAGGTAAGTACAAAAATATCGAGTTAAAAATATCGTTTACAAAAATATAGTTGTAAAAAATATCGACTTTAATAAAAACAATGTTTAATTACATTAATATAAAAAATTAATTACTAAAATATACTTAACAATACTTAAAATAAATTTTAATAATTAAATAATTAATGAAAGTAAAAAAATAATATTTTTTTAATCATATTTCTTAAAACATATATATATATAGTAACAAAATTTAATTAAATAATAGCCAATATTATTAACGTACAAATACAAAAGAGTAAAAATTACTATTCCCACTCCAGTGGGTGCAACAGTAGGGAAAGCGTTGGATAGCGTAGGGGTTAAAATTACTATTCCCACTCCAAGGAGTGCAACAGTGGATATATGACGTTACAACGCAACTTTTACAACGCACTACCATTACAACGTAAGTATTGGTAAGTATATAATAATTTTTATAATTTAAATTATTTAAAAATAATTTAATATAATTTAATTTAATTTCATTTCATTAAATTAAATTAATGTAAATTTAATTTTACTTTATTTTTACACTGTAACCCTGTACCCCAAAAACCCAAAACTGACCCTGAACCCTAAAAAAAAACCTTTACCCAAAACCCCAAAACTGACCCTGAACCCTAAAAATACCCCTTTACCCAAAAACTAAAAACTGACCCTGAACCCTAAAAATACCCCTTTACCCAAAAACTAAAAACTGACCCTGAACCCAAAAAATACCCCTTTACCCAAAAACTAAAAACTGACCCTGAACCCTAAAAATACCTTTACCCAAAAACTAAAAACTGACCCTGAACCCAAAAAATACCCCTTTACCCAAAAACTAAAAACTGACCCTGAACCCTAAAAATACCCCTTTACCCAAAAACCAAAAACTGACCCTGAACCCTAAAAATACCCCTTTAATTTAACATACTTAGCAATTAATCAATTAAATTAAATTAATTACCAATTACATTTTAATTAATTAACAAATATTTTTTAATTAACAATTAATTAAATATTACTACCAATTATTAAATTTACATATTTAATTAATTATAATTAAATTACTTCCCACCCTATTCCCCTATAAACCCACAACCCGCTACAGGAAATGAATTATTTTAATTTACATAATTAGCAATTAATCAATTAAATTAAATTAATTACCAATTACATTTTAAATAATTAACAAATATTATTTAATTACCAATTAATTAATTATTACTACCAATTAATAAATTTACATATTTAATTAATTATAATTAAATTACTTCCCACCCTATTCCCCTATAAATCCACAACCCCCTACAGAATAAAATTACACAATAATTTAAAAAAAATCATTAATTAAAAATAATTATAACATAAAATGACACTTTTCACACATATTATAACATAAAAACACTATAAATAATTAAATATTATTTAAAAAACGATATTTTTTACTATCTAGATTATATACTTGGATATTTTCACTTTCTATATTATTTACAGTCGATATTACTTCACTTACCTTAAAAACGATATTTTGACTGTCGATATTCTGTCCTGTCGATATTTTGTCCAAACGATATTTAAAACTCGATATTCTGTCCAAACGATATTTTGGAGTCGATATTATCTCTGTGCACCAATGACATTACATTTACTCTGATTCCATTAAACGTTTGGCATCTTCAGTACTTGTATACAAAATCATGTAACTGATTCAAACTGTTTTCATTGTGAGTAAATATAACTTCTTTGACAGTGTTCTTTAACAAAATCCTAATGCAGATGACAAATGCAAATAAATTCCACAATTGGACTCTCACTGTTCTCTATTCTCATCTTAACGCGGTGCTTTTTCTACTAAATTAATTTGGTAACAACTTTTCTTATGCATGCCAAACAAAATAATACAGTGAGCTCGTTTTTTCTGAATTCCATTAAAAGGACCCTGAAGAATGTTATACATGGAAGAATTCCTTTTCTAAACATCTAAATAATCGGCAAATTAGTCAGGCAGGTAGATAATTATTTTACTGCCAGGTACGGATGGCAAACTATCCATCAGTAACACTTTTTTGATAAAAGGACTGATATCTCAGATGTTATCCATTATGCAGGCGTTTTTCAGCGCTAGATTTTAAATTAGAAGGCGAAAACACAAAAAACAAACCACGTATATCTCCTTAGATATATTTGAGAAAGATTAAGGGTGAAATTGCAATTTCATCTTTTCCCTTGTTTGTATATTTGTGATTACAAAAGAAATTGAATGACACATTGTAATGAAAACTTTCTGCTGGGAGACACTCTGTTTTAATAGCTCTGTGCCAGATAGTATTGTACATGTCCCACGCCTAAAAATACAGGAAAGCAATTACTCCCAGAAATATGAATAAATGAAAAAAATCACACGTTTCTTAGGCGGTGCTCCCCAGTCTGCAAACCAGTACTGGAAAAACATGGAATGAGATATGTCCTATGTGTCTCATTTTAAAAAAATAATGTGAGTTGGCACTTCATTCCGTGTTGAATTACATTCAGTTTTATGTACGTGTTAACCTTGTTTGTAACAGGGGATGCGCATTGTAGATGTGCTTAAAAGGACAATGGGGAAAGATATATGAATCTATATCTTTTTGAAGTGGTCGATTGCACTCTCAGTTGAAAGCACTTTGACATGATATGCGTGCTGAACCTGATATCATTTAATGTTATCCTACTCTTGCTTAGTCCTTGATTAAGAGTAAACTAGGAGTACTAAAATTGTATGTCACACAAGACTCCTAGCAACGTCCTTGTAAATTAGGCCACAGACTTTAACACTGAATTTTCATCTCTTCATCAGTTACTCTGGACAGAAACCGTGCAAATCTCATGGCATGTGTTTAATGCTGTCCACTCATCAAAATAAGTGACAACATTTGGTGGGCAATGCAATACCAAAAAGAAGCCTGATGTAAACTAAGGAAACTAGGTAAAACCTCCACGTACAAAGGGCATGTTTCATTAAAGAAATGCAAATAAAAAACAACTGTAAACGTGCACTTGCAGAAGTGCTCCTAGGAAGCGGCGTAAATTGGCCCCTTTTTACAATGCTGCAAAAATCTCAGTAAAGCATCTAGAAAGCTGTAGTTGTAGATTTCCACAGAGGAGGAAGTCAGTGTTTATTCCGTTCCCCATGTTTTTTCCTTCCCCATGGAGAACCCTTGAACTGTGCACCTAAGAAGTTTAGGAGTGGTCCATTCTGCAGCCAAGGCATACCATTTGCAGCAGTGAATGCATTTTTGCCTTCTAGGTACTTTCGATGTTTAAATCGTGCAATTTCTACGGTATTCATATGTTTATGGCCAAAAATGACTTTGCGATTAGGGCCTGATATCTTTCTGAAATCGGGTGAGAATGCTATCAAAAACCAATATAAAAACATATTTTACTAGCTGTTTATTGGCTGCCTATTGTGCATTATGCTGGTGGCGGTATAGGAATCAAATATGATTGCGAAATTGCATGAAACCAAACATTGACACATCTTCACATTATAAGTAATAATTGCAAAATACACAGAAGGATATAACTCAGTGATGTCATCCTTTAAAATTCTGGTGTGGAAAGGAAACGTCCTACTGCGCATGTGCATCGCTCGCTTGGGATTCTTTGAGCAAGCGAGAGAGTATTCTATTACAGGACCGGAGGCTTCTGATTATGCTTCTCAAACTTTACTGCATCAAAACAGCAGCCAATGAAAATGTATTATTTTCACAACAAACAATAAATTACTACATTTCCCATGAGTACCATGGTTATAGGCACGCCCCCACAGTCCATAAGAACCCCTTGCGTGCACTTCACATCCTCTTTCTTTGCTGCTCAAGTCAGAGTTAAGTGCACCTCCCCTTTGGTTCCCTCACTCTGCTTGTGTTTGGGTTTTCCTGTGGGGTTAATGTGCTGATTGATGTGCTGATTAAGGGGCAGATTATTGCACTGAGCGGGTCGTCCCGCGAGTTAAGGTGGATTGCAATTGCCAAATGTTTATTCTATGTGTGCTTTGTTACGCCCTAGTACGCCCTGACGCTCAGGCCGGGTGGCTCTCGGCCGACGCGCGCGCCCAAAACGCTTACTAATTGGGCTAGTTTTTGGTAGGATTGGTAGCGTTTTTGGGCGGCGCGCCTCGGTCTGATTCCTCGGCTTTCTAGAACGCGAATTTTGCGCGTTCCACACACCGGCAGGACCCCCTGTGTGATCGCCAGCGCTTTGGAGCTTCTGGTTGGAAAATACTTGTGGCCCAGAGTGTGCACACGCTCAGGGAATATAGGGGCCGAGGTCACTGACCTTTTGACTACAGCATTGCTGAGGGGGTTTGGGAAACGTTACCTACATTTATTATCTGCTACAGTGTGCTTGGGCTGACCCCCCCCCATTACCCCCCAGGGTGTGTTTTGCATTATCTGCAGTGTGTGCCTTCATCATGGAAGGTTGGGTGCAACACCCGGATGAGGAATATAATGATGGGGAGGAGATTGTGGATGGACAGCAGGAGGCTGTTCTTGAAGACAATATAGTGGAAGCATTGGATGCCTCGGTCCAGGCTTCAGTGGCTAAAGCTATGGAGACGAAAGTACCTCAGACAGTGCAGCAGGCACTTGTGGTGGCTCTGCGTCCCATAAGAAAACAGCTGAAGGGTTTTGCGAAACGTCATGGTTATGAGGGGAAGAAGAAACAGAAGCAGGCAGCCTCTTCTTCCGCCACAGGCTCGGCCGAGCAACCACAATGGCCGCATGCGCATTCTTTAGCTTCCCTGCCAGCAAGACGGTCGTCTGACCGCCCTTATATGGGTGGGAAAGCAAAGGCAAAACGCCCAATTACAATAGATACTGATACCACTACAACGAATACCGACACGGGTACTGATACGGATACCTCGGAGGAGCATCCTCCACCTCCTAAGAAGGCGAGAGTCGATCCCAAGACAGCGTAGGACAAGGTCAAGATTTTTAGCTTTGATCCTTCAGATATAGTTCACCCCCGGTCTTCGGACTGGGTCCCGCCCCCGGCGGTCTTCTCTACACGAGAACCTCAGGAAGGGCTTCAGTAGGGAGGTTCGTAATCGTTTGAGGTCGGAGTGTCCGCGCCCTGAGGTTCCGGATAGTGTGGCTGACACACCGGAGATTGATGCGGGCATGCTCATATTGTTGAGAAAATTTTCGAAAGACCCCAAGAGGGGGCTGGACAGGGCTTGGCGGGGCTGCCAAGACAAGATGCTGGACGTCGTGGGGCCCCTTGCGAAAATACTGGAGATGGCCTTGAAGGCCAAGGAAGGAACGGAAACAGTAGATCCGGATATCCTGGCGGGCTGGGCTCAGTGCGCCATTTGTCTAGTTGGCAACGCCAATTGCGCAATCTCCTCGGAGAGGCGCAAGTCCCTACTGCTCAGGATGGACAGCAACCTGACAGAACTTGTGGAAGCGGAACCAGGTCCCCTGGCCGGGGGCTTTCTGTTTGGTGACAGATTTGTTAAAGACGTCACAAAGTATGTGGGAACATTCACCGCCTTGGATAAGGCTCAGAGTGGAATAAAGAGAGCCCTTACCCAAGGGGTTTTCAACAGGGCCGGGCGAGGGGGGGGTCGCTCATCAGGCCGAGGATACCAGCAAGGCTCCCAACGTGGAGATTTTTGTCGCGGGCGTGGAGAGTGGGACTCCACCCGCGGTGGCACCTTCTACCCGTCCAAGCGAAGATTTAGCAGAGGACGTTTCCAGTCGGGAAACAATAGAGCGAGCTTCAAATCGCATCAGAATGCCGGTGAGTGTCACAGTTGTTTCCCTTCTTCCATTGGGGGGGCGCACACAGCATTGCCTGGCGCAGTGGCGAGCTTTGACGCAGGATGTGTGGGTATTACAGACCGTCCAAGGTTTTCAACTGGAGTTCTATTCCCGCCCAGCGCAAGCGTTTCCCCCTCCACCTCTCCATTTTTCCCAACTAGATCACAGTTTCATAGGCGAAGAGGTGGCAGACTTGCTGAAGAAAGGGGCGATCGCTCGGTGCCAGAGAGGTCCTCGAGCTTTCTTCAGCAATGTCTTCCTTGTCCAGAAGAAAGGGGGTGGCAACAGGTTAGTACTCAACCTCAGGGATTTCAACCAATACCTAACTTACAACCATTTCAAAATGGAGGGTATTCATCTGCTAGCAGACTTGCTGCAGGAAGGGGATTGGTTTGTCCGCCTGGACCTCAAGGATGCATATCTGTCTATTCCGATTTTTCCTCCTCATCGCAGGTTTCTACAATTCATGTGGGACAACCAATGTTACGAATACTTGGCTCTTCCCTTCGGTCTCTCCTCGGCTCCCTGGTGCTTCACCAAAGTGATGAAACCAGTGGTGGCATACCTCAGGGAAAGAGGAGTACGACTGATCATATACCTAGACGATATCCTGCTCATGGCGCAGGATCGACTCAGTCTTTTGCGACACCTGACCATGACTACTGCGTTACTCCAAAGCTTAGGGTTTGTAATAAATTTAAAGAAGTCGGTGATGGTTCCGACACAGGTAATAGACTTTCTGGGGTTCATGATCAACTCCCAGACAGCGCAACTGTGTCTTCCTCAGGCCAAGTTGCGGGACTTGAAAAAAGAGATAGCGAAGTTGCTGGAAAGCCAAGTAGTCACCCTCAGGACGCTGGCCAGAGTTGTGGGCATACTGGCATCGTCCATTCAGGCTATCTTCCCAGGGCCCCTGCATTACAGGGCCCTCCAACGCCTCAAGATCCAGCGTCTACAAAGGGGCCTCTCGTACACCGACTCGGTTCCCCTGTCGGAGGAAGTACGAACAGAGCTGCAGTGGTGGCTAAGTCACGTGGATGCCTGGAATGGCAGGGCGATCTTCGGATCTCAACCAGAGGTAGTGATCGAGTCCGACGCCAGCAGGTGGGGCTGGGGCGCGCGCTGTGGAGAGGTTTCTACAGGCGGCAGATGGTCGGCACAAGAGCTCGAGTTGCACATAAATTGTTTGGAGCTACTGGCGGGGTTGTTTGCGATTCGCACGTTATCCCCAAGGCAGACATCTTGTTGCATCCTCCTCCGTTTGGACAATGTGTCAGCGGTGAGGTATATCAACAAGTTGGGCGGCACGAGATCGTCGATGCTTGTCCAAATAGCCAAGGACTTTTGGCACTATTGTCTCCAAAATCAGATGTCGGTTGTAGCGGAATACATCCCGGGACAAGCCAATCAGGTGGCGGATTGGAATTCCAGACACCTGAGGGATTACAGCGATTGGAAGCTGCTCCCGCGTGTCTTCCAGTGGCTACAAGCAACATGGGGCCCGTTCGAGACGGACCTGTTTGCCTCCAGATAGACATTTCAGATTCCCCGGTTCTTCAGTTGGAGACCGGACCCGTTGGCAACGGCGACGGATGCGTTTCTTCAGGACTGGTCGCAAGGGACTCAGTATGCCTTTCCCCCCTTCCTCTTGATTCCCAGGGTGATGACACAGGTGGTCAGGCAGAAGGCGGAAATAGTCATGGTGACTCCATGGTGGACGTCGCAGGCGTGGTTTCCCAAGCTTTTGCAGTGGAGCTGCGATCGTCCACGGATGCTACCGGACTCGAGGTGGTTGTTGCAGGGCCCTCAACAGGAGCAGCACCCATTGCTGTTAGAGGGCAGGCTATCGCTGATGGCATGGAGGCTTTCCGGGAACAGTGGCAGTTGCCGGGAGTTTCGAGCAGGACTGCCGAATTCATCAAGCAGGCATGGGCGCCTTCCACCAGGAAACGTTATTCCTCGGCCTGGAAGAACTGGGTGGATTGGTGCGTGGGAGACACCTGGATCCCGTGGGGGCAGAGTTGTCCCAAGTCTTGAATTTTCTGTCGGAAAAGGCCGGGGACGGTTTAGCATACCGGTCGGTCAATAATTTTTGTTCGGCTATTTCGGCGGGGCATGCTCAGGTAGACGGGAAACCGGTAGGCATGCACCCGGTGGTGTGCAAATTGTTAAAAGGAATCAGGGTGGCCAACCCTCCCAAACCCAAATATACCAGGTTGTGGGATGTGTCTCTAGTGTTGTCCTTACTCAACAGTTGGCCGGTCAATGCTCTTCTGTCTCGGAAGCAATTGTCGGCGAAATTGGCTATGTTGCTGTGTTTATCGTCTTGCAGAAGGTCTTCGGATGTGAGAGCACTCGACGTAACAGGTAGAGTGTTCTTTTCATATTACAGGCCGTACTAAAACTTTGTCTCGACACATTTCATACAATTCTTTTCCTGAAAATGAAAAATGATGTGTGGTTCAATGTTTGAAAACATACGAGGAATGTACCAAGGCCTTGAGGCCGCAGGGTTGCACTCAGTTATAAATTGCTATTCAGAAACCTTTTAAGCCAGTGGTAGCTGCCACGATAGCCAGATGGCTACGCTATGTGATGAATGAGGCTGGTGTGGATACCCAGATTTTTGGGGCTCACTCTGTGAGAGGCGCTATGGCGTCAAAGTCATATGGACTGGGGTCCAGTATCCAAGATATCATGCGTTGTACAGATTGGTCATCGGAATCAACGTTTAAAACATTTTATTATAAGCCGGTGGGAGACATTACTTCAGTGGTATTTACCCAGCGTTAAACTAGCATAATCAGAAGCCTCCGGTCCTGTAATAGAATCAAAAATTTGCTAGCATTCGCGACAAGAATTTTCAATTCTATTAAGGACACGGAGGCGAGGATTATCCCACCCGGCTTAATGTACAGTATGTCATACGCTTGCCCACCCGAGTATTCAGTGATTACGGTGGTGTTATTTCCTTTATTTCAGGAGCTGAGAAGAAGTCGGACTGAAAGACGATGGACGTCAAGATGTTAATCTGAGGATTGTTCTTCCATGTTGGAGGATTGTTATTGTTCAAGTTCTGGACTTTTCGCCTCAAAGAAAGAGGATGTGAAGTGCACGCAAGGGGTTCTTATGGACTGTGGGGGCGTGCCTATAACCATGGTACTCATGGGAAATGTAGTAATTTATTGTTTGTTGTGAAAATAATACATTTTCATTGGCTGCTGTTTTGATGCAGTAAAGTTTGAGAAGCATAATCTTCGCCTCCGTGTCCTTAATAGAATTGAAAATTCTTGTCGCGAATGCTAGCAAATTTTTGATTCATCAAGGCCCAGTTAGCAGAAAGAATTTAAAGATCGTGCTATTTTTTACAAGAGGAATACGGGGGCATGGCTTGTGCCCAGCGAGGATGGCAGCGGTTCCGTGACTCTCTGAGGAGGACGGGAGAGGAGACGGGCCGGCGGGGCAGTTCCTGTACCTGCTTTCGTGCAGCTTCGTGCGAGAGGAATTATGAAACGCTCGTGATTCGCAATGAGCTATTTCCAGCACCTCGCCAGGTCTGCTTTGCTACTTTTCTGCTTTGGGAGTCCTGACGCGACGCTCCGAGTAATGCGTCCGCCATTTTGAGTGCTCTCTGACTGACTCGCGAATTTTATCGCGATGTCCTTCTAAACTGCCTGCATGTATGGAACATTTCTTCTACAATGATTTATGCTCTGGTGGTCCCCCTTTCTTGTTTTCAGTTTCACTTCTGCTCATGCCTGGGACATTTTCGTCACCCATATGACGCTGGAATTAATTAATTCGACATTTGTGTCTCACTGCTGCTGGAGTCCTCTTCCATTGCGCAGCCATTTTCACCTCAAGTTGTTGCCTCCCTCACAATATTGCCATTTGTAGCCATTTTAATATGCTCATGAGTCTTTTCACAGACATTATGTGTCTTCTATGTGCAGTTTCTCATCTTTCTTACTGATTTAAGGGAACATCTTTAGTTTGTCCATTTTTGCTAGATGGTTACTGCTCCGCGACAAGGTTTCTCTAGCTAGTTTTGCACTTGGTGATCTTCTCCCTCCTCCTGTGCCTTCTCAAACTCACACAGAATTTAAGGGAAGTCACTATCACTGGATGCTCCTCACGCCTGGACATTAATTTGTTGTGAGGTTATTAATCTTTTTATTACCTCCATATGGGAAGACATCTCAAACAAGTGTCCCATTCCCAGCCTACTTCACGTAAATCTTCACTACTTACTAGCTCACGATATCAGTGCTTGGCCATGGATGACCCCAACATCTCTCCCTCTAAGGTCGCTCCAGCATCGGTGGGCACTCCGAGTTCTCTCAGTAATAAGGCTTCCACCAAGCGACTTAAAAAGGACCCACCTTCTCCTCTAGCGCCGGTCTCCTCAGTCACCATGGATCTTTTACTTGAGGAAATCAGAGCCATGCGCCATTTTGTAGGAGAAACTACTACCACGCTTCAGGAGACCACCTCTACTCTACAAGAACTTTCTAATAAATGGCTGAGTGTGGAGGCTCGTGTTATGTCATTGGAGCAAAATGTTGAGTCCTTAAGTTCCTCTGCTTCTAAGGTTGATTCCCTATGTTCCCAAGTGTCCACCCTGCATAAACAAATTGAGAATTTGGAAAATAGGAATCGACGTAACGAACATCGCATTTATGGCTTGGTAGAGGGAACAGAGTGGTCAGACTCTATTTCCTTCTTCAAGTCTTTTTTATCTAAGTTCCTCAAGCTTCTGGAGAGCACCTTCTTAAATATCCAAAGAGCTCACAGATTGGGCTCCATGCCCCACCATGCTTCTCCTACTTCAATGACTAACACCAGAGGGGTGATACTATATTTTCTTGAATATATTGACCTTTTAAAAGTTCTGGCTGCAGCACGAGCTTTGAAAAAGATAACTTGGTCAAAGAATGCTCTGTTTTTTGTTCAAGATTACGCTAAACCAACAGCGGATCGGCGACGGGAATTTTTGTCCATGAGACCTCAGTTACGTGACATTGGTGCCAGGTATGGTCTCTTTCACCCATGTCTCTTTAAGGTTACTATCAACAATAAGACTACTACATACGAAGATCCACTGAAGCTTAAAAGTTATCTTTACTCCTTCAGCGCTGACTCCATGGATACTGCATCTTCATCTACTTCTAGATAGTGTATTTTGGTTTCTGTTACATATTTGTTATTAGCATATGTTTTGCCTTGTTCAGGATCTGTTCCTTACCTCTTTCACTCTTCATTGTGATTCACACAGTTGATATTATTATTCTTATGGTTGTGCCTCGTTTTCTTTCTTTTCTGTTTCCTGACTCTTCCACTTTGCCATTTTTTCTTGTCTTTCTGCGATCAGGTTCTATTTCTTAATTGCATGTTTTTGTGTTGTACGATTAACTTTGTTTCTTCTATTCAACAGGTTGTTTGTCCAATCCTCCTCCCTCTCCCAATGTTTATCAGTGGCCCGTTGGTGCTGTTCTCCTCCACGCTCCTCCTTCGTGGGTCTGGATAGCGTCCTTCCCTCGTATGGCCTCCCACCCTCCCTCCCTCCGTTTGATCTACAGTCCTTGTAAGTTTTTATTCCCTTTTCTGTTTTTCCTTTTAATGATCTATTATGTTCTCTTCTATGGACCTTACTCTCTTCTTTTCCCTTTCCTTTTCTTTCCCTACTCTCTCCCACCCTGTTACTCTACTTTTTCCTTACTTCTTCATTTTATGGCTCTGTACTTTTCTGTATTGCTCATAGTTTGGTTTTACAGTGATTATGTTGCATTGTATACTTTTTGTATCATCATAGTACTTTTATCTTGGTACATTCAGAGTTGTCTCATGGAATGTTAAGGGGTTAAACAATCCTATTAAAAGACAGCGAGTGCTATCTCATTTAGCTAGGTTAAAAACAGACATTGCCATGTTGCAAGAGACTCATCTCTCTGATATTGAAGATTCTAAGCTAACAAGATTGTGGGTTGGTAATGCTTTCTTCTCCCCAGCTTCAGGGAGGAAGAATGGGGTGGTCATTTTAGTTCACAAAATGTTCACAGTTTCTGTTCTTCATCAGGAATCTGATTCTGATGGCCGTTGGGAGCTTATTAAGTTACTAATTGACAATGTATCTTTAGTTATTTTTAATGTTTATGCTCCAGTATCAGTTGACAATACTTTTTGGCCACTTATTTCTGATAAATTAGTTTCCCTTGATGATGAATATATCATTTTTGGTGGAGATTGTAATCAAGTTCACGATCCCATTCTTGACAGAAGATCCCCTGTTATTTTTGTCCATTCTAAAATGCATACTCAATTTACCTCCACCATCCGCCGTAGGCCCATGGTTGATATTTGGAGACTTTGTCATCCCGACCTCCAGGAATTTAGCTATTTCTCCCCCCTCATAAAACGCAATCCCACATTGACTACCTTTTCCTTAGTAAGCCCTTGGCTCAGTGCGTCCTTGCCTCAGAGATAGGCTCTATCCTCATTTCTGACCATGCCCCAGTCATTGTTGACTTTGACCTAATTCCTTTCTCTCCCTCCTCTGGCAGATGGCGTTTTAATAATTCCCTCCTTGCGGGCCCCAAATTCTCCGGCCAATTCAGTTCTTTTATTGAGGACTTTTTTGTTACGAATTCCACTCCTGACTCTTCTCCGACCATGATATGGGACTCTTTTAAAGCAACTGCTAGAGGTTTTGTAATTAATTATGCTTCTCAGAAAAAGAAGAGATTCGAGAAACAATCTTCCCAGCTCTTGGCCCAAATTAAGCGGTTAGAACATACTTACTTTCATTCCTTTTTGGACGCTTCCTTGAAAGATCTTATCACCGCCAAGGTCGCTTTCAATAAATTATCTACTGACGCAGCTGCCTCTTATCTTTTTAAATACAGTGCTCGTTATTATGGAGGTCAAAACAGAATGGGCAAACTCCTGGCTAATTATTTGAAAACTCGCAATGATAGAACTCGGATTGCTTCCATAATTGATTCTTCTGGTACTTCTCATTGTGAGGATGAGGAGATTTTGCAGGAATTCGTTGCATTTTACAAAAACCTCTAAACACCCGAATCTTCTCCTCTTCCCTCTGAATTATCCTCCTACTTCCAGTCGATTGCTTCTCCTTCTTCCCCCCACGTTGATTTTGCTTCGCTTGAAACGGATATAACTCTTAAGGAAATCTCCCATGCAGTCTCAGTTTTAAAACGTGGTAAAGCCCCCGGTCCCGATGGTTTCTCTATTGAATTTTATGATCACTTTTCAAAACTTCTTTTACCACACATGCTCGTCTTATTTAATTTGTTCATTGCTAGTGGTTCTTCTCAAGGTACCTTTCAAGACGCTATGATCTGCCTCATCCCCAAAGATGATATATTCCCTTCTTTTTGTAAGAATTATCGCCCCATTTTCCTTGTTAATACAGATTATAAGATATTTGCCAAATGACTTGCTTTACGTATTGATCCCTTTTTACCCGAACTCATTGGCCCTGAACAGTCGGGATTTGTTAAGGGATGTTTGTCCTCTGACAATTTCAGAGTTTTCTTTAATGTACTTAGTACGGCTTCTTCCCTAAATCATCCGCTTGCGGCCATTACATTAGACGCCGAAAAAGCGTTTGACAGGATCAGTTGGGACTTTATGTTCCATGCCCTCACTTGAATTGGTTTCTCCCCTAAATTAATTTCCCTTATCTCCCTTTTGTACTCTGGCCCCAGGGCTTCTATCTTTGCCAATGGGAAACTTTCTGATTATTTCTCCCTTTCCAGAGGTGTACGACAAGGGTGTCCCTTAGCTCCCCTGTTGTTTATTGTGGCACTGGAACCATTTCTTACCAAAATACGACAGGACGCCCAAATCACTGGTTTCAACCCCGGTCCTAATCAAGTCAAATTGTCTGTCTATGCAGACGATATTCTTTTCTATTGTTCCAATCCTGAGTCCACTTTACCTGCCTTTCTACTTCAAGTTGACGCCTTCTCGCAAGTCTCGGGCTACCACCTTAATCGTGATAAATGTGAAGTCTTGCCCCTGAATGTTTTATGTCAGCGTCATTACTTCGACCACATGGGCTTCTCCTGGCAGTCGACTAAGGTAAAATATTTAGGATTATGGTTTTCCCCTTCTATCTCGGACACCTTGAAAGCTAATTTTGAATATATTACAAAGAAATTGACTGATTCTATCACCAGATGGCATCCACTCTTTCTTTCTTGGTGGGGCCGTTTGGACTCCATCAAAATGATGTTAGCTCCTATTGTCCTTTACTCACTTTCCATGATTCCTGTCCGAATACCTTGTTATTATTTTAAATGATTAGATTCACTCTTAATAAAATTTCTCTGGAAAAACAAGCCTCCACGGATCGCCTTGTCTTCTCTTAAAAAAGATAAAAGGTTTGGAGGTCCTAAATTTCCAGACTTTAAATCTTACCATTATTCTTTTATCCTTAAGCAAGCCTCTTGATGGCTTTCAACAGAACTTCCCACTTATCCTCCTGTTTGGTAATCTATGGAGAAATCTCTTATTTCACCGTTTGATTTTCCGAGACTCTTGCCTTTTCTGCTAATGCTTCCTTCTTGAAGTCTCCTGTCATTGCTTATACCCGCCATCTCTTACTCCCCCTTTTGCTCTCTTCTTATCCCTCTCTTGCTTCTTTGTCACACCAGCCCATTTGGCATAATAAATTACTTCGCATTAAAAATTGTTCTTTTTAATGGAAATCCTGGAAATCCAGGGGTTTATCTTGGATTTCCCAACTTCCACTTCATAATGATCCTCTATCTTTTGATGATCTTCAAACTCAATTTCTTCTCCCCTCTTCCTTTAGAAAACAATATGACCTTTTACTACCTGCTCTTCACCAATATCTTCAATCTCTTCCTTCTTCCTCCGAGTTGCCCCCCTCTTCCTCTACTATTGTTCGGATTTTGACTACCTCTCCTTCCGCTTCTCGCATTTACAAATCTCTTATAACTCCTTCTGAACGACTCAAGACGAAGACTGAATTACAATCCAGTGTAAATGTGTTAGCAACAAGTGATATCTGTAATTTAGCCACCTATGATTTTTACATGAACTGACATAGGTCATTGACTAAGAATATAACATCTATATTGCTTTTCAGACACTGAGATTATTATCGAGACAACTGTTGACATACCTGTTGGTCCTTCAGTACACTATAAGATTTGTGCTATTCTGTGGTCTTTTGGAGAATTGATTTTATGTATTTGTATGTACATTTTTTGAAAATGTGAATTTAATGAACACAAAAGAATATAAAATGAGAAAAAAATATCAAATGAAATGAAATAAAAAGATATATATTTTCACAAGATATAGGATTTCTGTATGTTTTACATTTGTATCCATAATTTGAGAGCTGCAATTTGTATCCTTAAGCCCAGTGCATTCTTTTTCCCACTTTCCAAAATAATGGCTACCATCCAGACGCCATGCTAAGTGTCTATGAAAAAATGTGTGTGAGGAAGGAAGGGACCTCACGGGAGTAACCACCAGGGAACTACTGACTGGTTAAGGTGTCAGTGTGTTCCTCTTATCATCATTGGCTCCTTCCAACCAGAAAAAGAAAATGGTGTAAAAAGTGTAAGTGATACTATGGAACACAAAAAGTGATTCTGCCTACTTACATCTATATTCACCCTCCCCCCAGGGTAAGAGAACCGCTATTCAGTGCTCTACCCTATTTAAAAATGAGTTAGATATCCCTGACTAAATGATACTCTTTATTCTGGCTGGGTATCTACTCCTATTAAAACCTATGCTCTACAGTTGAGCTTCGTTTTAATCTATAAGAAGCCAACATGTTTCGTTGCCTGTCTTACTTGGTCGGCAACTTCTTCAGGGCTGGGGGTTTGTCTTGCCACACACTGCTGTGAATATCCAGCGCTCAAATCTTATTCTGGGCACCTGCTGGCATACCTGTAGCCACCCATGTACCGGACTTAACTATGGGTCCTCTTTAGTTCCTTGCGGTCGCTGTGTGTCAACCGTTACCTTGGATAGGCTAACGCTCTATCGGGCTCCTGTTCCCGCCTAAGCACTACCTTGTATCAGTGTTTTGCGATGCAGTGAGCGCAAGGTAAACAGTTTAATTTTTTTTATTTACTTACTTTACTCCTGCCTGTCGTATGTCTGACTCCACTACCCCCCACCCCGCCCCTCCCCCGCCCCTTCCCACGGCCCTGCAGCACTCCCTCTGAGAGCTGCCACTGCCTCGTATCAACTGTGTCAAAAATAAAAATGCATGGTAATATACTCTGGGTGGACAACTACGCTACGCTCGCATAGTTTGCGAAGTTTGCGCTACATTGCACTACGCGAATTGCACATAGCAGTGTGAACATATGTAGGGTAGCGGTCATTTTTTACTTGCTCGCGGTACTCAAAGTCAAGTTGGTGACCGTGAGCAAGCAAAATGACAACCCTGCGAGACTTTTTCCTTGTGCGCGATCAGCAACATCAAGTTGGCGATTGCGAGCATGGAAAATAAACCTCCCGGCGAGATTCTCAACGCGGGGACGTCAGGTTTCTCAATGCGAGTGGGCACATATGCTCGCGACGAGAAACTACCAGTCCGCATTGAGAAAGCCACCGCTCAAGTAAAATTCTACTAGAGCTGCAGAAAATAACAGCTCACACTGTGCAAGATGCCGTTTTCAATGATTGCACAGTGCGGACAAGCATCCGGCATTGCGCAATCATCGCAATCATCGCAAACAACTCACTATGCAGTTCACGTAATGCTACGCATAGCTCGTGTAGTGCGAAGTGCACTTTGCGTAGCTACGCGTTGCGCTATTTCGCGAACTACACCCAGGGATAATGGTAATAGCATATAAATTGATAGAAGGGCTTTTAGAGTGTCTTTATTGGCTTATACCAATCCACACCTTAAAACTCCCCACACACCACAGTGTTATTTGTTTCTCCATTTAAGTTATTAAGGGCCTGATTACAATTTTGGCGGACAGGGTTACTCTGCCATAAGCATGTTGGATATCCTGCCCACCGCATTACAAGTCTGTTTAATACTATAGATATCCGTCGCATTCATGAGAGAGTATCCGATCTACCAAGTTCTCTATTAGGCCTTAAGTTATTTGTATGGAATATTCCTGGCCTGGCTAAATCAAATAGGCACTGTAAAATGTAACTCTTTGCTTTTGCTTGTATTGACAGAACAAATATGAACATGTAAATATTAAGGCTAGGTATACCAGACCGCACATTGAAGTGACCACACATGTGTTACTTTCAAGCCAACCATATAAGAGTTCTTCCAGGAATGTAAGTACAAGACTGATTTTGATGTACATTTCATAAGATCTTACCCTAAATAGAAATAGCTTATTTGCTTATCATCACATTCAAACTAAATGCCTATTTTTAAATGAGACATTTCCAATCTAATTCAGTTATTTTTAAGTTAAATTATTGTGATTTTAAGACACAGAGAATTTGTTCTAAATTTCTTTAAAAATGCTCATGCTTTGCAACCACAAGATCACACGTTGCACTATACCAAATGGTGAACAACCTTTACAACGCAACTTTTACCACGCAGTGCCTTTACGGCGCAACTTTTACAACGCAAACCATTATAACGCATTGCGCTGGGGGGCGCGCTAGGATAGGGAATATGTTTAATGTACTATCCAACACCTTCCCCACTATCCACGGGGACTGGAGTTGGAATAGTAAATTAAACTATTCACTATCCAGCGCCCAAAAGCATTATGAGTTGTAAAGGTATTCGTTGTAAATACCGCGTTGTAAAGGCATGCGATGTAAAAGCATGCGTTGTAATGTCATACATCCTACCAAATATACATTGAGAGTCATGTATATTTTTATGACTCGTGATGCATATTTTCCAACACATTGCACCACATTAGAAGGAAGAGGAGATGTGAATGGGGCATTCACTTCCTTGCCAATTCCACCTACATATATCACTGCTTTGTGAGTACGGTTGTGGTTGCTAACCATTGGTGTCATACCCAATCTTCAAAGGAGATTTTATTGTATACACAATGTGCCCATGAGGGATAACTTTCACTTTGTGAACGTGGGCTTGAGAATTGGGGAGAGTAGTTTGAGGTATAATGGCATTGTCCTCCTGTCTAGTTACAGGAACTTTATTTTATTTTTATATCTCAGCCCTTGTCCTTTTGACTCGTTGCAGTGTTGAGGATTTATACATACCTTATAGTGCAAATGGAGAAGAAAATCACAAAGCACTGCAAACATTCTGCTGTCATCAGTCTATTATGTACATAAGGCTCTAGTATGGAATTAGTTGTACTTGTCAGATCTTAACCCCTTCGACGCCTCGTCATGAGTTACGCCTTTCGTACGCTCATGACGAGCTGAGCTCGTCATGAACCACGGGTTTTAGAAAAAGTCAGCGCACAGCGGGAAAACGCTTAGCGCGGATGAGGTTAATTTATGCCAGCACCATTAGCCCTGTATTTTAAAAGTGTCAGATGGCCATGGCAACTGCTAATCTATATATTTATCACACAGACCAACCCAATAAGCCCACCGGGACATGGGCAAGCATATTCCATAGAACAATGGTCCTGTGATAACTAATTACAATTTAAACTAATATACATCATTCAATGAGAGAATTCATTTCATTTCTGTTGTGAGAATGTGATCACATTTATGTTGTTCATTTACAACTCATTACCAGGTTTACAACACAGTATACCTATCATTGATAATAGTGCAGAAATGACGTATATACATATAAGCTCTGTAGATAATCTGTGCATAGCAGGGGAGAAAGTTATACTTAGCTCTACTAACTATAACTGGTGAATTTCTATGATTTGTTTGGTTCACATCATTGATGTTGGCACTAATATAATCACCTAACTATAAAGTCACTTTAACCTTTGTTTTTTAATTAATTTCTTAGTTTTTTTGAACAAAATAGTTATTTTTATCACACCTAACTTTAAAGTTACTTTAACATTTGTTATTTTCAGTGAATTTCGAAGTTTAAAAAAAAACAGTTCTTTTTCTCACACCTCACTATAACATTACTCTAACATTTAGTTTTGTCCAGTGCACACTCTATGCTAAGTTGAGTAAAGGACCATGAGGTAATGTCTCCAGTGACCTTCTGTGTGTGTGTAATTTTGGCAATGTAATTGTTCTTCGAGCTTCTTCATACAGAAATCAGGGGCAAAATGAATCTTCACAAAAAGAAGATGATGAGACTACAGACAAAGTGATGAATCTCCGCCAAAGAAGGGTACTTTCTTTTAATTATATGAAATAAGTGCTACTTTGTTTGGTGGAGATGTCCTCATATTCCTCTGCATCAAGAATGCACCATCAAAATTGGAGGAAACATGCTTGGTTCCCTTTGATAAGTTGAGCTGTACATAAGCATGGGAAATAGCAGGAACACCATTTTTATTTTAATGGGAAGGAGACCGCAGGTCTCACCTCCCACGCCTATAATGGCGCTAGGGACCCCATTCCCTGGGGCCTACCTTTTAAAAAGGGAGTTGCCCACTGAGGGCACCTACAAACAACATTTTGGGGTACAATCGAGGAGCCCCAAGGTCACAGCGATCCTAGCCAGCTCCCCACATGCTGCAAGAGCTGGCATTTCTCCCACCCACAGGGAGCAGCAATTTATTCTGGTCCCCCTGGGCAGGAGCAATATCTTGTTCTGTTTACCTGCCCACATTAGTGTGAGCAGGGAAACAGAAAACAAGTCTGCTCCCAGCTGGTGGGAGCATTTTGAAAGTTCCTGCTCTCTGGGTGAACACTTTCTGTTTGCTCTTGTTTGGCGGAAAATTTGATAGTGGTCCTGCCAGAAATTTCCTTGTCCCCGCTGGTGCCGCTTTAAAGATTCAGGGAGTTGGGCCACACTACCCCCTCTGCGTTTCAAACACATTGGTCCCCATGGAATGGGGTACCCTGGGTAAATATGGTTTGGGGAGGGAGCTGCATGTCCCCTCCCCTTTATAAAGGTATTGGGCCACAGAGGATGGGATCCCCAAGGCCAAAAATTGCTCAGAGATGGGTCACTGCTCCCTCCCATTATAAAATACATTGGAACGCAGGAGATTTGGTTCCTGGGGCCTAAACAGCTCAGGGAGGGGTGCCTTGCGCCTCCCTCCCTTTACATAATCTAAATGGCCCCGGGGGATGGGGCCCTCGGGCCTAAAATGGGTGAGAGGCCCTACTCAGGCCCCCCATCGCTTACACTAAAATCTAATTGCTGCCACATTTTTGTTGTTGTTTTTACCACACTCTCGTGATGGACCCGCAGGATAAAAGCAAAAGCCACCAATAGTTGTTGTGTTTTTTTGGCCTGGGGGGGTTCCCTCTGTATCCTGCAACATGCCCTATTATTCGGTTTTTTTTTAAGTTCAGGGCAGCGCACTAAGTGCTACTGCAGGACTCTGACTCCTGTGGAAGCGAGATAGGCCGAAGGGAAAAAAAGCTCCCTGGGCCAAACTGAATGTTCTATTTTTAAATTGCCGCTCAAACGAGGCTTTTTTTTTTTAGCCTCTTGCTGACTCAACCATCTAGATATGAAAATATACTTGTACCATAATTTCTCAAAATCTACCGAGCAGAATTATACCAAATGACAAAAAGCACAATCTGCGTACAAAGGTCAAGATTCCTGTTAAATTTGGTGTAATTCTGTTCTGCAGTTTTTACGATAGTGCTGTCTAAAAGACTATATGAAAAATGCATGGGTATTTTATGTTATGTGACCCTCCTTATTTTTCAGCCCCATTTTGACGCATCCCCCCGAAACGTGCCAGAAAGGAGCTGAAGTGAATTAGATTTTTTGGGGAAAGTTTTGTGAAGATTAGTTTCTAAATAGTATATTGTAATCATCTTTTCTTAATATTACAATAACAAAATGTGGGTCTAATTTATAAGAGGCTTGCGCTGTCTGAGCATCACCTTTTTTTACACTCCGGCGATGCTAGCCTTTCAATCATATTTATGAGGTGACGCAAAGCCATTCTGCATGGCTTTGCATGGCTTCAAAGATATGAAGTAAGGCAACGCAGCGCAAGTCACTGCCTTGCCTTACTCTGCTTCACAGGAGGCGTTCCTTGGGAATTGACGTGGGTTTTCCCATACAAACCCATGGATGCTGATACTGCCCCACATTTTTATTATTATGTAAATGTTGTACAGAGCCAAAATCTTATGCCTCCCCGGAGCAGGCATAACAAGGAGAAATATTTGTAGTTCTCCTTGTTTTTCTGCTCTTTCCATGTGTGCTGCATTCTGCAGCACACATAGAAAGAGCAAAACGTCTCTCGGGATTGTTTTTGTGCAGGAAGGTGCGCCTTCCTGCACAAAACAATCCTGCCAGCATTGGAGGTACCCTTGTACCATGATGCAATGGTGGCTTCATTGGTGCTAAGCAGGGAATTATGCAGCAGCGCCAGGCAAAAGGACAGGGATGCACCTTAATTCCGAAATACTGTGCATTGCTGCCCTTTCACATTGGCATAGGGCAGCGCTGCAAGCAGACTTGCATTGCTGCCCAATGCTAAATATTCATAAATGAGGCCCTATGTTTGTACGCATGTGTAAATTTCAGCCTTTTCAGGTCAAGGGCACAGGCTCAGCATCCAAACCATTTTCACATGTCTAAGAGTTTTTATCGCACAACTTACACTACATTGTAGCTCTATGAATGTCAACTTGTTTTGCTTTCAGTAAATGCTTTTCTGCATTGGTTTGTTAATGTTTTACTGCCTCTGTATGTTTACCCAACGTTACCACAAATACATATTTAATGAAAGTGTCACTGTTAATGTTAGTGGCTTAAACAAGAACTGTGCAGAGTGCTACATTAAAAATGTTGACAGAAACTGAACGACCCTTCTTCAAGGTCGTTTATAGATGGATATGCTTGATTTGAAAATAAACTTACTTTAAGCGAACTGTATCATATAATTGCATTGTAATATAATTTCACAGCAGGGAACTCATTGACATTTGGCTTATTTTATTGTAGAGAATGATGTGACTTTTAAGGTTTAATTCACTGGTATTGTCTGGAAAATTGCCCCAAATCATTCATTACATCTATAAATACACCCACTTTCACAAATTGTTAAATCATTCCATTGCTGACTTTTCTACAGTGACATTAGCACAAGAACAATACCACCTTACCTCTAAACTGAGGGGCAGATTTACAAGAAACTGACACATCTGTAGAGATATGTCATTTTCCATGCGCCAGCCTCCGAAACCCTTGCACCACGATGGATGCACCATATTTACAATATGGTTCACCATGGCTCAAGGATTGACAGATGCATCAGAAATTCTCACACATCTGTTGGAGCAAAAGCCACACATTGCTGGGGTTGCTTCGCAAGCACCCTGCATACATTATACCTGACGCAGGTATAATGTGATGCAGGGCTTTACAATGTGACGCATCTCCCTAGAAAAAGTGATGCAATGGTGGCTCAAAAATGACCCAAGGGGCTTGTAAATCTGCCCCCAAATATTTTACATTTCAATTCCTCTTTAGGTAGCTCTTCTAAAAGAGAAAGGAGCACATTTTATCCCTGGACGTTGGGACCAGATTTATTCAACTTTTACGCAGTGCAACTCAGCAAGACACCTTGCCGCGCTGCGTTCCATGTATACACCACATCTATTAAGATATGAGGCATTTCTGCTCTCTCTTTCCACTGGCGCACTCAATGTGTCCTAGCGCCAATGCAGGTACCTTTGCATCAGGATTGTTTTTGTGCAGGAAGGGACACATCCATGCACAAAAACAATCCTCAGAAGTATTTTCCTATTTTATGTGTGCTGCAGAATGTGGCACACATAGTAAGAGGAAACAAGGAGAAATAAAGATATTTTGCCTCTAACAGGATGCTGTAGCATTTTGGAACATTCCCAGATCTGCCAGTATTGGTAAGTCTGGGAATGCACCACAATCCATGGTTGGATGCAAGGGAACACCCACGCTCCACCCATGGAATCCCTCCCTGGGCAGACTAGCGCAAGCCAGTGACTTGCACTGACTTGCATGAGTCCAGATTTACCAAGCAACGTAGGGCCATGCAAGATGACCTTTTGTTGCATGTTAAATCTGACTGTAAGGTTTGTGTTGCCCTTGCGCCACCATGCCTGATGCAAAGACAGTGCAATCCAATGATAAATCTGACCCTGGAGACCTGCTGAGAATTTAAGTAGAAGCAGGGTCCTGCTGCAGGCCCCTGCAGCCCTGGGGAGCAGGGGTCTCTAACCTTTCAAGAGGGCCCCATCAAGTCTATAGATGATATAAAAGGTTCAGGGATCCACCATCTCATTCAGGAGGTGGGCCCGATAATTATCCTTTATGCAGCTCAATAGAAGTGTGGGTAGGAGATGTGGCCTAGTGGTGAAAGGATTCCAATTCAGAACACGAAGAAGCAGGATTTTGAATCTTAGCCTCGTTCACCATTCCGTGATTCTGGACAAATCGTATAAGCCTACTGTGAGTAAAAATGATAAAAACAAAAAAAAAGTAATATATTCTTTTTCGGTTGTAAAGTTTTTTAATGCCTGTGGTCTCAGTTTGTGTTACAATAAATTACAAAAAATCTTTTAATCACTGACAAGTTCAACTCCATGTTATATCCGACCTGAGAACTGCATGTAGAAGCTAGATAGGTTGTTGTGAGAAATGCAAAAGATGAAAGAGCTGTGAAGCTGGCATCTATACCTCTGAAGACTAATTCACCAAAGATGCCACCCTTGGCCCCTTCGTCTGAGCCGTGAAAGCCACCTCCACTGGCTTTGTGAACCAGCCTGTGTCTTTGTCAGTTTCTGGAACACTAGGGCAGTAGGTGATGTGTGGTGTGCAGCTGGTATTTCAACTCTTGCACGACACAAGAGTTAGACAATTTCACAAGGCCTTGAAAATCCCACCGAATGAGGACAGAAAAAATACAACACCCTTGTCAGTATTCAATTTTGTATCAGAAACTGTTATGCGTAACCTAACTTTGAAGTGGCTGCTATTTTAGATGTATTGTTTCCTGGCATCTTGGCAAGTCGTTCCCTTTGTTACTTGGTGGCTTCTTCTTTTGTTCTGTTCTTAAATGCTGACCTGCAGAGAAAATGAAGTAGGTTAGTGCATTTGAGACAGTTACTAGTTTTGCGTTGTACAAGTACCAATATATTCATACCTACACAGCTGACTTTGATGCAGAGGAAACAATGTGCAGACAAACACACCTTAAGAAAATGCTCAGAATAGGCGTGAACAGCGGTGCCACTACACCTCAAGGACTTAATCAAGGGTCATGCACCTTGAAGAGGATATCAAGGATCATAGAGGAAGCATAGATTCCCACGAGCAAACACCCTGAGAAACACTGGCATGTCCAACAACGAATGTTTGAGATGTCATCAGTGATGTCATGAGTGATGTCAATGACCATGTCATGAGTGATGTAATATGTGACGTCATCAGCAGTGAATTGAGGACCCGCGAGTTATAGTTAGCTGAATTAACTATAACGGGGGAATTTCAATGGTTTTGTAAGAGGGAAATGTCCAGCTAACTATAACATGTGTGAAACCTATGTTTTTTTCCAGTGAATTTCTAAGGTTTTTTTAAATGCTAATTCCTAACTATAACGTGTGTGAAACCTATGGTTTTTTCAGTGAATTTCTAAGGTTTTTTAAATGCTATTTTTTTTAACTATAACATGGCTGAAACCTATGGTTTTTTCAGTGAATTTCTAAGGTTTTTTAAATGCTAATTTTTAACTAAAACGTGGCTGAAACCTATGGTTTTTTCAGTGAATTTCAAAGGTTTTGTAAATGATAATTTTTAAATGTTATATTTTTTATACTGATTTACTACATTATTTTAAACTGTTTATTTTTAGATATTTTATTTTTTAAATTGCATTACACATTTTTAATATAAATTGAAAAAAATGTTTTTAAAAATATTAAAATTGTAATATATTTTTTATTTAATATTTTTTTAATTTATATATATTTATATAGCAGGCAATGATATCCTATGGAAGCAAATTCAAGTTACTGGTAAGTACAGTTACATTTACTTTTCAGGAATAGTAGTGAGTTAGATTGGGGAATTAATTCCTCTTCAATCGTGAGGTCCCCTGTGAGCCAACTAGCCCACCAGGTACCTCCAGTATGCGCCAGGCAGCTCTGTTGCAGAGAGTCGTTCAAAGGGCACGCCCCCTTTTTACAACACTCTGCAACACAGCTCTGTGGCGCTTACTGGAGATACCTGTCGGACTAGTTGCACCCGAGGGGACCTCTGGATTGAACAGGAATTAATTCCCCAACTTAAAACACGCCTCGGGGCATGTTTGCATTCACATCACCTCAATTGCGCCCCTACCTCCACCACTGTGCTAACGCGCCCTGTAGAGTGTTCTAAGATGGGGGATTAAGTCCCCTTGCATACTGGGGGTCCCTGGGGGCCAACTAGCCCACCGGGAACCTCCAGTATGCGCCTGGAGGCTGCGTTGCATAGACGTGTAATGAAGCCATGGCCCTTTTTACTTCTCTCTGCAACACAGCCCCCGGTTACGTTTGCAGAGAGAGAACTAATTCCCCTTGCATACTGGGGGTCCCTGGGGGCCAACTAACCCACCAGGAATCTCCAGTATGCACCAGGGGGCTGCATTGCAGAGAGGTGTAATGAGGCCACGCCCCTTTTTTACACCTCTCTGCAATGGAGCCCCCGGGCGCAGGGTATTCTACCAGAGGAGGTGCAAGAGACTGTCTACTACGAAGAGAGATTTATAGACTATTAAGCGAAAAGCTAAAGCAAGTGTCAGTGATGATGCTGGAACAAGTGAGTGCACAAGTAAATACTTAAACAGAAAAACATTATTAAAGTCAAACGTGTTTACTGAAGAATGTATATTTTGAGGAAAGGTAAAATGCTACAAGGGAACATCAATGCATGAGAAATTAATCAAGGCCACAGAGCATAGAGTGACAAAAGGCTCAAAGAGTGTGCAACCATTATTTGGGATTCAAAGATCTTGGCAGTTTGGAGAAGGGACAGAGTGGCTGCAGAAGCTCATTAGCATGCATGTTGTTAGAGAAATAAGGGTTAAAGGAAGGAGGAAGATCATGCTTCTAGCATTTAAACCAATGATCATTACTAAAATATGATAGATGAAAGATGTGATGAACTATTTCAATACATTGAAACTGTGGTTATTGCTAACAAAGAAGTAACCCATGTAACAACTCTCACTTAAAGGCGTGAAACCTTCATGACATGCAGAGGAATACAGGGAATAGACTAATCAACAAAGAAACATATTCAAAGAAAATTGGACTCCGAGTTCAGTGATGGCCTCCACATATTCCCAGACAACCAAGGTAAATTATAGGCCCAACCTGATAGTGTCATGCTACAGTACGGTTTAAGAGAAAACTAGAGTTTGAAAAGAGAATTATCGGTTTTGAAGGTTAAGGCAACAGTCATGAACAAGATCATTGATCAAACATCAGCGCCCATAAGAACAATGATTAAAACAAACTTGACATCAACACCATGGCAATATCATGATAAAGATTCATTTGCAGTGCCTGATTACCTTAAACAGTTCCTATTAGGACTTCCTACTGGAGAGCCAGAAAACACAAAGCCATTCAAAAGGGTCACCTTACTTATGCAATCATTCAGTCAGGACATTACATATGCAGTGAAAAATGGTCAGCAGAATCCCCCAAGCGATTGTTTCTACCATATACCATAAAAAAAGTGGCAGGAAATTTCAAAATCATTTACACTCTAAACAGACTTGCTGATGGGATTTCATACTCACAACTGGAAGAAAATGATACTGCCTTGTGTCTCCAGAAACTTGCTGCTACCTTAAATGAGCAAATTGTTCTTCCAGCTGACATTCAGTCTCATGTCATCACTAACTTAGCATGTGATAATATTGATAGGCTGAAAAAGACTCTTGCTGGTAATGGGACAACTTATCAAGTCAACGGTATAGCTGTGCATCCCAGGTTGTTTGGACGACAAACTTTTAAAACTCCTCTCCCAAGCACTGAGAATCAAAAGCAAAGAGCCTTGACCACCACAAATACTAAAGAATTGTTCATATATGTTGATGGTGAATGAGTTGGCCCTCAGCCATTGATGATAAGTACTGAAGTCTTGCTGTGATGTGTTGCCCAACTGAAGCTTGTATAGAATAAGAACGTAATCTGGGTTGTTACAAGACAAGAAGCGAGCCTTGCACAATTAATACCAAGGCGGTAAGGATTTAACATCAGTACCTAGTTAGTGTATCACAGGCTTCCACTGGCTACTTGACCACCATTAATGCCCCCACAACTGATCTGACAACTATTTCTGAAATTTTGAAACAGTCAGACCTGATAAGGGAATCATTGCATTTGGTGAAAATTGTAGTGCTCATGGATCAAGCTCTCTACGCAAACGCAACTGAAATCATGTGGAAGCATAAAGCAGCATAATACAGAATCCTTCTTTGAATGGGCACCTTTCACACCATTTATAATGTCATATCTATTCTTGGAAAAAGCTTTCAAGATGCTGGCCTTCGCGACCTTTGCGGTAAAGCAGATAGGATAGCAAAAGGATCAATATCATCTTGACTAGAAGGTTGTATGTAGAATCGTGCAGTTTGAGTACACTAGTGTGTGTATGAAGCTATGTTGAGGCTGGCTTGGTTGGAATTTTTCCCTTGGGTGGAGAAAAATTAGGAAGCAAACATTTATGTAGTCTACTCATTCATTGAGGATGTAAACGACTTTGCAAAAGACCTAAGCCAACAGGAGGGCTAAGTGGTGCGCAACCAAATGACTGCACACCAGTAAGGCTCCTGCCGAGCCGGGTTGACTAATATTCATTTTCCCCATCCTGCAATAATTATAAGGGCCTGAATGCACATAAAAGAGCAGCTGAGACATTGCTGATACATACGGTGCAAGTCTACAGTGGGAGGAGCAGACAGTCGGACATCAGTGACCGGAGATACCCCGAGCCGAGCACTGAGCCAGGTGTCTGGTGCTTGGTGCCAGGGACAGATGCCAGGAAAGTCCAGGGCTCAGCTGAACTTCGCAGGCCCGGCCCTAGTGATGGCGGAGGTGCGGAAGCACCAGGGCTGCACCACAGCGGCTGCGGCACTCCTAACAACGTACTGCCCCATGTGCCTGAGGTGAGAGGGGAACGGGAGTGACGGGAACGCTGCTCCGGCGCTAAAGATAACGTCGGGCGATTGACACAAAGGAGCACTGGGCAGAATCACTCAGGGTCTGCTGGGTGGAATAGCGGGAGCTCCGGCACACAAACACCGCTGCAGTGTGAACGGACTGTGAATCGGCACTACTTATTAGTGGAAAGACAGTATTGAGGCATATTGGGGTGTCACGTGACGCTGGGTGCCTCGTTGGTGTAGTAAAAAGCACAACACTACGACAAATGGGACCGAGAGTAGCGGCCGCCATTTTAGTAGGCAGTCACGGCCGGAGACGCACAGGGGACCCACTGCGGACACAGCCAGCTGCCTCTTTAATATAACTCTCAGGCCTGTGTGTTAAAGCCCTAAAGCTGAGAGAGGCAATCTTTGCTGCTGGGGTAGACTCTGGTGCGCTCTGCCAGTTAGTTGCAGTGGAGGAGAGAGCACGTGGCTGGTGCTGGAGGTGGCCATTTGGTGACACAAAGTGAGAAGTGAGATGTGGCCTCTGCCAGAACTGACCGCTGAATGGCGATAGAGACAGAGCGAGCCCCGATGGTAATGGAGAGGTAATGGTGGTGCTGACGGCGAGCTGGTGAGTCTGGACACTGGGAGCAATTTACAGTAGCATATTGTGTGGTCTCGTAGGATATTGCATCCCACAATAACACCGCCTAGTAACCTACAGCTGCTGCCACGAGCGGAGGGGCCAGACGACCCCGTAGCAGGGTGGCACGGTATGAGGCACACGAGGGACATGGTCCTGCCACAGCAACATATCAGGGAGATACTATCTGCAATCACAAGTGATTGACTCCTGGGGTTGAGAGTTGAGTGTATAATTGCTAAGGCAGTTTCTGGAGACCCCTGGCCTGTCAGGTTAGGGAATCAAAGATAGAACACAGCAGACACGAGTGCCGATAATCACAGGGCGAAGAGGGGAGGGCGGAGCATGGCTATAAATCACACCTCGAAGTACCTAGCACCCACCTGCCAGGAAGCATGGGCCGGACCGGCACAAAGCAGATGAAAATACCATTCGAGCCACGCAAACCGCCAAAATCTGGCTCGGTGGAGCAGACAGACTTAGATACAGCGGAACACCAGGAAGAAGATTGGAGAGCAATATTACTAGATATGAAACAAAGCTGATCATCCATAGATGCGAAAATGGATACTATGACAGCTGGGTTGGACTCTGTGGTCAACAAACTATAACAGAATGATCAACGTATCAAAGAGACGGAATCAAGGATTTCGGAACTGGAGGATGGGGTTGTGGCAAATAAAGAGCGAGTTTTGCACATGGACAAGATTCTTAAGCTAATAGCGGATAAGATGAGGACTTGGAAGCTCGTTCCAGAAGGAATAACGTCTGCATTCTTGGCCTGGCTGAATCGACCAATACGGGCCGCATGGAAGATTTTATAGAAAAGCTCATCCTCGAAATGTTAAGAGAGACTCCTTCTCGGCGCACTTGAGGGTGAAAAGAGCGCACAGATCCCTAGCCGCTTGCTCGCCCCCAGGAGCGCCGCCACGCCCGGTGATAGAGCGCTTCTTGAACTACCGGGATAGAGACACGATCCTGCTCCTAGCCCGGGAGAAGAAACAGGTCCCCTATGAAAATACCACCGTGGCGTTCTTCCCAGATTTCACACAGACAGTGCAAGAGGCAAGATACAAATTTGCGGCAGTAAAGAAAAAACTGCAGGCTCAGGAGATCCCATATGCAATGATGTACCCGGCAAAACTACGAATAACACACTGCGGTAAGCCGCATTTTTTCCAGAATCGACATCAGGCAGAGGACTATCTCAAGCAGCACCGTCGAGCATCATCGAAGGAAGCGGAGACAAGGCAATGCTCCAGATCCCAATTGCCGTGTCGAACCCAGATTGAAGTTGGTAGCTCCTGCTAGTGCGAACAAGACTGCATGTACCAAGATAAACTTTGCGAATAGTTCCCAACTTGTGAAGTGTTAACTGTGAAATTGCATTACATTTTGTTCCACCCGGGAACTCGCCTCCATCCCGCAGTAGCTGCCCGCTTGGCAATAGCGGAGTGGCGTGTGGGTGCAATAGAGGTGGTGAGTGGGCAAGTCGTGAGCCCCTAGTTACTTTCCCACGAGGGCGATCCCCCAATTTTACTGTACTGAGAATTGACAACTGTTTGAACTAAGTTTCTAACTGTTTGGGAGGGTATATATGCCCGACAAATTGGGGATGTCGGAGTGGGTGGGGGGAGGATGTTCTGGTTTGGTTGGGCTGTACTTCACTCAGCAAGCAAATGACAGTAACATGTGTTTAAGTCTAATTTATGCGAAGATGGGGAAATAGCAGGCACCACACATAGTATCCTGGAATGTCCGTGGTTTGAACAACTCTAAGAAGAAAAGGCAGGTATTGGGGTACTTAGATAGGCATCACATTAAGATAGCTCTCTTGCAAGAACCGCACTTAAACTCAAAAACGACGCCTCAGTTTGCTGAGAAATGGGCATAACAACGCTGCTTCGCATCAGATTCTGGATACTACAGAGGGGTAGCCATTCTTATCAGATGCGGAGTGAACTTCATGATGGGAGGATCGGAAATGGATACCAATGGGAGGTTTTACCCGATTTTTGGGCAACTAGATGCCCAATATGTAATGAACAGTACAAAAGGGGGTGGTAATGGACGGAGCATCTGAATCAATCAAACGCTCACACCCAGTCAAAAGATCTGGGTTTGATCCATCACCGTTCTTTAGCCCACTCTGCCACCCCAGTTCAGACATGGCTATATGCAAATCAGTCTGACCCTGTGCCTCATGGGAACAGTCCAGCCCGAACTGCCAAGCCATGTCTTCCCTGGACCGGAAACAAGCTTCCGAGGACCGGTTTCTGGCATTCCAGCCGTCTTCAGCCCGGCTTGCTTGAATCCAGTGGCAAAGTGAGCAAGGGACTCACGTCTGAGCATACCCTGCCACACTTATGGTGGCCAAAAGCAGTACAAAAGGGGGTGGTAATGGACGGAGCATCTGAATCAATCAAACACTCACACCCATTCAAAAGATCTGGGTTTGATCCATCACCGTTCTTTAGCCCACTCTGCCACCCCAGTTCAGACATGGCTATATGCAAATCAGTCTGACCCTGTGCCTCATGGGAACAGTCCAGCCTGAACTGCCAAGCCATGTCTTCCCTGGACCGGAAACAAGCTTCCGAGGACTGGTTTCTGGCATTCCAGCCGTCTTCAGCCCGGCTTGCTTGAATCCAGTGGCAAAGTGAGCAAGGGACTCACGTCTGAGCATACCCTGCCACACTTATGGCGGCCAAAAGCAGTACAAAAGGGGGTGGTAATGGACGGAGCATCTGAATCAATCAAACACTCACACCCAGTCAAAAGATCTGGGTTTGATCCATCACCGTTCTTTAGCCCACATTGCCACCCCAGTTCAGACATGGCTATATACAAATCAGTCTGACCCTGTGCCTCATGGGAACAGTCCAGCCCGAACTGCCAAGCCATGTCTTCCCTGGACCGGAAACAAGCTTCCGAGGACCGGTTTCTGGCATTCCAGCAGTCTTCAGCCCGGCTTGCTTGAATCCAGTGGAAAAGTGAGAAAGGGACTCACGTCTGAGCATACCCTGCCACACTTATGGCGGCCAAAAGCAGTACAAAAGGGGGTGGTAATGGACGGAGCATCTGAATCAATCAAACACTCACACCCAGTCAAAAGATCTGGGTTTGATCCATCACCGTTCTTTAGCCCACTCTGCCACCCCAGTTCAGACAAGGCTATCTGCAAATCAGTCTGACCCTGTGCCTCATGGGAACAGTCCAGCCCGAACTGCCATCCATGTCTTCCCTGGACTGGAAACAAGCTTCCGAGGACCGGTTTCTGGCATTCCAGCCGTCTTCAGCCCGGCTTGCTTGAATCCAGTGGCAAAGTGAGCAAGGGACTCACGTCTGAGCATACCCTGCCACACTTATGGCGGCCAAAAGCAGTACAAAAGGGGGTGGTAATGGACGGAGCATCTGAATCAATCAAACACTCACACCCAGTCAAAAGATCTGGGTTTGATCCATCACCCTTCTTTAGCCCACTCTGCCACCCCAGTTCAGACATGGCTATAAGCAAATCAGTCTGACCCTGTGCCTTATGGGAACAGTCCAGCCCGAACTGCCAAGCCATGTCTTCCCTGGACCGGAAACAAGCTTCCGAGGACCGGTTTCTGGCATTCCAGCCGTCTTCAGCCCGGCTTGCTTGAATCCAGTGGCAAAGTGAGCAAGGGACTCACATCTGAGCATACCCTGCCACACTTATGGCGGCCAAAAGCAGTACAAAAGGGGGTGGTAATGGACGGAGCATCTGAATCAATCAAACACTCACACCCAGTCAAAAGATCTGGGTTTGATCCATCACCGTTCTTTAGCCCACTCTGCCACCACAGTTCAGACATGGCTATATGCAAATCAGTCTGACCCTGTGCCTCATGGGAACAGTCCAGCCCGAACTGCCAAGCCATGTCTTCCCTGGACCGGAAACAAGCTTCCGAGGACCGGTTTCAGGCATTCCAGCCGTCTTCAGTCCGGCTTGCTTGAATCCAGTGGCAAAGTGAGCAAGGGACTCACGTCTGAGCATACTCTGCCACACTTATGGCGGCCAAAAGCAGTACAAAAGGGGGTGGTAATGGACGGAGCATCTGAATCAATCAAACACTCACACCCAGTCAAAAGAACTGGGTATGATCCATCACCGTTCTTTAGCCCACTCTGCCACCCCAGTTCAGACATGGCTATATGCAAATCAGTCTGACCCTGTACCTCATGGGAACAGTCCAGCCCGAACTGCCAAGCCATGTCTTCCCTGGACCGGAAACAAGCTTCCGAGGACCGGTTTCTGGCATTCCAGCCGTCTTCAGCCCGGCTTGCTTGAATCCAGTGGCAAAGTGAGCAAGGGACTCACGTCTGAGCATACCATGCCACACTTATGGCGGCCAAAAGCAGTACAAAAGGGGGTGGTAATGGACGGAGCATCTGAATCAATCAAACACTCACACCCAGTCAAAAGATCTGGGTTTGATCCATCACCGTTCTTTAGCCCACTCTGCCACCCCAGTTCAGACATGGCTATATGCAAATCAGTCTGACCCTGTGCCTCATGGGAACAGTCCCGCCCGAACTGCCAAGCCATGTCTTCCCTGGACCGGAAACACGCTTCCAAGGACCGGTTTCTGGCATTCCAGCCGTCTTCAGCCCGGCTTGCTTGAATCCAGTGGCAAAGTGAGCAAGGGACTCACGTCTGAGCACACCCTGCCACACTTATGGCGGTCAAAAGCAGTACAAAAGGGGGTGGTAATGGACGGAGCATCTGAATCAATCAAACACTCACACCCAGTCAAAAGATCTGGGTTTGATCCATCACCGTTCTTTAGCCCACTCTGCCACCCCAGTTCAGACATGGCTATATGCAAATCAGTCTGACCCTGTGCCTCATGGGAACAGTCCAGCCCGAACTGCCAAGCCATGTCTTCCCTGGACCGGAAACAAGCTTCCGAGGACCGGTTTCTGGCATTCCAGCCGTCTTCAGCCCGGCTTGCTTGAATCCAGTGGCAAAGTGAGCAATATGTAATGAAAGCCTCCTATTATGCAGACCCCCCAGGATATAGTGGCATGAACTAGTAAATTTAGCGGCACAAATCAGGAAATTTAGCGGCACAAATCTGGGAATTTAGCTGCATTTAGCGGCATTTTATTTTGGGGGTTTTCCGACAACAAACACAGATATCTTATTGTTTGAGTTATTTTACAACATGGAGCTATGTATATTTTGTTTATTTACAATTCAGGCCATTTGTTTTGGTTAAAAGGCTACATATAGGACATAACTTCTTACTGAATAAATGGCCACGGAACATGTATGCTTGGCATGTTAATCTTGGCCATGTACGTCCAGTTCTTCTGAGCACTCCAAATCTAGCCCAGTATTGTGCTGCTGGTTATAATGCAAAAACAATAATGCCCGGATGGATTGCTCTGAAAGGGACCGTCGTCTGGATGACAGAATACGTTTGTAGATGCTGTTGCTCCTTTCAGCATCTACAGAACTGGTCACACAGTCCTTCTACACAGCTGCAAGTTGGGAAAGAGCTGGAATGCGGTCAGCCAGCCCACGCCAAAAGAGGTCCGTGTCAATCACTCCAGAAACAGATGCCTGCACTGCTTCTGGGCCTACATTTTCAAAGTAGAGGCGAAGCTCCTGATCGTGAACTTCGCTCAAACCAGGGATGGCTGAATATGCACTCTTCTCATTAGGCAGGATGCAGAGTCGCGCAGGATTGAAAAGGCGCACTTGTTTCAAGAATTGTATGCCTGGCTGGGCCTCCCCCATGTATTTGCCCACCTTTTCCAGTGAATGTTCAAAAGCTTCATTAAGCTGGGCTGTTATCTTTTTTTTCTGTGCCAGACTAAATTTTGCCCCTGCAGTGGTCTGTAGAAATGGTTGTGGTGACTCCACAGTTAGGACTGAATTGTTTGTTAGGTTCATGTGGAGGTCCTCCAAATAATCATATACCATCATGGTCACTGGTGTCTGACTCTGGAATAACTCCATCAGGTTTAAAATGCTTCGTCATTTTTCTGCCACAATGTCCAATTGGACTTTAATGCAGTTTCTTTGGTCGCTGTTCAAAATCTTCTGTAGATTTTCAAGGGAATCTGGGGAGACTTGCTGAGTTGCATCTCAGACTCAACAAACCCAGCATAGGCCACAAAGTGCTTGCAGTGGTCCTGGACAGCAGCAAACCAAGAATTCCAGCGGGTACTGCAAGGGTCAGGTGCCACCCGTGCTTTCATCCCACGGTTCTCAGCAAGATGGTGCAGGTACCTTCTCTTTCTGCTACCGGCCATGTAAAAGATGCGCGAGAAGTACAGAAGGAAAGCATTTAGCTCCACAAAAGGCTTCCTAAATGACTCTCCCACAAGATTAATTATGTGTGCCAAGCAGGTGATGTGTATGGAGTTTGTATACAGATTCCTCAACACCGTGTTGTATGCCTTGAGCATGTATGCCGCGTTGTCAGTGTTAAAGGAAATAACGTTCTGGAAGTCTATGCTGTACTCTGTGAGCACCTTTACAACAGCTTGCGCTACAGTCCCATGGTTGCACTGTGATAGGAAGACTGTGTCTACCAGGTGGGTATGGATCTGACGGGCACCCTGCGGAGAGACTACTGCAACTACCACATTCAATACACACCGCCCTTCGACATCTGGTGTTTCATCAAATATAACACTGATCTTCTGATCTTTCAATAGTTCTTTCAGCTCGTTTTTGGCTCCTATATATCTGTCTGGGAGATAACGTTCTTGAAGCTGATGACTTCCAGGTATAGCTCCACCATTCCGGACACGCTCGTGGAGAAACTTGCGCAACACTGGGTGGTCGGTTTTGCTCAGCGGAATGTTCAGCGCTGTGCAGACATTGACCCACTTGCTAATAATTTCATGGTTTGAGGCACCTGCAGCTGTACACTTTGTGAATAGCGAGTTCACAGTCATCTGATGTGCACGTTTTGGCGAAGATTGAGGGTCAGAAGCATCTGAACAGCGCTTCAAGTGCTTTTGGGACCGCACATGCATATCCACAGTGTGTTTCCGGATGTGGTCCACCGCCACATTGCACACACTGCAAAACAGCACGCCACCATCAGCATGCATCACGGTACTGTAGTCTCTGGCCCGATCTGCTGCGGTTAGCTGGGTAGGCAGATGTGATTGGTGCTTCACAGGGTGCAGAAACTTCTCCATCCTGCTTTTGTTGTGGTGGCTTGTTGCTCCCTTGGAATACAGAAGATCTCGGGGTTGTGGCGCAGTCAGTTAACTCACCTACAACAATATTTGGTGTTACTATATGCATTTCAAGGGGGGGGAAGGCAATTGTTGAATGGTAAGTTAAGAAAGCGCCGGGGTTCAATGATTAAAAATTAATGCAACAATGAAGCACTACACAGGGCCAAAAATTGGAAAACTATTTAGGCCGCAACTGAAATGGAAAATGTCGAACGGCGTTGAGCAAACAGTGTTAAAACAGCATGGTCAGTCGCCTACAAATATATTTGGTGTTAGATGTGTTTCAATGGGGAAAAAATCATTGCAATTGTCAAAAAAACCTAAGGCAAAAATGTTTTCCGAAAAACAAGCAATCCTGGCCCTAAGTGCTTGCAAATAAAAAATACTATGAAAAAGGTTGCATGGCTGGAGAAAATGGACAAAAAAGAGCACAATCAGCTCCCTGCAAAGAAATTCAAACCTAAGCGCCGAAAACAAATTTGTACAAGTGTGTTTTGTAGGAGCACATAAGCTAGGCGTTGACACTCAGGGGAGGAGAAGAATAGGACCAATCAAGTGCTATCTGGTATGTACGGAAAATCCTACAATTGCCCAAAACCAAAATAAAGAATTATGAAACTCCCCAGAAGTGTACAGAACCCCAAACTTACCAGCACTGTGCAGCAGGCGGCCCAATTCTGACTCTTGAAACAGCAGATTATTTCCTCCGAGACTCTGCAAAAGAACCAAAAAAAATGTTTATGAAAGTCCCCAGAAGTGTACAGAACCCCAAACTTACCCGCGCTGTGTAGCAGACGGCCCAATTCTGGCGCTTGAAACAGCAGTTCCTTTCCCCATAGACACTACAAAAGACTTAAACCCAAAATAAAGAATTATGAAACTCCCCAGAAGTGTACAGAACCCCAAACTTACCAGCGCTGTGCAGCAGGTGGCCCAATTCGGCTCTTGAAAACGCAGATGTTTTCCAACGAGACTCTGCAAAAGAACCAAAATAAAGAATTATGAAAGTCCCCAGAAGTGTACAGAACCCCAAACTTACCCGCGCTGTGCAGCAGGCGGCCCAATTCTGGCGCTTGAAAGAGCAGTTCCTTTCCCCATAGACACTACAAAAGACCCAAACCCAAAATAAAGAATTATGAAACTCCCCAGAAGTGTACATAACCCCAAACTTACCAGCGCTGTGCTGCAGGCGGCCCAATTTTGGCTCTTGAAACAGCAGATGTTTTCCTCCGAGACTCTACAAAAGAACCAAAATAAAGAATTATGAAACTCCCCAGAAGTGTACAGAACCACAAACTTACCCGCGCTGTGCAGCAGGTGGCCCAATTCTGGCGCTTGAAACAGCAGTTCCTTTCCCCATAGAAACTACAAAAGACCGAAACCCAAAATAAAGAATTATGAAACTCCCCAGAAGTGTACAGAACCCCAAACTTACCAGTGCTCTGCTGCAGGCGGCCCAATTCTGGCTCTTGAAACAGCAGATGTTTTCCTCCGAGACTCTGCAAAAGAACCAAAATAAAGAATTATGAAACTCCCCAGAAGTGTACAGAGCCACAAACTTACCCGCGCTGTGCAGCAGGTGGCCCAATTCTGGCGCTTGAAACAGCAGTTCCTTTCCCCATAGAAACTACAAAAGACCCAAACCCAAAATAAAGAATTATGAAACTCCCCAGAAGTGTACAGAACCCCAAACTTACCAGTGCTCTGCTGCAGGCGGCCCAATTCTGGCTCTTGAAACAGCAGATGTTTTCCTCCGAGACTCTGCAAAAGAACCAAAATAAAGAATTATGAAAGTCCCCAGAAGTGTCCAGAACCACAAACTTACCAGCTAGGAAGTGTGAGAGTGATCCCCCCCAACAGTAAACATAAAAAAAAATAATGCCCACCCCCCCGGGCCCGCCGCGCACCGGGCACGCGGAGGGACCCAAGGACGAATACTTTTTTTTTAAAAAAAAATGTGCCCTCGGGGCCCGCCGCGTGCCCCATGTGCGGTGGGCCCCCACATAATGTGGCCCATGGGCCCGCCGCACACCAGGCACGCGGTGGGACCCAAGGACCATTACTTTTTTTTTATATGCCCCTGGGGTCCGCCGCGTGCCCCATGTGCGGCGGGCCACCACAGAATGTGGCCCCTGGGCCCGCCGCACACCGGGCACGCGGCGGGACCCGAGGACCAATACTTTTTTTTTTAAATGCCCCGGGGCTACACATATCGAAGCCCAAAGTCGTCTCTGCAGTCCCCGCCAATGTCAAGCAATGTGGGCAGCCGCCACGAAATCCTGGGAGGAAGGCTCAGCTCAGCCTCAGGAGCAGCAGGAACAGGTGAGAGGCACAGGTGAGGGTGAGGGGGGTATACACTGCACGTGCAAGACCGCCCTGACCTGAGAGGAGAAGAGGAGACCCTTGGCTCCGTTGTGACGAAACCACGGAGCCAATAGAAAGTGCCGGATTTCGCGGGCAGTTTTGTAAAAATCGCGGCATTTTTACAAAACTGCCGATTTTGCAATTTTTTTGCAAATCGCGAAATCGCGATATCCTGGAGGGTCTGATTATGGCCCTAACACTGTTGATACACATGCCTTACTACTGCTGTGAAGTAAGGAACAAGTAATAGGCACCACTTATATTATCTGGGGTGGGGACTTTAATACGGTTGTGTGCCCACAAATGGACAGATCCAAGGTCTCCCCTGCACACTATACAAATGCGCAAAAATCACTAAAGGAACTGATTGACACTAATTACTTGCTTGACACATGGAGATATAAACACCCTTTGCAGCGGGAAGGCACGCATTACTCTGGGGTACACTCAACATGGTCTAGGTTGGACTACTTGATTGTATCCGTGGGAATGGCACACTGGCTGGAAAAAGTGACTCATCTAGCCCACACGTATTCTGATCACTCTCCTGTGATGGTGGCTCAGCAGGCCCCGGTAGATCAGGACCCCTATGTTAACTGGCGCCTTAACACTCTACACCTCCACAACCTAGTTTTCAGGACTGAAATTGAACAGGAAATACAGGACTTCTTTGCGCGTAATATAACGTCGGTGTCTAGTCTCACAACCGTATGGGAGGCATTTAAAGTCATGGCCAGGGGGTGGTGCATTTCTAATGGTGGGGGCATACTTAGAGAGATACGTAGAGAGCTACACATATTGGAAGGGGACATCAAAGCTCTTGAGAGGGATCTTAATTTAGGCAAAGACGAAAGTGTAACTAGAGCCAAACTGCGGGATGCAATGACAGAATATGAAAAAGCTGCGAATAGGGTATGCAAATTTCAAGGAAAACATCACAGGGCAAGAGTGTCTGATGAAGGGAATCGTCCGGAGAAAGTCCTTGCAAATGTGGCGCACCCTCCCAAGTTTTCTATATAGCAGAGATCCAGGATAGACAGGAACCTCCTGGAGCAATTGAAAACATTTGTGGACTATTATAGTTCATTGTACACCTCCCAAAGGGGGCCCTCACTTGACCTGCCACAGTACTTTGAGGACACAGCCCTAGCCTGGCTTGGAGATACTCAGCGTACATTTGTGAGCTTAGATTTAGAAGTAGATGAAATTATTGGTGCAATTATGCACATGAAATCTGACCGTGCGCCTGAATTTTATAAAACTAGTGTGACACAATTGGCCCCCATCCTGAAAGAGGTCTTCTATGCGGCAGGGGAGGAGGACTGCCTACAAAAAAATATGCGTGATGCACAGATAGTCTCTTTAATAAAACCGGACAAATTCCTGCTTTACTGTGACTCTTACCGTCCCCTATCATTACTGAAATGTGACACTAAGATCCTTGCTAAAGTTTTGGCTACTCGACTCAGTCTCCTGATGGAGCGACTTGTGCTGCCGGATCAAGCGGTGTTCATCCCAAATCATGCTACATCACTCAATCTCAGAACACTCTTAGCGGTAATGCAGGACATGGACCCCAACGGGTCGGCGGTAGCAGTATTTCTTGATGCCACTAAGGCATTTGATTCGGTAGAGTGAGACTACTATTTGATAAGAACTCTGGGGTGTATGGGTATGCCCCTTGTTTTTTTAAACTGGGTGAAACTGCTGTATAAGCAGGCGGTAACTACTGTATTACTGAACGGAGCCAGATCCACTAACGTTGATATTTCCAGGGGCAAAAGGCAAGGCTGTCCACTATCCCCAATCTCATTTGCTTTGGCGATTGAACCCTTAGCTGCAAAAATTAGGCAGCACCACAAAGAGAGAGCACTGGCTTACCCGTCTTGGCAGCTGATTATATCATTATATGCAGATGATATGACTTTATAAAAAAAAGTCCCAAGACAACCTGAACCCGATGTTGCAGGATATAACTACATTTGGAGTCATTTCAGGAATACAAATCAACTAGGCTAAGTCTGCTATATTTTCCTTCATGGACAAGACCATACCACACCAACTTGACTACCCCCTGGTATGGAAGAGTGATGAATTAAAATATCTGGGTATAACCATAACTAGAGATTAAGACGGGTTAATGCATACAAACTATGGGACTGCAATTGATAAGGTGACGGACAGTATATCCAAACAGGTGCGCCTACCGCTCTGGATGGCAGGGAGGATATCCTTTATTAGGATGGTAATCTTACCAAAATTCCTATATCTATTTATTAACATACTGTATCACCCTGGGATATTTTTTTAACACGCTCAATACACAGCTTACCAGCCTAATATGGGTAGGGAAACGGGCACGGCTCAACCTTGCAACACTGATGCTGCTGTATCACCAAGGAGGGTACGAAGTCTCTAATTTTGAATACTACTACCACTGTGCCCAGGCACACTTCGCTGTCTATTGGTTTCACCCGCCTCGGTTTATGCCGCACCTGGCAGTGGAGGACGGGTACATGGCTCGGACAAAGCCAGTGGGTTACTTGTTTACTGCAGTAAAGGAGCCAGACCCGTTAACTGTAGATTGTACTATTACTGTGTGGCGAAGAATTTCTAAAAGATTAGAGGCCTCCATGATATACTCCCCTAGGATGACGTTATTACGCCACCCCCGCTGCAGATCACATACAAGGGCATATGTAGTAGGTTGCTTGATTGTCTACACTATAGCACTTGGGGGGATCTATATGTGGGGGGACAGTTTAGCTCCAGGGAACAATTATTTGGTACACACGCACCTTCCACTATGGACCTTTTCATGTATATAAGACTTAGGCAAAGTGTTAAAGCTGCGACCCCGGCATTCCCGCAGAGCAGATTACACTGCCACCTATACACACATTATTGCAAACTGACGCTCCTAAGCACATCACGTCCCTGTTGTACAAACACCTACAGGCTGCTCCACCTTCTCAGGTCCCGCACACTCGGAAGGAGTGGGATACCAATCTACAGACTCCACTTACAGATGAGCAATCGGAATTCAGTTGCACAAAGAAGGAGGCTGTCACAGCTACCAGCAGACTACGACTTACCCATTTAAAATTTTTACATAGATTATACCATACCCCTGTTAAACTACATAAGTTCAAGCTGAGGGAGGATGACAGATGTGAAAGGTGCGGGAGGGAAGGTGCAGAATTCCTTCATTAGGCTTGGCAATGCCCACAGATGGCGGAATACTGGGCACAGGTTTTTGAGGGCATGTCGAATATGATTGGAGTGCAAATACAGCCGACCCCACTGGTGGCCCTCCTGGGCCTTACCCAAAATATAAGTAATGTGCACAAAAAATATCTCGCAATGGGCTTGTTTCTTGCAAAGCGTCGCATAGCCTGTAGGTGGGGAGAGGTCGCGCTTCCAAGTTTATGGATTGGATACATGATTTGTCCACTTGGCAAGAACATCTGAATTGTTATGCTGAATTGCTACCCCTGAAATCAAGACCAAGAGATATTTGGGGGCCACTGAATGCATATCTGCTAGCATAGGGGTCTGACATTGATGGGGTCCGGGAAAACAGAGGGGACCGCTGCAGAGACAGAGGTAGAGCTAGTGTAACACCCTCAGGTACCTCTGGAAGTAGTTGCTGGCCTGGATACCTGACTTCTGGACGGGAGGAATGGGAGTAGGGAATTGGCTGGGGGTTCCTAGAGCTAGCTATCAACATATGTTTGTGATGGTAACACTATATACTCGAATACTGTAAGTGCGGACTTTCCAAACAAAGGACATTATAGATTCTGATTCCTGGAAAAATGTGCTGCTATACTCTATAATACATTGTTATACAGCCAATGATAGGATGGGAAAGGTATTTGTTTTAGGGGTAGGGCGGGAGGGAGGGGTGTTGTTTGTTTTTCTCGACACCTTATTGGGTTAACATTAAGCTATGTGGTCACCTAACAGATGTATCCGATTGTTGAGGTATTCGGTAATGCTGTAATGTGCAAGAAAGCAATAAAGGTTTTTTGAAACTCCAAAAAAAAGACCTAAGCCAACAGAGATTAGATGACCTTTTGCAGAATGCTGCCTTTGCAGAAGTAAAACAGTTTTGGGATGTAGGGCCATATTATCAAGCCTGGGCGATAAAATTATCGCCGCTTTATTGGCAGGAAACTGCCGCTAAACTGGCGATAATGGGCTTGATAATAGGCTCTATGGAATTCCAATCGAAGCTCACGTTAGATGTCCTTCACATCTAACATGGGCTTCGATTGGAATTCCATAGAGCCTATTATCAAGCCCATTATCGCCAGTTTAGCGGAAGTTTCCTGCTGATAAAGCGGCGATAATTTTATCGCCCAGGCTTGATAATATGGCCCGCATTCCTAGAAAATCTTCGTCATGACAATGGAGACCTCTCTGAATTTAGGATGACGTATGTGGATATTGTTGAAAATGTCTTGCTGGCTCTACTGCGTGCTGTTTGAGAAGGAAATTGGCATTTGCATCTTACTGCCATATGCTTCTATAATTCAATAAAATGTTATGGTTATTATTTTAAGGAATATATTGATACTATTAAAAATCATAATTATTTTTAAATAATATTGAATATAACCAATCTGGTGGAATTCGATTTATTTTTCCACATATTGTGATGAATTTGCATGCTATTTATCAAAAATATGAACACCATTATTCTTTTTTAGCTATGGTTCTAATCCAATAATATCAGTCAAAAGGTAAAGAGTGATGACTTGCTATCACATATTTTCAATCTCTAGGCATCCATTCCTAGCAAAAAAATCATGTTAGATCCAATCCCCCTGAGTTGTACCAATGGCCTAAATTTTAGGACCTAGCTTATGGAGAAAAGAAAAAATCTTTTAATGAAGCTCACTTGCATACGCAAATACTGCTTAGGGAAATTAAGAATTTTAGTAACTAGAGATGTACTTCTGGTACAGTGTTTGCTTCAAATGTGGGAGAAAATGCCCGGGAGCAAATTTACAAATTGTACCGTAGGCAATTTCTGATTTGATTTAACCACACTAGTGTATTTGATTATTAGTTTAGCTACTATTCATTTTATGTTTTCGCTATTTTCCTGCACTTGTCACCTTGCTTAGCCCTTCTAGTGTTTCTCTTTAAGTTACTGCAGCCGCGTTAGTGGCGTTAGTGGTGTGCAGCCTTTTGCAAGCATACAAAGATAATAAATACATATTTAGCTATATTTAAATCTTATCATATCATTGTTTAGCATTATGTACATACAGACCCAATACCGTATGCCTTTAGACCTTACTAACCACTTTATAGTCTATTGTTTAAAAAAAATCAAATATATTTTTTATGTATTGATTGGGCAAATGAACTGAGTGAAAAAGAACCTAATATAAAACTTTGTAATTTGTTTCTGTCAAAGAAAGCGGGAGGTAGTAGGAAATCAATAGCAGAAGCTGAATATAAAGACACATGAATAACTAGTGTACCTAACAGAATCATGATGCTGAGAAATTAGAGCTGCAATTCTTCATGGTAAAACTCTTTCAAATAACAGTTACCCCAAAGAGTTTGCCAAGTTTTGCCAGAGCTACAAGGACAACTGCAATCGGCATTTGAATGCTGACCTTTCTAAATGTGTACATATATGCATTTTATTGAACCATGCACGGGGAGGCTGTCAATATGAAGCAAAAATGCAGCAATAGCAATGCTGCATTATAATGCCTACCGGGCACAATGTGAGTGCTTTACTATGAGAACCACATAGGTACTCTAACAATCAATTAATAATACATTCATTGATTTTATATTGTGTAAAAGTGTAATACATCCAAGCATCACGATGTAAAGTTGCATAAACCTAGGCAGTGATGCCAAGGTGTAGCTTATTAACTTATTAAACACTTTTCCTATGGACATAAGTCACACAGGAGACACAATAATGGCATCTCCAAGCCCGCTGGTCTGACTGACTAACCAATAAACTGTGTGTGTATGCTAACTTTACTCAATGAGAAACAGCAGCATTACAGAGCGAGAGTAGATCAGGGGCAAACCAACATAGACAAAGGGAACTTCAAGACACAGACTATAACCATCTTTTGGAAGAGAAAGAGCATGAATAGCAAAATACCAAATAGATAAAAACTGCAATATCTTACATACAACTTTCACAACAAGAAACTTTAGATCACGTCACTCTGTTGACAGACAAATATATCTTAATTATCGCTTGGTTAAGGGATATGGCAAACAGGTTACATTAATCACATGCGACCAGCATTGTGAATCATGGGCTCAAGTGAAACTGCCACAGGCAGATGAATGTGACACCACTAACTTTAACTTCCACAAGAGTACCAGATTGACACTAGTGAACAAACACAACAGAAATCAAAGACAACAAGAAGACCAAATCCAACTCACTCAAGGCTAACTTATCTGTACATGCATGTACACTCAGATATTCAGCTTAACAAATAACTAAGCAGATCACACCAAGGAGTGAACCCAAATGATGGCTACTAACCACTGATGTAGAACACACATATGAAATTGCCCTCCTCAGAGACACTTTGAATAAGATAAAGTCAAAAGCAGCACACAACTAGCTCTATGGAGAGGATTAATCCTCTGGACAGACCATGATGTAAGCATGCTGGAGGGGGCTACTCCTTCGATATTCACTGATGCTCAGAGGATGCGAAAACGTTATATGTACACTTAGTACTATGGGCCAGAACAGCAGCATTTATATCTAGTACCACACACATGTGCCATCAATCTATTGGAATATACCAACTCATACACTAATACAAAACACTAAATCTTGAATGCTCCTTGATGGGAAAATAGCTTGCACCATTGCTCACTCACCGCTGAACTAGTACAAGGACATTTCATAGATACTACTCACAATGGGGCATATTTACTAATCTTTCACCAAATGCAGGGCAGCTAGCAAAGTTGTTGAGTTGTGTGAAAGAGAGAGAGCATAAATGCTTCATATTTACAAAGATACAGAGTCTTTTGCTCCCTTCTTGCACCGGTGCACTCTGTGCTGCCTATCGCCAACTGAAGTGCAAGTTGGCCTGCACTACGGGAGGATTGTTTTTGTGCAGGGAGGGACACCTTCCTGCACAGAAACAATCCTTAGTGGCATTTTCCTCTTTCTATATGTGCTACAGAATGCAGTAGGCATGAAAGAGCAAGTAAGAAGAAGAAAAAAAGATATTTTCCCTCAGTACGCCTCACTGGGGAAAGCATATCATTTTGTTGCATTCCCAGGTTTACTAGCTTTAGTACATCTGGGAATCCATGGGTGGATGCAGTGCTTAATATGCGCCAATGGTTTCCAGTGCACAGCACCAGCACTTAATTGTCAACATCGGCACTTATGATGGCCTATCACCTAGTGGCGCTGCCTGCCTAATTTACAAATGATAACAATAACAGTCATTTAATAATTCAGTACACATTAAAAAGAACTAACACCTGCTGCTGAAGTCATTCTAATAGTTTTGTGGTCCTGGAATAGTCTAAATTGTCACACCTGTAAGAGTGTAGTAGTTAGTTGTGTTAGTACTGTCATTGGCAGCGCTGACAGGGGCAATGGGTTGTGCAAGCTGCGTTTGTCTCCTGACGAAGGCCCTGGCACTTGTTTTTTACAAAGTAAGCGCTAGCCACAGATAAATGTGGAAAGCCCATGCTCCATCCATGAAAAATATTGAAAAATATTGTAACACATTGTGAGTCCCTGTGTTCCATTTACATTTCTTTACAAAGTCACGCAAGGTGGTGAAAATAAACCCTTGCATGGGTTTGTAAATATTAATGAAACCATTGAGTTGTTTTTGCATTGCCTTGTACAGAGGCTTGTTAAATCTGGGCCTAAACTTCTTTACACAGAAAAAAAGCAAGTGCATACCACTGAACAAAAACATTATCTCTAGTAAGGAACATACTAATCTGAGTACGTTCAACCTACAGAGGTACTAGCTCATAAAAAGTCATAGTGTAGTTTGAGTAAAACATCCCATTTGAACTAGAAAGTACTGATACACTGACCTCTGAAGTTGCATTTGACGTCTTTCTTTTACACTTATGAATTCTGTGCCAGATGTACGAACTCAAAATAGTACATACTGGAACTCTGAAAATATTTATTCTTTATACAAATAAATGCTTAACTGCAAATGGATCAATACATGGCTAAGCATTTGAGCATTACTTAGCTCTTCTTTATGCAGACGTCCAGCTGAACACCACTACAATAATAGAGGAGTACATGTTCAACCAACACTAGAGTACATCCATTTCTTTCCAAGTGCACTCATGTTTTCTTTAAAGCTCAAGTAGCTAGGTTTTGAACAAAAGCAAAACTCTGTTCTTATTCTCAAGTTGAACCTACTCAAATGAGGTTCTTTCCTCTGTAGCACCCAAAACATTTATATTATCATTGCATGCATGTTAGACTAGGCGGGAAAGTGTACATAGTAAATGTTGTATAGGAAGCATGCAAGTTGATTTGTTTTTTATTTCACAGGTCTGAAAACAATACTTACATTTACCTCTAGTCAACAACTTGATAAGCTACTTGAACAAAATTCTAAATCCTTTTTTCAAAGACAACTTCCTCGTTCTTCACTGCTAACAGTTCCATATTAAGGCACATTTTTTCACAAGCACAGTGACTCATCTGTGACAATGGGTAAATGCACAACACACAGACCAGATTTCTTTGGCAACTTCTGATATGAGGTTCTGACAAAAGCCAAAAGTGGCTACCAATCTTTATGTGTCTAGCCCTCTGGACCATAGTTTTTTTGCCCACAATGTCACCTCAGATTAGACCCATCTAATTTAAAATCATCCTTGCCCTACTCCAATAGGAACGGTCCAGTCTGAACTGCCATGCCAGGTCCTATCTGATCTGAAACACAAGCAACTAAAGACCGACTTTGCCCTAGTTGGGGATGTTCGGTCGGGAGAAGCTTGATTTTAGTGGTAAAGTGAGAATGGGACCCATATCTGGGCATACTTATCTCGCTTAGGGCATCACTAGTCTCAACCTGTGGGATGGCAACTTTGTATTACTGACACAAAAGGAACATATAGTAATGGTGTGTGCTATTGCACTTTTATGCTGCTTACTTAAAAGGAACATCTAGTAACAGTTTGTGCAATTGTATCTTTTTGCTGGAGACTCAACAGGGACATCTAGTAGCGTCCACTAGGATAGCCCCCTTCTGTTGCAGAAACAACTGCAAAATTGAGGCTTGTGCTGCTAATTAACACATTGCAGTCAGTTCTTTTGTCTTTGCTAACACTTGTTCACTTTTACTTCTCTTCTCAACTAGGTCACTTACTGAGGCCGCTTACATTCAACACAATTCCAAAGCTCTACCTGCCAAAGAGCCACCAGAAAGGCTTATGGCTTGCGACCCACAGAAATTCCTACTCTCACTTATCTGACCTACCAAATGATACTAAAGGAACACTCTTTCACAAAACATGACCTGTATTATACAGCAACCATGATGGGGTGTACAATACAATAAAGAAATATCGCTCTTGGCACAGGATATGATACATGCTAAGATAGTCCCTTGTCCAATTACAATCTTCAGTTATTTCAACTACCTCATTGCCAACACATCACAACTGCTAACTTCTTATGTTACCCTCCACAGAATCATGCTTTTCCCAATGTTTTCTTTCAATTGAGCTCTTTCAGATTTTGGTTATGGCATGTTCTTCAAAGTAATTCATGTAGCTGCTAATATTAGTAACACTTATTGTAAAATGGAAACAAGCTTGGTGTTGACATATAAACAGAGAGGCCTATTCACTATTGCTATTCCTAATCAATTTATACAGGAAATAACACTGACAAACAGGTAAAGTCATTTTAAGGCAAATTTTAACTAAACTTAAAATTGTTCCTAGTTGCTTAAATCTCTACCTTTTTTACATAAAAATGTCTAAATGTTAATCTTTTAATATACATATGTTTTAGCACAATATATTGTAAATGATAATGATAAATTATTTAAAAAAATGAAATCTCAGATAAGATAATACATAATTTGAATCTGTGGTCATGGCCTATTCAGTACACTAAGTGTTGAGGGGGGGGGGGGGGGGGGGGGAATTAACATGCCATTTTATTTCATAAAAATTAAATATACCGTAAAACATTACATTAATTTAAAAGTATTAATATGTTATACCGTAGAACATTACATTAATTTAAAAGTATTAATATGTTATATTTTAGCGTAGTTGTTTTGTCCCTTGTTCCTGTTAGGGATTTTTATTAAAAATAATACATTGTTTCTATTCATTTCCTTTCAACAGGGTGCTCTCTACCCTGATGGATATCCATACATAGGCAGAAAGGTATTAATAGTAAATTTTGAGTCTTGAATTCAGTAACGGAGGTCTGTATACCCTTATTTGATGTGGGCACTGAGCGGTCTAATTCTATGTGTAAGTATACACATGGAAATGAATTAATTTCATCCTATAGAAACTGTATATCTAGGTGTAGCTCTACATGTGAGATCTATACATATAACACTACATTTGGGAAAATAAATATCCAATAAAATATGAATTGGAGGCCCAAATCCCTCTACCTGACACAGACTACTACTTTTATTTCCAAGGCTGCAGGGTTGGATATATTTCATTTTCCCAGGACGTCAGCAATGAGCCATCTCTGTTTCATTGTACCACCCAGGAAAACTTTTTCTAGCATAACAGGTATTTGCTTGAATGGTAGAGTCAATAGGAGAAAGGACTTTATCTGACCATCACCCACTTTCTCTCACAATATGTTTGCATGTCTGGTCTGATGCTAGTCCTGATGTAGCTCTTGCATGGAAGACAAAGGTAGGACATCACTGCTAACTCTCTAGATAAATATCTCCTTATGAGCTCAGAAACAAACATTCAACAACTTACTCAGAACAGAGGGTCAATGATCTCTTTATTTGCATTTTAAATAGAAATTGACCTCAAATAAATAACAGGATGAAGCACACCAGGTTAGGCTGACAGTGCTTCAGTTTTGAAACCAATCAAATGAAAGTTAGTGAGTGTAGGTAAATTAATATACTAGTGTCTAAGCTTTGTGTTCTATAATTGTATTCCCATTTTAATATGCTCTAAATACCTTAATAATAGAACCCACAACTGCAATCAATGTCATTTACCTGCAGTAAACATGGCGGGGAAGGCTTGGGTTGCGGTGAAGAATAAGCCTCCTCTGAATGGCTTGCAAAGTGGAATGTAGAGATTTAAAGGAATAAAAGGGTACCCACTCTTTTTTTCATGCACACCATCTATCAAAGTTGAAAGAAAAAAATTATCTAGGAGATAATTCAAAGTACTGTGTACATTGTAATTATCAATCTAAATAGGTTTTATAGTACACTTCTCCTATGGTTACAAATTTTAACAAAGTAAACAATTAAATTAAATACATATGTTATACCACGATTCACACTTCTAATAGGGACAAAATGTACTCCAGCCAAGGATTGGAGTAAGTCAAGCACCACACACAGCCAGCCATTGACACTGCATCACACTCACATGGAAAACAATAGAGGCAGCAAAAGAACACTAGGGTAATTTAGCGAAAATTAAAAAAAATATTTTCTATGAATTTACCAATGTAAAAAATATATATATATTACAAGAAGTGTATTACACATGGCAGGCACATATTAATGCAAGGGGATAAGAGTGATGACTCCTACAGGTGAAATGACCTGAGATGTTGAATGTTCCTGTATAGGCCTGGATGGGCAATACATTGAAATATAACAAACCAAAAAGTTGACAAATTTAACTTTTGACGTGATAGTTCAAAAAATGGATGTAATTGGAGAAACTTTGGAAAATAAATGATTTAAATTGGATTACTATGGTGGAAGAGTATGATTTAAAATACCGACGTACATACAGCTGTGCAACCTTTGTTTGGCCTGCTACAACGGCGGGTCAATAATTCTCAGTCCTACAGGTGAAAAGCATTACTACTTCAAAAAATCATAGGCTGGCCACATACGAAATTATCTCACACTCCAAACAACTGTTTTAGATGCACTTTATCAGTCAATGTCTTTGGAGCTTTGGCCCTCATTTTAAGGAATAAGTACTTGTGGAAGAAAGCAAGGATGTATTGACAAAGAACCTAACATCTTTGTTATGTCCAGGGTAGCAGTCATTGCCAGAGAACACTTTTCCCCAAAGTTATTGTTGACATGTTTGCAGTATGGGAGCAGGAGCTTCACTCACCTACAACATGCTCCCAGGCAATCCTTGACCATGTCAAAATACTGGCTGTACTACAGTTCATGGCCACTGAGGGACAGATGTATCAAAATTTCACGCAAAGCAGTGCAGCAAGATAGGTTGCTGAGCTGTGTTGCGTGACAAGGAGATGCAGGAATGCACCATATTTTATGTTATATGGCATATTTATGTTTTCTCTTTAGAAGGGCATATTTTGTGCTGAATAGTGCACTGCAAAGCAAACACAAGGAGATGATGGACGCAGCACTGAAACTTTTCAGACACTCACCCCCAGTCACAGATCTGGGTTGAATCTATCATCATTCTTTAGCTCACTTTATCACCCCAGTTCAGACACAGCTATATGCAAATCAGTATTGGCCCTGTCCCTAAAGGGAACAGTCCAGCCCAAACTGCCAAGCCAATGTCTTCTATTGACCTAGACCGGTATCAAGCATTCTGGGACCGATTTTGGGGTAACACCCCTCTTCAACAAGTCTAGCTTGAATCCAGTGGCTAGGTGAGCAAGGGACCCACATCTAGGCATACCCTGCTAACTTAGGGCGAACAAAGCAAACACAAGGAGATTATGGATGGGTTTGCTTAGACGTGGGTCCCGTGCTATCAATGCCGCTGGAGTCAAGCTATCCTGGCTGATGAGGGGTAAAACCCCAAAAACAGTCCTAGGATGCTTGTTTCCAGTCCAGGGAGGATCTGGACTAGCAGTTCGAACTGGAGTGGTCCCAATGGGCACAGGGTCAAGACTGATTTGTATATGGCTGGGTTCAAATCGGAATGGCATGGGTGGAAACAAAAACAATGGATTTAGCCCCAGATCTCTGTACTGGGGTGAATGTATGACATTGTTCTGTATTCTGTCCATCAATTGTTAATTTTGCATTTGTCATCCCAAGTGGGACGGGTATGCCCAGACGTGGGTCAGGTGCTCTCCATGACACTGGAGTCAAGCTATCCTGCCTGATGAGGTGTGAAACCCCAAAACCGGTCCTAGGATGGTTGTTTCCAGTCCAGGGAGGATGTATGATGTTGTTTTGCATTCTGTCCATCAATTGTTCATTTTGAATAGTGCACTGCAGGCACCCTTGTGCTATGATGCAAGGGTGTCTGCATTCCAGGCAGGATTGATTATGTGCAGGAAGGGACACCATCCTGTACAAAAATACTCCTCTGAGACATTCTCCTCTTTCTGTGTGTGCTGTAGAATGCAGCAAGCATAGAAAGAGGAAAGAACAAGGCAAAACAAACGTATTTCCTTGTTGCGCCTCCCCTCTGAAAAGTTAGCATTTTGACTCGTGAAAAGTCTGGGAATGCTGAAAATCCATGAGTGGGTCTTTGAAAAACACCCACGCTCCACGGAATGCCTCTCTAGGGAAGACTAATGCAAGGCAGTGACTTGCGCTGCCTCGCGCTACTCCAGATTTTTCGCAAGGTGGCCTTGAGTGGCTTGGTAAATATCATTCTAGGTTTTTCATCATCCCGCATCCCCTTCGTGATGCAAGGGTGATACAAAACATTTGATAAATCTGGCCCTTAGTCTTTCCAGAGGGTCACGTCTAACAACCACTTCACCACAAAAAAACTAATTTTCAGCACCCGACCCCCAGCACTCAACCAATGATCAAATTGTCTGTGATTCCAGAGGCTGATTCACTGATGCATATGCTTTTTTTTATCTGAAAGCTAACGCAGCAGCAATATATTGTGTCAGTCACCTCTTTCAAATTTTTTTTTTTTCTAGAGACTTTTAGAAAATGTAGCTCATAGTTAGGTTATAACATCTTGCACTGGGGCTATATGTGCCTCTTGGGAGGGCATCACAAATGTACTCACTTATTTACTGCATTAGAATAGGTCCACATTAACCTATCAGTCACTGCCTGCATGCATACATGATGCAGTGCATTTGGAATGAAAACACATTTTAGGAGTTCTTCCACAATAATATTGAGCTTATCTAACAAGATATTAATGGAGACAATTGGAATCCAGCTACACATATTAACAAGAAGGAACTCTCTGGGAGACGTGTGGAAGGGGAATCCATTGAGAAACTAATGGAAGGGGCTCCCACCAAATTAGAGGGTGGGATGTTAAGGGTTGGAGAGGAGGATTTCAAGGCATTGGCACTGACAATCTCCCCAGGTTCCCTCCTGGACCCTATTCCACCTAGTATGTGGAAAGAAAGGCAGAGGAACTATTGAATTACCTATTTAAAATTTGTAACCAATCACTGACGTCAGGCACTGTACTTCAGGCCTGGAAGAAAGCCCTGGTTACCACATTGCTAAAGAAGCCAACAGCAGACAGGAGCGATCCCAGTATCTACCGAACAATCTCAGAGCTTCCTTTTGCAATAAAAATATGGTAAATACATTACCAAAAAGTTGACATGCTATTTGGAAAAACAATATCCTGGAATTGGAGCAAATAGGTTTTAGACCAGCCCATGGGACAGACTCCTCACTCATTCTTGCCTTGGATGAGTTAAGGATAAGAGTGGACAGTAGTGAAACAGAAGTTTTGATGTAATTAGATCTGTCAGCTGCATTTGACATGATATTTCATCACACAATAATTCTCAGTCTGCAGGAGGTAGGTGTAGATGCCATGCTCCTAAGTTGGATAGGATCCTATCTAACAGACTGATCGCAGACTATCTCACTTCTACCTTTTCGTTCAGAATTAAAGAGAAAAGAATATGAGGTACCTCCGGGCTCTGGTCTGAGCCCCATACTCTTCACCATATATCTATGACAGCTGCTGACCCTTTTGAGGTCTTATGAGATCTCATTTGTGAACCATGCAGGTGACACACAGCTGATATTGGCCTTAGATAAAAACAACCATACTCCATTGAAAGACCTGCATAGCTGCCTCATTTAGATGGCCATCTGGCTGAGAAGGAGCACCCTGAAATTCATTGGAGGAAAAACAGAGGGGCATATTAACAAGCCCCTTATCGCCGCGTTATTGGCACTTTTCTGCCGAAAACGCGGCGGTATCTGCATTGGTCTATTATCAGACAACATTAAAATATCCCACATAGTCAGGAACTTAGGAATTCTTGTGGATGACAAACTGACTCTGGAAACCCATATCAATAAAACTGCGAGCACATGCGTTGGTTTTCTCCAGAACCTCGGAAAGATTGTACCGCTCCTGTCCAGCCTGCACAAAAATTAGTGGCTTAGAGCAAAATTCTAAGCAGAACCAACTTGTGGAGTGGTGTGGCTCACTGGTTAGAGGCGGCAGACCCGGAAGCAGAGGTTGGCCCGGGACCAGGGTTCGATTCCCAACCGGAAGCAGAGGTTGGCCCGGGACCAGGGTTCGGTTCCCAACGCGGCAGGGTCTTGGGCCAAGGTCAGCGGACTCGATAATTCTCGCCTCGGTGCCTAATCTAACCATGGGTCCCACTCAGCAACTCTGGGCAATAGCTTGCTTAATCTCCACTAACGGCCCCATCAGCGCCGGGGATGCTTGTCTTCACCTTGGAGATGCCCAGGAGGGACCATCTCACAGGGAAAGCCAGGATGGGTTCCCCAGTGGTATACAGCGCCGGGACGCCCCTTTGCTGGGGCAGCTGTGCGCTTTACAAGTATACGACATTTAACATTTAACATTTAACTACTGCAATGATCTTCACTTGGGGGGCCCAGAATACTTGATGAAGAGTCTAGTTCAAGTAAACGCAGCTGCTGCTAAGCTCTTTCTTAGCAAAGCCAGATTTAACTCATCCTCTGGTACCTCAGGAGAATTAGAAGGCCTCCCAGTCAAGGAGAAAATAATCTTTAAATCCATGGTGGTTATCTATAAGGCCATAAACAAAAACAGTTCCCCTTGGCTCTGCAAAATAATTTTAGACTAGGAGAAAGAGCCATCAAAGTCAAAGCAGCTCATCTCAGGAATTTCGTCCCTGTTCCCCTTAGAGCTAGTCCAAATTTCACTGGCTTCAGAAAAACCTGAAGACCTTGCTATTTCCTCAATAGCTGTTAGTTCTTTTAAGGTTCTACTGAACGTCATTGATTTTTTAGAAGTGAGTTAACTTTGCAGGCCTTTCATAGCATGCTCTTAAGAAAAAATGTCACCCATGTTTACAAAAGGTAAGCGGTCCCTTTGTGACCCCTTCCAGTTTGTGAATGGGTCACAGCATTCTCTACGAAGTCGTTAAATTATGAATGTTTTATGACAACATTCTGGTCGCAAAACATTCATTCCTATCAGTGGTATTTGGTATTATGAAGGGAAGCTCTAAGCACGCTCCTTCCTAATTCCAAATCCCAAAAGCAAAATGAGATTCATAACAAGTTACTGAGTTACATTTTGCCTTTTGTTTATTGCAAAATGGCAAACATGAATTTTAGCGGTCGCAAATGGTCCGATGGGCTGTTTATGACTGGTAAAATGCTGCATACAGCTCGTCCTTACCTACTTACTAAGAAACATCATGGATTTGTTGCATGATCAGTTTTCATTAATTTCCTCACCCTTCCAAGGTCCAATCACACTACTTCAACAGAAGTGCCATAAGGCACACTCACATACACTTATCATCATTAAATGCACTTTTGGTATCCTCAAGTAACCTCAATTTTAAATGTCTTTACAGTATGAGGTGTTATGCTGTACCACCCAGAAGTTGTGTTCAAGATAATCGTAGCCAATTGTGTGTTGCACAGGTATGGGGCTTAAATATCATCATAACGCCTCATCTATAGCCTCATGTAGGTTCTCAGAGTGGGGCACAAAACCGAGGGCAGGTATATTGGTGCAGGATCAACTATTTGACTCATTTTTAATTTAGCAGCTTGTCCTGTTTTTACATTTATTTGTTTGGACAGTGTTGCAGTTCACCGATGAATGTTGGATTATTATCACTTTAAATAGGTTAAAAATATTTCAGTTCATGGAAACAGTGGATGTGTCACTTTTTAGTGCACAGTAGCTCGAACTAATCAAAACTAAAAGATGGGAACATGCTCAGGGGAGATAAGACACTGAAAACAAAGCAATGTGTCAGTTCCTTACTCTCATGGGAGGGGATGTGTTGATTCCTTACTGCCAGAGGAGGTGATGCATTGATTCCTTGCTGTGGTGCAAAGGTGGTGATGCGTTCATTCCTTGCTGTAAGGAGAGCAAATGTATGGATTCCCTTCTGCAAGGAAAGGCGATGCAACAAGTTTGGGACACGCTGCCTCAGTTCCTTACTTCTGGGCAACCTCGATGAATACTTGGTGTACAGGTGCAATGAGTGGAAAATCCAGGTACGCTGGGGTCGATGTGGAGGCCACAAAACAGGCACTACTTCGATTCTCTAGCCGCAAGCTGGTGATGCCCCAAATCTTCAGCTGCACAGCAGGACCTGAGTCAGAGTTGGAGCTGGTGCCTAGGACATCAGTGACACAGTGCTCAGGATTCAGACTGCGGAGATCTTGAGCTGCACGACAGGTGCTGCATTAAAGTTTACTGAACAATATAGACATCTATGTAGTTACCAGACCTCCTTGATTTTAGGTATGACATCTTGTTTGTCTTGTTGTTTTATTTCCAGGTCATCATTGTTACTTGTTCCTCCCTCAACCCTAACGTATAAGATTTCTCAGGGGGCCATTCAGCTGTCAGCCACATAATATCTGCTTTTGTGGAGGCTATTAATGTTCTAGTAAGAAGAGGTGAAATAGAAAATGGCCAAAAACATGCGCCCCCAAGCCAGAAAGCGTATCCCCTGGTTTGGAAGAAAAAAATATTTTATAATTTACACTTATAACTTTCATTTTAGCAGTCAACTTTCTTTTAGGATCTTTCCCAGTGGTTTCGAAATGTGTATGTTAGTCTATTCATTTCATATACCCTTATGTAATAGACTTGTACTCTGATTTTCCCAATAAGTTTACCTTACCCTTATGATAAAAGACACCATTGTTTTACTTTTGCCCAAACACTGTTTATAGTATTTTTGTCACCATTATATTACTGTTGGACAGTGGTTTATTAATAGTGATAAGTAGCAACCTACCACTAGTAATAAAGCCACAAACACAATAAAAGTTTCAGTCAAGGTCTCAATAAATGATTCCCTTGCTCAACCCTTGGTAGCTGGCTAATAGCAGGCATGCTTAACTTAGCAGACAGGTGTGTAAAGCATTTAAAAACACCAATCCACATAAATAAGTAATACAAAATGCACAATAAGAATCTAACACCAATTGATAAAAATAGGTTTTTTTAAATCAACAAATAGACACCAAAAGAAGCAGAATTCAATCTAGGAACCGGAATTTGAATTTTTAACAACTTAAAGTAAAACTAGCGTTTAGCAGCAGATACAGCTCAAAGGGTTGTTTCTTTATGTAGGAAAGTTGTCCACAGCACCAGTCAAGGGTTGAGATGCTCTGGGATGCCTCTTGGGGTCTGGGACAACAACTCCCACAACGCACCTGGTCAACCAATGGAGATTTTTACACAAATGTCTCCAAACCTTTGGAACTACTTCCTGAAGTCCCTCTCATTGGTTCAAAGTGTCCAAACCTCAAACTCAAAAGTCTACAAGCACGGAGATGGTCCTTGGGATGTTTGTACTACGTTTCCCACAATGCAACTGGCCAAATTCTTAAAAGTGACTGGACGTCATCCAGGATGCGCACGTCTTGGTGGAGACGATGCGAGTGGGCTTTGTTAACCTGTACCTTTCGGGTAGTCCACTCCTTAATCCTTGTCAAGCCAGGCAAAGTCCTTGGAGCTGTAGTACCAGATTGTGCAGCAGGTGAATTCCTTCAGAGTGCAGTCCTTAGGGTGCAGATCAGGGTTCCAGCAGGGCAGTCCATCTTCTCCTGGTTGTTGCAGGCATTAGATCTGAGTTACAATTCTCATCCCACAGGAAAACCTTTGTCTCTCTAGCAGGACGCTTAACATCTTATTAAGACAGCTTGACTCTGCCTGGCAGAGGCTAGCCAGTCTCAGACAAGGGCTTCTGGAAGGTTGGATTTTGGCTCACAGAAAAGAAAGTTCCTTCAAATTTTCTATAATAGGTATAACAAATCTAACAATGGCAAGTTGTTAGATTTATCAGTACTATTATTTTAAGTCTGTGAATTAGCTCCTTTCTATCAACATTTATACTTTATTAAAGTATTCCCATGTTAGCCTATGGGTTATCCTATGGAGCCAGTGCATTATAATGGACACAAAGAAATTGGCAGTTTTTCCATCTCCCTGGCATATAAAACATAGTTAATTTATAATGTCCCTGCCTATAGTTACAAGGCACCCTACCCCTGCAGCAATTAGGGGAGACCTTACCCGCCATGAAAAGGCTTAAGGGGGTTGGCTTTGGGGGTTCGTTGCTGGCCTCCCTTGTGTTGGGTAACCCTGGGCGAAGTACTTCGCCCTTTGTGAAGTAGGCGTAGAAGGCAACACTACGCCCACTCCATGGGCGTAGCGAAGTTGGCCGCCACCCGCCTCCCTCCCGCCCTCCCCTACATACCTTATTTTTTTTAAATAGCATTAGAAAAGGAAATAAAAAGCACTTACCTGGTCCGCTGCGTCCCGGGGCTCCCTCTTCTAATCGCGCCACCGTCTTGGATACCAATGCGCATGCGCGGCCGCCCGCGCATGCGCATTTCTCGTGAAGCCCCACTATGCCTACTACGCCCACCGTTAGTGTTGGGGGTGGTAGTGGTGCACTGGGGGTTACCCATTGAACTCCCACTACATTTCCCTGCACTATGTGTCAGGCACTGCATGGTGCCTGCCACGTAGTGCAGGGAAATAACCAACATGGCTGTTTAGCATTGCGGCAGTTGCTGCTGGCTGCAGCACCCGCCGCAATGTTAAACGGGCTGGATGCAGCTGCCATGGTGGCAGTCACCTAGTAAGTTGTGGTGTGGAACCGCAGCCTTACAGGCACAGTCACCTCTGTGAACTGTTTCATACACCGTATTTTATAAATGCAATGCTTATATAGTGATAGGACTGTAATACATTGTGCTTTTGGCATTTCATGATCTAGTAGATCTATGTAGTGGATAAGTACTATTTACTCAGAACAGTCATCAAGGTGCACAGGAATTTATAATGGTCATTCTTGGATATTAAGAAGAAGAAATAAGTATTGATTACTTATTTGGACTGAGTTGCACATGAAACCATGAGTGTGAAAAATGCTTTTTTACATCTACCGCTAAAATAAATTCTGAATGATTTCTGTACTTAACACTACCAGATTCCAAAACAGTGTGCTTTGACAGACTGATCAAAAAGTTGAACTGAAATACGACCTGTCCAAATTGTAGCTCAGATATTCTGTCTACATTGCATATACTAAGAAGCAGAAAATACCTTATATTAATGTGACAATGATGCAGAGCAGACCGATCTAAATTGGAAACAGACATTACAAACTTCAAAACAGGACAAATATCAATTTCTGGAAGAACTTATACTACTATGGCTATCATATTTCATTCGGGACTTACTGTAACATCTGGACACTATACTGTGCAATGACAGCAACCTTCAATTAAAACAAAAAATGTCTTTCAAACTTCCAAATTCTTACCACTTGTTTCTTCAACCAAAGGATTTCTGAATAAAAAAGAAAGGGATCTATGGTATTTCTTCTATGAAGATCATCAGTGTTTAAGACATCATTCAGGCTACCAGGGGTGATGTTTTCAAAAGAATCTCCAAAATTCAAGTGTGCTTTATATCTATTAGTACTATTGTACTAGGTATAATAATACAGCAGTTATTTTTAACATATTTACGTTTAAATTAGTACAGTAACTGTAGATAAAACAATGTATTAAATAATTGCAGTGAGTGCAATGCATTGTGTCATTTATTTGTAGTGCTATACTGTGCAGTTTTCATTTTTCTACAATCCATGTGATTTTTTTCCCTACTGTTCAATGATGAATCTTTATGCAGTGCACCATGTATGGCGTACAAATATGAAAGCAGTGAACAGTAAAAAAGGGAAAATGAAATGTTTTACTATAATTTGATATGCTGTTACAGCATAACAATGTGTACTGTTTTGTTTCTGAAATGTTGTAATTATAATACTAACTTACATTTATGTCCTATTTCTTTTTCAACAGTGGTTGGAGCTCTCTGTCTTTAGATGTGTCAACATACTTGTAGTTCCACACAAATAATTTTACATATCCCAGTAGAGGGTCTTGGCATATAAAAATCAATTTACATGTTTTTCTATCACTTTGCTTTGCCTGAATGGGATGGTGAAAATCTGCAATCTAATTGTTTGATGCTTTGCTGAGGGTTGTTCCACCAAAGAAAGAACTGTGTTCAAAAGGGTGCAACAACTGCTCCTCACTACCACCCTATGCCATTTTATTTTTAAATCATGTAAAAAACACTAACATTGAATTTAGAAAAAAAGAGCAGGTGCTGAATTAAAAAGGTTTTTTTACGATCTTTATGATTATTTTTCCCCACTGTTCAAGGACAAATCGTTACACAGTACATTGATTATAGTGTACAATTACAATACCTGAGAACTGCAAAAAAGGGAAATGGATTTCTAAAGTTTGAAATATTACTACAGCATAAACGAATTTGACTGTTTTGTCTATACTACAAACATATGCATTAGAGCAACTAAAAGATTATTGTAGATTGTTGTAAGAAGTATTACTAACTTATATATGTTTTCTTTTTGTTTTGAAACAAATGAATCATACCATCTATTGGATTTAAACTGTACACCAAGCAAGACTATCATATACCCACGCATACACCCACTCACTCACCCACGAAATTAATAACACACTGACTCACTTTCCAATATAGATATTACCACATGTACTCAATCACCCACACGGATACTCACACATCCACTCACTCGATCGTACAGCTATTAACACACACATTCACTCACTCACCCATAAAACCACTCATATACCCACTCAGTCATTAATACAATCATTAACACACCCAGTCACTCTGCCATGTAACCAATGATACATCTGATCACTCACCCATACAGTTACAAACACATCCATTCACTCAGTTGCTCATATACCCACTCAGTCATGTATGCAGCTACTAACATAGTCAGTCGCCCATACAGCTAGTGACACACTGTAACGGGGTGAGGGCGACGGGATCCGAGGAGTGGTGGACACCCGGAAATGACTCCTTAATACCTCCTTCCTTGCAGACGGACACATGGGGAGCAGGTCAGGACGGACTCGAGGAGCAAGAAAACGGCGCCTTTAACTGGAAATACACAGAGGAGGAAGACACTCCCTCTGCATACGTCAGAGGTACAGGATTGGTTAAAGCCCAGGAAGTGCTTTACTCGGTGTGTGACATCACCCTGGAGGAGGCGAGGAGCGTTGTTGGTGAGCGGGCGAGAGAAGTTTGTAGCAGCGAAGGAGTACGAGGAAGGACCGAAGAACATCCCGGAGGAAGAGCTGAAGAGGAGTCCCACGGAGAGCCAGGAGGCCAACGAACCCATGAGCCGCCGTGCCACTCTCCCGGGGGAGGAGCGTGGCTAGCCCAGGTACGGCAGCGTATGGCAGCTTGGGTGGGAAGCAAGCGTAAATAAAACAGAGCCCGAGTGTGACTTCCCTCGTATACCCCCGCCTTATGTTTCCCTTACCCCGCGTGTAACCCTCACTGTCTGTAAATCCCAAAACCACTCCACTGAACTTAAGATACGAGTCACCGGTGAAACCCTCCCTCACTTCACACGGCCCCTTGGGTGCAACCCCCAGTAGACCGGATAACTAACGGCTCCCTTTTCTGTTGGTCTCTTTTGCATGGGAACCGGAACCAAGCGACTGCCTTCTGACCAGACCTCGAGGTGCCTCTCATCCGTAGGAAGAAGAGACAAACGAACGCCAAAACGGATCCGAGTCAATTTGCTAAAGAGAGACTTACATTTCGAACAAGGAGAACTTCAATGTTAAAGTCCCCTCGGGGCATTCCAATAAAACCATCTTTAACCCCAAGACGTGGTGTTACTCTAGTTCCTGACCCACAACCAGGTACAACTGTAACTCCTGGTCCAACAGCCCAGCCCACACACACACAGTCAGTTAATTATCAAGGCACTCACATACCCACTAACTCACCCATACAGATACACACTCACTCATCCATACAGTCACTCATGCATCTACTCTGTCACTTATACAATACCTAACACATGCAATCACTCTGCCATATAACCATTGACACACCCAATCACTCACCCATATAGTTACAAATGCACCTTCTCACTCACCCATACACCCACTCAGTAACCCATATAATCACTAATACACCAAGTCACTCTTCCATGTAATGACTGACACACCAAATCACTCATCCATACAGCAACAAACACACCCACTCAATCACCCATAGACCTACTCATACACATACTCATACACACACACCCACTCACTCACCAATACAGTCACATATGCACCACCTCGATTTATCATACATACACTCACATACTCATTCGCAAAGCAATACACCCACTGACATACTCACTCACCCACCCACAAACCCACACACCCACTTACTCAAACACTTAATTATCCACATACTCACTAATGAACCCACTCACTCAGGAACACAGAAACTCACTCACTCATACATACACAAACATGCAGTATATCTTTTTTTAAACAAAGATAGGTGGTTTTAATTTCAGAACTTTGTTGTAGTTTTTATAACATTTTGGATTTTTTGGGGTTTCTTTTACAAATAACTGGAAAATGTTTTAAAAGAAAAAGCTGAAAACTGAGGAAACAAGTGTCATTCAAAGAGACAAAAATGAACTCTTATGCACTTTTACAGTTTCCAAAAGTGAAGCAACAGATTTTACCCCTACAGTTAGAATTGTTTTACAGTCCAAACAAAAAGTGTAATTTCTTTGAAATTCTGGTGAGTTCTTTGGGAACTGATTGCTAGACCTCAGATGGTAGAGGGTCTCCAGGAGCAATTGGTGTTGCAGTTGAGACAGATGGATCCCTGCACTTCTTGCCTCTGTGCTCTGTTCAACTCCTTAGAGTGGTACGTCTTCAGATGATTCAACATACTTGTGTTTCATGAATACTTCTTGGGTATACCCCTGGATAAATCTTCTCATATATTGAGCACTTCACATGCTTAGCAATACCTTTCTTCTACCCAGAAGGGATGACAAAAAAGTCCCAGAAAATTGATTGGTGCTTCACTGTGGGTTCCTCCTCCAAATAACTGTCTTCATCAAGGTGTGGCTGCTGATATTCACCGCCACCAAAGGTCATTTTATTTGTAAATAATTTCTCAAAAATAAACAAAATAAATATTCAAATTGAAATGAGCAGGTGCTGAAATGTGAACCTCCAATCTCAGCACTGGAAGTCTGAAGAAATGAAAACAGGGTGGGGACTTTGTTTAGAATAATCAAAAATGTCCTGTCCAATGAAATCCCTTTATTTCATAGTCATGTTATATTTGTGAAATCATTGCAAACATCGACGTATTTGTTATTATGGTATATAAACTAAAGAAGTGTTTAACCATAAAATTATTTATGCAAGTTCTCGCTTTATATTTTATATTAATAAACTACTGATCACAAATATTGATTACAATATGTGTATATTTCAATTTCAATGTAAGCTTTATTATGACAAAATGTCATAAAAGCTACAAAATAAAAATGACATTACTATTATTTTAAAAAGAGAGTGCAAACATACAGCGTATTTGATCAGCGTTTGGAAATCATTTGTTTGCCACAATCTACCTGAAATTCCTGCCACTTGCTTGCCTCTTGTTGGTTACAAGTTCCTCGTGCTGCCCTCGTAGTCTGCTTACTGGAAAGCAGGTCCATCTTTTGTCACACTCTGGTGGGACTCGGTGTCCCAGGGTGCAAAGCTGGTAATTCACCGCAGCTGCTGAGGGGGAGGCATGTCCATCGCACTTTAAAGCGCAGACCGGCCCGCGCCGTGGGACGCGTGCAGGCCGCGCCTGGGCAAAGCACGGGCCAAGGAAGGGCCTGTCCTTGCCTGTCATTACCCGGAGGAGACTGGGCTGAGTCGCCCCTATAACAACGGCTGTACGGGGTCTCATTGCTTAACTTATCAGGCACACTACATCCAGGTATTGTGACACCTTTACACCGCTTGTATTCCATCGTTCGCATACTTTGTGTTGCTGATCCTGGCTCTGCAAAATAATTTTAGACTAGGAGAAAGAGCCATCAAAGTCAAAGCAGCTCATCTCAGGAATTTCGTCCCTGTTCCCCTTAGAGCTAGTCCAAATTTCACTGGCTTCAGAAAAACCTGAAGACCTTGCTATTTCCTCAATAGCTGTTAGTTCTTTTAAGGTTCTACTGAACGTCATTGATTTTTTAGAAGTGAGTTAACTTTGCAGGCCTTTGACTGGAAAGGTTTCATAGCATGCTCTTAAGAAAAAATTTCACCCATGTTCACAAAAGGTAAGCGGTCCCTTTGTGACCCCTTCCAGTTTGTGAATGCGTCAAGCCTTCGCTACGAAGTCGTTAAATTATGAATGTTTTATGACAACATTCTGGTCGCAAAACATTCATTCCTATCAGTGGTATTTGGTATTATGAAGGGAAGCTCTAAGCACGCTCCTTCCTAATTCCAAATCCTAAAAGCAAAATGAGATTCATAACAAGTTACTGAGTTACATTTTGCCTTTTGTTTATTGCAAAATGGCAAACATGAATTTTAGCGGTCGCAAATGGTCCGATGGGCTGTTTGTGACTGGTAAAATGCTGCATACAGCTCGCCCTTACCTACTTACTAAGAAACATCATGGATTTGTTGCACGATCAGTTTTCATTAATTTCCTCACCTTTCCAAGGTCCAATCACACTACTTCAACAGAAGTGCCATAAGGCACACTCACATACACTTATCATCATTAAATGCACTTTTGGTATCCTCAAGTAACCTCAATTTTAAATGTCTTTACAGTATGAGGGGTTATGCTGTACCACCCAGAAGTTGTGTTCAAGATAATCGTAGCCTATTGTGTGTTGCACAGGTATGGGGCTTAAATATCATCATAACGCCTCATCTATAGCCTCGTGTAGGTTCTCAGAGTGGGGCACAAAACCGAGGGCAGGTATATTGGTGCAGGATCAACTATTTGACTCATTTTTAATTTAGCAGCTTGTCCTGTTTTTACATTTATTTGTTTGGACAGTGTTGCAGTTCACCGATGAATGTTGGATTATTATCACTTTAAATAGGTTAAAAATATTTCAGTTCATGGAAACAGTGGATGTGTCACTTTTTAGTGCACAGTAGCTCGAACTAATCAAAACTAAAAGATGAGAACAGGCTCAGGGGAGATAAGACACTGAAAACAAAGCAATGTGTCAGTTCCTTACTCTCATGGGAGGGGATGTGTTGATTCCTTACTGCCAGAGGAGGTGATGCACCATTGATTCCTTGCTGTGGTGCAAAGGTGGTGATGCGTTGATTCCTTGCTGTAAGGAGAGCAAATGTATGGATTCCCTTCTGCAAGGAAAGACGATGCAACAAGTTTTGGACACGCTGCCTCAGTTCCTTACTTCTGGGCAACCTCGATGAATACTTGGTGTACAGGTGCAATGAGTGGAAAATCCAGGCACGCTGGGGTCGATGTGGAGGCCACAAAACAGGCACTACTTTGATTCTCTAGCCGCAAGCTGGTGATGCCCCAAATCTTCAGCTGCACAGCAGGACCTGAGTCAGAGTTGGAGCTGGTGCCTAGGACATCAGTGACACAGTGCTCAGGATTCAGACTGCGGAGATCTTGAGCTGCACGACAGGTGCTGCATTAAAGTTTACTGAACAATATAGACATCTATGTAGTTACCAGACCTCCTTGATTTAGGTATGACATCTTGTTTGTCTTGTTGTCTTATTTCCAGGTCACAAATGTTACTTGTTCCTCCCTCAACCCTAACGTATCAGATTTCTCAGGGGGCCATTCAGCTGTCAGCCACATAATATCTGCTTTTGTGGAGGCTATTAATGTTCTAGTAATAAGAGGTGAAATAGAAAATGGCCAAAAACATGCGCCCCCAAGCCAGAAAGCGTATCCCCTGGTTTGGAAGAAAAAAATATTTTATAATTTACACTTATAACTTTCATTTTAGCAGTCAACTTTCTTTTAGGACCTTTCCCAGTGCGTATGTTAGTCTATTCATTTCATATACCCTTATGTAATAGACTTGTACTCTGATTTTCCCAATAAGTTTACCTTACCCTTATGATAAAAGACACCATTGTTTTACTTTTGCCCAAACACTGTTTATAGTATTTTTGTCACCATTATATTACTGTTGGACAGTGGTTTATTAATAGTGATAAGTAGCAACCTACCACTAGTAATAAAGCCACAAACACAATAAAAGTTTCAGTCAAGGTCTCAATAAATTATTCCCTTGCTCAACCCTTGGTAGCTGGCTAATAGCAGGCATGCTTAACTTAGCAGACAGGTGTGTAAAGCATTTAAAAACACCAATACACATAAATAAGTAATACAAAATGCACAATAAGAATCTAACACCAATTGATAAAAATAGGTTGTATTTTAATCAACAAATAGACACCAAAACAAGCAGAATTCAATCTAGGAACCGGAATTTGAATTTTTAACAACTTAAAGTAAAACTAGCGTTTAGCAGCAGATACAGCTCAAAGGGTTGTTTCTTTATGTAGGAAAGTGGTCGACAGCACCAGTCAAGGGTTGAGATGCTCTGGGATGCCTCTTGGGGTCTGGGACAACAACTCCCACAGCGCACCTGGTCAACCAATGGAGATTTTTACACAAATGTCTCCAAACCTTTGGAACTACTTCCTGAAGTCCCTCTCATGGGTTCAAAGTGTCCAAACCTCAAACTCAAAAGTCTACAAGCACGGAGATGGTCCTTGGGATGTTTGTACTACGTTTCCCACAATGCAACTGGCCAAATTCTTAAAAGTGACTGGACGTCATCCAGGATGCGCACGTCTTGGTGGAGACGATGCGAGTGGGCTTTGTTAACTGTACCTTTTGGGTAGTCCACTCCTTAATCCTTGTCAAGCCAGGCAAAGTCCTTGGAGCTGTAGTACCAGATTGTGCAGCAGGTGAATTCCTTCAGATTGCAGTCCTTAGGGTGCAGATCAGGGTTCCAGCAGGGCAGTCCATCTTCTCCTGGTTGTTGCAGGCATTAGATCTGAGTTTCAATTCTCATCCCACAGGAAAACCTTTGTCTCTCTAGCAGGACGCTTAACATCTTATTAAGACAGCTTGACTCATCCTGGCAGAGGCTAGCCAGTCTCAGACAAGGGCTGCTGGAAGGTTGGATTTTGGCTCACAGAAAAGAAAGTTCCATCATATTTTCTATAATAGTTATAACAAATCTAACAATGGCAAGTTGTTAGATTTATCAGTACTATTATTTTAAGTCTGTGAATTAGCTCCTTTCTATCAACATTTATACTTTATTAAAGTATTCCCATGTTAGCCTATGGGTTATCCTATGGAGCCAGTGCATTATAATGGAGACAAAGAAATTGGCAGTTTTTCCATCTCCCTATCATATAAAACATAGTTAATTTATAATGTCCCTGTCTATAGTTACAAGGCACCCTACCCCTGCAGCAAGTAGGGGAGACCTTACCCGCCATGAAAAGGCTTAAGGGGGTTGGCTTTGGAGGTTATTTGCTGGCCTCCCTTGTGTTGGGTAACCCTGGGCGAAGTACTTCGCTACGCCCACGGAGTGGGCGTAGTGTTGCCTACTTCGTCCTTTGTGAAGTAGGCGTAGAAGGCAACACTACGCCCACTCCATGGGCGTAGCGAAGTTGGCCGCCACCCGCCTCCCTCCCGCCCTCCCCTACATACCTTATTTTTGTTAAATAGCCTTAGAAAAGGAAATAAAAAGCACTTACCTTGTCCGCTGCGTCCCGGGGCTCCCTCTTCTAATCACGCCACCGTCTTAGATACCAATGCGCATGCGCGGCCGCCCGCGCATGCGCATTTCTCGTGAAGCCCCACTACACCTACTATGCCCACCGTTAGTGTTGGGGGTGGTAGTGGTGCACTGGGGGTTACCCATTGAACCCCCACTACATTTCCCTGCACTATGTGTCAGGCACTGCATGGTGCCTGCCACGTAGTGCAGGGAAATAACCAACATGGCTGTTTAGCATTGCGGCAGTTGCTGCTGGCTGCAGCACCCGCCGCAATGTTAAACGGGCTGGATGCAGCTGCCATGGTGGCAGTCACCTAGTAAGTTGTGGTGTGGAACCGCAGCCTTACAGGCACCGTCACCTCTGTGAACTGTTTCATACACCGTATTTTATAAATGCAATGCTTATATAGTCATAGGACTGTAATACATTGTGCTTTTGGCATTTCATGATCTAGTAGATCTATGTAGTGGATAAGTACTATTTACTCAGAACAGTCATCAAGGTGCACAGGAATTTATAATGGTCATTCTTAGATATTAAGAAGAAGAAATAAGTATTGATTACTTATTTGGACTGAGTTGCACATGAAACCATGAGTGTGAAAAATGCTCTTTTACATCTACCCGTAAAATAAATTCTGAATGATTTCTGTACTTAACACTACCAGATTCCAAAACAGTGTGCTTTGACAGACTGATCAAAAAGTTGAACTGAAATACGACCTGTCCAAATTGTAGCTCAGATATTCTGTCTACATTGCATATACTAAGAAGCAGAAAATACCTTACATTAATGTGACAATGATGCAGAGCAGACCGATCTAAATTGGAAACAGACATTACAAACTTCAAAACAGGACAAATATCAATTTCTGGAAGAACTTATACTACTATGGCTATCATATTTTATTAAGGACTTACTGTAACATCTGGACACTATACTGTGCAATGACAGCAACCTTCAATTAAAACAAAACATGTCTTTCAAACTTCCAAATTCTTACCACTTGTTTCTTCACCAAAGGATTTCTGAATAAAAAAGAAAGGGATCTATGGTATTTCTTCTATGAAGATCATCAGTGTTTAAGACATCATTCAGGCTACCAGGGGTGATGTTTTCAAAAGAATCTCTAAAATTCAAGTGTGCTTTATATATATTAGTACTATTGTACTAGGTATAATAATACAGCAGTTATTTTTAACATATTTATGTTTAAATTAGTACAGTAACTGTAGATAAAACAATGTATTAAATAATTGCAGTGAGTGCAATGCATTGTGTCATTTATTTGTAGTGCTATACTGTGCAGTTTTCATTTTTCTACAATCCATGTGATTTTTTTCCCTACTGTTCAAGGATGAATCTTTATGCAGTGCACCATGTATGGCGTACAAATATGAAAGCAGTGAACAGTAAAAAAGGGAAAATGAAATGTTTTACTATAATTTGATATGCTGTTACAGCATAACAATGTGTACTGTTTTGTTTCTGAAATGTTGTAATTATAATACTAACTTACATTTATGTCCTATTTCTTTTTCAACAGTGGTTGGAGCTCTGTGTCTTTAGATGTGTCAACATACTTGTAGTGCCACACAAATAATTTTACATATCCCAGTAGAGGGTCTTGGCATATAAAAATCAATTTACATGTTTTTCTATCACTTTGCTTTTCCTGAATGGGATGGTGAAAATCTGCAATTTAATTGTTTGATGCTTTGCTGAGGGTTGTTCCACCAAAGAAAGAACTGTGTTCAAAAGGGTGCAACAACTGCTCCTCACTACCACCCTATGCCATTTTATTTTTAAATCATGTAAAAAACACTAACATTGAATTTAGAAAAAAAGATCAGGTGCTGAATTAAAAAGGTTTTTTACGAACTTTATGATTATTTTTCCCCACTGTTCAAGGAAAAATCGTTACACAGTACATTGATTATAGTGTACAATTACAATACCTGAGAACTGCAAAAAAGGGAAATGGATTTCTAAAGTGTGAAATATTACTACAGCATAAACGAATTTGACTGTTTTGTCTATACTACAAACATATGCATTAGAGCAACTAAAAGATTATTGTAGATTGTTGTAAGAAGTATTACTAACTTATATATGTTTTCTTTTTGTCTTGAAACAAATGAATCATACCATCTATTGGATTGAAACTGTACACCAAGCAAGACTATCATATACCCACGCATACACCCACTCACTCACCCACGAAATTAATAACACACTGACTCACTTTCCAATATAGATATTACCACATGTACTCAATCACCCACACGGATACTCACACATCCACTCACTCGATCGTACAGCTATTAACACACACATTCACTCACTCACCCATAAAACCACTCATATACCCACTCAGTCATTAATACAATCATTAACACACCCAGTCACTCTGCCATGTAACCAATGATACATCTGATCACTCACCCATACAGTTACAAACACATCCACTCACTCAGTTGCTCATATACCCACTCAGTCATGTATGCAGCTACTAACATAGTCAGTCGCCCATACAGCTAGTGACACACACAGTCAGTTAATTATCAGGGCTCTCACATACCCACTAACTCACCCATACAGATACACACTCACTCATCCATACAGTCACTCATGCATCTACTCTGTCACTTATACAATACCTAACACATGCAATCACTCTGCCATATAACCATTGACACACCCAATCACTCACCCATATAGTTACAAATGCACCTACCCACTCACCCATACACCCACTCAGTAACCCATATAATCACTAATACACCAAGTCACTCTTCCATGTAATGACTGACACACCAAATCACTCATCCATACAGCAACAAACACACCCACTCAATCACCCATAGACCTACTCATACACATACTCATACACACACCCCCACTCACTCACCAATACAGTCACATATGCACCCCCTCGATTTCTCATACAAACACTCACATACTCATTCGCAAAGCAATACACCCACTGACATACTCACTCACCCACCCACAAACCCACACACCCACTTACTCAAACACTTAATTATCCACATACTCACTAATGAACCCACTCACTCAGGAACACAGAAACTCACTCACTCATACATACACAAACATGCAGTATATCTTTTTTTAAACAAAGAGATGTGGTTTTAATTTCAGAACTTTGTTGTAGTTTTTATAACATTTTGGATTTTTTGGGGTTTCTTTTACAAATAACTGGAAAATGTTTTAAAAGAAAAAGCTGAAAACTGAGGAAACAAGTGTCATTCAAAGAGACAAAAATGAACTCTTATGCACTTTTACAGTGTCCAAAAGTGAAGCAACAGATTTTACCCCTACAGTTAGAATTGTTTTACAGTCCAAACAAAAAGTGTAATTTCTTTGAAATTCTGGTGAGTTCTTTGGGAACTGATTGCTAGACCTCAGATGGTAGAGGGTCTCCAGGAGCAATTGGTGTTGCAGTTGAGACAGATGGATCCCTGCACTTCTTGCCTCTGTGCTCTGTTCAACTCCTTAGAGTGGTATGTCTTCAGATGATTCAACATACTTGTGTTGCATGAATACTTCTTGGGCATACCCCTGGATAAATCTTCTCATATATTGAGCACTTCACATGCTTAGCAATACCTTTCTTCTACCCGGAAGGGATGACAAAAAAGTCCCAGAAAATTGATTGGTGCTTCACTGGGGGTTCCTCCTCCAAATAACTGTCTTCATCAAGGTGTGGCTGCTGATATTCACCGCCACCAAAAGTCATTTTATTTGTAAATAATTTCTCAAAAATAAACAAAATAAATATTCAAATTGAAATGAGCAGGTGCTGAAATGTGAACCTCCAATCTCAGCACTGGAAGTCTGAAGAAATGAAAACAGGGTGGGGACTTTGTTTAGAATAATCAAAAATGTCCTGTCCAATGAAATCCCTTTATTTCATAGTCATGTGATATTTGTGAAATCATTGCAAACATCGACGTATTTGTTATTATGGTATATAAACTAAAGAAGTGTTTAACCATAAAATTATTTATGCAAGTTCTCACTTTATATTTTATATTAATAAACTACTGATCACAAATATTGATTACAATATGTGTATATTTCAATTTCAATGTAAGCTTTATTTCGACAAAATGTCATAAAAGCTACAAAATAAAAATGACATTACTATTATTTTAAAAAGAGAGTGCAAACATACAGCGTATTTGATCAGCGTTTGGAAATCATTTGTTTGCCACAATCTACCTGAAATTCCTGCCACTTGCTTGCCTCTTGTTGGTTACAAGTTCCTCGTGCTGCCCTCGTAGTCTGCTTACTGGAAAGCAGGTCCATCTTTTGTCACACTCTGGTGGGACTCGGTGTCCCAGGGTGCAAAGCTGGTAATTCACCGCAGCTGCTGAGGGGGAGGCGTGTCCATCGCACTTTAAAGCGCAGACCGGCCCGCGCTGTGGGACGCGTGCAGGCCGCGCCTGGGCAAAGCACGGGCCAAGGAAGGGCCTGTCCCTGCCTGTCATTACCCGGAGGAGACTGGGCTGAGTCGCCCCTATAACAACGGCTGTACGGGGTCTCATTGCTTAACTTATCAGGCACACTACATCCAGGTATTGTGACACCTTTACACCGCTTGTATTCCATCGTTCGCATACTTTGTGTTGCTGATCCTGGGTCCTAATAATGAGCAAGCGTATAGGAGTTGTGGGGACACTGGATGCTTTTGTCATTAGGGCAGAATCCATGCTTTCACATGAGATTGAACTGACAGAGAGGCGCCTTTCTCTTGACCCTTTGTTTTCTCAGAGACGTTCCTCTCTGGGTCCTACTACCGTGGGTTATGCTCCTCAAATACTCATTTTTGCTACTGTTTAATGTCTCCCTGAACCCCCCTCTGCATCTACATCTGTAACTGACCAGGATGCCCTCACTGCGGAGACATTGTTGGGGTAGAGCCTAAAGACCCCAGACATCTAAATCCCATGCTGGGGCTCAGATGAAGGAGCCATTAGTAAAGCGAAGGAGGGGCGCAGGTACTCAAAATTCTAAACAACAGTAGTGTCCTCGGCGTACAAATGGAGAAACTGCATTTACTTGTTCCCTCAGTACTCAGACCAAAGCTGTATTTCCTGTTTTGTCTGGCCCCTTACACTGTGCCCCTGGGAATGAGATTGACAATACCTCCGTGGAGGCTGTCAGCGATTTTGCCTCCGCGCGCTCTAAAGAACTTTCAGATAACAGCCTTGCCTTGCTTCAATGGCGTTTGGAACTTATGGATACTGTTTTGACCAGCTTGATTGCTAAAATAGATGCCCTACATCCCACTAATACCACTATTACCGTTGGGGAGGGTGCAGGCTTAGCTGTTCCAGTTGTATCTGATGTCATTACTAATGCTGTCTCTTCTACCTTGGACAACCTGTTGACCAGGGTTATTGGAATAGAGGTCCTCTTAAAAAAAGGCCAGGGAACCTCCATAAATCACTCTATGCATAATCCATCGATTTCTGCACAGAATGCCGCCAACACAGCCTCTCAGTTGCATAGGGAATCCTCACACCCCCCAGATAGCGCTCCTTACGGCCACAAGGGCTCCAGTAGTATGTTCCATACTAGAGTCCCTGTTGTAATAACACTAGGGATATACAGCACTCGTCTATTTTTTGTGCGACACTCCCTGTTAGGGAGCAGTTTATTTTGAATTGGCCCCTGGAATCTACTCCATATACCATCATTTTGGCCAACGTTCCACAGCTCATTCCTACGGCTAATGAATCATGGGATGGCTTGAGAAACAAGGCCCTCTGTTGGCTAGGGACTAAAACTGGGTTTACAGAGGCCTTGTTTGGCGAGTTGAAAATGGTGAGACGTGTAGGTTGGGTGGAGAGAAGGGATAAAAAGTTTATTGGCAATTGTATTGTTCTTATTTTCAGGGCACTTAGGCTGGTTCAGAAGATTCTACATAGACTCAGTAGTGACTTTGTGACTAACACTGGTATAAATGTATTGCCTCTTCGCTTTTTCTATTCACCATTAAATCATCTTTTAAACCAGAGTTCTAGCAGTCTAAATACTCATGAACATTACAGGTTGCCCCTCTATAATAGATTTGATATACTCGTCTCCTTGGATGACATAGATTGACTTATGTCAGGGCTCAGTCCTTAGATACCAAGAGGGCTCTCTTTAACTGCTTGTTACAGCCCAGAGACCGTGTCTCGCCTAGTAAATGATCTGGTAGTTAGCAATTCCGTTTATGTTACTTCCGATGTTCTTGACATCGGGCACACTTCTGCCATTGGTGATATCTATAGCTGCCAAGAGCCATTGACCATTGTTCAATCAGCCAGAAATGAGGTTGGTATTACCATTGTAACTGTTAACAGTGCCAAGAGTCCTCAGCAGACACGCGCCATTATTCCACATTTACCGTTATCTCTCAGCACAGATTTGTATCTAAATGCCACTCATAATGATGTCATTCATACTAAGCCTGCTACTCAGAGTGACTCTAGGTCGAGTTTAATGAACATCCTTTCTTGGAATGTGTCTAGGCTAATTTCTAAGTTAAATAACCCCGTCTGGATAGATTGTATATATAACTACAACATTTTATGCTTCCAGGAAACTTGGATAGATACCAATCATCATATTAACGGATTTAAGACTTTTTCACATCAGCCGTACCCTCCAAACATGGGAGGAATAGTGGCGGCCTATGTACCTATATTTCACACAGGTTGAATATAAACAAAATAGATTTTGTGAAATCCAACACCTATCAGGTTTTGAAAACAAGTATTGATAACTTACATTGCTTTGTTTTTATAAACTTCTATAACAATATTCCTACCTCGCTAGCTGAGGGAGTTATTAAAGAACTACAGAAGGCTTTGGATAAAATCCCTATGAAAACTAATAAAGACCTCTGCATAATATGGGGAGGGGATTTTAAAATTGGCCCTTGCCTATATGCAGACAATGGTAACTGTGGCCTTTTGTCCGAAGACGTGAAGGACATTTCTCATTTCTCGCACTCCCCTTTGGGGAGTGCGAGTTTTGTCATACCTTTAATTGGTGTGGGTTGTGTTCAATTATGGATTTTTTACTCATATCAAATAGACATGCTGATAGATTGTCTAACTTTAAAACCCATTTAGTTGCTTTTAGCCACCACTCCCCGATTAGTGTTTCACTAGATCTTCCAGGAAATGTGCTATCTAAAAGACACACGGCCACCCAGGTCCATCGAGACATTGCCATTAATAGCATAAAAGGTTATACAATTAAATGGGCAGGTATAGACTCAATACCACATAGTCTCTTATAACCAGCTGTAAGGCGGATTTTTCAGTCTGTCTTGATGAGACTGCTTCCGACTCTTCTATCATTAATTCTCTTTGTAATACTACTCAAGTCATCCAAAGCAATTTAAGATCTGAACCCTTAAAATCTATTGAAAGTAGTCCAGGGTGGTTCGATTGCAAATGTAGCAAGTCGCCCGCAAACTTGATTGCAGTATTACATAATACTATAAGAGACCAGGCAGCCATTGAAAGTGCTAGGGCAGAGTATAAAATGTCTCTAAAAGACCATAAAGAGGCAATAAGAATTGATCTGTGGGAAGCTCTAAATCAAGCATCAGATTAAAAAGACATGAGAAGCTTCTGGAGGGCGGTGAACGCCTAGTTTTTGTCCCCTAAAAATTTACCTAGCATTGAAATCTTGATTGGGGAAGACCAGTGGGTGTCCCATTATTCTAAATTGTACTGCACCCAGGATGATATTGCCTTGGGTGAGGATTCTGTAACAGTTCCACGATGTCTTCTCCCAATTGATATTGATTTCAACATGGATGAGCTAATCCTAGCAATTAATGCTAGCGTAGGTGGAAAAGCTCCAGGCTCGGAGAGCATACCAGTGGATCTGTGTAAATCCTGCCCCCTGTTTGGGGCCCATTATTAACCCGGTCTTACAGGCCTGTTGCACACAGGTTTTTACCCCGTCCTGGAAGGAATCTATACGTGTTTCCATTTTTAAGAAAGGTGACCGTAATGACCCGGCCTGCTATAGACCCATCTCGCTGCTGGATTCCATCGTGAAGGTGGCTGGGCATGCCGTTCTAAATAGACTGCAGCTGTGGGCCGAGGGTACTTGTATCATCTCCGATCTTCAGTATGATTTCGCCAGGGCCTGGGCACCGTGGAACATAGCTTGAAACGTTGCCTTCTATTGGGGAAATATATAAGGGCTACAAGGGGGAGTCTATACATGCGCTTTGTTGGCCTAAGCGCGGCCTTTGATTGTGTCAACCATCAGAAGTTGTGGGGAAAATGAAAGGCCTTGTGTGTTGAACCGCCTATTATCAACTATCTAAGACTGTCCTACCTAGATGCCTGGGCTAGGGTTCATTTTGGGAGAACTGGCGAACTCAGCAATACCATCTTCGTCAGTAAGGTGGTAAGGCAGGGGTACGTGCTAGCCCCCTTCATGTTCACACTTTATATAAATAGTTTGGGGGTCACCTTAGCCAGGGAATGTTGGGATTTACCTATTATCGGTAAACAGCCAATTGGCATACTTTTGTATGCTGATGATGCAGTTTTGTTAGCACGTACCCCTATTGGTCTGCAGAGAACTGTTTCAAGTTTTGTGGCCTATATGTCTAGCCTTGACCTAAAAGTAAACATTGCCAAAACTTCTACCTCCAGGTGCCGTGATATTTTTATTGATATTAATAGGCTTGAATTTGTTACGTTCTTCTCGTACCTGGGCATTGTTTTTGACTATAGGGGTTCTTGGGTTAATGCTCTTAACTACAGGAAACTGCTTTTTGCAAAAGCAGTAGGAGCCCTGGTAAACTTTGCTAGGAGGTTAGGCCAGCGCCCAATAATGATCTACTGATAATCTATAAAGCCAAGTGTATTTCTACTGTCTTGTATGGCGCTGGCAACTGGGGCTATGTAAATGTAGAGTTTATCCAAAAGCTCGAGAATAGATTTTTAAAATACCTCCTAGCTGTTTCAAACAGTACTGCAACGTATATTTGTCATGCTGAACTGGGACTGCCATATGAGTCCGACTTAATTAAAATCCAGCCAATATTAATATGGCACAAAGTTTGTACTGGCGTTTCTATCGGCTTTAACCGGGCTGTGATAAATGACTGTTTGAGTTTACAAGGGGCGCTATAAGTCCCCTGGTTTGCGTATGCCAAAAACTTTTAAAATGACATTGATCACCCAGAGTATTTTGTTAATACAGACTGTTTGACCAAAGTCACAAGAAAGGAACTAAAGTCATTATGCACTAGTCATCTGGAGATGTTAAGATTGTCTGCAAATATTATGAAAACCTCAGTCAGTACTAACCAACTGATCCTGACCCTTCCAGGAATTCAACCCTATTTAACCTTTAACCTGAGTGCTTACGACAAATTACTTCTGACGCGTCTATGTCTAGGTGATTTTCATATAATAGTCACGTTCCCCCAGATGAACGATTGGTCACGTTCTTTGTGTTTGTGTCCTTGCGATGATATTTCTTCTCAGAGAATACATGTTGTCTTTTTCTGTAAGTTTTACTTATTAATTAGGAAAAGATGGATTGTACCTATTCTGAAATCACAAGCCCTGAGACAGTGTCGTCCTGCGTTCATCAAATTGCAATTTACAGATGATGAAACTTACACTACTTATATTGCAAAATATTTAAAAGGTTGTTAGATTTGGGTGCTCCATGCAAGGACCACTTTTATTGTGACTGTTTATGAATTGAAATTTTTATCTGGGACCTGTATGTTTCCTTTCATTTCATTTTATCTCATTGTTTTTAAAAATTGTTATATTATTTATTTATATGACTAGGTATATTGTGTTTTTATTCCTTTTGTGTTTTATGATGTGCTTTTATGATTTAATTCTTTTAAATCGAATAAAGCCTAATTTGTATTGAATTGAATTAAATTGATCAGCGTGAACGTAAGTACAGCCAGCTTATCGATTAGCACCTTTAGTCTAAAATACATATGTCATATTAAGAATATTGTTTAAAGGAGAGTAGCAATGGTAGATAAATACATAATTGTCTTAAAAACCAGTGTAAAAACAATTACTATTTCATCATTACTGGTAGGAGGTGATGAAATATTTAAAAAGGCTTTAGATTTGCTTAAACACAAATTAAAAAAAATTGCTTGTGCGTAATAATTTTGACAACAATACTGTTGTGGCCTTAAAATACCTGCTGTCCTGTATACATTAAAACTGCATCTATCTCGAGAGAACTTTCCACCTTATAAGCCAGGCCTTGCCCAAGAACTTTGCTTCACAGCAGGAAAAGTAGGGCCTGGAGTCAGACTTGAGAATGCGTAGTGCTGTGTAGTGGTCCCGTGTGCCAAGCTGCCAGCGAAGCGGTTTCAGCCATTTGGCCCGTGATGTTTTATACGCCGGGCAAGCAAACAGTAAGTGGGCAATACTTTCTGTTGGAGCCATGCAGCTTGGGCAATTTATCTACTTTTTTACAGACCATTTTGCTGTCATTTCGCGAACAGGGAGGGATCAATACCTAAACTGCATCTACAGTATTCTATCTCTTGGTGCCTTGATTAGGTCACGGTAGGGCTCATAATGTCTATTTTGTTTGTGAGAGTAGAATTCTGTTGTTTGCCTGCATTAGGTCTGCTGATTTCTCGTTGGTCCACCCATTCCCAGTATAGGCGTTTAAGTTCCTCTCTCCTTGGGGTGTCCTGACTAGCCCAGCAGCCACAAAGTCCTATCATTGACAGCTTTTTCTTAATGTCGTGTATCCAGCCTATATCTCCCCCGGTGTCTCGCCGGATGATCTTGGTATGGGCTTCTGCATAGGGAGAGAGCTCGAGGTCCACCTAATGCAAGCCCAGAAAAGTAAGGGGCATAGCCTGGCTACATCATCTATTGATGCCTACCCATATCCAGTAGCAACAGAGTAAGGATGATGTATTTGTGGTGCCATAACTAGGTCTCTTAGGAATGTGTATATGTGTTTTTTTGCACTTTCTAAAAATCATGCCAATTTTGCGAATAAATACGGTAGTGGAATATACATATTGCGACTATTTGCAGTGAATTCATGAATATAAACAAAACTAAACAAAAAGGAAAGCCTTCTGAGGGCATCTGTTTCTTGATGTCAAAGAAAATGATGCTGCGTTCTTCATGTCCAACAAAATAAGGACATCTCCACCAAACAAAGAATCACTTCCTTCATATACTAAGGATAAAGTAACCTTGTTTAGTGAAAATTCACATCTTAGTATGCTTGCTGTTTTCTGTATAGAAGAATTACTGTTATCACAGATTTCTGGATGAAGACCCACAAGGAACAATAGCAGTAAAAAATGCTGGCCACTGGATACATTTCCCCCTGTTCAATTGTGAAACTATACTGTGTGTTTTTTGCTTTCTTGCCTAATTGCGTTGGGTATGCCCAGACGTGGGTTCCGGGTTCACCCTGCTACTGGATTCAAGCTAGCTTGGCTGATGAGGGGTGATACCACAAAACAGGTTGGGGGATGCTTGTTTGTCGTCCAGGGAGGACCTGGCTTGGCAGTTCGGGCTAGAATGTTCCCATGAGGTGCAGGGTCAAGACTGATTTGCATGTGGCTGTGTGTAATCTGGGGTGGCATGGTTAGTAAAAGAAAAATGGATTTAACCCAGATCTCTTGACTGAGGGTGCAAGTTTTATTCGTTCTGCATTCCGTCCATCATTTGTGTCTTTTTAGAAAAATAAACCTGGCATTTACTAAACGAGGTATCACTTACTAATTAACCAGTATAAACTACTCCAGCTGGGTAGACATGTTATGCAAAACAGTGCTCTCTTGTTGGATAAATGGGCAGATCATGTACCTTTCTAGTCCTGATGCTCATTTCATAGAAATTAAACCTTAACATAAAACACTTACAAATTTAAACATAGCAGGTGTCTCAGTTGAAGCTCCACTTCTGTAAAGGACAAATGATTCTAACTTCCTGGGCTTTGCAAAGGCAAACAGTGGGTTTTTTCCTTGGCAATCACGCAGTTAAAACAATATGATATCCTTGGTAAAAGCAAATGTATGATTGATCTATCACAGTAGCGCAATCCGTAGTGATTATGGTGAATGGGTTCCTTCTTGACCTCTCCTGGAGAAAGCAGAGTCCATTCTTCTTTCTTTCAATGGCTACAAATATGCAAAAGTCCAAAATCACATGCAGGCATATCCTGTTTGGGGCCGCCCAATTTGCCTTAGTAGTATGCAACTCACACACCCATACACCCACTGACACACAAACTCACACACCCACAAATAAACTCACATACCCAGTTGCACATCCATACAATTAGTACTCACACAGTCACCAACATATACTGCAACTCAACCTCTCTCAGATCTATACAGTCACTCACACACCCACTCACAGGGCCATAAAGTCACTCTCACCAATAAAACCACTCACACACCAACTTACAGAGCCACACAGCCATTCACACACCCACTCTCTGACTTATACTGCCACTCACATACACACTTCAAAGGTTACAGTCAGGTAATAGCATTTTTTTTAAAACATAGAAATTCACTGAAAAAAACAAAGGTTATAGGGACATTATAATTAGGAAATATAATCTTTAAAAAACCTTCAAAAGTCACTGAAACAATATTAGGTACAAGCATGTTATAGTTAGGAAATAGAATTCAGCAAACGTTTGGAATTCACAGAAAAAAATAAAGGTACAGGGATGGAACAGGGATGTTATAGTTAGGCTAAGATTTCATGTGTACGAAACCAGTGAAATTCAGAAGTTACAGTTACCTGAGCTAACTTTAACTTACGCCCTCGCAATGCAGTGCTTCTGACCTCACATATTACATCACTCATGACATGGTGAGTGACATCACTGATGACATGAGCCCAGGAGATTATTATAGTAGATTCAATATATTACTTTATACATACTGCCACCAACACACTACCACCTACGTGTTTCAACTGCAAGGTCTCGCTCATGGTTTTGTAAGTCTATCATCCCTTTCCACTATTTAGACTTGTCCCACCACAGCTCAATATGAATCATTGTTGGATTGGCATTGAATAAGAATATATAAGTGCAAAATATGATCTTAAACATTTATACAATAGCAAATCAGCCGCACTCATGTAGGCCATGACTGAGTAGAGCATTTAGATGTTCAACAGACTGGTATTAGCAGGAGAGACTGGATGGTGCATATTAATTCTCCTTCTTGATGTTTACTTATTGAACACATATTCACATCTGAGCCCAGTCTCTGCATGTGTGTAATAATTGCATTGACAAAAATCTGTATTAAGGGGCCGATTAGGATGGCGGACGGACTTGCGTCCGTCCGCCATCCCAGAGGTGGAGGGACCGTCCGCATGGACTGCGGAGGTCCCTCCATGCAAATCAGGATGTGACCGCCACCCTGGCGGTCACATCCTGGATATTTAACATTGCGGCGGGTGCTGCTTCAAGCAGCACCCGCCGCAATGTTAAAAGTGCATGTGTAACATTTACATGCACAAAGTGGCAGGCACCGTGCGGTGCCTGCCGCTTTGTGCATGTAAATGCTGGGGGGTACCATAGGTACCCCCCATGTGCACCCCCACCCGCCTACGCCCTGGGGGCCCGCAACGGGCCCCCAAAAGCAAAAGTACACATGCTTTTCCACGGCAGAAAAACCGCCGCGGAAAAGCATGTTTACTAATGCTTCCTAATTTGGCTGGCGGTGTCTGATAGACACTGCCAGCCAAAGGAGAGCTTTTCCGCCGCGGTTGTAATCCGACCGCGGCGGAAAAGCAGCAGACAGCATCCAAGACCCACCAGCCATCGTAATGCGGCGGTGGGTCTTTGGTGACTCCGCAGAGGATTTTCTAAAAACATCGCCAAAAACATACTTAGGGGCCGATTATGATAGAGGATTTTCCGCCTCCTCCGGGCCGACGGTGGCTTCCGCCGGCCCGGAGGAGGCGGAAAATCCTCTATCATAATCGGCCCCTAAGTATGTTTTTGGCGATGTTTTTAGAATGTCAGACTCCCCAATTACTGTGTTACTCTAGAATGTCTTATTATATAGATCCACTATTGGGTATAGTGCCTTGAAGACATATTCAGTACATTGAATATATGACTATGAAATGTCGAATGGATAAGAATATCTCCTGATTGTCTCTTACCTATACCATTCTTAGTGCTTAGTGCACTGCATCCATGAGTTTCTAATGGCGCCTCTATTTGGTCTGGTTGTTGATACTACTATTCCTTATTGAGTCTAGTACCCCAATAGCAAACAGATTTACAATGATATGTTGAAATTAACAACTAGAAATGTCACAATACTTGTCTTGTTTATGTAACATTAGGAATCTGACTGACTTACCAGCCTATATGTAATTCTGCCAATGTTAGTATCAGTGCCTGTTATATTGAAGATCATGTGATGTCGTATACTACTCTATCTCAGGCTCTTGGTGACCTCATCACCTGATTGATCATGTTTGTCACAATTATAAATTCATTGCTATAGGGAGTTTGTTTAAAAGGAATTGTAGGAAAAACTCCCTATTGCTCTCTACTTCTCAGACCACAGACTCCTCAGAGCCACCGCTGTGCAACACATCCTCTGTGCAGGTCTTTGCATCGCAAGACCCTTATTGACAGCATCCTTGATAATGGTGCCGAGCTGCGCATCACAAGTTCCGCAACAGTCGGTACATGAAACATCTTCGACACAGAACTTTGCATCTCAAGCCCTTCATCGACAGCATCCTCAACAACGTGGCAGAAACTCGCATCGCAGCCTCGCAGCTTATCGAACTTGTCACTGTCTCATGTACCACCCCACCAGGACCTTGCATCGCCTTGGCTGCATGATACATCCTCGACATGTGATCTAGCAATGCTGCACAACCAGGATTTAGGGTACTCTTGTTCAATAGGCCTAACTTGTGCACTGTATCTGTCCCATGCTCCATTGCAGTCAGTCTGAACTTGTGACTTTCTCCCAGTCCTACGCGGCCAGATAACCACAGTCGCCAAATAACCACAGATGGCACTTTTTGCTTTTTGGCGCTATGTTCACCTAAATCTTTAAAATTGCATGACTCCAATTCTACTGATTGGATTTCTGTAATTTACCTCTCAAAGTATTTATCTATTTTTCTAAATTTGTGTTGGATTTTTCTTGTGTTGTGTTCCACTTTATTACTGTGTGAATTGCTGCATAAATACTTTAAAAATGCTACTAAATTAGGCCTAACTGCTATGTTCCTTGTAATCAAGGGGCTGAAGACAGGTTAATTTGGTGTTTACTAGTGATTTGATCATGACAAGGATCGTGGTAGCTGCTTGTTTCACCCCTCTCAACCAGTAGCACATTTTCTTAAATCAACTCAATATTTATTCGTCATCCTTTCACATTTACAAGAAGTGATACTCCTATCCAGTCACCATCTATACTTTCTTGCTTCTGTCTGCGCTTCCATCTATCATCTAGCCACTTCTTAATCCATTAGCAACTTTATATAACCAGAAACAGTTTAAATAGAGCATCACAGTGTCTCACGTGAGAGCAGGGGTTAGCACTGTTTAAATATGAAAATCTACAAGCATTTAAAATTGGTAAACAATAGTATAAGGAGCACATTGTAACATAGAGTTGGGAGATCTAATGCAACCTAATGAACACATTTAAAGGAAGATCCCCAGAGGTTATAGTCAGTAGACTTCATCACCTAACAAAAGACAACTGAAAATAGTTTCTCGTAGTACTTTGAGTTTTGAGTCGCTTTAAATCCCCAAGACTATTTTCATTCCGAAAAGTCCATCATGTTCTCTCTTCCAATCAAAAGTGCTATTCAAAGAGTTGTACTTCAAGCTTGTTCTCACAAATCTGATAAGAACAGTAACACTTATTGCTGGAGGAATGGATAACAGTGGAGCATTCCCTGTGAAGGCTTGTTTCAGAGTGTGTTCTTGTTTTCAGCTGGAGCTTCCCACACAAAGAGAATCTGCAGTTTAGACCTATATGTGGCCTCCTGATTTACATTTAAATTTTCAAATTAGTTTGCTGCCTCTCTGTTTGACTTTAAATATTATAAAAGCTGATATGAACAATCATCTGAACTCAATTGGAAGCCATTTGAGAGTGATCAGCTGTGAGATTTGCTCAGATCATTTTGTACCTGGAACGAATTTAGCTGCCGGATTGGAGGGAGGTTTTTGATGGAGGTATGCAAATTCTGAAAATCCCACTCAGTAGGATGTTGCCATAATCAAGTAAAAAAAAATAGTGATTGACTAAAGTTTTGAAATCCTTTGCTGGGATGTTTGACTTGATGCCCCATATGAGCCTGTTATGGAGAAGGATTGTTTATGCCTTCATCTAATGACCATTCCTTTCACTCTTCTAGCCATCCTTTCACTCAAGCATTGGCCTATGCCATCCATCCATACATCTTACCATTCTCATCACTAATTTCTTCTCCGCATTCTGTCTATCACTACATCTTTCTATTGGTCTCTTTCTCCAAAGTTGTTTCCACATTTTCCACATTTATCTTTCTTTGTATTCTTGCACTTGGTTCATTTGACAACCCTTTGCTCACAAGCATTGAGAGTCAAATGTCCCATAAAAAAACGAATCAACATTTTATTAGAACCCATCCTGACAGACTATGGGACCCAAGACTGCACCTGCTAAAGTGGGGGTTCACAACATCACTGATTGTGAGGCAAGAGCTTTGGTCGGTTTATGATATTATTAAGGGTAGTGATATTTTGGAATATATCCTTTTTCTTATTTTCCAGCTGAAGAATGTGAATATAATATTTTGCCTTCGAATGTGCAGTAAATTTCACTGTTCAGCCTGGTTGATATAAAGCCGCTCACAGTGAATACCTATTTAAACATGTATTAAGTTCATGGAGTTTTTTCACATGTTTAGCTCCAGCCACACAACGTTCTCCCTGGTGTGATTTGGAATGACAATCCCTAACTACCATGAACATTCAGTCACCTGTGCATGCTGAAGTGCCTGCAAAATTGCTTCATATCCGCCTCCCAGTCAGGTGTCGTGGGTGCCGGACAGACCATTTAAAACACCGGCAGGAGCGGCTGCTATCGGACGGGGGTGAAAGGGGTAACAAAAAAAACACCTTACCTTGGAACGGCAGGCAGGCCGCTGCCTCTCTTGTGTACTCTTCCTTCGGGCAATAAGCACGTCCGAGACCCAAATTTTGGGTAAAAGGACGCTTTATTGGACAGGTAGGCAACACAATACATATTTATATACATGCTTGCCTCTGCCCAAAGCTATTCCTAATGGCCCCAACCCTTCCTGCCTGTCTTGATGTTGTCTCCTCCAAATCTGTCACCTGTCCAAGCGACAACCAGCAAGTAAAACATTTTTTAAAACAAAACTTTGTACAATGCAAGAAAATAATAAATTGACATTAAAAGGGGTGGGTGGGAGGGACCAAATTTATAAACCCCTACCTCTACACCCTTGATGAGAAGTGCGCCACAGCAATTTTGCCCTCCACAGCTCGCGCTGATAAGGCGCTGACCAAGGAGAGGCTGCCTCCTGTCCTGGGCCATACTATATGCCCGAAGCTGCAGGGGGTGGACATTCTGCGAATGCCACCCCCAGGAGCCCTCATCTTGCAATAAGCACGTCCGAGACCCAAATTTGGGGTAAAAGGCCGCTTTATTGGACAGGTAGGCAATACAATACATATTTATATACAGATCATATTTCAAAACAATATTCCAACCTAACACCCCCTACCCCTAAGCAATCTATCCCGTAAACTATTACCCAACCTTGTTCTGCCTAATCCTACATCTCCTGCCTACCTCTTGCCTCCAACCTTGCTCCCTTGCTTCCCTCTGCCCAAAGCTATTCCTAATGCTCCCAGCCCTTCCTGCCTGTCTTGATCTCCTCCAACTCTCCCACCAGGAAAAACCCTAACCCAGGTGTTTTTCCTGTCGCCCCTTTTGGTTGAAAAATTGGCACTGTACCCCGGCGTTTCTCTTCTGTTAAGTAAAACCATACCACCCATGTCGCCAAACATGGAAAAATGTATTCATTTATCACCAATACCGAACTGCAAAAACACCTTCCTACACTGTCGCCAAACAGGTAATATCTTAGCCTTAATATCATAAAGGAACTACCACTTAATCTAATAGGAAAAACCTTTTTTGAGAGGGGGGTTGAGGAGGGGAGGGTGAGATGGAGGAAAAATGATCAGCTTGATAAGCTTAAACGATGTATATCATGAAAATAAATGGTAAATGCTGTTGCTTCAACAGCACCTCTTCAACAACATGCTTGTATTTCAAGAATTGTTTAAAACTATCTCTTTTATGTTCAGAATATAAATTTCATTGCCAATAAAAGACAGATGAACCCCATCATATCTGAAAAACTGGTAATCTTCGTTCGTTATTTCATAATGAACTGACCAAAATAAACCATTAGCATAACAGAAACACTGTAACTCTCTTTTTCCTTTCCTTCTTGTTCTTTCCACTGCCGTAAATCTTTCGGTCCCCCTCTAAATCCTGTGTGGCATCCGTGCTGTTAAGCGGTACAAAAGGGGGTGGTGATGGACGGATCATCTGAACCAATTAAACACTCACACCTAGTCAAAAGATCTGGGTTTGACCCATCACCGTTCTTTAGCCCACTCTGTCACCCCAGTTCAGACATGGCTATATGCAAATCAGTCTGACCCTGTGCCTCATGGGAACAGTCCAGCCCGAAGTGCCAAGCCATGCCTTCCCTGGACCGGAAACAAGCTTCCGAGGACCAGTTTCTGGCATTACAGCCGTCTTCAGCCCGGCTTGCTTGAATCCTGTGGCAAAGTGAGCAAGGGACTCACGTCTGAGCATACCCTGCCACACTTATGGCGGCCAAAAGCGGTACAAAAGGGGGTGGTGATGGACAGAGCATCTGAACCAATCAAACACTCACACCCAGTCAAAAGATCTGGGTTTGACCCATCACCGTTCTTTAGCCCACTCTGCCACCCCAGTTCAGACATGGCTATATGCAAATCAGTCTGACCCTGTGCCTCATGGGAACAGTCCAGCCCGAACTGCCAAGCCATGCCTTCCCTGGACCGGAAACAAGCTTCCGAGGACCGGTTTCTGGCATTACAACCGTCTTCAGCCCGGCTTGCTTGAATCCAGTGGCAAAGTGAGCAAGGGACTCACGTCTGAGTATACCCTGCCACACTTATGGCGGCCAAAAGCGGTACAAAAGGGGGTGGTGATGATCGGAGCATCTGAACCAATCAAACACTCACACCCAGTCAAAAGATCTGGGTTTGACCCATCACGGTTTTTTAGCCCACTCTGCCACCCCAGTTCAGACATGGCTATATGCAAATCAGTCTGACCCTGTGCCTCATGGGAACAGTCCAGCCCGAACTGCCAAGCCATGCCTTCCCTGGACCGGAAACAAGCTTCCGAGGACCGGTTTCTAGCATTACAGCCGTCTTCAGCCCGGCTTGCTTGAATCCAGTGGCAAAGTGAGCAAGGGACTCACGTCTGAGCATACCCTGCCACACTTATGGCGGCCAAAAGCGGTACAAAAGGGGGTGGTGATGGACGGAGCATCTGAACCAATCAAACACTCACACCCAGTCAAAAGATCTGGGTTTGACCCATCACCGTTCTTTAGCCCACTCTGCCACCCCAGTTCAGACATGGCTATATGCAAATCAGTCTGACCCTGTGCCTCATGGGAACAGTCCAGCCCGAACTGCCAAGCCTTCCCTGGAACGGAAACAAGCTTCCGAGGACCGGTTTCTGGCATTACAGCCGTCTCCAGCCCGGCTTGCTTGAATCCAGTCGCAAAGCGAGCAAGGGACTCACGTCTGAGCATACCCTGCCACACTTATGGCGGCCAAAAGCGGTACAAAATGGGGTGGTGATGGACGGAGCATCTGAACCAATCAAACACTCACACCCAGTCAAAAGATCTGGGTTTGACCCATCACCTATCTTTAGCCCACTCTGCCACCCCAGTTCAGACATGGCTATATGCAAATCAGTCTGACCCTGTGCCTCATGGGAACAGTCCAGCCCGAACTGCCAAGCCATGCCTTCCCTGGACCGGAAACAAGCTTCCGAGGACCGGTTTCTGGCATTACAGTCGTCTTCAGCCCGGCTTGCTTGAATCCAGTGGCAAAGCGAGCAAGGGACTCACGTCTGAGCATACCCTGCCACACTTATGGCGGCCAAAAGCGGTACAAAAAGGGGTGGTGATGGACGGAGCATCTGAACCAATCAAACACTCACACCCAGTCAAAAGATCTGGGTTTGACCCATCACCGTTCTTTAGCCCACTCTGCCACCCCAGTTCAGACATGGCTATATGCAAATCAGTCTGACCCTGTGCCTCATGGGAACAGCCCAGCCAGAACTGCCAAGCCATGGCTTCCCTGGACCGGAAACAAGCTTCCGAGGACCGGTTTCTGGCATTACAGGCATCTTCAGCCCGGCTTGCTTGCTTGAAAGTTAAGATCAGCTGTGTTGTGGACCAAGTCTTTGAAAAAGGGTCCAAGACTGTTTCATTGCTATCAGTAGCCCAAGCCCAGATAACTGTACTAAGTCCTTTTCCCCAAGGTGGATCATGACAACCTCAGGTTTATTCTTAAACCCCAACTCGCTCATTAAAGGCAGGAACTGGCCTCACTGCATTCCACTTTTACCAAACCAAGACACTAACACTTCTCCAGAACTAAAACCTAAAATCTTCCCATAATGCATCTTCTCGCTGCCCGTTTGACGAATGAGTGTCCAATTATCCACACTTGGAGCTCGCTGTGAAACTGATAAACTTGGCATCTAATCTGAAAAGAAAAAAAAAATTTAATATCTCTACTTTGAAACTTCGAATTCTAACTCTCTAATATAACGTAAACAAACAATCACATGACCAATGCCCCAATATTTAAACATCGCCAATGGAATATCGCCATCTTGCGGCTCCTGAAGTTGCCCGATGCGGAATGAATGTGTACCAAAATGTACGGGTTTTTTCCCAATTCTCTTTAAGGATCTCCTCACGATTGACAGCAACTGGGAAGCCTTTAACGTAGATCCACCCCCATGTTGGAAAACAAAATTTGAAGATGCACCACCTATTGCTAAGAACTCTAACCATACCTGTTGAGGGCATAAAGGGCCGCATATGGTTTGTAAAGTTACTCTTGAACCTTTACCAGTCTGGTCAGTTTTAGATTGTTCCAGAAAGATTACTATATCTCCATGAACCAGAGATACGTTCTGGACTTTCAAATCATCATTAATGGAAGTGCCGAGCAGTTCAGAAATCCTGAATGCACTGATAAAGAGCCAAACAATACATAGCTTGAACAAATTATCTTTAAACGTAGAAAAACAAATATCCTGTAAACATAGTATTAACCTAAACAATAATTTTAAAGATATGGGTTCCCTTTTATACAAACTTCTCTTCTTTGTTTTTTGCCCAGCCTTATAATATCCTTCTACCCATTTCCCCTGCCGATGGTTCATATAACTGAAAAACGTCCCATAAAATGATATTCCAACTAGTTTCCCAGCTATTGTTGTAGATGAATTGCTCCTTTCTATATTTAACATAATGAAATTAACCAAGTCTTCTCAGCGTTGCCGCAAACCTTTGCTATCGTGAACTCATACCTTGCACCTGAATCTAAAAGCTCCAGCCAAGCTCTTCTGTATGCCAATTTGGTACTTTTTGCAAAATGAGTTCTTAATGAGTCGAGGAGCAGTCAATTCGCCAAATCTCATATCTCGCTGGGTACCTGAGTCTTCCACATACCCGCTCCAGGCGCCAAACCACGGAATATCTCCCATTGAAAAAAGATAGGGCATCTGCAATGTTATTTTCAACGCCTGCAATAGATTTAACTTTGAATATCATCTTAACCTTTAAACATCCTAGCATTAAAGTTTGCAATAACTTCAACAACTGTTTATCCTTGCCCTTCTGATCGCTTACTAAATCCACAACCGTTTTGATATCTACGTAAAAAAGTACTGTTCTATTTGCCATTTTCGTCCCCCAGACCGCTGGGGCCACTATCAGTGTAAAACATTCTAGTAAACTATGCTCTTCTTCTCAGTAACCCACCTTGCTGGCCATTTCTCTGCGCATCACTTTCCCTCCCAAAAGAGGCCAAAACCGTTGGCACCAGAAGCATTCGAGTATAACTGCATTTGCCAAAAGAAATCCTCTTCCGAATTACCAGAGTGTAGTGCCATAAATAATAATATTAATAGACCTATGACCATACCTCCAAATCTGCCCGCATGCTGGCCATGATCCTTATCCTAATGATGTGGTAAACTTAATATCAGCCATGGAAAAGGCCAAATGCACGCAAAACATTCTACCTGCACTTATGACCGTACATTCAAAGTTGAGGTGACCTTACGAACATTGCACTTCAATCAATGACAATTTGTTGTCCTTAATTGCATATTCCAACAAACTGGTTATTTCTACGATTTTCTTCTCAGAGGTTCTAGCTTCCATTCTAACGGTGTCTATTTCAATGCCAAGGTATGTGAGACAGCAACTTGGGCCTTCAGTCTTGTCCTCAGTTGATTGAACTCCCTTTTCTTGCGCAAAAGTCTTTGAAATCTAGCAATGCCTTTTCACACTGTTGTGAACCGCCTCTTTCCATGAATAAAAAATTATCAAGATAGTGTGTCACCCCGTTATGCCCTGTTCGAAAAGAAAAAAACACCACCGCAGGAATGAACTAAAAGATTAAAAAAATCTGCATGATGTTGCACAGCCCATGGGAAGGGACTTGTCCACAAAAAATTTTCTTTCAAATAAATGCCAAGCCATGAAAATATCAGAAAGGTGCACTGGCAACAACCTGAAGGCTGACTGAATGTCACATTTGGCTAATTCAGAATTCTTCCCTATATTTTTATCATTACCAATGCTGAGTCTACGGAAGCAAATTGAACCATGGATTCTTCTTTTGCAATGAAATCATTAATGGAAAACCCCTGTGGCCAATCGTCCTAAACTCCCCTTCTGTCTTCTTGGGAACTACACCTAAAGGTGACACACTGAGACTGTCTACAGGCATGAATCGAAAAGACCTGCCATTCTCCCCTCTTTTTCCACAGTCAACAGTTTGTTCCTCCTGTGTGGGAATTCGTGTGCAGATCTCCTGTGTCAGGATAGAATTATACCCACTTACATAACTTGTCCACTTTGATTGGAGTAGAAGCCGTTATTCCCAGGCTGGAAAGCTAAACCTCTACCTCTGTTTGGAAAACCAACATCCCCAATTTGCTTGCTCCTCGAAACATTGCATAAATGCATGGTTTCCCCCGCACTTTGAGCACTTGTGCTTATATTTGCAAGGGTTCCTTGTGCTGAAAACCTTTATTGTAATTCCAGCCTGCAGTGGAATGAGAATTTGTGGTCTGTTCCAAATACCCCCCCCCCAACCCCAGGGTGGGTCTGCTCTAAATGGGCCGATTGGAAACTGCTAGACCGCTAGCTGTATGTATTGACAACAGAGGCCTCTGAGGGTACAGCCATTGACCCCAGAGCTCATGGTCTACCTCTCCCCATGGTTTCTCCGGCATTAAAACTAGTCTGGCTCTAAACTCCTCCTCGTAGTGTAACTGGGCTTAACCCCCGAATTCTGTAGCGGCCTTCTGAAGCGTACCCAAATACTTAAAAATGGACACTGACCTCTCAGAAAACTTTTCGCAGGTTACAATGGAGAAAATAAGAAAGGCTGAAATCCATGTATCTATGTTAGTTGGTACCCGCTGCCTTTTTGCCAATTCCAAAGCCTCTTCTTTTGATCCCTCTTTTGCTTGTATGTCCCTGTGGAGTAGAGTAAATACACCAATAAACTCCCCTTTCCATATTTTTTTTTTAGGGGCTTTACTTAAATGTGCACCTAGTGGCATGGACAGACCCATATATGGGAAAGGTCTCAAAGTGGATGTGCATTGAAACTCTAACACAGCTTTATTAACGTTATGTGAACTCACCGTAACTCACTCTTTTCTTCTAGCACACCTTCTTTAATTACCTGAATGCCTTTATCTTGAAAAATGACTTTAGTGAGTTCAATGTCTGTGCCTACACTCTTATCTAGCCGGACATGTTTCCGACCAAAAGGTATGCGTGCCTCACCTGCATTTGTAGTTGCATTCTTCGGTTGAAGCTCTTTTCTTTGCCCCTTTGTTTTAATGTCTTGAAATGAATCTGCCCCAGCTGCCATTATTTTCTCTGTCATGTGAAAAATAAATTCTAGAAAAAGCTTTAGTACATCTCTCCTTTTCCCCTGTAAATTCTGGAAACCTTTCAATATTTCCCTTTCTTCTGCAATTTCACCTTCTTCCAAAAATGTATTCTCATCCTCTATTAATTGTGAACCTACCACCCCGCTCTTCCCTATACTACCACCCCCCGCTATAGCTTGGCTGTTCCCCGTCCCCTATACCCCCGTCATATGCTTTCAAATATTAGCTGTTTTGTATTTTTGAAACTCTTGTGCATCCAACGGTGTAGGGAATTTCGCTTTAAAATCCCTTTCTTCATTGTTTCTGACGTATCAGGATGCTAGAAGCCTGACCGCCAATTCTTCACTGCCCCTTTTTGTGCTTGGCAGCATCTCGCTCACGTGGGCTGCAAAAATGCTTGAATTTGCAGCTGCTATATACCTGTTCTCCTTCGGTTTTAATAGTCTACTTTCCTTATTAATTACCTTCGGTATCCATGCCCAGTGCCCATCGTGTTCAGGTGCCATGGAACAGTTAACCTGACCAACATCGCCCTGTCCGTGAATATGCATCAACGAGGCGCTGCCCTTATCTGTAACTGTAGTTATTGATAAATTACAAAGCTCATGCTTAGTTGACTGAGATGGTGAGCCTGAAAACACAACTGTGGTTGCTTTTTGTGTTGGTGTTAGCATGGAGTCACCTCTTTCACAAGATATCATGGGAGATAGGCATCAGTCAGTCAGTGTATCCACTTACAATTCTGTATTTTTAAACTGTATTTACTGAAATAAATATATATCTTTCTTCACCTCAACGACTGATGTGTATTTCCAACTGGGCTTTTTATTTGCTTAAATTGCCCACTAGGCGGCGTATTTTCTTAAATATTTCCCAGACATTAATTCTTTTTGTCCTGGGAAAACACGCTTTTGCACTTTTGTCTTCGTCGAGCAGAGCACGGCCCTGCTGTGTGGGCGGCCTGCGTCTCCTCCTTCCTGAAGTTCCCAGTAATGAGAGCACAGGCAGGGACCCTGGGAGCTGCCATTGGACATTAGGTGAGGTGCCCCCCGGCGAGTTGCTTCTAACTATAGAAGGCGATGGAGAGCCTTCAGTTGACAAAAACAAGCCCGCAGAAAACACCCCCTGCCTCCGGCCCCCTAACCCGCTCCATGCCCACCCATGCCTCCTCTAAACACCCAGGGGACTAACAAATACTTTCTCCCCGCATTATATGTTTTCAGTAGCCGATTCAAGAATCTAATGGAAGCGGATGATTTATTTCTTTATGACTAAACGACCAATCTCCATCTTCACGTGATTAAGCACCTGTGTGAGAGTATTAAACAAACATTCTTCACTCCCATGTGACTAACGCACCTGGTTGAGAGGACTGTCGTGTTGCGCATATTATTGTCTTGATAAAGACCCGCTGCAACTGAAAACATTGGCGGTTCAGGGTCGAAACGTCGACATCTATCCCCAGGCCATATAAACTTGGAGCCCCCAACGAATTGGAAAGAAATTAAAGAGTTCCAAGATTGTATTAGTTGTTGGTCCTATGAAATAATTTGTACATAAATGTATATTTTTCTATATGAAATTTGAACACATTTTGTTGCTCACAAGTTCATTATTCACGAATGTCACTTGTTTTTGCACTATATTTGATATAATGACAGTTATTGTAGATAATGTACAGAAATGATGCATTGATTTATAAAATGAGATAAAGATCTTACAAAGGAGTATTTAGATCTATCTTCTTTATTTTATTTTATTCTAAGGATTTGTTACAGAATTTCAGAGGGGCTTTGTTGGTTCTATTAGGAGCAGTGTATAAAGGAAACTGTTTGGATAAATCATATGTGGTTGAAACCCGACAGAACCACTATTTGTTAAACTACATATCACCCAGGTTCTGAGGGACACAGGGTTAACCCCGTTGCTTGTATAAAGACGCATTATATAATGAATGCAGCGCCTCGCGCACTATAGCGGCAGCCCCCAGTTACAAAAGCAGCGCAAATAGGTTAAAATAATTATGCGTCCAACCAAATTTATAAACCCCTATCTCTACACCCTTGATAAGAAGTGCGCCATGGCAATTTCGCGCTCCACAGCTCGCGCTGATAAGGGCCTGACCAATGAGAGGCTGCCTCCTGTCCTGGGCCATACTGTATGCCCGAAGCTGCCCGGGGGTGGACATTCTGCGAATGCCACCCCCCACCCCCAGGAGCCCTCATTCTGCAGTCCGGCTGGAAGCAGGAAGCATCCGGCACACAAGCTCCCTTGAGTCATCACTACGCTGCAATGCAGCATTGTGATTGGTTTGAGCGCCGTGGATTGGTGCTCAGACTGGATCAGGGAGCCTGTGCATGTTCCTGACCAGGCTGTGAAATGCAGCCTGGTAGGAATATGCAATGTTAGCATACACTGTTTTGTGTGCCCAAAAAGGCAGGCCAAACAGTTCATGCGCACATAGGGAGTACCACCACTCCTCACCTGCTCTGGCTAGCCCCACCCCACACTACGCACAGGCCACTGACTGCATGCAATCAGAAAAATAAAATGACAAAAAACATACGTTATTATCATTTCATTTTCCTTTTTGGGCAGTCGGGCAACGCTCCTCGGAGCCGCCACTGGACAGCCACCTTTTTATAACATGGTGGGCATTTCCACGAAGTGCTGGTGACTTTGGCTGATGGTTTTGAAAGCCCAGGCACTTTTCCAGCTCCCCGAGGTTAATTGCAGCAGGCTCATGGGGTTTCAAGAGACAGGGAAAGAGAGGGATGGAGGGCTAAGGAAGAGATTACAGGGGGTTAAAAGAGAGGCAAGAGATACGGGTAGTGAGAGAATGGATGGATCAAAAAGGAAAGAGTCTTAGCGAGAAAAGGAAGGGATGGTTTGAGCAATTTCGCCTGGGCTGATTTTAATCCCCCAGTTCGGCCCTGAGTGCCCTGATGCAGCTTTTAGTTAGGTGAAGGTTTTTATTTTAAGAAAACCCAAATAAATGAAAATAAACAGCTCAATTTTAGGAGCGTTACGATGAGTTTGACCAAGATTAAATAACGAAAACTGTAAATATATATAAACATATATATTCTAATCATAGAAGGAGAAAGCGATCCTACCACAGTGTTCACTTGTCTTTTAATCATCGTGGATGGGATTCTCTTCCCAGAGGACCATAACAAATACTTCCTTGGAGACAGGTTGATGAAATTAGCCTGCAAAATATCTCTATGCAGACATTCCAAAAGAAAAAGTGCAGCAAATACTAAATGTGGCTACACATTAATCAGTTTCAGTTACTGTACATTAAGAAGATGACAGATACCGTCATCCTACACAGAACGGACGTTTATGGTGAAATAGTATATTTTCCCCAACAGAAATATTTAGGACATTAAATAGGCACAAAAACTGTACATTGTTACAATGTGACCATGTTATATTCATATGTGACCAGTTCTATTTCTACTCCAGTTACCTCCTGCCATAATCGGCTATGTGTACTTGATGATTTTATATTCAAAGATTACCTTGACTGGATGTGAGATTATTTCGTAACAAATATCCTGTTTTGCTTCCATCCTGTTCATCTTCCAAATGCTAAAAACTGACAACTATTGAGCAAAATGACTAAAAACGCGTTGTCACGAATACAAAATTACAAAATGAAAACGCAATCTATGAATACATTTTGGGAGGCACTAATTTATGCTTCCTTAAACAATTTTAGAGAATTACCTGTTATTTTTTTGATATACCTATATCAATAAAGTAGTAGGGTCTATGTATTAATTTAAAAGACTTCAAGATGCTGAATTTATATTTATTAATTTTTCATGCAGGTGCACCGCATTGCGCAAATGGGAAAACACAAAGCAGCACATGGGCTTGATTACCAAAGGTAAAACTTACACTTTTGTATAAGATTACATTTTTCATGATATTCACAAACTGTGAGTTAATAGTGAGGTTACAACTGCTGAGACTCCCAGTCGGGGCCGAAAATTCTGCACGTAGAAAGATAGACCTGTCCAAAAGTGTAAGTTTACTTTTGTTAATCAGGCCACATATATGTAAAGATTGGCCTGCTGCTGCTTTTATTCTTTGAACTGGTGCTCTAACAAGGCTGTTTTTAATGATGCACTGCCTTGCACCATGGTGCAAAGGTGATTATGCTCTGTTTAGCCTACGATTTGTACAGGAAGCATACCCTTACAGGAAGCATACCCTTACAGTAAACCTCCCTATAGGATCATCACGTTGGATGTGTGCTGTGCACTGCAGTGCACATGCAATCCAGTCGTTTTTTTATATTAGCCTCTTCCAGTGCAGAAGTGAGCATAGAGAGGTTGGCACCAAAATTAAAATGACCCCCCTGTGTGAACTGGCTAGGAAAAGAAGTAGTCCACATTTCAAGCAATGTTGTGTTCATTTTATTGAAATGAAGCAGTGAAATTCACCATTATTTAAACTTGGAAAGATGAACTGCTCTCAGATCTTTTTATCAAGAGTATTAACAACCTGAGCAATATATTAGAAGTATTATCCCAAGGGGTGCAGGATACATACAAATCATCTGGCTCCTTTACTCCCTAATGACCCTAGAGTGCCCTATAACATTAAAGGACACTATAAGTGATAGACGGTCTGTAGGATAACAAGGACTGGCACATGGGCAAACCCGAGGTTGGAAGCTCCATTATTGTATCATCTAAATAAGTCATATTTGTTATCAAACAATGTGCTTTCTCACCCCTGACATGAACTTTGTGTCAAGGATAATTAGGCATGCACCCCGGTGGCTACCGTAGAGGTTGCCCACCTGGTATCCCCATCTTCTCTGTGCTCTAACTGGCAAGCCTGTGCTTCCCTCGTTTGCTACCACCAAGACAGGATTCTGGCCTCCTGCCAGGCAATGTGATTACTCCCAAGAGTCAAAAACAAAGGCCCGGCCAGGAAGGATGTCACACTTCTTCCTCCCAAGCAGACTAGTGAAGTGACTCATCAAGATGGTGAGCTTCAAAGGCTGCACCACCTCTGATATACATCAGGGCTAACTCCCAGAGGAGAATACAGCCCTCCCTTTGTCCCATGCACATTTGCACACAATCAATCAATCAGAGTACTTGTAAAGTGCACTACTTACCCGTGAGGGTCCCAAGGCGCTGAGGGGAGAGGGGGGTGCTGCTACTGCTCAAAGAGCCAGGTCTTGAGGAATCTTCTGAAGGTGAGTCGGTCTTAGATCTGCCGTATGTGGGCAGGGAGGGTGTTCCAGGTCTTGGCGGCGAGGTAGGACAAGGATCTGCCACCGGAGGTCGTTCGTTGGATGCGGGGGACAGCGGCGAGGGCAAGGCTGGCAGAGCAGAGCTGGCTGGTGGGGGTGTGGAAGCTGAGTCTGCTGTTCAGGTAGGCTGGTCCAGCGTTGTGGAGAGCTTTGTGTGCGTGGGTGAGGAGCTTAAAGGTGATCCTCTTGTCGATGGGGAGCCAGTGTAGGTCTCTCAGGTGGGGGGCGATGTGGCTGTGGCTGGGGACGTTGACGACCAGTCAGACGGAGGCGTTTTGGATGCGTTGTAGTAGTCGTAGGTGTTTGGCTGTGATTTCTGCGTAGAGTGTGTTGCCATAGTCCAGTCTGCTGCTGATGAGGGCCTGTGTCACCGTTCTTCTTGTTTTGGTCAGGATCCACTTGTAGATCCTGCGGAGCATGCGGAGGGTGTTGTAGCAGGAGGAGGAGATGGCGTTGACCTGCTTAGACATAGAGAGGGAGGAGTTGAGGATGAATCTTAGATTGCGTGCATGGTCAGTGGGTGTTGGTGCTGTTCCAAGTGTGGTTAGCCATCAGGACTCGTTCCAGGCTGAGGGGGTGGGTCCGAGGATGAGGACCTCCGTCTTGTCCAAGCTCAGCTTCAGACGGCTGCTCCTCATCCTGTCGGTGACGGCCTTCATTCCCTCGTGGAGGTTGGTTTGGGCAGTGTGTGGGTCCTTGGTGAGGGAGAGGATGAGCTGGGTATCGTCAGCGTAGGAGATGATGTTGAGGTTGTGATGGCGGGCAACTTGTGCAAGGGGGGCTGAGGGATGAGCCCTGGGGGACCCCGCAGATGATGTCGGTGGCTTCGTATCGGAAGGGTGGAGGCAGACGCTCTGGGTTCTGCCAGAGAGGAAGGACGTGGTCCAGTCAAAAGCCTTCTCTTGGATTCCAGCTTCTAGGAGGCATGTCTTTAGAGTGCGATGGCAGACCGTGTCAAAGGTGTCTGACAGGTCCAGGAGGATGAGGGCTGATGTTTCGCTGTTGTCTAGTTGGCGCCTGATGTCGTCTGTGGACGCGATGAGGGCTGTCTTGGTGCTGTGGTTTCATCTGAATCCGGACTGGGACGGGTCCAAGATTTTGTTGTCTTCCAGGTGGCGGGCCAGTTGCATGTTGACGATGACCTTTGCCGGGAACGGGAGCAGGGAGATGAGCCGGAAGTTCTTGAGGTCCTTGGGGTCCACTTTGGGCTTCTCGAGGAGGGCATTGGTTTTGGCGTACTTCCAGCTTTCCGGGAACGTCGCTGTTTCATAGGAGATGTTGATGACCTTCCGTAGTTGGGGTGCGATGTCTGCGTCTGCTTTGTTGAATACGTGGTGGGGGAATGGGTCAGACGGAGACCCTGAGTGCATGAGTTCATGACCTTGCGTGTCTCGTCATCGTTGATGTTGATGTTGGACCAGGAGGTCAGGCGGTTGGCGCTGGTGGTGTTCACAGGGGAGGTGGAGTCTGGTGTAGTCGGGGCAGTCGTGGTGTTGAAGCTGTCATGGATGTCAGCGATCTTGCGGTGGAAGAAGATGGCTAGTGAGTCGCACGGTTCTTGTGAGGGCGGGATGACGTTGGCGTTGGCGCTGGGGTTGGAGAGTTCCTTTACGATGTTGAAGAGCTCTTTGCTGTCGAGTGCGTTGTTATCCAAGCTGGTCTTTGAAGGAGGATCTCTTGGCTAATCTGATGAGGTGGTGGTGTCTGCGGGTGGCGTCCTTTTGGGCTGCGTGGTTGACCGGTGTGCATTCGTGGAGCCATGTCTTCTCCAGTTTCCGGCATGCGCGTTTAGAGGTCTGGAGCTTGTCGGTGAACCAGGTGGCTCTCTTGTTGGCGTGGCTGTTGGAGGGTTTCTTGAGCGGGGCGAGGGTGTTGGCACAGTCGTCGATCCACTGTCTGAGGTTTCAGGTTGCGGCATCAAGGTTGGTGGGGTCAGTAGGTGGGTTCTTGGCAAGGGAGGTGATCAGCTGGTCTTCAGTGACTTTGCTCAGCAGCGACGAGGCAGCTGTTGGGTGCGGTTGTGCGTGGTTGGTTTCTTGAAGGTGAAATGGATGCAGCGGTGGTCGGTCCAGTGGAGTTCGGTGGTGTGGTCAAAGGTGACGTGGGAGCCTGTGGAGAAGACGGGATCCAGCAGGTGGCTGGTGCGTGGGTGGGTGCGGTGATGAGTTGTCTGAGGCAGAGATTGGTGAGGTTGTCCATCAGGGTGGCGGAGTTGGCACCGTTGTTGTTCTCGAGGTGGAATTTCAGGTCCCCGAGGAGGATGTAGTCCATGGAGGTGAGTGCGTGGGTGCTGGAGAGGTCGGCAATGGAGTCGCTGAACTGAGCCCGGAGTCCGGGGGGTCTGTAGATGAGTGTTCCTCTGAGGGTGGTGTTGGGGTCGGTGTGGATCCGGAAGTGCAGCTGTTCGATGGCGTTTAGGATGTCGTCTGGATGGGTGGTGACCTTGAGGGTGGACTTGTGGACGATGGCTATTCCTCCTCCGATTCCGTTGGTGCGACCCCTGCGGGTGATCTTGTTGCCGTCTGGAATGGTTATGGCTATTTCGGACGTCGAGGAGTTGTTCCACCAGGTCTCGGTCAGGAAGGCCACGTCTGGGGCGGAGGTGTCGAGCAGATCCCAGAGCTCGACGGCGTGTTTGCTTGTGGAGCAGGTGTTGAGGAGTATGCAGCAGAGGTGGTTGGGTCCAGTCCTTGGAGGTTTGGTGGTTCTGTTACAGGTGAAGCTGCAGGTGTGGCAGGAGAAGGGTCTGTGGGTCCATTTCGGGGCGGCCTGGAAGCAGGTGTGGTTTCGGCTGGCGTTGAGTGTGTGGAGGGTGCTGGAATCATAGTGGATTCTGGTGTCGTGGCATTTGCAGGGTCCAGGCGCTGGGTGCGGTCCAGGCGCGGGCGGGCGCAGACGGGCTTGCCTTCTCGGCCTGCATATGAGGTGGCTTGGGAGGGAGGAACAGCTGGGAGGCGGGAGCGGGGAGGCAAATGGGTGTGCATTGGGGACGGGGCCGCAGGGAAGCAGCGGCGGGAAAGGGCCGGATCTGGAGCGGCGATGGGGCAGGGGGAACTGGTGCACAGGGCAGAGGGGAGGGAAAACCCAGGAAACAAGGAGGCAGCAGGGAGGCAGGAACCTGGCAGTCAGGTGACAAGCAGCGGCGTGGAGGCAACTTACCTGCGAGCAGGGTCAAAGGTCACAAAAAAGCGCAGAAAGGTCACAAAAAAATGGGGGGAAACGAGTGGCACATGAGGCAGAAAGGTCCCAAGAAAGGCAGAAAGGTCACAAAAAACGTGGGGGAAAGAGTGGCACAGAGGCAGAAAGCTCACAAGAAAGGGCAGAAAGGTCACAGAAATGTAGGGGCAGCTAAGCAACAGAAGGCAAAACAGGCAGAGAGACACGGGGACTGTGAGGGGAGCAGAAGGAAAAAACGGGCAGAGAGACACAGGGGCAGCGAGGGAGAGAATGGACACAGGCGGTGCTGTGCGGAGGGGGAGCGACCTCGCTGGAAGGGTCAAGGGTCACACAAACAGGTGGGAAATGAGAAAATCAAGGTGGTGTACACCTCCAGAAGGCTAGCCACAGCTACAGGTGGGCAGCACAGTCTTCACCTGAAGAAGAGTTCTGCCATTTTTAGAATGTGGCAGAATAGAGGATTCTGGGTAGACAAGGTGACCCACAGATGTGGTCATCTCAGGAGCAGACTAGCTGCAGGTACTAGCAAGACATTGGCTACTGGCTCCCATACCCATAAATCCCCTAAATACAGGATTTCATGGACACCCCTGATACTAGAACCTCCTTTCTGCACCACCTGCATCAATGAGAACCGAAGAAGAGACCTATGGCTGTAACAACTTGACTTGCACAAAGCAAAAGAGGGATACCCTGCACCTGTAGCAATGATCCTGGAACCGCCTGACCGAGACTCATCCTGGGCTATCCCTCAGTTCCCCCAGACAGAGGGACCCCTGTGGATGCCCGATTGGGCTAGGATTGCGCATGCTCCGTGGAGTGAGTGCGAGAAGCAGCGAGCAGAGTTGGACCAAGGAGCAGGGCGCTGCGCTGCACCCACGGCCAGGGGGATATCGAGAATATCAAGAATACAGAGAGCAAGACTGTAAGCTACCCCGAGTGTGAGCGGAGGTCGAGCTGAGAGCTGAGAGCAGGAGCGAGGAGCGGACGGGTTCACCGTATATCATCACAGAACGGCTTACTCGCGTTCCCGTTCCCGCTCCTGCGTACTGCCAGACTCCCGCTGACAGCAGAGCGGAGCAATTACGGTGCAGGGCTGAGCAGCAGCGTGGTGATCTCAGCGTGGTGATCTCAGACACCAACGGGAGTTAGCAGCGGCAAACCGGCAACCGGCAAACAAACGGAGCAAACCGTATAAACGGGACAAATTTACCCGACGTGAAAACACGAAAAGACCCGCAACTTGAAGACTTCCCAGCCACAGCTCAGCACGGAGCACGGAGCGGCGAGCAGCGTGGTGATTCCGGCTACCATCGTGATTACGGCTGGGTTGAGCTGGGCTGAGCTGGTGATTCCAGCTAACAAACTGTGACTTCAGTTAACAAGGGAAGCTATCAGCGGCAATTGAAAAATGGAAAAACAAAAACGAGCCACATTACAGCACAGCAAGCACAGCAAGACAACGTGGGAGGGGACAACCAACTAAGCAAAGGGGAGCAAAGGGATATCGGACAATCGGATTACTAACCCTCCCGCTTTAGCTCAAAATTTGCACGGACCAGCCCGTGAAGCCACTGACTGCGCCAGTAGTACTAGACCACTCCGGGAGGGACTGGATATACACCAGGACTAAACCGGTGAGTGGTGTGTTTTGGGTGCTGGTGCGGGGTGCACAGGGGGGGTGCTAAAGGACTAGCGTTTTCTGCCACCGGGACAGCAAAATCAAAATCACGGTTAGTGTACACCCTAAGCTTCCCCAGCTTTCCCTAGCTTCCCCAGCTTTCCCTAGCTCCCCACCTTCCACCTTCCACCTTCCACTGTCTGTTGGTCGGTTGTAACCAAGGTCCAAAAGCCTAACATGAGATCTGGCAAGACTCGAGGGAGCCAAACAAATAAGGGAGGGTCAAACAAGCGAAAACAAAGGTCTAAGCTATCTAAGGGGGAGATGGAGGCTCAGACAGATGCGTCCACAGCTATAGAGAAGAGCCCCCTACCAGAAATAATTGACCTAACGGTCTCAAGTGAGTCAACGGAGCAAATACAGGCCCAAACTACCACGACTAAACAAACAAGAAAAACAACGAAAAAAGAAGTGGGAAATAAAATGAGCATAATTTTGTCTCAGCCTAAAATTTATACAAAATTCTGTTTTCTAAAGAATCGAGGGGACGTTTTATTTTCAAAGATTAACAAAGTACCAGGCCTTCAATCGCCTCTTGAACCATTCCAATCAGCCTTAAACCATCATCCCAGAGATAAGCGGCCCTGTTTGGACGATAGCTACAGCAAAAGCATCGGTAATAGCAGAGGAGATAAAAGTATAACATCTATAACACCACCCCAAAAAACTTCAACACCTCAGCGCAATAATATCAAAACGGGGCAAAAGTTTGAGATGGCAGGCACCCCGGTAGGACGGAAAACGACCATAGACGCCAATCTAATACAAATACATCGGCCAAAGGAAGCCATGGATATGCTGCCATTAAAAATGGAGAAGAAGAACTCTAACATCAACAGTAACATCGAGAATGTCAGCATGAGCAACGAACTAGGCCATGAGGGTCACGAGGGCATAAGTAATAATGAGGAGGGCATTAGAAAAGAGGAAACTGTAACTCCACCTGCACGGTCATCAGAGATGGAACCCTCATTAGTAGTCCTTGATACAACAAACAACGAACACACATTAGCACCCAAGGCGTCAGAAGGGATGCGAAATAAAGATGTAAGCCAGAAGAATTGCATTCCAGAGGTGATCGAAATCTCTTCTTATTTAAGGAAAGAGGAGTGGGAGGAACTCATGGCGGCCTACCCAAAAGACCTGAGCACAAGTAGGACGGCCAGCGAGACATCAAAATGTGGAAAGGCCCACCTACAGACAAATACAGCAGGAATAGAGGGGCCAGGAACAGCACAACCCTTAAAAAAGCCACCCGTGCCGGAAGAAGCGGGACTCAAAGAGTGTCATGGAAGCCAGGATGCAATTCCAGCAATTCCAGCTCAGGCCAGGCAGGAAAGCGCATGGCCCAGTCTTCTCAATACAGTACAACTCTTGGTGGATGCAGCACAATACCAATCGGAGAAAATGGACGCCCAACTAACGTTGTTAGATACGCTGGCGGTATTCGTAGTTGCAATAGATGGGAAGCTGGGCACGTTAAATTCGCTTCTTCAGAGTAAACTCAACCAACTTGAGGACACCAAAATGAGAAATGGCATTGAGTGTGAATGTGGCCCAATCATCGACAAACTGGCCACCCTGCCAACACTAATGTCAGACTTATGCGGACATCTCAAACGATCTGCCGAACATAGTCAGAAGATCGGCAGGGACGTATTGGGTTGCCCAAAATTAAATGGGCACGGCAAAGTGCCTACTGCACAAACAGGGGCGGCTGAGGTTGATGCCACCCGCAGCAAGGACACTGCTGCCAATCGGCATGATAAAATATCTAAGACCGGTGGCAGTGATCACCCAAGGACGGTAGAGAAAACTCAGGGCACAGGGGAGAATAGGACGGAGCCAATAACGCATCTATCACCATGTGTCGAAGACGACGCGGACACAAACCATAAATCAAATGCCAAACAGAGGAGAGCGAAAAAACGTAAAGGGAGAAAACATAAGCTCTGCTCTAAACGTGAAGGCTTTAGGCAACTTTTTGGGCAAACTAAGACCGCAGAACAAAGTACGAGCTACCTGGTGGAAGAAATATCATCAAATCGTGAACACGATGAAAGAGGCAGTACATCTGAAGACATTGCACAACCAGCAAATAAAAGCTCAGTGAAAATAGTAGCTGATCCACCAAGTAATCAAGCTGCGGTGCCCCATTATTCTGGGTCCATCACTTCACTGGCTGACCCTGGGTCATGGAACCGGCTAACGCACAATATCCAGCCTTGCACAAAACCCATGGGAAGCCCAAAAGCTTTAACAAGCCCAAGGGGAGAAAAAACAGAAAGACAAGATCTAGGACTCACTGAAAACCAAATATTAGCCACCACTAAAGAAACTGCGTCAACTTATCTACAAGTGGACCAGCCAATGTCAAAAATTGCCCCTGTAGCCCTGACTTTAAACAAGCAGCTTCCATGCTGCGAAACCTCTGATCCAACTGAATGTGCAAGGGATCAAAGCTCAGCACGGGAACACCACCGAGAGGATTTTCGGGCAACAGAAAATACAATAAGCAATTCGAAGCGGACAGCAACACTAAACACGGATAATGTATTTGGAGGTGCTATTAACCAAGGGGAAGCTTCGGATGCCATATGGTTCACCCCTGACTTTACCTCCAAAGGAAGTCACGATATCCTTAACAGAGGCAACATCTTGCGATTATTGGCCCACATCCCTTTACTGACATCTGTGGTAAGCTCTGACCTGAAGTCTATCGAATTTATAGCTGCGGAAGGCACAGGTAAAGAAGCGACGAAGGCGATTTGGGCTTCGGCAGACCTGGCACAAAAGATCCTTATGGAATCCGATACTTTTAAAAACTGGGGCATCATGTTGAAGCCCTTTACAAAGCCACGATACCCGGACGTACTGTGCTCTGAGAGAAGTCTGAACCTGAGGGAGCAAGCAGAATGGAGTAAAACCTCAGTTCTTAGGGGTGCTGTCGGGCCAAGTTGTACTGGCAGAAATGGGTTCTTTGAACCTACTCTCGGGGAACGACATGGAAGACAAGCCCCTAACGGGTGGCAGGAACAAAGACGGTTCGTGAGAACCATAACAAACAGTAATTGACAAGTGCAGCGGATAACAACGGAGCATATACAGGATCAATTGCGTTTATGTTCCTGGAATATAAATGGCCAAGCATCCAAAATGCTTGACTCGGACTTCATAGCTTATATTCGATCATTTGATTTAATTGCGCTACAAGAAACCTGGCTTGCCGAGCCCCCGCACCTTCAGGGGTACTTACGCTTTTTCTCCGGCGCAAAGAGCTTAGCCAAGTATGGTCACTTAAGAGGAGGTTTGGTAACATATGTAGCTACAACTAGCTTTGCGATGGCTAAAGAAATCGGGCCCTCGGCGACAGCTGCACTTGCAGTTAACCTGACTCTGACTACAGGACAAGGCAAAACAATTAATAACTGCATCCTGGTCAATGCTTATATTCACCCCAAAGGAAAGGTAAAAGCAGCGGAGGAGTTATATGCATACATAGAAGAGTGTATCACGGGGGAAAAAACAGCAAACTTAGTACTCACTGGGGATTTTAACCTTAATCTTATGGGAACAACACAAGAGGAGGGTATCATGGCACAAAATACATTCTGGGCCCTACCACAACAAGGCAAGCCACAAATAGCTGACCAATCAAAATTGGGAAAGATGGTACTTGAGGCACTAGAAAACTTTAACATCAGGGCACTAAATGGCAGGTTTGCAGGGGATAACCCGCCAGCCTCAACTTTTCACTCAAGAATAGCGAATAGCACGCTAGATTATACCTTTATGTCACTTCCGCTCTTCCAATCCATAAAATCTTATCGGATGGGGAACCAAACAGATAGTGATCATTGTCCTCAGGAAATCACTATGGACCTTGCAAAACCAATTTACGAACGTTCGACGGCTCCTAAAGAGTCCATCTACACCGCAAACTTTAAAAAGATCAAGTATTCGGCCGCAATGGGTGAATTTCTGATTGGACTGGCAAAACAATATTATATGGAGCGCACAGGCCCCAATGAAGTAGCGAAATGGGTGCAGTTTACTGCTAACCTGGGGCAACATGCAACAAAGCCAAAAGTGCGCACAAGGACGGACAAGCTGGGCACCCTTCCCCAAGCATATAGAGGGAAAATAAAAGAAATGAAATACTCAATCTCTAAGTTAATGAGAGCAGCACAGCAGGACCATAATAACAAAGAGATGCTGCATCAACTCTCTAAATCAAAAGCTTCATTAAAAAAACTAAAGTGGGAAGCAAATAGAACTAATGAGGAACAACTTTGGGCAACACTTCATGAGGACATAAAAAAGAATGACGGTGCAAGTTTTTGGAAGACAATAAATTCATTAACGCACCCTGCAAAAATGGAGATTACATCAAATATTACAGAGGCAATTTGGGCAGTATATCTCGAAAACCACTTTAACCGAGATCTGTCGGCCAATCAGAATATGAGCAAATCTTTCCTTGTACGAGCCCATGTCGTCGGCAACAGGCTACAAAGGTGCCCAATTGATCAGGACATGGCAGGGGACGCAGATCATATATCACTGGAACCATAATAAAGCGGCAAATAAAGAAAGGAAGAAGGGAAGGCGCGCCGGGTCCAAACGGGATTCCGCCTGTCCTCTTCAAACAAGATATAGATTATTGGGCAGTGGCACTTGAACCCCTTTTTCGGGAGATCAGGTACACTAACATCTTACCAGACACTTGGAAGGGCTCCATTATTGCCCCCATATATAAAGCAGGGGACAGAGGCCTTCCTGAAAATTATCGGCTAGTTGCCCTAATCGATAATGATGCTAAGTATTTTGCAGGTCTAATATTGGAAGAACTAAAGGCATGGGCAATGAGGAAGTCTCTTATACCTGTTAATCAAACAGGCTTCGTTAAAGCAGTGGGGACAACAACAAACATACTGACTATGGGTATGCTTATAGATAAGGCAGAGATGAAAAAAATGCCCCTGCACCTCTGCTATATAGACTATAAGGCGGCATTTGACAACATCAACCGCAATCTACTATGGACAAAACTTAATGATTGGGGCATCCCAAAAGGTTTGTTGAAGCTGTTAATCAATCTACATACAGACACTTGGATTCAGATTAAGGTGGGGGACGGCTCAATGCTGTCAAGGCGGATACAAACTAACAACGGCCTTAAGCAGGGCTGCGTGTTGGCCCCCACATTGTTCAACCTGTTCCTGGCGGACTTGGTGCCCCTTTTAAACAACTGCAACTCACACTCGCTAAAATTAGGAGGCCTAAATTTACCATGCCTCTTATATGCAGATGACCTGGTGCTAATAAGCCATACAAAAGTTGGGCTCCAAAATCTCTTAAATACGACCCAGAGATATTCCGAGTTAAATGATTTAACGGTGAACCTCGAGAAGACGCAAACAATGACAATCAGCAAGAACAAAAATAAGAAAAGCTTCTCGTGGTTCTGGAATAACACCCGCATCAAAGACACCTCGTCGTACAAATATCTAGGTGTGAAGATTGACAGCAGTGGCCAATTCAGTGAACAAAGGGCCAGCATAAGAGGCAAAGGCCTCGCTCTGGCAATCGCCTTAAAAACACTAAATAACAACCTTTCCGGCCATTCTTTGACCCCTTTACTACATGTCATACGCGCCAAACTGCTGCCAACGCTAACTTATGGGAGTGAGGCCCACCGAGGCAGAGATGCCGTAACACTTGACAGTACAATCGTGTCGGCATACAGAATCATCTTCAGCCTTCCAAAGCGATCCTCCCCAGCACAGATCAGATTGGAGTTTGGTAATCAGTCACAGCTTTTGGCACGACAAGGGGCCTATATCTGCCCATGGGACAAAGTAAGAAAAACGAATGAAGGAACGTTGAACGAATATTTATGGAAAGAGCTAGAGCAGACCCAAAACTCACCAGCAGCAAAATATTTGGAAAAGAGCATAGTGAACACCGGGCTGACAGAACTCTGGGCGTCCCCTGCAGATCACAAATCACTCAACAAACTGGTGAAGAAATCGATCAAGCTTCAGTCATGGGTCCAGGATAAAGCCATCCTATCAAAAAGATCTCACGCATGGATGGTATTAAATACATACCTGATACAAGCCTCCCAGCCTTATCTCGGTAGGTTATAAAAAAAAAAAAAAATTGTCCTTTTTAGGATATAGACTGGGCCTGCTACCATGCATCCTACACCTCCCTTACTGGCTGAGATCGAAAGCAGGAACACTATGCAGGCTATGTGGCATTGGGGCTGAAGACATGATGCACCTGCTATGCTCGTGTGAAGAACTGCAAGAAGAAAGGAAGCTCCTGTTGAAACGCCATTTTATCCTACAGGGGGTACGCACACGAAGGAGTGCAGTGCTAACCTGCTTCTCAGCACAGGACACTCAGCTGAGCTGCAGCTTCGTGAAATTTTTAAAAGCAGTGGAAAAAAACTACCAAAAATTGACCCATGAATATTCTACAAACAGGACATATGATTTAATTTATATTGATGAATAATCTATGCTGCAAATTTTAATGAATTTTATGGAAAACATGAATAGACTAACAGGCCTACAAAGCGGATGAGAAGTACAGAACGGCCTAATGTGGGCGGCCGGTAAACAAAATCATTGTATGCTGAACAGTTTATGCTTATCGCACTATAGTATAGAATTGATCTTAAACGCATGTTTTTATGAGCATTTTAACGTTCTTATTGTGTACTGTATCGCATTGGTTTTAATTAACTGTGCAATAAACTAAACTACTACTACTGCTGTGGATGCCCGAAGCACCCTCAGACCCCCCTGAACTAGTAGCACCAGCCACCTGCAAACTACAGGTAAAACAATGCTCTGGATTTGAAGAATCACTGGCCATTGGGCCGCCTGAGGGATCGCCCAAATCCAGGTGGTCAAGTGCTTTGTGAGAACTATAGTCCTACCTTCCACAATTACAGGCAGCAACTGCCTTTACCAGGACCACTGGATGTCATAGTTACTTTCTGACCCACTTGCCACTGCAATGGCTTGTTGGTCACCAGTCCGGCCACCTACCACCTTACTAGATGTTGCATATAGAGGGAACTTAATCTGACTGCCGACTGATGTCAGCAACCACTCTGTTGTTGTGTTTTTGCATATGTTTCCTCTACAGCAACATTTCAGTGGTAAAATCAGCTCTCCCATGGCTCCCGTTCAACACCATGGCCAGCCAGGACAACTCTGCACCCGGTCTCCACAGTCCAGGTAAAATTGAACTGACTATCGTGGCTTGGTCCTGGGACCCACTTCACCTTTACTCTGCAGGATACCACGCAACTTCGCCGACAAGTGACCAATTGCTTCTTGTGTTTGTACCATTGACCACCATGACTAAGTTTCACTGTATTAGTTTGCACTAATTTTATATTGCTTCAAAAATCTATAACTCTGGTTATATGCATGCTGTTCCATTTGTTTTCGTGTCTAAATTAGGATAAAAAGACACTTTATTTTTTTTAAGTGGTGTCAATTTTCCCTCGAGTCATGTCATTTGCTTATCGTCCATGTTGGTACTCTGAAATGCTTAGCAAATGTTCCTCTAGTGAAGACTGACTGCTCTTTGCCACAATACTAGGACTGAGCAAGGATTTAATAGTGTGAATCCAAGGACCGTCTTTGGGGTATCGTGATTGTATTTCATGGTGAGGTCTAACTCCCACACCACATTATACTCCACCTTCCTACACCGGCTACTGCCTTGCTGATCTGGAGGCTCCATATCGACGCACTGCTCAAGACCACCCTCGGCTGCTCATGCTGCCCCTACTGTCAACAGGCAAGAGGACTGATCAGAGACTACCTTGCGGCCTTGATGGGCATCTTCAACTCTTGACTTGAGGTCAGACGCATCGCACCATGGGTAAAGATAACAGGCCAACAACACATACCCAAACCCAGCCACAAATACGAGACTACAAGGGGCTCTCCCACCAAACCAAGGCTCGACTGAAACCACCAATCTTGCCACTGTACTAGAAATCATTCAAAAGTCTCAAGAGGCGGTTGCAACTTAAATAGGGGAAGTTAAAGTGGATGTCTTGCTCCTCCGTCAAGATCACACGGCCAACAGAGACACTAAAGTAGAGTAGAAAATTACCACAGTGGAAGATGAAGTAACCTCCCTCAGACCAAAGGGACCAAACTAGTTTCCTTCATTGCTACTCTCGAATGGCTGCGGGTGCTGAAAATAGATTGTGTCACAATAACCTTTGTTTGTAGGCTTCTCAGAAGGGCCAGAACCCTTTGATCTCATGTATTTTTTACTTAATTGGCTGCAATCATGGCTACCAATGGGCACCCTCCCGCAATGGTTTCTGTCAAAAAGTGTACATCGGTCAGTGGCACAGCAGCCCCTGCAGGGTGCACCCCTGCGTCCACTGATAGCCAAGGTACTTAATAACTGGAATAGAGATTTTATCCTCTGTGATGCCCAAAAGCCTGGCAATTAACATTGAATGCATCTCACATCATGGTTTTACCTGACTGCACTTGGGAAACACAATGTCAAATACACATCCCAGTAAGAAATCTGGGCTTAAATCCTTAATTCATTTGCTCATCATGCCATTCCAGTTTGGACCTAGCCATGTGCAGATCAGTCTTGACTCTGCTCCCTATTGAAACAATACAGCCGAACTTTCAGGCAAGGTCCTTCCTGGACCAGAAACAAGCATCCTCTGACCGGTTTCATGATATCACCACTCATCAGTCCTTTACTGCTGCTGATCCCCTACCGATGGTTCAGAAACCTCACCTCCATGCTCTGACCCTTCGTCTGGGCCAGTCTGCCACTTTTTGTTGCATGGAATAAATGTAGGCAATCAATATATGTTGGAGGGACAGCGATGGCAGATCTCCAAAGGTACTATCAAACCACACAACTACTGGTGATCAATGACAGGATGATGGGTGACTAGGATGATCCTACATATCAAGCTGAACTAGCTCTACTTAACTTGGTTTGAGTAATGAGACTTATTTATGGAAATTCAGGAAGAGCCGCCGATACACCACCTAATGCAATACCTACACGTCATGGGCAACGGCTCCCATATCATCCGCTGGCTGGCGCAGGCCCTCCTCATGCACACACAAAGATCCACACAATCGATTCGGGACAAATGGGCGGCCCACCGAGGGAGGGATTGGACGGATAAGGAGTGGAACCTGGTTCTAGCTAGCCCCGTGAATATCCCTCGAAACTCCCGCTTCCGGACCATTCAGTTATATATACTGCACCAGGCATATTTATCACCAGACAGAATCAACAGGTACTTCTTGATCAACACCGCCACCTGTCCCAGATGCGACCTGCTAGGCGCGGACATTTTGCACATGCTCTGGCACTGCCCCTCTCTAGCCACATATTGGGGGGAGGTGACGTCTCTCCTGACGCGCAGTGCGGGTCCGGGGCTACCACACACATGGGAGGCTTGCATTCTTGGCCTATACAAAAGAACCAAACTCAATAAGACACAAGCTAGGTTCTGGGATCTAGGCCTTATCACAGCCAAGCGGCTGCTCACTAAACACTGGAAACGGAGAGAACCGCCAATCCCCAAATACTGGTATGCATCCTTCACTAATTGGGCTAGAGCAGAAAGCACGGCACTACACCGGGAGGAGATAGCGGGCCTAAGGCAATTCCCGATTGCACAACTCTGGGACGACATCATGAGATCCCTCCAGGGGGAGGGCACGGCCAGAGGGCTCACATAGGGATCGCCGCAAATGGGGCAACACTGCTGGGATAACTATGGCGAAGCCTAGGACGCGGGTTGCATCCCCCCCCAAGTCACTCGCCTACTCGGAGTGCTGAAGACATGGCGCTTGCGACCTGGAGGAAGCCTGCCTCCCCCCCAGACGCCCTGAGCAGCGGCTGTATCATACGCTCGACACACTGGCTGTAGACCCGGACAGACACCCACACGAAGGACCACTAATCCACAAAATCTTACGATAACCTCCCAGCCCCCCTTTTTCGTGGCATCGCCCCCACATGTACACTCTCCCCCCCGGCCCCCTTCCCACACACACCCCCATGTTCATTGTTTCTGACTCTTGTCCCCCACATATAGCCCTTTCCTCCTCAAACGCCACACCCGGAGGGCGTACTTGGCCACATGACCGGCCACGGGGCCAGGCGCAAATGGCGTCTCCTCAATTCACAGTATGGCTATAACATTTCTCCGTATGATGCATCACACACTCCATCGACAGCCTGTGGGGCCCTACCGCTCTGAACGGCTGGCGTGCGCCACGGCAAAGACGGACCGAACGCATACATTGCTAACCCCTATCCCATTGTTGCGTTCCCAAGGTCTGTCAGTAAAACTTATGGGTTCCAGTACTGTGGATACCGGAACGACACGCGACGACACAGCCAAAGATTGGGACACACCGAGGAGATCTGATTCGTTTGCAGAGTTAAAATGTTTACTTATAATAAAATGATAAAACAAGACGTCATTTGAAGGCATAACTGAATAATGAGCACATATGGTACGAAGGATGCAATTAAAGACTTATTCTCTAAGGTTGCAGTCGAAGGAAATGTACACCTTCCTCCGTGTTTATCTACTCTCACGATATACCGTAATGTTGCAGCCGGCCCACGGGGTTGTAGGCTTCGCTATGTGTACTGCTCTATTGAACACCAATAAACGTCTTTAAAAAAAAAATGAGACTTATTTATGGAATTCCCATCCCTACACTCCTCCCTGAAGTGACCTGTGTGGTCTTCATGACTAGACAGTTGGTATTCAAGGCCATGAGGTGGCCTTCTTAGGCAAACCTCCTGTCCTCAGGGCTATCAGGCATGAAACAACATTGACATAATGACTCTAGGTGACATCTGGAAAGGAAACCTTATCAGGTCTTTTTAGGACCTTCAGACATAATACGTCCTCTCGAAGACCCAGTTTTACAAATATTTGCAAGTTAGACACGCCTTAGCTGTTTACAAAAAATACTTGGATGTACTGCCTGAATGCATCCAACTGGAGGCCCAGCTACTGATTGAGAAACTAGAGAAGGATGGGGTAACTTGCATTTACTGTACCATGATTAACAACACCCCCAATGTCTTCACTCCCTTGAGGAGGAAATGGGATGCCCGGATCAGACCCTCTGGATGACACTGACTGAAATTAGCCCATATGGCCCACTGCAAGAAAGCCATAACTTCCAGCTTAAGGCAGATTCAGGTGAACTACCTTCACTGTACATATATCACCCCATGAAATTATGGGGAGCAGGAAAGATACAGTCCACAACCTGCTTCCGCTGCTCTGGCCCAGATGCCAACTTCTTCCACATGACATAGCCATATTAATAAAACGAAGATCCAGTCCAAGTGAATTATGGTAGCTCTATTCACATCCACCGGAGAGGCTTGTGGCAACAGTCTAACGGCAACTTCAACTGGTCATAGCTTGCCACAAACACATTCTCAATGATGACCATTTAACATTCCTAACAGAGAATGTTAGATTTAAAGGCAAAGATACAACACATCTCCCTTTTTATAATACATAAATAAAATGGAACAGAAAATAAAATATAGAATTATTCCCAGCACGCGCTTCACGCACCTCTGCTCGCGCTGTCTTCACACGCGCTCCACAGGAATCCGGTCACACACAGCGCATTGTTTCCAGCTTGTGCCTCTCGTGCCTCTGTTCACGCTGCCTTCACAAGCACACCACAGGAATTTTAAAAGATGCCGCCAGTGATACGCCACGTAAGCAACAATAAGCACTTTTCTCTAAACACCTTTACCTCGTTACAATAAGTTGAATAAATCTTGCTATACTATAAAGTTCAGCCGGAATTCCGCTTTCACAGTCAATTAATATTTAAACGAATCTTAAAAGTCTGGAAGTACACTGACTCACTTTCAATCCACGAAAATTATTTAAAATTACTTCCTACCCGATGGGTTCTTTTCCGATGGGCGTCCTGCGTCGCCAGTAATAAAACAAAGATCCAGTCCAAGTGAATTATGGTAGCTTTCTTCACACCCACCGGAGACCCTCTCTCAGGTCCTGGGATACACACTCAAACTGTCACCTAAAGAGGCCCTATTGAGATTTCTCTATGACCTTGGTAATACTAGGGACGAAAGACACTTAATTGAGGTGGCTACCTGAGGTGACAAAAAATACATTTCCCATAGATGGAGGCTCATAACCACACCGACGATGGCTGAATGGAGAAAATGGATGGACTGGAGTGCAACATAAGCGAAACCCATCTTCATGGCATGAGTCTGCCCAAGAAAACATGAACTAAAATAGGGCAAATAGTGTTACCAATATTTGACTGAAAGTCTTTACATTGATTACCCGGCACGTAGTCCTCTTCGGGATATTGAAGTGGGATTGAGAGTAATAGCCATCTCATTGTTTTTGTTTTTGATTTCTTTATATGCAATTTTGAAATCAATAAAAATTGGTTATCCCAAAATCACAAGGTACTGTTCAACTGACTGCCTCATTTGGTGGCATTATAGGTATAGTGCTAATTTAGTTTTCCTCCTAACTAGTTATTTTGTTGTATATAAAGCACTCCAAAAAACCCTTGGGTAGCCTAAGAGTGCTATGAATGAGATGCACAGACTGAAAATGGATTACGTTCTGGATAATATTTAGACATCTCTTGGAGAGGTATCATAAAAGAAGGATAGAAAGGAGATAAGGCCATGCGGACATGTCGGCAAGTGTGTGAAAAATGTTTTTAGGCACCTGAGCAACAGTCTGAAGAAAGGATAATAAACACATGCAGGTATATGGTTAGTCAGAAGTCTGCTTGAAGAAATGGGGTTTGACAATCTCCTGATTTGCAGAAAGGCAGATTCCTAGTGCAGAGACAGGGGTAAGAGCTTCACAGCAATGATCTTTTATAGTGAAAAGTCATATCTCAGAACTGTGACAAGTCCAAAAGATGGACAAAAGGTTACATTTTCGAGCTTGCCCATGTAAGACTTTGTGGATGAGGCAGATTAATTCAAAATGTCCTCTTTTGTTTACAGGGAGCTAGTTGCGGGCTTTCAGCACAGTCGATATGTGGTTGTGTTGTTTCATGCTACACCGGAGACAAGCAGGATCAGTCTGGGCTCTATGGAGTTTGAATATTGATTTGTTGGGCAGTAGTGGCTGTTTCAATAGTGAATGTGAGAAAATAGTTTATTAAAAAACAGGTAATATTTCTCTTCCATTAATCAACACAAAGGGTAGGAAAGGCAGAAATTGTGCATCAAAAAAAATATTGTTTGTCTCCCTGGCTTAGAAACCCCTCCACCATTATGTCTGGTATTCCCACTGTATGACAGAACCTGTCAGGTAGTCAGCAACTCACCCTCATGGTGTGACAGAGTTTATGCTACAAAGGCAAGTGACCAAAGCTTGCCCACTGGCTTCACGCATCCAAATTCAACCATTTAAATGCTGCCGGAATTTCAAGGGGGATTTGGCAATGAGCATACATGGCACATTCCATGCCAATGCAACATAAGGAGCTGAAGAGTGGGGGACTTGTGGAAGGCATGTGTGTAGCAGCAATGGTGGGTTGTGTGGCAGCTCATTTATTTTCAGAACTGCAGCATACGCCATATGACCTGATTGGAGCTCCTTACATACCATGTGAGACAATCACGCTATACTAGTGCAATGTACCATTGCCTGAATAGTGCTACCTGCTAAATTATGGTTCAAACTTATCATTGTTACAATATTATCTGACATAAATATTGTGTCCTAAATATGGTCTGCACAAATATTGCCTTAATGAAGTGAATAATCAACATCCAGTGAGACAATATTTTTGTAAATGTTCGTTAGGTAAGAGTATTAATGTAAGACAATATTTTTTAATGTGACATTTTGACAGACAAACAATTACTAGTGCATCGCACTCATTATACATAAATGTTGACAACACTAGCCCACCCAACCAAAAGTCCACACCTATCAGACTGACCCATCTAAGAGTGAGGGATTGACCTATAGCCCAGTCAGACCTACATTTACCTTTCTTTAACCCTGCTTTAAGAGTTTTTTTATGCTCAGCCTGGTCTGGCTATCTAAGTGGATTGAGGTTTGCTTGAAACCTAAGGGTATATGTCAGTCATTCTCTTCTTTCCACTGCATGATGTCGACCTTCCCCTAACTACTCCCCCTAGTGCCCACTAGTGTACTGGGGCATGTTCTTCAGTTGAAGGGGTAGATGCCATCTTTCTGCTTCTGATAAAAAAGGGAAGCATTCCTGCTACTACAAAAAGTTAGATTTCATGACTATGTCTCAGCAAACATTGCCTTTTTCTCCTTATCCAACCCAAGAGGGGGGCTGATGTTTTCTACAGTTCTTGGTATCTGGATGTGTTACATTAATGGTTGCCAGACATTATAAAAATAAATATTCCCCACTGATTTTCCCATGTCGTTCATGTTACTTAAAAACAACATGGTCATAGAATCCTTTGACCGCAGCAGATGGTTTACGTGCTTGCAATGGGCGTTTGCCATCAGATGGACACAGCCAGCAAACATTTAAGCGGGGCAGTTGTAATAGCCACTTATACTATGTAATGGTCTCATTCTCACTCTGGCCGATGGTAAGAGACCTTGTAGTGGAGAACCGCATTGAGCGTGACCATTATCCACTTAGCTTGACCCTTAGTGCGTCACTACTTAATTTGCCATTCAAGGGAAGAGACTCCCTCCAATAAACTGATATTGACCCATTGATTTCAAATAATCGCAGAGCCCTAAAGGGGCCAGTAGTATTGGGGAATGATAGCACTGTTAAGAAAATCTATGAGTTGTATGTAGATCTAGTTTCCCCGTATATTAATCTTTCAGCACAGGATATCCCTTTATGTTGATCCATGGAAATATGTTCCGGGGGTCTTGGAGAAGTATTAACCAAAATCATCAAGCCACTAAAAAAAGACCAGCGAAATTTAGTCAAGGGGGATATTTGCTATGATAAGGACTGCTGCAACGCTAAAAAGGAACTTATAGCGGCTGCAAAAAGTAATAACATGTTAATATTAAGGGAGAAAAGGAGGTGCTATAAGGGGACAATTGCTAAGGCTAAGAAATGTTGGGATGAAAAATTTGGTATGATCTGCTGGAAGCCTTCAAGGTAAAATGACCAGGCATTTTTTCTGGGACCTGATTGCCAAGAGCTCCAGAGGTGGAACCCCTAGTAGGGATATGTTTTTGGAAGCCAACGTGTGGGTTTCGCACTTTTCTGAATTATATTCCCTTACCAATAATGAGCCTATTTTTGCCAATGATGACTCAGGACTTAATCTGAGTGTGACACCCCTGTTGTTTAGTATGGCAGAAACTATCGCTGCCATCAAAGCAATAAAAGAAGGGAAAGCCCCTGGACCAGACAGGATACCTGGGGATCTATGGAAGCATGAAAATATGATATGGGCTCCTTATATTAATTATCTTTTTAACAATATTGCTAAGGGTGCCCCTATTCCTGATACATGGCAGGGCGCCGAGATTGTAACTGTTTCTAAAAGGGGGGTCGTATGAACCCGTCCCATTATAGACCTATTAGCCTAGTTGATGTCCTACAGAAGGTATATGAGAGACAAGTTTTAAGTAAGCTGAGTGCTTGGATTGGGGAAACTAGTACCCTAACCAAGTACCAGACGGGTTTTAGAGAAAAAATCAGCACAATTGATCAGGTGTTTAGATTTTTATGTATTATCTGGAAATATATCAAAATAAAGCGGGCACACTTATACGTGGCTTTTGTTGACCTTAGGGCAGCATTTGACCTTGTCCCTAGAAACGCACTGTGGTCAAGACTGAGGGACCAGGGTGTTCCTGGGGAAATTCTGAAACAGATTGTCAGGCTGCACGAGGACAACTACCCCAGTGTGAGATGGGGTCCAAATGTAGAACTGACTGACCGCATTAATTTAAAGAGAGGTGTTAGGCAGGCACGTGTGCAGGCCCGACACTGTTCTCCTTGTATGTTAATGACATACAAGACACCCTCTTGGGCTGCGAGCATGACTCTCCCAAGTTGGGTGGTGACCACGTGCCTGCATTGTTATTCGCAGACGATAATATTTTAATATCACAGACACCGAAAGGATTACTAAACTTATTAGATGCCTTTCGGTCTTACTGTGACAATAAAGGATTAGAGATTATTTTGTCAAAAACTAAGTACATGGCGATTAATCCCATAGAACCTTTATAAATATAAAGCCCAATCAGCTTCACTTTATGGGGCCGAATTATGGGGCTATGCTGCTAAACGTGCCTTTACTACACAAGACAACATCTTTCTTAGGAAAATACTAGTAATTCCACGGTGCACACCCTTACTTCCACTCCTAATGGATCTGGATATACATCGCACTGATGACCATGCGTTCTTACGACTCTTGCTGTATGGGGTCCGCGTGTGGTCTACAGATGAACTAGTAGATTATAGAGAAGCCCTAAAAGAAATTATCAAAATAAAAAATGGAACACGGTTGGTATGGCTGAACCATATCGAGGAGTTGTTTGCAAAGTTGGGGCTAAGGGGCACATGCATCAAAGGAAATTGCATTCGCAAATGGTGCGAATCGCAAAATTCGGCCGTTTGCGAATGTAATTCCAATATTTGGGATGCATTAACATTTTTGTAATTTCGCAATTTAAGAAATCGCAAAATTGTGATTTCTTAAATTGCGATTGCATTTAAGGAATCTCAAACTGAGATTCCTTAAATGCAATCCATCAAACTTTAAAAATTTGCGAATTCGCAAATAAGGGGAGCAAATTACCATGTAGTTGACCTTCATGGTAATTTACGAAAAGTTTGAAAAATGCACTAAAGTGCATTTTTCAAAGTTCCATTTTACACACACACATGCCCTTGGGGCATGTGTGTGCAAAATGTACTTATAAGCAGATTTCAGGGGTGCAACAGGGTGTCCTTTGGACACCCCTGCACCCTTGAAATAGAATTCTTAATTTGCGAATTTCTAATGGTGAATTGCAAATTAGGAATGTCTTCCCATTGATTCCTAAGGGCCTCTGCCCATAGGAATGGATGGGGAGGTATTCCTTAATTGCGATTCTCAATTAGAGACTCGCAATTAAGGAATTTTAAGAAATCTCTATTTTTTTTGCGATTTCTTGATGCATTGCAGTTTGCAATTCCTTAATTGCGATCCTTATTTTTCTCAATTAAGGAATCGCAAAATGCAATCTTGATGCATGTGCCCCTAAGTCACTATTGGGCAAATCCTTAGTGCCTTAATTTGAGTTTTAAAAAGCTGTTAAAAGAAAGATACTGGGAGTTTGTCTTAAATTCAAAACTGCATAACCCGGAACTCTGGACTTTAACTCTCAAGTATCTTGACATGAAGACAGTGAGCAGATTTGAATCATTTATGGATGAGATTTTACCAACTTTAGCTAAATCACTGTATTTAAAATTTCGTTACGGCATATCACAAATCAAAGTAAATACTGCAAAATGGGTGTGCGATGAAGATAATGTGGGGAAGGATGTCTGTTTAAATGTGAATTGTGTAGTATTGGCGCTAAAGAGGATGAAGCGCATGTACTATTTTTCTGTTCTGCTTACACACATCTTGGGAAAAAGTGGATAAAACCTATTTGCCATCTCTTGGGTTTCAGATGTTTCAGTGAGGCGGAAAGAATTTTTAGAACTGAAACAACCCAATCCACTGTTTTTAGTGTAAGCAGATATCTCTTCTCTGTGGAGATAGTAAGAAGGAGAAGGGATCTTAAGCTCTAATGATATATGGCAAGGCTTTTAATTGAACCAATATAATTGCTAGAGATGGGATGATGAACTATGAGTCTGTGTCAGTACTGCCTATAACTTTTAAATATCCAGTTTCTCTTTTCTTTATCAGGAAAAAGAAGCAATACCACTAATACTAAACTTTGCATAATGAAATATTAATTGTAATGCATTGATTGCATTATTCTCAATGAATGGTATATGTTTTTAGATTTGAAAATGTATTTATTGTTTTAAAATCGCAAATGCCTCTGATTGATTTTCAATTGGCAAAAATGAACTGTGGGAAATATGGGAGAGGAATTGGAAATTGGTCCCTGCTACTTCTTTTTCTTTTAAATTGCATGTACATCTTTTAATGTTTCTTGTTTTAACAGGAATAAAGATATTTGACTTGACTTGACTTGACTTGACTAAGAAATAGCACTTGGGTTTCAGACGTTTCAGTGAGGCGGAAAGTATTTTTAGAACTGAAACAACGCAATCCACTGTTTTTAGTGTAAGCAGATATCTCTTCATGTTACTTAAAAACAACATGGTCATAGAATCCTTTGACCGCAGCAGATGGTTTACGTGCTTGCAATGGGCGTTTGCCATCAGATGGACCCAGCCAGCCAACATTTAAGCGGGGCAGTTGTAATAGCCACTTAGACTATGTAATGGTCTCATCCCACTCTGGCCGATGGTAAGAGACCTTGTAGTGGAGAACCGCATTGAGCGTGACCATTATCCACTTAGCTTGACCCTTAGTGCGTCACTACTTAATTTGCCATTCAAGGGAAGAGACTCCCTCCAATAAACTGATATTGACCCATTGATTTCAAATAATCGCAGAGCCCTAAAGGGGCCAGTAGTATTGGGGAATGATAGCACTGTTAAGAAAATCTATGAGTTGTATGTAGATCTAGTTTCCCCGTATATTAATCTTTCAGCACAGGATATCCCCTTTATGTTGATCCATGGAAATATGTTCCGGGGGTCTTGGAGAAGTATTAACCAAAATCATCAAGCCACTAAAAAAAGACCAGCGAAATTTAGTCAAGGGGGATATTTGCTATGATAAGGACTGCTGCAACGCTAAAAAGGAACTTATAGCGGCTGCAAAAAGTAATAACATGTTAATATTAAGGGAGAAAAGGAGGTGCTATAAGGGGACAATTGCTAAGGCTAAGAAATGTTGGGATGAAAAAATTTGGTCTGATCTGCTGGAAGCCTTCAAGGTAAATGACCAGGCATTTTTTCTGGGACCTGATTGCCAAGAGCTCCAGAGTTGGAACCCCTAGTAGGGATATGTTTTTGAAAGCCAACGTGTGGGTTTCGCACTTTTCTGAATTATATTCCCTTACCAATAATGAGCCTATTTTTGCCAATGATGACTCAGGACTTAATCTGAGTGTGACACCCTTGTTGTTTAGTATGGCAGAAACTATCGCTGCCATCAAAGCAATCAAACAAGGGAAAGCCCCTGGACCAGACAGGATACCTGGGGATCTATGGAAGCATGAAAATATGATATGGGCTCCTTATATTAATTATCTTTGTAACAATATTGCTAAGGGTGCCCCTATTCCTGATACATGGCGGGCGCCAAGATTGTAACTGTTTTTAAAAGGGGGGTCGTATGAACCCGGCCCATTATAGACCTATTAGCCTAGTTGATGTCCTACAGAAGGTATATGAGAGACAAGTTTTAAGTAAGCTGAGTGCTTGGATTGGGGAAACTAGTACCCTAACCAAGTACCAGACGGGTTTTAGAGAAAAAATCAGCACAATTGATCAGGTGTTTAGATTTTTATGTGTCATCTGGAAATATATCAAAATAAAGCGGGCACACTTATACGTGGCTTTTGTTGACCTTAGGGCAGCATTTGACCTTGTCCCTAGAAACGCACTGTGGTCAAGACTGAGGGACCAGGGTGTTCCTGGGGAAATTCTGAAACAGATTGTCAGGCTGCACGAGGACAACTACCCCAGTGTGAGATGGGGTCCAAATGTAGAACTGACTGACCGCATTAATTTAAAGAGAGGTGTTAGGCAGGCACGTGTGCAGGCCCGACACTGTTCTCCTTGTATGTTAATGACATACAAGACACCCTCTTGGGCTGCGAGCATGACTCTCCCAAGTTGGGTGGTGACCACGTGCCTGCATTGTTATTCGCAGACGATAATATTTTAATATCACAGACACCGAAAGGATTACTAAACTTATTAGATGCCTTTCGGTCTTACTGTGACAATAAAGGATTAGAGATTAACTTGTCAAAAGCTAAGTACATGGCGATTAATCCCATAGAACCTTTAGAAAAACACTGACTGTTAATAATGAAATGATAGAATATGTGCAAAATTTTCATTAACTGGGTATTACCTTAGACACTAAACTGGATTGGAAAACTCAAATAGATAAAAGTAAAACGATCCTCACCCAGAATCTAGTTCCAATAGTGAGACGTCACAAGAGTAGTTACACCAGAGCTGTCTCCCCAGCATTAGAGTTATATAAATATAAAGCCCAATCAGCTTCACTTTATGGGGCCGAATTATGGGGCTATGCTGCTAAACGTGCCTTTACTACACAAGACAACATCTTTCTTAGGAAAATACTAGTAATTCCACGGTGCACACCCTTACTTCCACTCCTAATGGAGCTGGATATACATCGCACTGATGACCATGCGTTCTTACGACTCTTGCTGTATTGGGTCCACGTGTGGTCTACAGATGAACTAGTAGATTATAGAGAAGCCCTAAAAGAAATTATCAAAATAAAAAATGGAACACGGTTGGTATGGCTGAACCATATCGAGGATTGGTTTGCAAAGTTGGGGCTAAGGGGCACATGCATCAAAGGAAATTGCATTCGCAAATGGTGCGAATCGCAAAATTAGGCCGTTTGCGAATGTCATTCCAATATTTGGGATGCATTAACATTTTTGTAATTTCGCAATTTAAGAAATCGCAAAATTGTGATTTCTTAAATTGCGATTGCATTTAAGGAATCTCAAACTGAGATTCCTTAAATGCAATGCATCAAACTTTAAAAATTTGCGAATTCGCAAATAAGGGGAGAAAATTACCATGAAGTTGACCTTCATGGTAATTTACGAAAACTTTGAAAAATGCACTAAAGTGCATTTTTCAAAGTTCCATTTTACACACACACATGCCCTTGGGGCATGTGTGTGTGCGAAATGTACTTATAAGCAGATTTCAGGGGTGCAACAGGGTGTCCTTTGTCCTTTGGACACCCCTGCACACTTGAAATAGCATTCTTAATTTGCGAATTTCTAATGGTGAATTGCAAATTAAGAATGTCTTCCCATTGATTCCTATGGGCCTCTGCCCATAGGAATGGATGGGGAGGTATTCCTTAATTGCGATTCTCAATTAGAGACTCGCAATTAAGGAATTTTAAGAAATCTCTATTTTTTTGCGATTTCTTGATGCATTGCAGTTTGCAATTCCTTAATTGCGATTCCTTATTTTTCTCAATCAAGGAATCGCAAAATGCAATCTTGATGCATGTGCCCCTAAGTCACTATTGGGCAAATCCTGAGTGCCTTAATTTGAGTTGTAAAAAGCTGTTAAAAGAAAGATACTGGAAGTTTGTCTTAAATTCAAAACTGCATAACCCGGAACTCTGGACTTTAACTCTCAAGTATCTTGACATGAAGACAGTGAGCAGATTTGAATCATTTATGGATGAGATTTTACCAACTTTAGCTAAATCACTGTATTTAAAATTTCGTTACGGCATATCACAAATCAAAGTAAATACTGCAAAATGGGTGTGCGATGAAGATAATGTGGGGAAGGATGATCTGTTTAAATGTGAATTGTGTAGTATTGGCGCTAAAGAGGATGAAGCTCATGTACTATTTTTCTGTTCTGCTTACACACATCTTGGGAAAAATTGGATAAAACCTATTTGCCGTCTCTTGGGTTTCAGATGTTTCAGTGAGGCGGAAAGAATTTTTAGAACTGAAACAACGCAATCCACTGTTTTTAGTGTAAGCAGATATCGCTTCTCTGTGGAGATAGTAAGAAGGAGAAGGGGTCTTAAGCTCTAATGATATATGGCAAGGCTTTTAATTGAACCAATACAATTGCTAGAGATGGGATGGGGAACTATGAGTCTGTGTCAGTACTGCCTATAACTTTTAAATATCCAGTTTCTCTTTTCTTTATCAGGAAAAAGAAGCAATACCACTAATACTAAACTTTGCATAATGAAATATTCATTGTAATGCATTGATTGCATTATTCTCAATGAATGGTATATGTTTTTAGATTTGAAAATGTATTTATTGTTTTAAAATCGCAAATGCCTCTGATTGATTTTCAATTGGCAATAATGAACTGTGGGAAATTGGTCCCTGCTACTTCTTTTTCTTTTAAATTGCATGTACATCTTTTATGGTTCTTGTTTTAACCGGAATAAAGATATTTGACTTGACTTGACTTGACTTGACTAAGAAATAGCACTAAATGTAGCAGACCATGATTATCGAGCGTGAGCGGCCACTAGTGGATGCTAAATGTGCCCTTGAGGTATGATTTGTTCCTCCAAATTACTCTTAATTAGGTGTATTGAGTAACTATCAGTAATTCTGCATCAAATAGCAGCGTGTAATTACCAAAATTATTCCAATTACTCCACTCTAAATGAAATTCTGCCCAAGCCTAGAATTGAGGACTCATTCCACAAAATGCTGTCATCCACATTATTGCGAAGAGGCAAGGGTAGAGGTCAATTCCATTTAAATTTGTCCAACTCATTATAGAACTTAAGGAGCTAAATGTAATTCTACACAGTGTTTTGTTCAGAATAGAGACTCTCTCAACTGTATCTCCAGGGGATTTCATGATTTACATAGACCTACAAGAGTCCTAAATCCATGTACCCATTAGAAAGGGAATGTCATCAACAATTTCTGCATTTTGATATCAAAATATTTTCAGTTTCAGGTACTTCTGTTTGGCCTCAAATCAGCATCTTGAATGTTCAAGAAGATGCTAACCCCATGTTAGCTCTACTTCACTGAAAATGTCCCTAAATGTATCGATAAATATATGATTTGCTCATTCATGCCCCCTCTCACAATAGGGCTCTTCAAGAAATTTATCAGGCTTGTTCCCTTCTTCAAGATTATAGGTGATTTCTCAATCTAAAAATGTCCAATTTTATTATGAGCCACTGGCTAACATTTCTGCCATATTTGACTCACCTGTCAGCAGCATTGTTTTACGTCTTCAATGTATACTGTTACTATAATATCATTTCTGCACCCAGGGCATAATTTGACAACAGCTCACTTATTATACAGGAATGGGGGGATATGGCAGCATGAGTGTTTGTGGTACTCTGGGCTCAGCACCACATGGCATCTTTGGTTCTTGGCACCGAGGTTCCATGAATTTTGAGACCCTGATCCCCGTCTCCTGGACAATTATCAAATTTCCACTGCGGTGATCTCCACCAGTAAATCTTTTGAAAGGAGTGGATCTAGTCCCTCTTTCACCACTGAAAAAGAACATAGATGCCCAGTCTGAAGGGTGGAGTACAGTCCTTGGCCACAATTCTTAGTAGGGTCTAGGTTCTTCATCAGACCCAGCTCACGTATCAAACTGGAGAGACCTCACATCTGTTTTGAGGGTTCTCATTCTTGTCAGTGTTCCTGCAGGAACAGGCTGGCCTATGCAAACAGGGTATCAGATTGCCTACAGTTCTGTAATTCACCAGCTAGTAGTGTGTTCTTAAAGTAGTTGTTCACAGGATATGTGCAGAATCTCACCTTCCTTCCCTTGTCAGCTGGTTATTCTATAGGGGTCGAGAACACAGTAGAAGATAACCTGTGCAGAATGTTCCTTTCACCTACAAAGTACTCTTTAAGAGTGTATCTCTTGCAGTAGGAGATTTGTCAATGATTCAGATTGCTTCTGGTGAATCTCTTTGCGAGCATCCTGACTCATAACTTTCCAGTCAGTCAGTCAGTCAAAAATACTTTATTTCGGCTTTACATCCATAAAAGCGAGATAAAATATACATGCATCCAATGTACCTTATAATTTGAAGAAATGACAAGGACAAATAAAGTTGTGGCATCCAAAGACCAGAATTGATGATATACAATGATAAAATACAGTAATAACAGCCGTGGCTCATGATAGGTAACTGGCCAATCCTACAAATTTCATATACACTTGCAGAAGGAACCAAGAGCACAATCTATTATGCAAATATATAAAAGGGATAGAAACATCACTATTGCTTCAGTCTGTGATCTATAAAAATACATATTAAAAAAAAAATAAGTTAAGAAAGTAAGTTAAAACCAGCAAATTAAAAAGGAATGCAAGAACATGATTATTGTCATCTCATTCACTACAATGTTACATAGTAATAAGAGAAGGGAGTATAGAACTAATGGATATAGGAACATCAATTGGTCCCCCGCTCTATTCCCTTTAAGATTCCTCTGCGAGTACACCACATAGCAAATAGGAATTTTGAGGTTGTGACTACAAAGAGTGGTGAAGTTTCATATTTAAGTAGCTTAAAAACCTCATGGTAATTTCTTAACCCTAGATTTCTACACAGCTGGTAAACCCACCTCGATCTGGACCTGTGGTAGGCAGGACAGAAAAGTATTACATGTAATTCTGTTTCCTCTGCTACAGCACAACCTGGGCAAAGAGATTGAACAGAGCCCTTCCATTTGCTTGTAAATGCACCCAATGGGAGGTTCCAAATTTAAATTGGATAAATATTTTTTTTGCAAGGAACGGTTGGATATCATCCAAAGACTTTTCCAATTTATATTGCTGCTTGACGTCAAGGAACCTTGAGGTCAAGGAGCTGGAGGTCGTACTCCTGACTAAGTGGGCAAATTTCAGTTCCCTCATAACTGTTACTAGGGTTTTTTCGGGGTGGTGGGACAGAAGTCCTCTGGATTCGACCATAAATTACCATAGCCGAGAGAAAAACACAAACTCCTAACATAGGATAGTCAAGGTAAGTTTTTAGCCCCAAGTTTACACATTACATCCCTCAGTACCTCCCTGTAGTTGATTAGCTCTGGCGTACTCCATATACGGAAGAGGAGAGGGCGAGAGGCAATACCTTCAGAAATAGGGCCGATGCCAAGGTCCATCCTAAGCGGAGTTAAGGGCGTGCTCTTTGGCAACGCAAGCAGCTGTCTGAGGACTTTCCAATTTCTTGCCATGTGAATGGATCTGGTGGTGATAAGCAGGGATGTGCTGACCTCTCATTGACCCCATTGACTTTTATGAGCCTTCTCTCTTTTTTCCAGCTTCAAAGGGTTACACTTTGAATCAAAAGGAAGAGTTTCCAGATTATCCTAGATGCTCTGCATCTAGGATAATCCCCTGTGAGTGGATTTAGCAATAGCTCAGAATTACTTTTGTAAATGCCCCCTCTGGCCTTATTGACCATCTCTTCCACTTAGATATCTGCAATGACTAAAGTTGATGATTTGAATGTCAGAGAGGGGGTCTTGCAGTCTAGGTCTCTCCTGTGATAGCTTTGGCCACCAACCATTCCCACCAACTGAATAACTGTTTAATGACTAGTGTTGTATTAAGAACTGAACACCATATCTTGAGATCTTCTCAAATGTTTGGCTTCTAAGGCATTTTATTGCTAGGACTAACAGTTTCTTCTTTTGCATTTCAATTGGCAGCCTGTCAGACAGTTCATCTTTCATGGAGAGATCTGCATTTCGTGGTCGATGCGCCATCCTATTTTGCACGGAGGTTTTGAATTCGCCTGTCCTAAGGTTTATTAGTATGTTGCTTCCTGAGACTTTCCTTTGATTTTCATAGTTCAGCAGTCAGTTCCGCACTTGCCTTTACAAGATGCACCTCCTAAGATCATCTCTAGTAAATATATTTTCTTATGATGGTGGGAAAAGTACTGTGATACAAGAATAGCATTTCAAAAACATTGTCAACTGAAAAATATTGAGACAGAATGGAATGTAAAAAAACTTTTTTTGGGTAAATAATATTGTTTTAAAAAAGCATTATATATCATTATAAGTTATTTATATGTATATATTTATTAAAAATGATAACATCAGTAGCTGGTTGCTGGTTTGGAAGTTATTTAGACTGCATATTATTGGTTTCAATTGTATTTGTTTATGTAAAATAGTTTTTAATTGCTAATGAATCATGTAAATATTTTACTTGATTGACTTATTTTAAAGATGTGGTGTTTCTAATACATGTTTTTTATTCAACCATTTATTTAATTATAGAATTGTGTAAATGATTTGTATAATTCATTGTTTTAATTGTAATAATTAATTTAATATAAATAATGGTCATTTTTATTCTTTCATTCATTTCAATTGTTTGTTGTTTTTATCAATAATAGGGAAATACGTGTATTTAGTGTATGTTTTAATGTTTAGTTATTTTATTTTGTAAACAAAATACGCATTTTTGAATTTAATTTATATTTTTTGAATAGATATGTTTTACTTTGGTTTATACCTAAATGTTTTTTAAAAGGCATGGAAATTTTAATATAAACATAGCTACCCCGAATTGACCTACCACTGGCTGCTTGCTGAAATTCATACTACAAGTGATCCTTATCACATTCTCCAAATACCGGGCACGTTGAGTGTAAACCGAGTTATGCTTAAGAGGCACTTATGATCCAAGATATTTATTTATTTATTTTTATTTGTGTATTTTATAAAGCGCGCAGCGGCCCCAATGGGGCATCCCGGTGCTAACAAAAGGCTCTGACAACAGGAGGAATCAGGAAGGGAACCAAACTAGGAAGAAAAGAGAAGGGTTTTCAGAGATTTACCAAATGCGGGTTCTGTTTGGGAGGAGCGAAGAGCTAGGGGAAGCTGGTTCCAGTGCTGAGAGGCGCAAACCGCAAAGGTTTTGCCACCTGCACGGGAACATTTAAAACGGGGGGTTTCCAGCAGTAAAAGGGCATTGGAGCGTAGTAGCCTGGGTTTGACGTAGGGGCGCAGGGTGGTCTTCAGATGAGCTGACCCAGTGCCTTTGGATGCACGGAAGGCCAGCATCATAGCCTTGAAGACACACCTTTTCGCAATGGGTAGCCAGTGAAGTTTACGGAGATGTGGAGAGATGTGATGTCTGGCAGGGATTCTCTCCACCAGCTGAGCAGCGGCATTTTGGACCATCTGTAGTCTGTGACACAGGCCGGCTGTGATACCAAGGTAAAGGGCATTGGCATAATCAAGATGGGAAATGATTAGTGCCTGGATCACAGTCTTACGGCAGTCCTCCGGCAGATAGTTAATGAGCCGTTTGATTATTCTAATTTTAGCGAAGCAAGAGGCTGCTACGGTCTGTACCTGGGTGTTGAAGCTGAGATTGTTGTCCCAGCGTACTCCTAGATTTCTCACAGATTCTTTGGGCGTGGGGGATTGGCACAGGTCTAAGGGCCACCACAGACTGGAGTCAAGGGGAGAAGGAGATTTGAAAAACAAGATCTCCGTTTTGCCTGCGTTGAGGCGGAGGGAATTAGCGTCCATCCAGTTGGAAATGTCTCTAAGGCAGGATTTCAATGGCTCGAAGGCAGAGGCAGAAGGGGTGTCAAACGTGAAAAGTAGCTGAATGTCATCAGCATAGGATATGGACTTAATCCCAGTCTGAGCAATCAGCTTAGCCAAGGGGGTAAAATAAACATTAAACAAAAGTGGACTAAGGGAAGAACCCTGTGGGACTCCCCATCTGAGCGGTCTGGCAGTGGAAGTAAAGGGAGGGGTGAAAACTTGCTGTGTACGGTCGGACAGATAGGAAGACAACCACTTCAGGACAGTGCCCCCCAGTCCCAAGTCCTCCAACCTTCTCAGCAAGATCTTGTGAGAGACGGTGTCAAATGCCGCTGAAAGATCCAGCAGCACTAACACCACCCTCGACCCTCGGTCAAGCGTCCACCTCACAGAGTCGGCCATTTCAATAAGGGTCTACTCTGTGCTGTGGCCCGACCTAAAGCCGTGCTGGGAATCATGGAGAAGCCCGTTGGACTCAATGAAAGTTGCCAGTTGAGAATGGACCAACTTTTCCAAGACCTTGGCCGGGGCAGGCAGAAGGGAAATAGGCCTGTAGTTACTGAGAAGGTCAGGGTCAAGGCTGGGTTTCTTCAAAATGGAAACCAAGGAGGCATGCTTCCATTTAGAAGGGAAACATCCTGCTCTGAGGGAGTCATTCCAAATAAGATTAAGATGGGGGTTAAGTAGGGGAGATAGTTTTTTGTATTCCTTGACAGGCCAGGAATCGTTGGGGGAGCCTGATTTGCATTTAGACAGCTCTGTCAAGGAATCGGCTTCCGATATTACAGCAAATTCGCACATGGAAAATTGAGGCGGTATAGGGGGAATGAGTCACTCGATGCCTCCCTCTCGATCAGAGGGAGGAAAGGATAAGTGAATGGTCTGAATTTTGTCCTCAAAAAATTGGGAAAGTTTGTTACATAGCGCTTGTGAGGCAGGTTGGGATCGGAGCAGCGAAGTGGGATCAGTAAAAGATTTCACAATGTTAAAATTCTCCCTGGCGCCATTGCTAGCAAGTTTAATTCTAGAGGCCAGAAAGTCCCGTTTGTGCTTGTCTATCATTCTCCGATATTCTTTAAGGGCAGCTTTATAGGAGATTTTGCTGTCCGGGGAATAGTTCTGTCTCCAGTGGCGCTCAAGGGATTTGCAGGAAGTCTTTTTCTGCCGAAGTTCATCAGAGTACCAGGGGGCTGATGGTACCGCCCTGTAAGTTTTAATGGATTTAATGGGGGCCAGGACATCTAAGGCCTGACCAATCCAGGTGTCCAGATGGTTAATAGCTAAATCAGGGTCAGACGACGGACGTGGTTGAGTATTATTGAGGTGTTTTTGGAGCGCATCCAGGGTGATGCGGCTCCAGTTTCTGCCTGAGGTCTTAGGGTTAATAATAGGTCAGTTTGAGCAAGGGATATCAATCTCAAATGAGATAAAGAAGTGATCCAACCAAGTTACCGGCACAGGAGGTGCCGTTCGGATAGAGGGGAGATTGGAACAAATTAGGTCAAGAATGTGACCCGCATTGTGTGTAGGTAAGGTTATGAGTTGGACTAGATTACAAGCCGCAAGCATGGAAATTAAATGACTGCTATGCAGGCAGGATTCATTGTCAATATGGAGATTAAAATCTCCTAAGGCGGTAAAGTTGGCGTACCGAGTGCTAAACTGAATAATATAGTCCATCAAGGCCGATAAATGTGACAGATTGGAATGGGGGGACGGTAAATGAGTATTCCTGAGCAGGAGGAGGTCGGAGAAGTTTGGATGCAAAAAGGCAGGCCCTCTATACAGTCGACTCGGTCGAATGGGGGGAAGGTGACTGCCATGGTAGATTTATAGATTAGAGCAACACCACCTCCTGTTTTTCCGGTGGATCTGTTGGCGCAGCTGATACTGTAGCCATCTGGTAAAGCAAGGGAAATGGCAGGATTTGTGGTGTCATTCAGCCACGTTTCCGTTAGGAAGAGCAAATCCCAGTTGTTATCTCGGAGGGACTGCCAGATATCAAAGGCATGTTTGGGCAACGACCTGCAATTGATAAGCGCCGATCTGAGAGTTAAGGAGGGGTAAACAACCGGAATGGGAGTCGGGATAGGAAGACAAATTCGGCGAGTTGTGGGAATTGAGGGCGAGAAGGAGAAGTGACACACTGTGCAGACATAATTACGAGCTTGGCTATCCATGGGAGAGCAAGGGTGGGTCGCGCAAGGGAGAGGTCTTAAGATCAGCAGGTCATTCCGTGTGCATGCTGCGGTGTTGTGGCAGATAGGTCGGACAGGGGGACCGGCCCCAGTCGCGTCCTGATCGCGGACGAGCGCAGACGAGCTTGCCTTATGCGCGCCTTCGGCAAGATAATTAATGAAGGCTCCTGTCTTTAGGTATTGGAGCCCACTCAAACCTCTGCTAAATCCTGAGGCCAAACTTGGAAGGCGCTCCGCTCACTTACATGCTGAGTCCAAATTCCGTGGGCATCACCTTTTTCTGATCACAGTTATTATCCCCACTCACCCTGTTTTATTGATACAGGGTCCCAATTCCTCTGAAATTGAAGACGTACACATCCAGTGACCGGCGCTTATGACAAGGGCTTGTGTGACCTGAGGTAAGCCCCCACCTCCCTTCTTTTAAATTCTTGCAGTAGTCTGTTTTAATCCTATTGCACTAATGCATTACTCATCTCTATAGTCCCCAGAATCCTTTGTCCTGAAGAGACACCCATATACAAAGTGGGGTCAAAACATCGTCGACAACCATTAAGGATAGTCTTGAGAGCACCGGGGAAAAATACCCTGGTCCTCGATCTGAAAACAGTGAATCAGAAATTCAAAATACATCCTGCTTTATTCCAATAACGTTGTCTCCACTTTACACAGTCACTTCATGTTTTTAAATTAGAAATTGGGTATGGTGACTTCACTGGGATCACAAATGTCACTTGTCTCTATTCTTCATATGCAATTTAAGTCTGTGTGTTTTTATAAAGATCTTACCTTCTCAAATAAATAGACAACTCATTTCAGCTGAAGTGAGTACTAACTGCATTCATGTTTTTTCGGGCTAGTTATTATGTTGTGTTAGCTTAAATACCTCAATGTTTAATTAATAGAGACATTACTCTCCCGGTTAAGCTCACTAGAGAGCATTTGCAAAAAAACAAGATATTTGCCTCATTCTCAAATATTTTTCTATAAATAAGTTCCCTGTGAACATTGTTTCAGCTTAATAGGTACTACCCAGTTCACATGGACATATGTGTTGCTCTTGTGTTGTTGAAATCACTCACCGGAGATGGAAGTGCCTGTAGCATCGTGCTACTAATAAACACAGACACAGCTTGCTATTTATCTGGAGCTTTATTCTATACATCCAGTATCATCCCTGTCCCTACTCTAACTGCCCTCATCCTGTCCTGGCTCCTCCTCTTCCCCTCAACCCACCTAGCTCCGCCCCCCCAACTACTAGACTGTCAACTCCATTACATCGCCCCCTTTCTTAAGAAAACAAACAAACATGGTTTCAATCCATCTCCTCGATGAGTCTCCTTGGTGGCTGGATATCACGACGTGGCCGTAAAGACATGGCTCCCGTGGACACAGTCGGCAAAAGTCCATTTTGCTGCCCTCTGCTGTCAGTATCACCAGAATTAGGTTCCTCAAGTGCAGGGGTGCCAGTGGGGCTCATCAATGGTCCATTCATGTCTCGAGGACACCTCTTGAAGTGAGAGATGTTCCTGGTGATTCGACGTTGGTCAGATTCAGCAGTTAACATGGTGCCCTTCTGTTGGGTAACCAGCAGTGGCTCGTCACGGAATCGGCAATCAGTCTTTCTCTGTTGTTCCTGTTTGACAAGGACATAGTCTCCTTCATGCAAGGATGGAGACCTCGCTCTCCTTTTGGCATCGGCGTATGACTTCATTCTGTCCTTGTTGTGTTTGTCAGTCACAGCCATTTTGTGGTGATTGTGACTCGGCGACCCAGCTTGCAAGGCCCCTTCCCATGTTGGAATGCGATTTCTCATGGGTCGTCCTAGCATGAGGGTTGCGGGGCACTGTCCGGTGGTAGAGTGTGGGGTAGTCCTGTATGCTCTGAGGACTTCATTCAAGGCGGCCTGCAGTTCCTTCTTCTCAGCTGTGGCTTGCTGAAATGTCTTTTTGATCGTGGCCATAAACCTTTCAATGGTGCCATTTGCCTGTGGCCATAGTGGTGTTACTTTCTTGTGCTTGAAGTCCATGTGCTTCGCAAATGCACTGAAGTTATGTCCATTGAACGGGGGACCATTGTCCGTCTTAACCTCTTTGGGGACACCCCATGTTGCAAATACCTCATCTAGCACCTTGAGAGTGCAAGAAGCACTGGTGGACGATATTATTTGTGCGATGGGAAACCTGGAATATTCGTCAATTATGGCAACTACATATTTCCCAGACTGCAGCGGTCCGTAGAAGTCCATGGCAATTTCTTGCCATACTCCGCTGGGCAGGGTGGTCATCTGTAGTGGTGCCGGTGGATTGCTTTTGCTGGTCAGCTGGCAGAGATGACAATCCTTCAGGGTAGACTCTACCATCTGGTCAAGAAACGGAAACCAAACACGTTCCCGTAGGGCTCGCTTTGTGGGTACAACTCCTCTGTGGCCTTCATGGGCCAGATTGACAACTCCCTGCCGTAGTTGGCTGGGGATCACAAGTCGTTGACCTCTCAGGATGACTCCATCGGCAGTGACCGACAATTCGTCGCAGACGTGCTGAAATGCTTGCATCTCTTTCCGGACAATGGGGTCTCTGTCTTCATCGTGGGGGTTGTGCCTCCATCGAATAGTTTGAATCCGTCGGAGTACCATCTGCAGAACAGTGCCTTGGGCGGTGACCTCCCGGATGTCATTCATGGGAATGGCAGGTGGGAGTGCTTGGTCAGCCACGAAGTGGATATACTCCTCAGCGATCGAAGGTTTGTTTTCAGATGACAGCTGAGGGTGGCGGGACATATAGTCAGCCGGGTTCTCCGCCTTCCCTGGTTTGTGAATGATGGTGAAAGTGTACTCCTGAAGCCTGAGACCCCATCTCTCAATTCTCGGGGGCATCTTGGATCTCGGGTTGACGTAGATGGTGACCAGTGCCTGATGATCGGTGATCAAGGTAAAGTGCTTGCCATATATAAAAACATGAAAATGTTCACATGCCCAGACCACTGCAAGACTTTCCTTTTCAGGCTGTGAGTACTTCTTTTCAGTATCAGACAGGCTGCGACTGGCGTAAGCAACAATCCGCCTCTTCTCAGAGTCATTGTCATATTGGGCCAAGATGGCCCCCAATCCAACGGGGCTGGCATCTACGGTAATCTTGGTCTTCCGGTGCGGATTGAAGTAGGAGAGGCTGTCGGCTGACTCTACAGCACGCTTGATGTCTTTGAATGCTCGTTTGCACTGAGGGGTCCAGTCAAACGGTTGACCAAGCTTGGTGAGGATCCGAAGGGGGTGAATAATGGTCGCATAGTCACGGATGTAGCGAGCGCAGTAGCTGCCCATCCCCAAGAAAGACCTCAAGTCGTTGACGTCCTGTGGGCTCTTGGTATTGTTCAGAGTCGCAATCTTGTCCCGATCAGGCTTCATACCCTCATCAGAGAAGATGTGGCCAAAGAATTTTAGAGTGGCCTGGTGAAACTCACATTTCTCCTTGTTCAATGTCAGATTCGCGTCCAACAGGGCATGGCAGACGCGATCAAGAGCAATGTCATGTTCACGAACATCCGACCCATAGACCAAGATGTCGTCGCTGTAGTTCAAGGTGTTGGGGATGTTTTGAATTATTTGCTGGATCGCCTCTTGGAAGATTTCTGCGGCGGACGAGACACCAAAACTCAGTCTTTTATACCTAAAAAGTCCTAGGTGTGTCGCAAACGTGGTAATGTAGCGAGATTTGGAGTCTAATTCTAGATGGTGATAGCCTTTGTTTAAATCCAGCTTCGAAAAAACCTTAGCACCATTCAGCGCAGCGATCATGTCGCTCAGATGCGGTCCAGGGTGCCGCTCCCTTTCAATCGCAGTGTTGGGTAGACGCATGTCAACGCACAGTCTCACCTTATTGGGAGTCCCTTTCTTAGGCACGATGACCACCGGCGACACCCACGGGGTCAGGCCATCCGTGCGCTCAATGATGTCCGCAGATAGGAGTTCTTGGAGTTCGTCCTCGACGGCACTTTCAAGGTGAAACGGAACCCGTCGCGGGTGCTGTGCAACGGGTCTGATCTGTTCGTCAATGTGCAGATGGATTTGACGCCCTCTTAGCTTACCCAAGCCCTGCAATAGTTTGGGAAACTTGCTGACACAGTTCTGGTTGTCGTTGACTTTGAATAGGATTTCCACCAGACGAAGACGCTCTGCGGTAGGGAGACTGAGTAGACAGTCGGCTTCAGGCCCCCTGATAACATGTATAACCGCAGGTATGGTGATGTTGCCGTGAGTTAGTGTCGTGTGGAATTTGCCCAGACAAGGGAGAGGTTTTTTGGACATCCACGTGAAAACACGGACTGGTGCAAAGGTCAATGGGGGCTTAGGGATCATTTTTTCGTGTTCCGTAACCGGAATGTAATTCAGCGAAGCTCCGCTGTCCATTACAAATTTTGTGTCATGGTTTCCCACTTTAATGTCTAGGCGTGGATACCTTTTGAGTTGATCAGGATCTGCAATCATGTTTAAGTACTCCACGGTGTATGCAGAGTCCCTAGATGAAGATGATCTCGAGCCCTGTGACGGGGATCTGCGTTCCCATCGCGACCTGCGCGATTCTCGGCTGGAATGCGATGAACCTGGGGACCGCATGGGCTCTCCTTGAACAGCTCGTATGTGATGTTTTCTTGTGTCTGAGCGAGACGATCTTGTTGTTTCACTTCGCCGTTCCTTGTGATAGTCTCCGCACATTGCTTCGAAGTGGTTCGATCGCCCACATTTCCTGCATCGCTGACCCATTGCTGGACAAGTGTCTACATGGGGATAGTCATATCCGCATCGGTAACATCGCTTAGTCCTTTCTGGCATTCGGTCCCTTCGCCCTGGTTCTCTTCTCCTGTATTCCGGGCGTCGTTGGCGAGATGTCGGTCTTGGCCTCCATTGTTTCTCCTGCGAGTATTTGTGTCTGCTACTGGGTCGTTCTTGAATGCAGTGTGCTTGCTCATGGCTTACACTGTGTCCTGTTTCGATGGTGGCAGCGTGTTCTTCCGCTTGGTCATAGACACGAGTCATTTCTTCTATTTCCTCGAAACTGTGGGGCTTTCTCAGCAGTCGCCTCCTGAGTGTTTCGGAGTGACAACCAGTTATGATTTGCGATTTGATGGCAGCGTCAGGCGAGAAAGTTTCAAATTTGCAGTGTCTCGACAGTCGTCGTAATCGGGTGATGAATGCACTCATCGCTTCTTCTTTCCCTTGACGCGCTGGATGAAATGTATGTCGTTCATAGTCCACATTCCTTTTGTGGAGGAACCTTTTGTTTAACGACTCCCGTACTTTGTCATAAGTTCCAGCGTCTGCAGGCGGAAGGTCCTTAATAATCTTGCTTATCTCACGGTCCGCTAAGTTGCGGAGGGCGATTAACTTTTCCTTGTCTACCGTCACTTTGGATCCCTCAATGTAATCTTCAAAGTCTTCTAGCCATTCTTGCCACTTGGGGCCCATGCTCCCTCCAGTGGTCACGGTCAGGGGTTCCTTTGCCTTTGCTTGTTTTCTCGCTCTTGCCAATGCTTGTTTACTTCTGCTCGCCAATGCTTGTTTATTTGCTCTGGTCAATGCTTGTTTGCTTTTCTTCGCCAATGCTTTTTTATTTGCTCTTGTCAAATGCTTGTTTACTTTTTCGCCAATGCTTGTTTATTTGCTCTTGTCAATGCGTGTTTACTTCGCCTCGCCAATGCTTGTTTATTTGCTCTTGTCAATGCTTGTTTGCTTTTCTTCGCCAATGCTTGTTTATTTGCTCTCGTCAATGCTTGTTTACTTCTTTTCGCCAATGCTTGTTGAAATCGCTGGATGCCTGACTTCGAAATGGCCGCTCTACAATGATCAAGGGGTCTGTCTTGGAAGGTGCCTGACTCCAAGATGGCCGCCGTCACTACATGCACACGAGGCTTTCTCTCATGTCTCATTCGGTTCCAGTTCACTCTGGACTCACCGGCAGGCGACTTCAGGCGGTAGCACACGTCTGGATTCACTTCTCTCCAGCTACCACTATCACCAGGTGAGGTTGAGGTGGGCTCCCGCCTTACTCAGCAGATTCCCGCGCTTCTTCGGGGACGGCATGCCAGGACTCACGCATCAGGCGTGAGGTTTTTCACCGTCGGCGAGCACTCGAGCTCCGACCTCAACGCGCTCATCAGCGCCTGCCAGCAGATCTTCAGGGACAGCGTCCCCCACGCTGGGAGCGCTTCTCCTTCGCTCTTGGGTGCGAAGCAGGGTCGGAGTGGGCTCCCGACTTCTGCACGTGCAGCACTCACCCGAGGCACACGCTTCTGGCTTGAGTCGCGTTTCAGCGTGATAGGCTTCTTTTCTTCCGAGCGGTTCAGCGCTCGTTCCTGCGGCCCCTCTTGGCTCCCTCTCGGTCTCCGGAGGGGCAGGGTCACCTGCTGCTGGCCTCGTCTTCTCAGGCGGCAGCTTGAGTTCACTCGGCAGCGTTCTCCTCGATGCTGCCTGGGACAGGGTGTTCTCGTTGGGTGCTGTGAGCAGTGGGCTTAGGATCCCACCCTTGTCGCCAGTTGTAGCATCGTGCTACTAATAAACACAGACACAGCTTGCTATTTATCTGGAGCTTTATTCTATACATCCAGTATCATCCCTGTCCCTACTCTAACTGCCCTCATCCTGTCCTGGCTCCTCCTCTTCCCCTCAACCCACCTAGCCCCGCCCCCCCAACTACTAGACTGTCAACTCCATTACAGTGCCACTGCCCTGACTCAGGGCACTTGAATTGGAGGCAATGCAGTGCACCTCTCGGATAAGGAAGGGACTGCTGTTCCCTACATCAGACCACCTACTGGGCATGACCTGCAGCTGTGTAATTGGGGAATTCTATAAGCAAGGAGCACACCGTGAATAAGACAGACCCTGTGCATGTGTACCATATATCCAGGTCTCTCAGGAATTTGTGGTTAAATAGACAAGAGGTAACAGGTACTTGCGGCATAATTATTAACACTCATACCATACCCCCGCAATAAGAGAAGGAACATGGCCTTGTGGATCAAGGGAACCAATCCCTGTGAAGCACTGTTACTCCTCCATAGTGCTTGCAAAGGACTGATCTGCACCCTATACTCCCTTTGAACTCTTCATCTAAGTACTCGACCTGCTCTTTCACACAGGGTGCCCACCCCAGTGGTGGACCGTCAAACCAGAGACAGCATCCGGAAAGAACGATTGCCGGAACCCCGGCGGGGTGGAGTGACTCTGGAAATGCCTCCAATTACATGGGGACCAGTCTCTTCAGTAGACTACCCAGGCCTGGCTGAGGCCTCCCGCTGAGCTCCTCGTTGGTCGCTACTTGGAAGATACGACTTGGTCTACATTGACTCATACAAGATGGGGAAAAATAAGGGGGACAAGCCCGAAGCTCAGGCCGGCAGAGCAACAGACCACACTGAATGCCCAGGGGGCACCGCCCACACTGAAACAACACTGGCAGATACCCTATCGGACCACTCCTGCCACTTTTACGAGCTGCTCTCAGCAGTTTTAGATAGCAAATCTACCCTGTGACCCAAAATAGACTCCCTATGCATAGAGGTGTGGGTACTTCACGAAGATCATAAGAAATTGAAGGATTGTGTTGAGGAGAGTGAATCGACACAGGCCACTCTTGGACCCATAGTTCTAGATGCTGACGAGCGCTTAAAGGCTATACAGGTGAAGGTTAAATACCAGTGGGCTCGGTTGAGCATCACGGAATCATATAAGAATTACGTTCATATAGTAGGCCTACCCGAACGAACCAAGTGCCAAAGCATGGAACTCTATATTAAAAACTACTTTGTCCACACAATCCTTCAGGGCTAGAAAGCTACCTTCTTCTCTGCAGAAAAAGCCCACAGAGTACTAGGGGGCCCTTTGTGTCGGGCACCCCACCAAGGCCAGTGGTAGCACACCTATTTAACTACTGTGACAGGGACCACATCTTACAGGTGATGAGAGCGCAGGGCCCTTGGACGGTCAAATATGCTCCAGTGCATTTCTACCCTGACTATACTCTAGAAGTCCAGAGATGCAGATCTTTCTTTCTTGAGGTAAAGAATAGTTTACGAGAACATAAAGTGAAGTTCGGTCTTCAGTTCCCAGCCACACTTCAGGTCTATACGAGGGAACCATTACCTTCTGTATGCCTGTGGAGGAGGCCTGGACCTTGATGGAACAAAAAGGGCTTTCAACACTGCATTGAGACACACCTGGTGCCCCTGCCTCATAGCAACTGCAGGCACACCGGACAGCACTCAATAAACATCATACACAGGGTCCCACCAAAGAACAAGCAACAAAGAAGAGGGCCCAGGTGGTGAGGAATGCAGAGAGCAGAGAGACATGCTGCATCGTGTTCTGCTTCGGCCTGGGGCAAGGAGGCAGAGAACCCAAGAGAGGACACCCCATCAATGACCGGTGGGGACCATGTAATCGGGTTATGCAAGAGGTGCTATGATTTGGGTGGCTTTAGAGACCCCACTAGAAAAGTCTATACTAAAAGCCACTGCGTGGTGCTAGAGGGGTTACTAGAAGGACTTCCAATATCACTGGTTTCATTATACGCACCCAACTCTGGCCAATTCTCCTTTTTGTAATCACTGACCCCGTCGCTTCTTCCCAATCCTATGGTACTGACCTACTGGGGCAAGGATCTTAACTGCACCCCTGACCTAGAAGTGGATCACTCATGTACCCCACTTCCAGGAGCTCCCTCAATTTTACTTGTGCAGCACCTATGGTCATGGGTTGTGGAGTAGTGTGGCTCACTGGTTAGAGGCAGCAGACCCGAGAGCAGAGGATGGCCCGGGACCAGGGTTCGATTCCCGACGCGGCAGGTTTCTGGACCAGGGTCAGCGGACTCGATAATTCTCTCGCCTCGGTGCCCACTCTGATCAGCGATCACACTCGGCAACTCTGGGCACTAGCTTGCCTCATCTTCACTAACGGCCCCACCAGACCGCCGGGGATGCCTGGTCTCACCCTGGAGATACCCATTAAGGGACCATCTCTCAGGGAAGCCAGGAAGGGTTTCGCAGCGGTCGAAGCGCGGAGGTACCCCTTCGGGAGTGATTCCAGCGCTATATAAGCACATAATTAATTAATTAATTAATGGGCTACTAATCTCCAAATAGAAGAGGCATGGCATGGCATACACCCTGTTGACAGGGAGTACTCATAGTATTCAGGGCTACATGCCGAGCACACCAGAATCGACCTGATGTGCTGCGCATGTGACGCTGCCACCAAGGTGTCCCATGCGGAATATCTTCTGTTGCACAATGTCTGACCACAGTCCCCTACAGTTACAGCTGACATGGGAAAAAAACAAATCCAGCATCCCCACCTGGCGCCTATTCTTAGAGGTGCTTTGCGATGTCCCATTACATTCCTTCCTCTCAAATTCAATCACATCCTACTTTCAAGAAAAGGAAGACACTGGCTCTGGAACGAGGATAGAATGGGGGCACACTCTAGGTGGTGTTACGTGGGCACATGACAAATTAGGTATACAGTGTGCCTCTGACTCTGCACATGGAACTGGGTGCCATGGAGGAGGAAATTTGCCAACACGAGCAGCTACTCCCCACCACACCACAGGTTGCATCTGTACTAGCCCAAAGCAGGTTAAAACATTAAACAATGCTCGATTAATTGAGCATCCTAGACTATAGAGATACCTAACCAAGAGAGAGATGGAGGGGGACAAGGCCGGTAGACTATTGGCAGGGCTCCTTCATTCTGGCACATCCAGAACAGCAATTATTGCCATTCAAGACACGGAAGGATATCTTGTTAATACTCAGGCTGAGATCAATCACAATTTTCACTCATATTACGCCTACTAATATAAAACACCCCAATATGTGACCCAACAGAGATGCAACTTTTCCTACAACATATCCCCCTTCCCCAACTACCGCAACCAAAGTTTGCGATGCTAGAATACCCAATAACAGACGCCATCCAAGAAATGTCGAGAGGAAAATCTCCAGGAGCTGATGGGTGCCATTTGGAATTTCATGCATCATTTAGCACACAATTGGCCCCTCATCTACATCAAATATATGCAGACGCTTACAAGAGTGGGATACTACCCGGCTCACTCCGACGGACTGTACTGGTGGTATGTCCCAAGCTAGGTAGTGACCCACTACAACTTTTGAACGCTGACTGCAAGATACTGACCAAGGTGTTGGTCAAAAAAAATAATAATAATCAATAGTCAAAATAGTCAACCACACTATGTACGTTCAATACCCTGATGGACGACTGTGGGGTACCTCCAGGCCCATTTCTGATATTTGCATCCCTTTCTCATCAATTGAACAAGGTTAGGGGCAAAACACATGACAAACATATGACATGCAGATTACTACAAACCTTACTTGTGCATGGCATAGCCAAACGATCCATCACCATGCTTTACAACTCCTTGAGACTGGATACTGTGTCTCCTCTAATATCACTCAGGGATTATTGGGACACCTTGCTTTTGAAGACACTGCCTGACAAGCAATGCGAACAATGCCTGAGGGCCCCAAAGACTGTCTTGACGAACACCAGGCTTAAGTATACACAATTTCATTTTCTCCATCATACATATCTCACCCCTAAAGACTAGCACAAATGTTCCCAGGCTCCACTGACATTTGTCTGTGTTGCAGCAAACTGGAAGCTATGTTTATACATATGGTATGGAAATGGCCACAACCAACAATGTACTGTGAGACGCTGGCAGATACACACACAGAGGCCATGGGAACTACAATCAGAGCATGCAGTTTGCACTTCTTCTGTGGCTTGTGAAGCTATGCAAGGCCACCTTTTGTGGCCTTGAGTAGCTTCATATATCTGCAATAATGCAGTGCAAGTCACTGCATTGAGTAACTCTGTTCCGGGATGGCATTCCATTGGCATTGAGTGAGTGTTTTAACGCACCTCCCATTAATTTTGACACATTCCTATATTTACCATGGTACAGAGTCAAAATATCGAGTTGAAAATTTCGACCTACCAAAATATTGTGTTCAAAATTTCAAAGGTACAGAATATCGATGTGAAGAATATTGTAGGACAGAATATCGAATTCATTTATATCGATGTAAGTAATATCGAAGTTAGTAATATCGATAGCATATATATCGATGTAACTAATTTCGATGTTATTAATATCGATATTTGTATTATTTTTTAGATTTTTATTATGTATGTGTTATATGTTTTTGTAAAGTATTTAAATTAATTTATATTATATGTGTATTATTTTTATATATTAATACAAGGTAGCGCATTGCAGCTTAAGCGCCTCGCGTTTTATTGCTGAAATTGCTGCTTTTAAAATCCTATTTAGTATTTGATTTATTTTTTGGGTTATTATTCCTTGTTTTTAAATTGCCCCTTTCACTTGCACTATTATCGGTCTTGGACCGCTGCTTGAGCAGGTCCGGTTCCCGGGGTGGGATCACTTTTAGCCGCCATCTTGGAGTGGAGTGGCTGTGTGTTCAGGCGCCATCATATGCGTGCGCTTTAGTGCGCAGGAGCCAGTGAGGGACACCTATTTAAGGCGAGTCGTCTCTTAGCTCGCCCTGACAAGGTAGCGCATTGCTGCTTAAGCGCCTCGCGCTTTATTGCTGAAATTGCTGCTTTTAAAATCCTATTTAGTATTTGATTTAATTTTTGGGTTATTATTCCTTGTTTTTAAATCGCCCCTTCACTTGCACTATTATCGGTCTTGCACCGCTGCTTGAGCGGGTCCGGTTACCGGGGTGGGATCACTTTTAGCCGCCATCTTGGAGTGGAGTGGCTGTGTGTTCAGGCGTCATCATCTGCGTGCGCTTTAGTGCGCAGAAGCCAGTGAGGGACACCTATTTAAGGCGAGTCTTCTCTTAGCTCGCCCTGACAAGGTAGCGCATTGCTGCTTAAGCGCCTCGCGCTTTATTGCTGAAATTGCTGCTTTTAAAATCCTATTTAGTATTTGATGTAACTTTTGGGTTATTATTCCTTGTTTTAAATTGCCCCTTTCACTTGCACTATTATCGGTCTTGGACCGCTGCTTGAGCAGGTCCGGTTCCCGGGGTGGGATCACTTTTAGCCGCCATCTTGGAGTGGAGGGGCTGTGTGTTCAGGCGCCATCATTTGCGTGCGCTTTAGTGCGCAGGAGCCAGTGAGGGACACCTATTTAAGGCGAGTCGTGTCTTAGCTCGCCCTGACAAGGTAGCGCATCGCTGCTTAAGCGCCTCGCGCTTTATTGCTGAAATTGCTGCTTTTAAAATCCTATTTAGTATTTCATTTAATTTTTGGGTTATTATTCCTTGTTTTTAAATCACCCCTTCACTTGCACTATTATCGGTCTTGCACCGCTGCTTGAGTGGGTCCGGTTCCCGGGGTGGGATCACTTTTAGCCGCCATCTTGGAGTGGAGTGGCTGTGTGTTCAGGCGCCATCATCTGCGTGCGCTTTAGTGCGCAGGAGCCAGTGAGGGACACCTATTTAATGCTCCTCGCCTAGCGCAGCGGGATCGCGCTGCAGGTTCACCCTGCAGCAAACTGGAAGCTTTGTTTATACATATGGTATGGAAATGGCCACAACCAACAATGTACTGTGAGACGCTGGCAGATACACACACAGAGGCCATGGGAACTACAATCACAGCATGCAGTTTGCACTTCTTCTGTGGCTTGTGAAGCTATGCAAGGCCACCTTTTGTGGCCTTGAGTAGCTTCATATATCTGCAATAATGCAGTGCAGTCACTGCATTGAGTAACTCTGTTCCGGGATGGCATTCCATTCGCATTGAGTGAGTGTTTTAACACACCTCCCATTAATTTTGACACATTCCTATATTTACCATGGTACACAGTCAAAATATCGAGTTGAAAATTTCGACCTACCAAAATATTGTGTTTAAAATTTCGAAGGTACAGAATATCGATGTGAAGAATATCGTAGGACAGAATATCGACCCTGAGGTAGGTAATATCGAATTCATTTATATCGATGTAAGTAATATCGAAGTTAGTAATATCGATAGCATATATATCGATGTAACTAATTTCGATGTAATTAATATCGATATTTGTATTATTTTTTAGATTTTTATTATGTATGTGTTATATGTTTTTGTAAAGTATTTAAATTAATTTATATTATATGTGTATTATTTTTATATATTAATACAAGGTAGGGCATTGCTGCTTAAGCGCCTCGCGCTTTATTGCTGAAATTGCTGCTTTTAAAATCCTATTTAGTATTTGATTTAATTTTTGGGTTATTATTCCTTGTTTTTAAATTGCCCCTTTCACTTGCACTATTATCGGTCTTGGACCGCTGCTTGAGCAGGTCCGGTTCCCAGGGTGGGATCACTTTTAGCCGCCATCTTGGAGTGGAGTGGCTGTGTGTTCAGGCGCCATCATTTGCGTGCGCTTTAGTGCGCAGGAGCCAGTGAGGGACACCTATTTAAGGCGAGTCGTCTCTTAGCTCGCCCTGACAAGGTAGCGCATTGCTACTTAAGCGCCTCACTTTATTGCTGAAATTGCTGCTTTTAAAATCCTATTTAGTATTTGATTTAATTTTTGGATTATTATTCCTTGTTTTTAAATCGCCCCTTCTCTTGCACTATTATCGGTCTTGCACCGCTGCTTGAGCGGGTCCGGTACCCGGGGTGGGATCACTTTTAGCCGCCATCTTGGAGTGGAGTGGCTGTGTGTTCAGGTGCCATCATCTGCGTGCGCTTTAGTGCGCAGGAGCCAGTGAGGGACACCTATTTAAGGCGAGTCGTCTCTTAGCTCGCCCTGACAAGGTAGCGCATTGCTGCTTAAGCGCCTCGTGATTTATTGCTGAAATTGCTGCTTTTAAAATTCTATTTAGTATTTGATTTAATTTTTGGGTTATTATTCCTTGTTTTTAAATTGCCCTTTTCACTTGCACTATTATCGGTCTTGGACCGCTGCTTGAGCAGGTCCGGTTCCCGGGGAGGGATCACTTTTAGCCGCCATCTTGGAGTGGAGTGGCTGTGTGTTCAGGCGCCATCATCTGCGTGCGCTTTAGTGCGTAGGATCCAGTGAGGGACACCTATTTAAGGTGAGTCGTCTCTTAGCTCGCCCTGACAAGGTAGCGCATTGCTGCTTAAGCGCCTCGCGCTTTATTGCTGAAATTTCTGCTTTTAAAATCCTATTTAGTATTTGATTTAATTTTTGGGTTATTATTCCTTGTTTTTAAATCGCCCCTTCACTTGCACTATTATCGGTTTTGCACCGCTGCTTGAGCGGGTCCGGTTCCCGGGGTGGGATCACTTTTAGCCGCCATCTTGGAGTGGAGTGGCTGTGTGTTCAGGCGCCATCATCTGCGTGCGCTTTAGTGCGCAGGAGCCAGTGAGGGACACCTATTTAAGGCGAGTCGTCTCTTAGCTCGCCCTGACACGGTAGCGCATTGCTGCTTAAGCGCCTCGCGCTTTATTGCTGAAATTGCTGCTTTTAAAATCCTATTTAGTATTTGATTTAATTTTTGAGTTATTATTGCTTGTTTTTAAATCGCCCCTTCACTTGCACTATTATCGGTCTTGCACCGCTGCTTGAGTGGGTCCGGTTCCCGGGGTGGGATAACTTTTAGCCGCCATCTTGGAGTGGAGGGGCTGTGTGTTCAGGCGCCATCATCTGCGTGCGCTTTAGTGCGCAGGAGCCAGTGAGGGACACCTATTTAAGGCGAGTCGTGTCTTAGCTCGCCCTGACAAGGTAGCGCATCGCTGCTTAAGCGCCTCGCGCTTTATTGCTGAAATTGCTGCTTTTAAAATCCTATTTAGTATTTCATTTAATTTTTGGGTTATTATTCCTTGTTTTTAAATCACCCCTTCACTTGCACTATTATCGGTCTTGCACCGCTGCTTGAGTGGGTCCGGTTCCCGGGGTGGGATCACTTTTAGCCGCCATCTTGGAGTGGAGTGGCTGTGTGTTCAGGCGCCATCATCTGCGTGCGCTTTAGTGCGCAGGAGCCAGTGAGGGACACCTATTTAATGCTCCTCGCCTAGCGCAGCGGGATCGCGCAGCAGGTTCGCCCTCGCTTAGCCTGAATCATGCCAGAGTCCTGCCCGTCTGCGCCCGTCCGCGGCCGAACGGGTAGGGCAGGGCAGGACTCCTGTCTCGGCTAGATGGTGGATACGATGTTCTGCTACTCCAGGGACGCGCTTGTTGCCATTAGACAGACTCTCCCGAGCTGCGAGTTGTCTCGGGTAAGTCTGATGTCTGGCCCGCATTTGTGTGCCTGTGGCACGTGGTCGCTGGAGGCCCCCGCCCCTTCTTGTTGTATCGGTGAGGAGTCTGTCACGGGAAGGAAACGCTTCCGGCACGATTTTAGTGTCAGGATTTTGAATGTTAGGTCGATGGTGAAACATTATCAGGACATCTTTGACCTGATTGAAAAGGAATCACCTGATATTTTTTGTTTGACCGAGACCTGGCTACAGGAGGCTGACTCGGCTATTCTCAATATGGCTTTCCCCTCTGAGTATTAGGTTTACACACTCAATCGCTCCTCTAGAGGTGGGGGAATAGCACTCGCTGTCAAATCTTGTTACCCTTGTGAGTGGAAAGGTCAAAAAATTGTAGGCTGCGAAAGTGCCTCGTTTAAGATCTCCATCACCCCCCATTTTTCCTTCTCGGGTTTATTGATTTACCGCCCTCCGGGTAGCGATGTGGCATTTAGGGAGGCCCTCCCAGATACTATTAGCACGCTAGCTGTTGGGTGCGCAAACTTTTCTATGCTCGGGGATCTGAATCTCCATTTTGAAAACCTGTCCGCGCCGGCTGTGAGTAGTTTTCAGGCTGACCTTGAGGCCTTGCAGCTGTCTCAATGGATTACGTATCCCACCCATGTAGGTGGACATACCCTGGACCCCTTCTTCACGAATCTCCCAGACGTAAGGGTTTCTATCCCTTCCCCCGTGGCCTGGACGGATCACTTTTTGGTGAGGATCCAGTGTCCATTATATGAGCCCCTTCTTAAACCTACAATCCGAGTTGTCCCCAGACGTCATTGGACCAAACTCAAACTTGAGGACTTCCATCGTCTGCTGTCCGAGGACCCGCTGGGCCCGTTAGACTCTGCGGAAGCAGGTTATGACCGTTTCTGTGATTGGGTTACCAGGGCCCTTGATTCCCTTATCCCGGTGGCCTTGAGCAAACGTGGACTAAGGGACCCTAGTCCTTGGTATGATGGCTCTCTGCGTGTGCTCAAAAGCACGTGTAGGCGCACTGAGAGAGAATGGCGGAAAACTTATGACATCAGTAAAAAAGCCGTGTATCTGGCCACCGTCAAATGCTACCATCGTGCTATTTGCAGAGCTCGTGCGGCATTCTATGCTCTCGAATTCTGCAACAGCACTAATCAATCTAAAAACATCTTCAAGGCTCTTAAGGATCTGGTGGCAAAAAAGGCCTCTGCGAATGAATCTTGCTCCAGTTCACATTGTGAAACCTTAGGAAAATGTCCAAGCCATATATCGAGCATTTCCCTCGGTTTCGCTTTCTGGTGATGGGCTTTCTAGCCCCCCAGTGCAGGATGTGTTAAATTCTTTTCCTAGCCTAACGCCAGAAAGTTTTAAAAATCTGGCCCAGCAAGTTAAGTCCGGGTCTCCGGCTGACCCGTTACGGCCAGCTTTGTTTAGAGACATGGCATCTCCTGAGCATTCGCCGATATGCTCCTTGATTAACATCTCGCTCGCATCTGGGTCGGTTCCCGTCAAGTGGAAACAGGCAGTGGTTATGCCCATCTTGAAGAAGCCGTCCTTGGACGCCAGCAAGACTGAGAATTATCGCCCGATATCACTCCTCCATTGGCCAGCAAAAGTAGCGGAGGTGCACGTTAATAATGCCCTCTCTGACTATCTCTCGCGTGCTAACATCTTGGACGTGACACAGAATGGATTCCGGGTGGGTCATAGCACAGAGACTGCCCTCCTTTTTATGGTGGAACATCTGCGCTCTATGCTCGATGCGGGTCAAATGGCGGCACTTGTTTTATTAGATCTTAGAGCCGCCTTTGACACCGTCTCGCACCGGATTCTTCTGCAACGCCTGGAGGATGCTGGTATCGTTGGCCCTGCTCTCCAGTGGTTCCGCTCTTTTCTTGCTGACCGATCTTTTTGCATGGCTGTCCCGCCCCATCAGTCTAAATTCTATCCTCTGGACCTTGGTGTGCCTCAGGGATCCTCGCTGAGCCCCACGCTTTTTAACCTTTACGTTAGACCGCTGGCTGAGGTCGTCAAGCGGTGGGGTATGACCATGGTGTCATACGCTGATGACACCCAGCTGGCGGTTACGCTCAGCGGGGATTCAGCGTTGGATGCCCCAAGATTCCAGAATGGACTACGGGCGGTCGCCAGCTGGATGACGTCCAACTGCCTCCAGCTGAACGCAAAAAAGACGGAGATTATGATTTTCAGTAAGCAAGCGGAACTCTGGGGCGATATGTGGTGGCCTTCAGAGCTTGGTCCCACCCCGACTCCGGTTTCGGAGATAAAAAACCTCGGGGTGTTGTTAGATCGGACTCTCAGCTTTGTCTGCCACACTAAGCGCACTGCTGCTTGCTGCTTTGGCGTCCTGCGTAGCCTAAGACCTGAGCTAAAAAATTTTGATGCTTCAACCAGGCAGCTTATTGTGCAGGCGACGGTGATCTCTCGGCTTGACTATGCCAGCTCCCTTTTGGTAGGGTTAAATCAGGCCGAAATCACTCGTCTTCAACGCGTGCAAAATGCGGCCGCCAGAGCAGTTGTGGGGCTGCCCAGGCTTTGCCCTGCCGCTAACACCTTGCGCTCTCTCCATTGGCTGCCGATTAAGCAGAGGATCCAATTCAAAGCACTTTGCATGTCTCACAAGATCCTCAAGGGCTCTCCTGGTCAGATACTTTTGAATCTTTTGTCTCCTTATGTCCCAGTCCGATGTCTACGCTCCTCGGACCTTGAATTGGCAGCAGTCCCCCGGTTTAAGCACAGCCGTGCTGGCGGCCGTTCTTTTCGAGTACGTGCTGCGGCTTTGTGGAATTCCCTTCCTGTAGAGATACGTACCCTCGGTGATCTGCTCTCGTTTCGCAGGGCCGTTAAGACTTTCTTATTTCCCTAATCTGTTTTCCTTTGGTTTTCCCCTTTTTTAGCTGTGTTATGTTGGTACCTTGTCAGGCGCCAGGACGCTCCTTTGCTGGAGCAGCTGTGCGCGTAATAAATGTCTATAACATAACATAACATAACATAACATTTATTTTTAAGTAAGTTATATGTTTTAGTACCGGAGCGGGTTGTGGGTTTATAGGGGAATAGGGTGGGAAGTAATTTAATTGTAATAATGAATTGGTAATTAATTATTTTAATTGAAAAATTAATTATTTAATAGGTAATTAATGTTAATTTTTTATTAAATGTTATGTTTTAGTGCCAGAGCGGGTTGTGGGTTTATAGGGGAATAGGGTGGGAAGTAATTTAATTGTAAATATTAATTGGCAATTAATTATTTTATTTGATAAATTAATTATTTAATTGGTAATTAATGTTAATTTTTATTAAATGTTAAGTTTCCGTACCAGAGCGGGTTGTGGGTTTATAGGGGAATAGGGTGGGAAGTAATTTAATTGTAATTAATTAATTTGTTTATTTATTATTAATAGGCAATTAATTATTTTAATTGATAAATTAATTATTTAATTTGTAATTAATGTTAATTATTATTAAATGTTATGTTTTAGTACAAGAGTGGGTTGTGGGTTTATAAGGGAATAGGGTAGGAAGTAATTTAATAGTAATTATTAATTGGCAATTCATTATTTTATTTGATAAATTAATTATTTAATTGGCAATTAATGTTAATTTTTATTAAATGTTATGTTTTAGTACCAGAGCGGGTTGTGGGTTTATAGGGGAATAGTGTGGGAAGTACTTTAATTGTAAACAATTACAATTTTTTATGTGTAATATATTTTGTAAATATTTATTAATTGGCATTCCCTACTGTTGAACCCTTTGGAGTTGGAATAGTATTTTTTCTCCCTACGCTATCCAACGCTTTCCCTACTGTTGCACCCTCTGGAGTTGGAATAGTAATTTTTACCCATATGCTATCCAACGCTTTCCCTACTGTTCCACTCACTGGAGTTGGAATAGTAATTTTTACCCATACACTATCCAACGCTTTCCCTACTGTTCCACTAACTGGAGTGAGAATAGTAATTTTTACCCACCCGTTATCCAACGTTTTCCCTACTGTTGCACTCTCTGGAGTGGGAATAGTAAATGTTACTCTTACGCTATCCAATGTTTTCCCTAATGTTGCACTCATTGGAGTGGGAATAGTCATTTTTACATACCCGCTATCCAACGCTTTCCCTACTGTTCCATTCACTGGAGTTGGAATAGTAATTTTTACCCACCCGCTATCCAACGTTTTCTCTACTGTTGCACTCTCTGGAGTGGGAATAGTAATTTTTACTTTTACGCTATCCAACGCTTTCCCTAATGTTGCACTCTCTGGAGTGGGAATAGTAATTTTCCCCCCTACGCTATCCAATGTTTTCCCTAATGTTGCACCCTCTGGAGTTGGAATAGTAATTTTCCCACCTACGCTATCCAACGCTTTCAATACTGTTGCACCCTTTGGAGTTGAAATATTATTTTTTACCCATACGCTATCCAATGCTTTCCCTACTTTTCCACTCACTGGAGTTGGAATAGTAATTTTTACCCTTACGCTATCCAACGCTTTCCCTAATGTTGCACTCTCTGGAGTGGGAATAGTAACTTTTCCCCCTACGCTATCCAATGTTTTCCCTACTGTTGCACCCTCTGGAGTTGGAATAGTAATTTTCCCACCTACGCTATCCAACGCTTTCAACACTGTTGCACCCTTTGGAGTTGGAATATTATTTTTTACCCATACGCTATCCAATGCTTTCCCTACTGTTCCACTCACTGGAGTTGGATAGTAATTTTTACCCTTACGCTATCCAACACTTTCCCTAATGTTGCACTCATTGGAGTGGGGATAGTAATTTTTCTCCCTATGCTATCCAACACTTTCCCTACTGTTGCACTCTCTGGAGTGGGAATAGTAATTTTTCCCCCTACGCTATCCAACGTTTTCCCTACTGTTGCACCCTCTGGAGTTGGAATAGTAATTAGCCAATCTACGCTATCCAACGCTTTCCATACTGTTGCACCCTTTGGAGTTGGCATAGTAATTTTTACTCTTACGCTATCCAACGTTTTCCCTAATGTTGCACTCATTGGAGTGGGAATAGTCATTTGTACATACCCGCTATCCAACGCTTTCCCTACTGTACCACTCACTGGAGTTGGAATAGTAATTTTTACTCACACGCTATCCAACGTTTTCCCTACTGTTGCACTCTCTGGAGTGGGAATAGTAATTTTTACTCTTACGCTATCCAACGCTTTCCCTAATGTTGCACTCATTGGAGTGGGATTAGTCATTTTTACATACCCGCTATCCAATGCTTTCTCTACTGTTCCACTCACCCAGGCAGACTGTGCTCTTGAGGTGGAAAGCCGAGAGCTTTTTTAACTTGTTCACAAATTGCTTTTAAAAAATCTCATTGTCACTTTACCTGTGTGCACTTGCTTCTTGGCTTCTTTCTTTCCTGCGCAGCCGAGTTATTGCTGCCGCAGTCCCCACAAGCTTTTCCCGCCGCCAGCTCGGCGAGGACCGAGGCCACGCCCCCTTGCGAGGCCACGCCCCCACGCCACCCTTTAAAAGCGCTGATTGCTAGCGCTCGCAGCCCAGACAGACTGTGCTCTTGAGGCGGAAAGCCGAGAGCTTTTTTAACTTGTTCACAAATTGCTTTTAAAAAATCTCATTGTCACTTTACCTGTGTGCACTTGCTTCTTGGCTTCTTTGTTTCCTGCGCAGCCGAGTTATCGCTGCCGCAGCCCCCACAAGCTTTTCCCGCCGCCAGCTCGGCGAGGACCGAGGCCACGCCCCCTTGCGAGGCCACGCCCCCTTGCGAAGCCACGCCCCCACACCACCCTTCCACGCCCTATAAATAATGTGCATCTTTCGGACGCGCAGCGGACGAACGCAGCGGGCGCGCCGTCTGCACGCCGAAGGCGCGCCAAAGGCGAGCCCGTCTGCGCCCGTCCGCGCCAGTATGGGCCCTAGGGCACGCCACGCCGACCCTCATATTTCGTATTCCCCTCAATCCCTGATAGACTTGCAACACCCCACTACTCCCCCATCCCTAACGGCTCTCCACCGTATACACGCTGCCGGTATCATGTGCCCCGACCAACACCACCCTAGCGGTAGCACACTTCCAGTCACGCCAATTGCGAACACCACGACCATCAGAGTGCTATACTTGAACACCCGCTCTCTGGTCAAACACTCTGAGGATATCTTCATTCTGCTATCGAACACCAATCCGGACATGCTCCTGCTCACGGAAACATGGCTAAACTCTGAGTCTCTCCCTGATATCTTGGCCGCCCTCCCCCCTGACTATTACATCCTTCATGCCGACCGCCCCGGTGATCACCCCGGGGGCGGGGTGGCAGCCATCATATCCAAAGGTCTGAACTCTGTCTCTTCCTATTCCCTCCCCATTCCGAAGGTGGACAACTTACTTCTCAGTGTGCAAACTGATACCGGTATCCTTACCCTCCTACTCTTGTACCGGCCTCCCCATCCTATGCCATCTTTTTCCACCACTCTGAGTGAACAACTGTCCAGCCTTCTAACATCGCACTCCAGTTTCGCCCTTCTCGGCGACCTAAACCATTGGTTTAGCGATGCCAACGCTGGCTCCCATGCCACAGAGCTCTTTGAGACTCTCAATAGCCTGAATCTTACCCAACAGGTTACCCAACCCACCCACAACAAAGGCCGCATCTTGGACCAGATCTGGACTTGTAATCTGGTCCTGTCAACACCAGACGTCTCTCCATGCGTCTGGTCTGACCAAAGCCTAGTTGACACCTCCATCACTGTCGCCGGTCAGATCCCCGCTCCCTTGATGGCTGGTGGCTCCTCACGAAAATGGAATACATACGACTCCCAGGGCTTTCTTACTGCCCTGGCTGACACCCGTCCATCCTTCCCCCCCTTTAATGATATAGACGGTTGGGAACACGATCTTGGCTCCTGGCTTGAATCGGCCAGTAACATCTTTGCCCCCTTGGTCAAATTCCCCGGCACCCGGCACCGCAACTCCCACAGGTGGTTCTCTGCTGATCTTAAGCTTCTAAAATTAAAAACTCGGCAGTCAGAACGCACCTGGAGACGCGACTACTCCGACCTAGCCCGACAGTCCTACTTGGATACGCATAAAGAATATAGAGCCGCCATCAGACTAGCCAAAATGGAACACTTCTCTAACAGGATTTCGTCGGCAGCTGATAAATCCAAAGAGGTGTTCAGAGTCATGGACGAACTGACCACGGACGACAGGACTCTCCCAGCCCAGACCCCTACTCAGGAGGCTTGTGACACCCTCAACTCATTCTTCTTAGACAAAATCACAAAAATCAAAAACTCCATCCCCCCCTCTCCCCAGCCACCCCCACCGGTCCCTTGCCCTAACAATCCCTCGACTTTTTCCTCCTTTCCGCTCCTCGACCCTACCTCTTTAGCAGAGCTAGCTATCCGGGTAAAATCTGGCTCCCCGAACGACTGCTGCCCGCCATCAGTCCTGCGGAGCATATGCCTGCATTTACCAGATTGTATCATACCTTTACTCAACGGGGCACTTAGCAGAGGCACCGTTCCAACTTCCTTCAAGGAGGCTATTTTAGTGCCCCTCCTTAAAAAACCTGGAGCTGACCCTGCGGAGCCCTCCAACTACCGCCCCATCTCCCTCCTCCCGTACTTCTCAAAATTGATGGAGGCCCATGTCACTCGGTGCCTGTCCAACTTCATTGAATCTTCCCACTACCTTGAGCCCAACCAAGCCGGCTTCAGACCTGCCCACTCCACTGAGCACGTCATCCTGGCAGTCCTGGACACACTCAGGAGCAACGCGGACGCAGGCTCTCCCCAAGCCCTCGTCCTCCTGGATCTTTCGGCCGCGTTCGACACGGTGGACCACAACATCCTTCTCCACCGTGTCGAGCAGGCAGGCATCCAGGGCGCTGCGCTTGACTGGGTCAAGTCATTTCTCACCAGAAGAACACAGGCGGTTCGCTTGGGGCCCTACACCGCCACCAAGGCACCCACGCACTGCGGAGTCCCCCAGGGCTCCTCCCTCTCGCCGCTCCTGTTCAATCTATAACTCCGGCCCCATATCAAGTCCCTTCAAAAATGGGACATTGTCACCTTCAACTATGCGGACGACCTGCAGATCATCCTCCCGCTCGACTCGCCTCATGCCATTAACACCTTTCACGCAGTTAAGATCCACATCCAAGGTTGGATGAACCAGAACCAGCTGAACTGAACCCCGGGAAGACTGAGCTCCTCCTCCCGGGACTCAGTCACGCGCACTGGGGCCCGCAGTTCTGGCCGTTGGAACTAGGCCCTCCCCCCATCCCGGCGAAAACCGTAAAGAGCCTTGGTGTGATCATCGATGCTGAGCTCTCTCTCAGATCACAGGTGGGAGCAGTAGTATCCTCCTGCATGTACCAGCTCCGAAAGATCCGCAAAGTCCGCCACCTACTTCCCCCCGCTGCACTTACCCAAGTCGTGATCTCACTTGTGCTTTCCCGCCTAGACTTTTCGAACTCAATCTACCATGGCCTCCCATCATCCTTGACCCACCGCCTCCAGGTTGTCCAAAACCAAGTGGCCCGCTTAATCCTTAACATCCCCAGATGGCAATCTGCCAAACCCCTTCTCCATGGTCTTCACTGGCTCCCCATTGCCCAAAGGGCAGCCTTCAAGGTGGCATGCCTTACCTTCAAGACCCTTCATGGCTCGGGCCCTGCGTTTGTAACATCTCTCATCCGCCCCTACTGTCCTCAGCGTGACCTCCGCTCGGCCCACCGTCATCTACTTGCCACTTCCAAAATCAAAACTAAGAAATTCGGCGGTCGCCGTTTTTCTCACCTAGCCCCTGCATTCTGGAACCCCCTCCCTCTTTCCATCAAATCCTCGTCCTCCCTCTTGAACTTCAGGAAAGTACTTAAAACTCACCTCTTCTAATTTACAGGTGTGAGACTGCAAACTACCAAAAGTAACCCTCGGACTATCTTTTAAAACCACGAGCAAGGCGTAATATCTGTTTATCCGGACATACAAGGATGTTTGTTTAATGCACATTTACCATGTTGTGCTCAAAGGTCACGGGAGAAGCACGATAGTTTATGAAGTAACATGGGAGTTGTAGTCCGAGGGTTACTTTGAGCACAACATGGTAAATGTGCATTAAACAAACATCCTTGTATGTCCGTATATAAAACAATATTTAGTCAATTAAAAGTGCTTCGTGCAAAAAAACTTTGTCTTCGTATGTTAAACTGTCCAATTTCAAAAAGCTTCTGACACTTCTGAGAATAAACATGCCGGATAAACAGATATTACGCCTTGCTCGTGGTTTTAAAAGATAGTCCGAGGGTTACTGTTGGTAGTTTGCAGTCTCACACCTGTAAATTAGGTCGCGTTAATGCGAAGTCTGAGGTGGGAGGAGGGTTAGAGGAGGTGTTTAAAAGCAAGGCACGCAGCGCATTAGGGGTCAGTCTTACTACGGTCAGGTCAATGAGACGATCGCTTTGAAGCAGGTATGTAACTAGGGAAAGTGTGGATAGCCGCAGAGGGAGGGAATGATTTACGGGGCTTTAGCTATTGTGTAAATCATGTTGCGCCGAACTTTACACCTAGGCACGGTAACTAGCAGGAAAAGATTGAAAAGCATAAAATAGTAAGAATGAATAAACGACACCAACTGTGTGTATCTGGGAGATGAAATGAAAACGGCAGGATGCACGGATTTTGTTAAACACGGGGGTTTCAGTTGTGTGGTGATTCACCCTAATAACAGAGCAGCACGAATGTTTGAAGATTAGCAAAGTAATTAAGGGGAAGAGGGAAGAGATGGAAAGTTATATTATGAGAACACTTTAGCTCACAGGCGACCACGTTATAGCATGTAATGATTATAAGAATACACTAGGAAATTGATATATTGATAAACTTATATTTTTAGTAAGGTTATATAACGCCCATGATTTATATGTTTGTTGCTTTTTACAAAGTTAACCGTGATAACGTGATAAATGTTTAGTCTATGAAGTAGTGCATTGTATGTTAATAAGTGTTCAATTAATTTCACAGTTACCCCTGACGAAAGGCCCGTGGAGGCCTGAAATGCATTGGGTTTTTAATAAACTGCTTATGATGAAACACGCCTCCAGTACGTATTTTTGAATGAAGAGGCTCGGATGGCCCATCAAGGATATGAGAAATCTAAGTAAATTGGCATTTCCTTGCCCGTGGATGAATCTTGATAACTGTTGGTTTAAGCAATGAAATAATGAAATACAAAGGATTTAAGTGGAAGATAAAAAGTTAAATGGATGCATTCAGCACTAGCAACAGTGCCATGGTTTGGGGCACCGACTCAGTGCCCCTTCATAGTGATTTAAAGAGTATTGTTTGACAGTAACCTTATTACAATGGAGCTCCCTCCTGTCTCTGCCAAGTCTATCCAGCAATCGGCCTTTCAATTCTTTCTTCGAAATTGCCAAACATGTTAGGTTCTTTGAACAATTTTCCAAGGACAATAAGTTCCAAATTAGACTCAGCATATTTTAACCAACGTATTTTAGAACCCCCTTCTTTTAGTATATCGCTTGTTAGTTTTAGTGTTTCTTTCCTCTCTTTTCAGCTAGTATCGTTGTGGACTTACTTGTCCTCAATTTGAGTAGTCAATTGCTTTCCACTCCAAGAACCAATCACCGCTGGTAACCTTACAGAATGATTGCATGATCTGTGAGAAGTGTGGAAGCAATATTAAATATCTGTTGGAAAATTCTTTTTGAGACAAGGGTGAAGGAAAGTGAGAGCAAGGGAAATTAACAGAGACTACCCAGTGGTACATGTCTGATATTTCTCCAGGGTACTTCCCTTTCTTTTCTTTTGCTTTATGATAATCTCCCCACTGGTGGTTTTACGTCATCATACTAAAAGCACTCTCATTCACAGGAGTCAAGGCATCTAGAGCCACTGAAGCCTGAACCTTTCGTGGGTGAGCCTGGATTGCATAAATATTTTTGGACTTAGATGCTTTTCTTCCTTCAAGCTAATCGCAGCTCTTGCTCTTACTCTGTGCGGGGTCAGCAAGTAGTATTAAACTGAGAAAACAAAGTGGGACAGGAGGTCACATAATCCATTCCCTGCAGCTGGATAACTGACAATCATGGCTGTCCTAGCCCTGGACACAATTCAGGTAATACGGAATTATTAGTTAGAAGCTGTGTTATGCCCTTGTGCCTCCCAGGACTTTCATCAGTGAGGAAAAAGATGACGAGCAGACAGTAGACGCCTATCAAGAAGCATGCTGCTCTCCTTCATGGCAGCAGGAACATTTCTGCTGCCGTCAAAGGATCCTATTGTACCCAAGCTTTCATTATCTTTTAAACTTTGCCATCTTCACTGTTCTTGAGCTAGTGAAATTATATAAAAGCAGCAAAGTTGCAAGCTATTACACTTTTAAACTTTGCTCACCTTTATATCAATCCTGCCAGTCCATAATCATCTAATTCAAAAATAGACACCTGCAATAACATGTCATCGAGTAATTAGTTAGGATTTTGATTGGCAACTGTTATAATTCTGAATCTAGATGCATGACTCAAATCGAGGGTGTTGTGGGTCAGATATTTTTTTATATATCAGGAGTTCATAAACCATTTCAAACTATATTCAGCCCCATATCTGCACAATGCAGACCTGGTTCGGTGCCAGATTAAAAATAATATTTATTGCTTTGTTGTCTAAACACATTATAAAAGAGAACATTTCCATAGAATAGAAGAATTCACCTGTTTCCTGAATATTTGCATGTCTCAGAATCCTCCGGTTTCATTATCATTAACAAGGCATTTTTCCATTTACTCGCAATTCTGTTAAGAATCCAACGGCCATATGTACAAGGACTGGCGAAAAGTATTGCTATCGTTATTTAGCAGCAGTTTTCTTACCGCTGTGTACCGTTGAAAACTATCACCATGTTACCAATGTATTTATAAGCTGTCGCTACATGGCAACAGCTTCAGGGATCGGTGACGAAAACTGCCGCTAACATTAGCGTGATGGCGATAGAAATTCCGGCGTTAGTGGGCGAAAACCAACTAAAGGCCCATTAGCGACAAAAAAATGCATGTTAGTCAGCACAACTTGAGATTTTTTTGCCTCTATTGAAAAAAATAGCCTTTCAGTCGACTTCCAATAGAAAGTAAGCAATAGAAAAAAATAACATGCAAACTGGTGTAGCCAAGGGCAAGTGCAGCACACATCAACAACCCCCTCAAGCCACCCAACATCCAGAATGTTCAGGATGAGAGCCTGGATGCCTCACAGGACCTGCGTCTGGAGCCAAAATACCTCGCTGGACCTGCACCTGGAGCCTGGATGCCTCGCTGGACCTGCGCCTGGAGCCTGGACGCCTCACTGGACCTGAGTCTGAAGGATGGATACCTCGCTAGACCTGTGTCTGGAGCCTGGAGTGGGATGCGGAGGAGCTGTGGAGTTGATGAGCCATGGCGGTAGACATTGAGGTGCGGCGATCACCCATACCTGGTGGTGAAGTCTGGCAGGTCGCATGGAGACACGTTGCTGACCTGTGTGAGAAGACCGCCTTGAGCCCCTTGGAGATGTGAATGGTAGAGGCGCTCCTGTGCACCAACATAGGGAGGTCTGCATTGCATACTAGGATCCACCACTACACCGGGGTGCACAGAGGGAATTAACAATGGTGGGCGGCACCTCTTTGCATCACAGGCCGGATAAGGTTGCGCTGGCTGGACGCTGTGAAGGGTGAGGCCCCTGATCTGCGCCAAACTTGTGTGGCGGGAGCGCTGCAACTTCAGACCTGAGGGGGTCCTCCTGCATCGAATACATCTGGAGGTTCACCAGCGGACTTGTCAGCGACTACTGTACCCAGGCTTGTGAAATCCCACCTGGCTGAGGCTCATGATGGCTGAGTCACAGGTTTGGAGCGAATGCAGCAGATTGCTCCACAGTGTCAATGTCAAGGTAAGGAGCAGGTGGGACGCATAGCCGAGGAGGCACAGGGTTCGAGTCGACCAGGCATAGAACCTGTAGATGACACACCCCCAGTGTTTGGCTCATCCACTATTGCGGCAGAGCGCCGCCCACTGCTTTCAAGCTGTGCAAGAAGAGGAAAAATCATCACGTGATGAGAACTTCCTGATGTAATTGTGCTATGTTTCCTTTGCGGGTGGGTGGGTAGGGCTGCTCCACTCATGGAGCAGGGCAGGGGTGGAGTGGCATGTCCAGTCAAATGCGCATTGACTGTTTGGTCGGTCCACTCAGGCCGCCCAAAGCAGTCATGCGCACTGTCCTGTTTGCAATGCAGGCTGTATTACAGCCTGCCTGGAGAACATGCCCACCCCTGAGCGCCTTGTCCTAGCACCAATGACCATTCCTAACACTGCATTTCAGCGTTGTGATTAGCTAAGGGAAGTAAGCCTGGCTGCCTACTTAATGTTCCGGGAAGCAGACTCAGAGGAGCAGGAGTAACGAAGACACAGGACCCAGCCTCGAGGTAAGATTTCTCTCATTTAAATATTTACAACCCCAGCTTACACATACCTTCCCGCATCCACGCCCCATCCAGTGTTCCTTCAGGTATTTCCCACCTCCCAGCTGTCCATTCCCTCCTGCAGCACTTCCCAATGGTGGCCGCTGTGCGTCCATGCACAGTGGGCATATCACTGGTGTGCCAAAGGTATATGTGAAGTTGCAACCCATACCATTACATTGCACTCCATTTCAATGCATACTGATACTAGGCATGTTGCAACAGTAGGGAAGGTGTTGGATTGCGGAGATGTAAATATTACTATTCTCACTTCAGTGCAGCCCTAAAACTAACCCTTACACCTCAAAGCAAATCCTGAACCCTAAAATATAAATTTGAGCCCACAAAATACACCCTAAAAATCATATTTGACTCAAAGGGATACCCCAATTTTCATAATTGTCCCCAAAACAAATTTAAATTTTAACCCAGACACCCCAAATTTCATCTCCGATACCCGAAACTCATAGCCACCCCAAAACCAAAAAATATCCCAAAACTGACTTCACAATGCGTTGTAATGGAATGCGATGTAAATGCACCTGCATTGTTGGGGTTGCGTTGCAAAGGCATTACGATGTAATGCCTGCGTTGTAATGGACGTCTCCGGTGCCAAAGGCAAGGCTTAGGTAAGCCCGTCTGCACCCGTCTGCCCCTGGAACATGCTCAGCACCTAGCACCCTTCCTCTCGGACACGCCATTGCTACGATGCAAGCACCCTCCTCGCCATTAACCCTGGACACCACATCGCCTGCCAGAACCAACCTCTGTTCCGGACCGGACATCACCATCGCCATCATGGATGACTACTAAATCTCCCGCTAGGACCACCCCGACCGTTCAGAAGGAGGAATTGCCATCACCTACAGAAGCACACGCCGACTGACCAAGCAATCTAATGACCCAATGGTGACCATGCAACACCTCAACTTCCAGATTCAGACCAACCCCAAGCCCATCCTCTGCGGCACCCTCATCTGCAGGCCCCCTGGGCCTTGGACCCCCATTCTCCGGTACCATTGTAGATCTCATTGCACCTCAGGCTCTCCCATCCACCAAGGACATCCAACTCGAGGAACACAAGTTCCACCTGGACAACCCAAGTGGCCAGAACACCATCCCTTCTGGGAAAGCTCCCCAACATCAGACTCAAGCAGCTAGTCACCGCAGCAAGCCACATAGCAGTGCACATGGTGAAGCACGTCTCCTCTGCCAGCGGGAACTTCAACTACAGCCACACCACCGGACACTCCTGGACCGAACATCATTGCACACATCACATCCTCACCATGCCCATCGTATACCACCACCATCATCGCCCCCTCTTGCAGCTGGATCATGGCCACCGAAGAACGTCTCGTCAACTCCCTCAGCACCACCACTCCGCCAATGCTTACAGACGTTGACACTGCAGCGCACAACCGCCCAGGCGTAAGGGTGTTGCAGTGCCACAGGGATAGTCTAGCCCCATGCATTGCTGGACTTGCATCATGGTTGTGACACAACTGCAGCAATGAGTGACTTTGGAGCAGGCAGATACATCAGGATTCCAGACGTATCCGTCACTACTTGTGTCATGGAGTTCTGTCCTATGTAATTAGGGCTCCCGGTTTTATGGTATTTATTTTTTTGACATTTCTGTCTGCATTTCTACATATTTATGTTTTGCTAATTTAACTTGTATTTATCCATATTTATTTTGGGTTTTGTGGAAAAATGAAGCTGAAATTAGTATATATAGTATATACATGCTTGAATGCCTGCCAGATTTCAGTGATTTTGAACACACGCAGAAGATAAATCAATGCAAATTTCAGTATCAACCTTGTGCATATCTACTGGTGTTAAAGCCTCTATACTAAAATCCCTTTTTTAACCCCCTCACCTATCAATTCACACAGCTATTGGTCTGGCAGTCATGGCAGATAGAATTTAAAATTACTCAAAAACAACCCTATTTCCGTTTTTATCCACATTTAAAAATAAATACAGACAAGAAAATAAGTGTTTTCTGTCTATATTTATCTGTAAAAATCAGTAAAAACTGAAAACATCAAGCCTTAATTGTAATACAGCGCAACCATGGTGTCGCAAGAAGAGGGTAGTGAAAAGTGTTGCAACGCTGTCTTGTCGCAGCGCAGCAACACTTTTCATGACTGAGGCCCAGGAAAAGAGGCCCCAAATGTTATCTCCATATTTAAGACCAGCTACTTTCTGGTCTTCAAAAAGTGCCTCTAACTGCAGTAAGCAGCAGTTTTTTGGTCCTCCAATGTTCTTTAATCCCCTTGTAAATATGGCAAAGTGGGGTTAGCAGCCATTTTTGCATAGGAACGCCTCCCTTGCATGTCATTATCGCTAACAGAAGTGGCGATCTTTAGAATGGATGTTTTTGAGGGAAAACTGCTGCTAACAGAGTTTAGCGGCTGCTTGTACATAAGGCGATAAAAATCTCGCAGCAAAACTGTCTGAAAAGTGCTGCTAAAATGGCGTTAATTCCTTGTACATATGCCGCGAAGTGATTGAATTGCCAGTTGGCCACTGATGCACTCAAAAGCATTGTACACCCCCTGAATTCTCATGTGGAGAAAGTCGGGCTTCTATGTATGCATATGTTGCCTTCTACTAACCCAAACATTTGGTAATTTATCGTATTTCTGCATGCACACTTTAAAAAAATAAATTTGGGAAATTGTAATCAATGCAGACCCACCTTGATTTATTCACACAGATTAGATTCTTTGAATATTTGCGCTGCAGTGGTTGCTTTGCAAAAAAGGATGTTATGCTCAGAAAAAAATATGCACAAGGAAGTCCTTGAAATAATTATCTTGAATGATATGCCATTTGCTTTTAATTATTTTCGGATGCTTACCTTATTTTATTTTGCATGTATTGCATTTTTCAAACTGTTTTATATGTTTTAAATGTGCTCTCTTGTATGATTTTTCGCACAAACTGAATAAAGTAAGCTTCTGATATTTTACCAATAATATGATTCAAAATAGAATGCAATCAGCCTACAAATCTGGAATAGCAGATAGTAAAGGACAGAGTAAACAATTTTTATGCAGATTATTTTAATGGTGTCCCTGAATAAAAGTAAAGTAAAATAAATCAAGGCCCTGGAAGACTGTTGATCTATGCGAGATTTGTATACGTCAATCTAAACACTGTTATGCTATTAGAAACCAGATGTACTGCTTCTAACTGAAAGAATAATTTTGTTTTTCTTTATATAAAATATTTGTTCATGAAGAACGAGCCAATATACTAAAAAATGGGTTTTATATGAGCATGATGAATGTATTAGTCAACAGATTATGTCAATCAATCTTTATATCACCTTACAAAACCACATTAAGAAATTATTTATATCCGAGAAATAAAAACAAACATAAAAAACCCTTTGATGCACATTCCAGAGAATACTTAGCAAAGATGGTATTACGGTAGCAACACAAGGGATACAATGGGTGCTTCATCAGAGCTTCAACAGTTGATGGAGAAAAGCATTGCATCATGAGGACATAAACAGAATAAAAAATGCATATTCATTGATAATCAAACAAAACAGTCATATTATAGACTCATCATAAGGCATATATGTTTCACTTAATGTCATATATCACAAATTTGTCCCATAGAATTGTTCTTCTTAATTGTTTTGTCTAACATATCACTTTGAACAACAATCAACGGAAAAAAATATCAAAATAATATGCAAATCGGTTTCTATGTCACAAATTAAATGTAAAAATAGACAAAAATGGTAGTAAACCCATGCTTAAATTTTATCTCATCTCCTTTACCAAGCAGCATGCTAAGGAATGAATCATGAAAACATTAAATTTAATTCATGATTATTTTATTTCTTGAATTGAACCTAGTGTAAACAACTAAAAATCACTTACTAAAACAATCATGTTTTTTTTAAATTGGAAAAACTAGCATTGGTGGCTAGTACAAGAACTTTTTGCGATATAAGTAGTCCCATTCCTCAGAGATTATAATGGGAAAATCCTACATTATTAGGATGACCATTATTTAGGAGTAAATCTGACTTAAAATGCGACAGAACAGGGAGCAACATACACAGATATTCATGTATCAATTGTAGTAAAAATGAATTATAAACCTCACTCATAGACCTTATGCTGTGGAACCATGAAGATGGTAAAAAAATGGTGCCATGCTGCGGGGTATTTAACAACGTGACGCATCTGGGAGATGCGTCGCGTTGTAAAGCCCTGTGCCACATGTAGGCATTCTGGCGCAGAGGGGCCTTCCGTCGCAGGAACTCCTCCTAAAAGTGGCTGAGTAAAATCTACAAGACTTTTAAGGCCATGCTGCATCAAAACCCTGCGCCTGCTTGAAGCAGGCATAAGGATTGATGCTGCATTTTCAGGATAGGGCACCCCCAAGCCTTGCTGGAGCTCTGTTGTGCTAGCAACGCAACTCCAGCAATGCGACGCCTTTACGGCAGCAGATGAGTCACGCATCTGTCCATTTTTGCCCCGTGGTGCACCGGATTGTAAATGCAGCGTGTCCATGGTGGCGCAGCCGTGACGCACAATAAATGGTGCATCCCTGCTGATATGCAGGGATGCACCAGTTATTGTAAATCTGCCCCTTAATTCCAAAGTATTCCGCATGCGTCACTGCTCACATAGAGCATAGCAGTAATATACTGGAAACATTTGTTTGCTGATTACAGCAGGTGAGAGTATTTTTGTTTCTTCTGTTAAAGCAAGACTGTGATTATTATTTTTTTTTTTTAATCTTGTGGTTTCCTTAATGTGCCAAATATCAATGAAACACAAGCTAATAGGTAGACTAACAATAGTTTGCCAGGTGAGTGAGTTTTATGTTAAAACACTGTAGCCCTAATAATGGACAAAACACTTGCTGCCAGAGGGAATATTTATATCCTTACTTGTTTCCTGAAATAATAGATTAAATAAATCATAGTGTTTCTTCTTATGATGTAGCATCCCCTATGCCAAAGTATAACTCAGCCTTTATGTTTTATGAGGCAAATTCTGTTCAATTTTATCCTGGAATGTAGCCGGATTGAAATCCAAAGCAGAATCACCAGAATGGGCCTCGTTTATTCATCACCATGAAATATGTCTATTCCAAGAAACTTGGTTGTTAGAAGCATTGCATTTCCCGAGGTACTTGAATTACAGCGTCCATGCGGAAAAGGGAGGTAGAGGACGCCCATCGGGTGGCCTATCGATTTGGGTCAGTCAGGATCTTGATGTTATTATTAAGCCCCTTCCCTCTAATCATAGGGATGTCCATATTCTCACCCTCAAGTTCAGAAATGAAAAATCAGTTCATATTTATCATATATATGCACGGAGCACGGGGGGGGGTAGGAAATCGGAAGTTCTAACCCTACTGGATGAACTTATTGAATGTCACTCCCAGCATTCATACATTATCTTTGGTGGAGATTTTAACACGACCTTTGAGCCCTTGTTAGGTGGCGATTGGAATATCATGGATGAGGAAGACAGAGAGTGGGGTGTTCCAAAGCTCGAATTAATGCCAGTTAAAAGGTGGACCGAACTCTCAATCCAGATAAATTCATTTTGTCTGAATAAAGGGTTGAGAGCAACAAATGGCAGGACCTTGCATGATAAACTAGGGCCCACCACTTTTAGGAGTGGCCTTCGCGAAAGTAGAATCGACTATATCCTGATTAGTTTGGGATTATGGAAACATCTAGTGGACATGTCGATAGTTGAAAGGGTTGAGAGTGACCACAACCCACTATGTATGTCCCTGACCTACTGGAAGGTACCCACCGATGCCGAGGTGGAGGGAAAAGACTCTCCCACTACATAGTCATCTCAAATGATATGCGCCATGTTCGATGGGCCAAAGTCTCAGAGTGCCAAGAGCACATAGATTTTTTATCAAGCAAGCTATTACAAGCCACATGTGATCTAGGAAAGCAAGCCAGTAAAGGGGCCGCGATCCTAATGCTAGAAAAGAGTACCCAGATCCATGAATCCTTTTTTATCGACTTGAGAAGCCTATTTGTTAGGTCATGTACGCCAAATGGAAACCGTGTCAAACAACCTCCACGTTGGTACACCGGGGAGTGTCGGCAAGCTCGACTGGACCTAGAAAGAGCAATCAAAAGCGAATCAGCAGGAATGTCAGCCTTGCCAGGGTGGCATATAAGAACGTAGTTTCCAAATCAAAGCGGGCCTGGGATGAACAAAGGTGGCAAGATTTAAAAGTAGCAGGTGCACAAAAAGATTCAAGAAAATTCTGGAGTGTGCTGAAATGGAAGTGAGTGTAATCCTTATAAACCTCAGAATCGGGTGGCACAAGATGAATTGGTGACCTATTTTAAACCACAATATGCTAAGGGCGTGGAACCAAGCACAACCATGGAGGTTCCACACCCTTCATTCCGGGAAAATGCATTCAATTTAGGTGAAGTTCTTAACACCCATGACCAAGTTGTCCCTGGAAGAGCACCAGGCATTGATGGAGTTCCAGCTGACATATTCTTGCAAGATAAAGTCTCCTGGGGCAGGTAGCAAACTTAATAGCTAAAGGAGCCCCTATACCTCAATCTTGGAATGGGGCCAAAATTATACCTGTGTTCAAGAAGGGGGATAAATCGCTACCTGGTAATTACCGCCATATTAGCCTGATTGACACCATGCAAAAAAAATTTGGCAGGCTAATTTTAAACAAGATTTTGGAGTGGGAACTGGATCAGCACATCCTATCCCACCTACAGGCAGGATTTAGAGCCTCCATTAGCACAGTCGACCAAGTGCTGCATTTTGCTATGCTGTACTGGAAGACTGTGCAAATAGGTGGGGGTAGCTTATATGCTGCCTTCATTGATCTTAGGGCAGCATTCGATCTTGTACCTCGCCCTACCCTGTGGTGCGTTCTTAAAGACATGGGAATGCCGAGTCCCCTTATTTCTCTAATCATTAGGTTACACAAGCAAACTTTTGCTCAGATTAGATGGGGTCGCCAAGGAAATGTTGCCTCCCAGTTCACTGTGGAAAGAGGAGTCCGGCAAGGCTGCATCCTTGCACATACCTTATTTTCCATGTATATTAATGATGTGGCGGATAATAGCAATGAAACATGTCGGCATCATTCAAACATGGTATAATTTGAACCATTTTTTAATTTGGACTACTTGCAGCATCAGAATAAAGTTATTACAGCCAGCAAGTGGCTCCACATTTTAGCAGCGGTGGCCATTTTTCGCCTTTTGGCCATTGCAGGGGTTTAGGTGCACACACTCACTTTATTACTTTTGATATAGATGAGTGGATAGTTCGTTTGTTTATATACACGACACTTTGTATGAGTTGGTATTTCACCTGTACAATTACTTTGTTGTTTTTCTCTGTTCTTTTGTCACTACAAGTAGAGAGCGACCAATGATGAGAAGTGGGTAAACTGGCAATTTCATGCCAGGAACCCCCTCGGGTGTTACTACCGTGAGGCGCTTTCTCTTTGTTTTCACATTTTTTTACTCTTCGTTCACCAGTGGGAATTAGATTAGACCGTAGTAAACTTTGTAGTATATACACCACGACCTGCAGACTAGTGTTAAGTAAACACATTTAGCGTTGGAGTATGACTGATTGTGCAACTCTGCCCCTGGTCTTTTGACGTGTTGGTGTCTGTTGGAGGAGGTACTGAATACCCTTAAACATTGCCAGCTTGCTGGAGCATTGAGTCTAGAACATTCTAGGTCCCTTACTAAGCCAATAGCCCCGGTCCTAGCAGTATATAACAACAATAAAGTTGTTAGCTCCACACTATACGGTGTTGAGATATGGGGGGTGAGATCCTAAGGAAGATGACATCTTCTGAAAACGGTTCCTAAGAAATCCTATTAAGTTACCCCAGAACACTCCCATGAGTCCTTTATTTTACGATCTGGGACTAAGCCCAATTGCTGAAATTGCCTCCCTGCGTCCAGTTTTATACTGGAGGCGATTATGGATAACACCTGAATTGAGAATATTTGCCAGTGGGCTCATGGACGTAATTAAGAGTGATACTTTTCATAAGATCAAGTGGCTATGTAAGATTGGTGAGGTACTAATTAACTTAGGCCTGAAGGAAATGTGGGAAGACCCTGCAAATGCTAGATTTCCTTCCAAAAACGTTTTAAAAGGCTTGTTTTGGGAGGCAGTTGCCTCGAAGGCTTACAGGAATACAGCTCCACTTTCATTAACTGGCACCTTCTTGGATCTTAAAGACGGGCCCAGTTTTGAAGATTTTTGGGATGTTATTACAAAACCTATAGACCGTAAGCTTTATTTCCAACTTAGAATCGGAAGCCTACCGGTTAGAGCGTTTACTAATCGCTGGTCTAGTGGGGGCAAGGTTGTCTGCCCTGGCTGTCTGGCCCCCGGGGAAACCACCATTCACCATCTATTGCTTGTCTGTCCTGTGTATGCAGCACCTCGCAGGGGTACTAGGAGTGGGATGGTTGCCGCCAAAATATTCTGTACCTGTCCTGACCAGCCGGTGTTTATAGCTGTGGCGAAGTTTCTAGGTTGGGCTGTGGCAATAAGAAGCAAATTGGTATCAGGGCAATCTTCTTTTCAGGCTAACTAATAAAGTTCCAGACACAGTGTATGCACTTTAGCACCTTTGAATCACGCTGTATATATATATTAAGTGAATTTTTTATGAGACTGTAATTTTAATCTTATTTATTGTTTTACTCTTCCATGAACTATATTTGTATTACATGCTTTTATGACAACCGTCGAATAAAGCTTGCTTGACTTGACTTGCTAGGTGAGTGAGTTTTATGTTAAAACACTGTAGCCCTAATAATGGACAAAACACTTGCTACCAGAGCGAATATTTTTCGCCTTACCTGTTTCTTGAAATAACAGATGAAATAAATCATAGTGTTTCTTCTTATGATGTAGCTTCCCCTATGGCAAAGTATAACTCAGCCTTTATGTTTTATGAGGTTCAAAATCACTAACTTGTAGGTTTTGACTCCGTGTAATAAAACTTCTAGTTTGCCTACCTCAAAAATTCAACTTAAAAAAACCAAAGATTGGCTACTGATGGCTCACCCCTATGTTTATTTCAGATTTCACAATTTTTGTAGGGTGTTCGCCAAGATTCCTGGGAGGAGTTCAGAATATCTGTGATATTTGTACATTTCCTTAAATATTCAAAGGCAAACACTTGTGATATGTAGTCAAAAAGGTGCAGGTTCAACTGAGCATTTGTGTTAAATTTTTAACTTGGTTTGAATTCTTCAATTGTATGTATTCTAATTTCTCCAGAAAATCTATGAATATGGTAGCCTGTTTGAGCTGTTCTTGAGGCTCTCTGTGAAAATTAAAGTCGGGCAAAATATAATCACAGGTAAATGTCTGGTGGTCTCAGTGAACATGTGTTTCACACAAGTCCCATTTAATGCATCTACGCAGGATTAACATAGACATCCAAATGTGTACACACTAGTTGTGTCTAACTGTTCTCACTTATGCTAGCAGCAGACAAACAAATCCATTGCAGAGCAGAAACCAAATTTCTCATCATGAGGGTCATGGACATGCTAGCGGCTCTCAAATTTACCATCTCCCTGCTGCCGGTTCCAGCTAAGATCCTTGAAAAACATCTTAACCGCCATCTCAGTTGCTTCCTGGAGGAAATCCAACTGCTCGATAGTTCGCAGCATGGTTTCAGAAGGGAACACAGCACGGAGTCGGCACTAACCGTTGTCTTTTACAACATTCAGCAACAGGTTGATGCTGGTCACACTACCCTGCTGATCCTCCTAGACCTGACTGGAGCCTTCGTTATGATCTCTCCAGGTAGACTGGCTGGTAGGCTTCAGGAAGTTTTGATAGAGAGTTCTGCACTAAATCTGCTGTCATCATTCCTCACAGATCGTTCACAAATAGTTAAGATGGCCCAATTTGTGTCTGCCCCCAAAACAACTGTTTTGTGGAGTTCCTCAGGGATCCTCATTGAGTCCTACTCTCTTCAATATCTTATGTAGCCCCGCTTGCCGCTGTGGTTAGGTCTTTTGGTCTAGAAGTCCTTTCCTTCGCTGATGACACTCAGATCCTGATTTCCATCACAGAGAGTGTCTCAGCCTCAGCAGTAAATTTCAAAAACTGTATGCAAGCGTTGGCTATGGATGGTTGCATGGATGGTTGAGAACTATCTTCGGCTCAATGGGGATAAAACGGAGGTTTTAATCTTCGGAGACAAGTTGGACATATGGTCAGAGGCCTGCTTCTCTAGAATCTTTCCCCGTCCCTTGTCTCAGGCGTCACTAGGGTTGGTGTCACCCGGTGCGGGTAACTCATGGTGTCACCCTCTCACGCTTGTATCCTGGGAGCCTGCGAGCTCAGAATAACTGATTCATTTCCCCTCCACCATCTTTACAAAACCAACATGAAAGTTCCCTCTTATCTATCTTATTTTTTGCACTGCGCGGTTTGAGTAAAAAAAAAAAGAAAGTTATATTCACTAAAAACCAGTGCCACAATTATGCTGTCTGGTGGAATACATGTATTTGCTCCAGAAAAAAAACATGTCTGCGTGGAAAGAGTGAATGCACAGATATGGTCTTTCAGTTTACCATAGATGTTTTTCCAAAAACACCCACATAAAACTGACGCCTCGTGACAAGAAGCTTCACCCCAGATGCAATATGTTCTTGCTTCTTCACCTACCTGAAACGGATAGAGTATGTCTCTCTGAAAGTCCTTAACCCAGACCCAGGCCGTTTCCTCACCTTAAGTTGTGGCTGCTTTGTTACCACTCTTGAGAAGATTTTGCTTTGATTGGGGTGGAGTGGTTGACGTGTGTCAGTAGTTCAAGTGATGGTTTTTCTCAGCAATGTGTTGTACAGCAATGGGGTAAAAATGGCATATGCCTACTGGAAAATCTAAGGCTGAAGGGCAAGATAAGGCTAATTTAAGGGTCTGCTAATATTGAGAGCAATAGTAAAGGAAAGAGTTAAGGTTAATAGAGAGGCGTTAAGATAAATGGATGAGTTATGGTTAATGGGATAGATAAATCTAAGGCTGAGAGTTAAAACTAACAGCAAGAGTTAAAGCTGGCAATGGATAGAGTTACGTCTAATATGAAGAGTTAAAACAAATGAGGCAAGTTTAAGCCAACACTAGTATGAAATCACTAAGATTTACCTAAGAATGAAGATAAAGTCAGTGAACAGGGAGCGAGAAAGCTAATCACACAAGAACTTTGGTCAACAAGGGTGAGGAGGACGTCAAGAGTTGAGTTTAATGGTAGAGTTAATTTACCTGGAATGTTCTAGTTAACTTGCAGAGATGCAGCAAACTAGGAGAGTTAAGGATACAATATAGAGTTAAAATTATGTTAAAAGCATGATGGAGCAATAAGGTCAAATGTACGTTCGGACTAATGAAAGGAGATACAACTATTGTATCAAATTATGACTAATATAAAGAAAGCTAATGGGGCAAGTTAATGATAATGGGGGGCTAAGGCTAATGCTCAGAATTATGGCTGATGGGGGAGGTGCTGAGAGGGGAATGTCCACTGCATCGCTTTGTGGTATGTGCACACTTGCCCTGATTTACTCATGACATGTACCAAGTCTGTGGATGCTTTTTAGTTGCATCTCAGCACCTATGGCCATCAAGCATGAGCACTAACGGTCTCAGTGTAATGAAATAAGGCAGAAAGTAAGGTCATGTTGTTTGGAGGAGTTATTTCGTCTGGAGGAGTTATTTACAGCGTAATTCTCAGATCCAGAATTGGTGCTCATGACAGCCAGTTTCACTGCTAGTTTAGGGAACATAACCTGAAGAGTGAGGAATCCTCCTGGAAGCATCGAAGATCTCCCACAGGAAAGGAATGTGCCCTTCCTTCTGGAAAGGGAAGCACTCGATATGCCTCTGCAGAAGGAAAACTGGCTGAAGGGATCATCTGTGAAACACCAGCACAGCAAGACCCCGGGACAGGACCAGTTCTTCAAGAACTGTGGTGACCCTAGCGTCCTTGTGACTCCACATCTGAGCTTAGCTGCCCCCATGTGCACATTGAGCTCGTTAGCCATTCCTCCCTGGTTGGGGGGGGATGCTGAAGAACTGTCAGTGCAGTTTGCAGCTCTTAGTCCCACTGAGCACGTTACAATCTGCTGATTGACTGTGCCCTGCAAGCCATCCAGGTTCTTGACTAAGCTCCCTGAAGCATGTGGTAATTTGAAACACAAACCTCGACCAACATTTTTCCAACTATCTGTAGGATTCGTGTGCAGCACCGGAGGGTGAGCGGAGGCCATTCCTGCACGTAATACCGATACCGACCGAAGGGCGGTTCATGAAGCCCATTGTAAGCTAAAGGGTCCAACCATCCCAGATTCTTCTACGGGAGCCTGGTAGGCTCAATTCCATAAGGCCACCTGGTACAATAAAGGGAGAATCCAGACGTGCAGTATTCACACTGACCCAAAACCCTGACCAAATCGCCGATAAAGGAAACTCGGCGATGAAACATGTTGGTTGTTTTTAATTAGAGCGGGCACACAGCACGGAATAAAGTTGGAATTGCCAGTGTAGCTCAGCTTTTTTTTAATGGTGGTGGGACCCAATCTCGAGCTCAGGAGTTTTGGCATACCACAGTGGGTCACTAACACATAGAACACACACAGGTTTTTTCTTTTCTCTGCACAGTTTATATCCCCGTTCTTTTACCAGTTGGCAGATGCTGATGATGAGAACGTGAGGGTACAGGCGAGTACCAGCCTGTTATACCCTCCCCCGGGTGTTGCTCCCGTGAGGCTCTGCCAACTTCCCGCCCCCCTTTTTTCCCCCGGAGAAAGGTTTAGTGAGGTGTGGGGTTGGCACACGGGGTACACACACACACACCGCTTGTTTTAGAATTTTTTATCCTTTTATTTGTAAAATAGTGACTCTATGGAGCACATGTAGGTAGAAGGCTGTACCACACCCTCTGTCTAACTGATTAACATACAAACAAGTAGGGGTCTTTGACCCCATAGTGTGTAAGGGCAGGCCACTGGTTGTTTAAGATATATTGAGTGGGGGGCGGCCTGTATAAACCCTCTTTCTTTCCCCCTGAGGCTCCTTGTAGTTTAGAGAATGGGCTACAACTCCCCAGAGGAGAGGAGCTGAGGTGTTTTGAAAAATGAGCAAGTCAAAAATGCTTTATTCGGTTTGTAAAAAAAATACAACCATATAGCAACAGGCATGATTAAACATCAATAAAATTACAATTCTAGAACATGCTACCATTAAAACGTATCATAATGTATCAAGATAAAACACAAAAACCCTATACAATTAATTCTGTATCTAGTATACATTAGCAGCATTTGTAGAACGTAATCACTATGCCTTTCTAGAAAGTGCATTTGACTATAATAATAACAATTATACGGCCTTTAATTATGTGCAAATATGCAAATAAAGTGCTAGATATCATTACCGTGTCAATATATGTGCAAATTGACGAGTCAAAAGCAAGGTTCGATTACAGCCTTCCTAAAGTGCAATATGCAATCTAGCAGCACTTAATCAACTATATACACTAAAAGTAAAATAAAGCAAAGTGCAAGTGCTAAACCATTCTAACAGGTCATAATATGCAATAGCAGCAATTTATCCAACATACATATATGTGCAAATTAGCATGATACAGTGCATGATGTCGCCAGCATCTTCCTTAAAGTGCACAGTACATTTAGCAGCTAAGGAAATTCATATAATAGTTGATTTTCTTACAGAAATACATTTTAAAATATAGGTGGCCACATGAAAACATAAGTCTGGGGTCTCTAAATTAAACAGTAGTTGCATCGCTGATTGAATACCATGCGTATTGTATTTTAAAAAGATGGGTTTCAAATAAAATTTTCAAAAAAAAGTATAAAAGATACAAGATAACATAAAATGACACATGCTCTGTTTGGATTTACCGTCACATGGACATGGGCAAGTGCCAGGTTTTTTTGTCACAGGAAAGGCCACAAGGTGATGCACAATTCCTAAGAGGAGACGGGTTAGTACAAATCGATGGGAAGTAATACTGACTGTTGCAAGATAAGAATGGAAACCTTCATTGGTGTTGTATTGCTGGTAGAGATTGAATGTACTTTGTTTTTCATATTTTTCCATTCTAATCCCAGCTGTATACTTCAAAAATGAGACCTTTAACTCCCGCTTCGATAATGTGGAACCCATTGTTGAGTCATTAAATATGTCCAGACCATACAATTTTTTGTCAATCTACAATAAGATCCCTATACCTGGGACGATTAATACATTTAACTGACATGAGTACACATCACTCAGGTTGTATTTTTTCAAGCATACCAGAGTAAGCCCCCTGCTATATATCGCAGTGGGGTATGGATCTCCTAATGTCTTATTGTCCCCATAATCTACTGTTCCGAAAGGGTTACTACGTTCTCAACTCAAACAATCTCCAGAACAATGTCCAACAAATGTCTGCCTTCTTTTCTGGCAGTACATATATCCACACTCAACCACATGTGCACATAACTAAGAAAAATGTGTGGTGGAGAGGAAGGCACCTCACGGGCGAACAACCCTCGGGGGTGTTGGCAGATGTTACCAACTCAATGCCCCTTTCTCATCATTGGTTGCCTTCCAATCCCAAAAGAAAACAAATTTGGTACAACACATAAAATGAAATGCGTGTAAAGGTGCTAAACAAAGAGTTTTACAACATTAACTCATAAAGGACAGAGTGACATAAAATCAACAGACACACCCACTCAATTACTTTATTCTTCGTTTTAGTGTGAACTGATGAATTAAAAAAGAGAGGTTGGTAGCTTAATGTCGCCTACCAGTACCTGATACCAATTTTTTGTACCAATGATTTATATGACTCAGCCAGGGGATATTCGATCGGCGGTTAAGTTTGATACAATCGGCTATTACGTCCTGCGTAAACTTTGTCTCCTCCTTTGCCCAGATTGAACGCCATAAGGACAGGGGACGGAGGGCAATTAAATCATTAACATAATGCATACCTAGTTCCTTATGTGTTAATTCAGTTGAAGCCGTGGCTGGAGCACTGATTAATCGTTTTAGAAACACATTCTCCTTGCCCTGAACCAATTTGGCACTCTGTGCATCATACCCCCAAACCCCGGCCCCATATATAGCTGAGGAAATGCATCTTACGTTAATAGGGTTAGCATTTCATAAATTCTGCTGTCCCCCAATTTGGCAGCAAATCTAAAAATACAGTTTGTATTCCTAATCATTTTAAAAAGTACACTTTTTTGCTCGTTTATCCATCTCCCATCTCTTGAAAAGGTAACGCCTAAATAACAAAAACTATTAACAGATTCCAATCTCTCCCCTTCCAGAAAAAAGAGCTTGCTTTTTCTTAATTTTTTACCGCACACCATGGTAACCGTTTTCCCTTTGTTGATTTTCAATTTCCTCTTTTCAATAAATACGTGGAATTGATTAATTAAATGTTGCAGTCCATTATGAGTCCTAGAAAGGAGAACCGCGTCATCCGCGTATAAAAGGACTGGGAAGGGGTTACCATTGATGATGGGAGCATCTGCATTAGTCTTTCTTAAAATTGTATCAACCTGGTTTATAAAAAGAGAAAACAGTAGGGGGGTGAGTACGCATCCTTGACGGATACCTCTCTTAACTTTAAAAAAGGGGGTGCACTCGCCATCTGTTCCAAACCTAACTTTGCTGGATAAGTTATTATACAGACGATAATTTCAATGGGGGCACCCATTTCCAAGAGAGTGGGCCAGAGCAGTGCGTGTTCCACCAAGTCAAATGCAGAACTCAAGTCGGCAAAGCACAAAAAAAGATTACCAGTTTTTACTTTGGTATACTTGCCAACTATGAGTTCCAGGTTCACGCACTGCTCCATTGTACCAATTCCCCTACGGAACCCATACTGGACTGGGGACAAGATGTTTTTCTCCTCAGCCCAGGCTTCCAATCTCACTAGTAGGACCCGACTAAGGATTTTAACTGTCGAGTCCAGAAGTGAGATTGGTCGATAATTTCGGGCCTCCGACCTAGATCCTTTTTTGTAGAGGGGTATGATAATTGACTGGCCCCATGTCTGTGGTAAGCTATCTTCCACCGCAGCATTAAAATAACAGGTTAAAATCGGGGCCCATAGAAACGTTTCATGTTTGTAAAAATCCATGGGTACCCCATCAGGCCCAGGTGCTTTTCCCCCTTTACTGTTTTTAATTGCCTCTGTGACTTCACTTAAAGTTAAAAACAACTGCATTTTCTGCCATTTAAAACATGATACTGTGTCTATATTAAAAGTAGACCCATCTAAATTAAGATCAGAGTTAAAAATCTCTGAGAAATGCGCAATCCATTCAAGGCAGCTAACATGGGAACTGACCTCAGGGGTATTATCATTCTTTAAGAATGGGCCATTAATAGTTTCCCAGAAGAGTTTATGGTTTTTAGTTGCAGAGGCCATATCAAGTTTATACCAAGCATCGTTTTGCAACTCCTTTTTCCTAGTTGCCAGGGCCAACTTATAATTTACCCGTTCTTCTCGAACTCTTTCTTTATCTCTAGGTTTAACATCAAGTACTCTTTTTAGCCTATTTAGGGTCTGGGCACAATGTTTGTCAAACCACACAGTTTTATTTCTTTTAGGCTTTCTATTTCTTATTGTCAAAAAATTTCCAACTGTGCATGTAATTTTCAAAAAATTAGAAAGAACGGCTGGCGCTATCACATTTGGTGCAAGGCAGTAATCAACCTCTTTGGGACATTTACAAATAAGATCCTTCGTTAGTTTGTTAGGGTCAATTTTAGTCCATTTAATTCTCATGCCATTTGGTCTTACAGCAGAGATCCCATGGACAGACCTGCCGTGCACAACGGTTTTTGGGCCCCAACCCATTAACTCTACTGAAATGCTATTGTGATCACTCACAGGCTGCTCTATTACCCAGACTTTGGAGAAAACGGATCCATTAGACACCAGGATATGGTCAATATTCGATTGGGCATCTCTCCCCCTAAATGTTGGGCACTTTTCATTATTTTTATTCTTTGTGCATTCAAGCAGCTCCAAATTTAATTTGGCTATCAAGTTATTCAGTGTGCTGCCATAATTACTGTGCGGGAAATGATTAACAAAAGCACTGTCACCCCCTGCATATTCTTCATGATGACCACAAATCCCCTTCCGGGCGTGTTTACAGGCTTGAATGTTAAAATTACCTGTCCACAGTATTGCAAAGTTATTTTTTGAAAGAGCAATTGCAGCTTCAATAGCACATTCAACATCTGGGACAATCTTATCCCGATTAGGACCCACAATATTATTGTAAAAGTTCACAATAATTAAATCATTACCATGACTGTGTGTTAGCCGCAAGACAGACGCATGCTGACACACTACTGTATGTCCCCCTACATAAAATTCCGTTAGTTTTGTAGAAATCAGAGTCAATAGGCCTCCCTTTGCTCTGCCAGCCTTAGATGCTACTGCTGACACGCTATAGGAGGTATAACCTTCCACTTGGATTTGTTCCCTATGCCATGTCTCTTGTAAGCATATTATATCATAACCATATGTAATAAAATTTTCCCAGAACGGGGTACTTAATTTTGCAACAATTCCCGCTATATTCCAAGTAGTAATTACAAGGGAGTCAGCATAACTGGCTCCTGTACCTTCAAAGTGGTTAGACAAAGATGATACTTCTAGGCTTACAGTCGCATTAACATTGACATTAACATTTGTCACAGTTACATCATTATCTGTGTCAATATCTATACATGACTCATTATTGGGCAGAATTAACTTTGGCTCAATTACAGCTTTTACACAGTTTTCGTCCCCCAACTCTTTTTCCAAAATTACTGTGTCGTCCATTGCAGCACTTTCAAAGTGCGGGGCCAAAGATGGAGCATTCAGTCAATCATTCTCCTCTAATGAGTTGAACAACTAACATCTATTAGAAATTGAAACCAAAAAGTTGTCATATACATTAGGGAGTAAAGGGGGAAAAATGGGAGCAACATTAGGACAATTGATATGGGCAGCTCTTGGGTGCTGGAAGGTATGAGTAGTAATTTGTCTTCCTGACTGATTCCTATAAAAATAATCCAGTGGGAACAGCGTGGTGTTATATTCATGATTCGATGGCATCGGCGCATGCATAATCGAATCTCTCGCCCATTCTGTAGTCCTAAAATTTATAATTATACCGTCTCCATTTATCTCCTTTTTATTTGGTCCCACCCAACCTACCCTCTGTGTAGTTGTAATCTCATCTGCCCCTCGTATTGGGAAGCCACAATTTTTCAACAACCAGTGCAGGGTTTTATTTTTTAAGGTTTCCTGATTTTCAAATTGGGTGGGCAGCAATTTAGGAACATTGGCGAGGATCGCTACATATGGTCTACATTCGGGTGGCAAATTAATAGTGGCTGGGATGATGTTGTTAATGTTGCGCCTTAGTATTGGCAAGCTCTTATTATTATGCACAGGATTGCTTGTACTCCTCTGACCCCCAATTACTTTCTGCCCATCTACTATATTAGGGGCGATGGATGCTGGCCTCTGCATTCCACTTACAGATGTTACCAAATTTGCCACCATAGTGGACGCACTTGGGATACAAGTTGCTGGACTTGGTCTGTTTTTGCACAGGCTCCCAGGATGTACATTAATTGTGTGGGATCTGGCTTGCGTGCCCAGGTGTTCTAGGACATCCAAATTGGCTATGCCCAGTTTTTCTAGGTTCTCTACTTTTTTACTTAAAGTTTCTAGAGATACCATCACTGGTGCAATATAGGTTTTTATCATTTTGTCAAGATGTGTTACAAGTACCTCAACATTAGTTGGAGTTAGTATTTCCTTTGAATGTGTATCCTTTATGTGTGTGCTTCCACTATTCCAATGTGTCTCACCCTCTCTTTCATAAATTTCTGGGGTTTGTAAAGCTCTCTTCTTTTTCCTTCTGTATGTTTTACCCTGTTTGTTAGTTATCAGCCTTTTTCGATTTTGGGTAGATTTCCTTTTAGAAGGTGCAGGGTCACAATCGATTTCGCTACTTAACAAGCTGATGTCACTAGTTTGTGCAATTGAAATAATGGCATTAGTGTCACAAACATCCAATTCCCCTATGTCTATAGGCATATCATTCTGCGTTAGGGGCTGTGGTGTTATACTAGCTGACAAGTCAGGTGTTATTGATAGTCTGCTCTCCCTAACACAGAACACAGTAGGTTCTAAAGGTTGTGCTACATCAGGTTGGATTGGATCATACTTTGGCAAACCTGCAAAAGATTCCAACAATAGGGAGTCATGGGATATCGTTGATTCATTAGTAACACTAGCATGTGTGGTAGTATTTTTTGGCGATTGACTTATTAAACACATACTAGCTGGTAGGGAAAGTCTCTTTCTGTATGTTCAATAGCGTTTACAACAACCCCAATTGTCTGTTGCAACATTCTGTCAATTGCAGTTAAGGTGAGTAAAGGAGTTGGCACCAATGTTTGTTTTCTTGTAGCAGAACGTGTGTGCATAGGTGTTTTTCTTACCATCGCTCTGCTTTTGCTTTTACCCTCCATCAAGAATATAACAGGCCGTTGATCTTTTGTAGTCAGACACAATGAAAGATTTCCCTGGGTACGTAAGTATTTAATAAGGCCAAAGGGGGTAGCCCGGCCCGGTCTCCTACGGTCTCTGAGGGCCTCAGAGGGCCCGCCCTTTGCCCGGGCTTAGCCCGGCGCGTCCTGTGCGCGTCCTCGTGGGACGAGGAAGGAGTTCTGACTTTAAGCGCCTCCTGGCGCTGCGCGCTGACGCTGGGGGAGGCGACCTCGCCACAGGGCTGCTGGGAGTTGTGGTTCCTGGAGCTCCCGACCGGCGGAGCCAAGCCCGGCCAGCCAGAAGTGCTGGGTGGAACACTGCGGCGGAGCTAAGCCCGGCCGCCCCTCGGACCCTGGGGGCAGGCTTCACGCCACAAAGGAGCCTCGGAAAGCAGGAGGTAGGCTCGAATGATACCACATGCACAGGGGCTGCCACTGAGTCCTCGGCAGGAGTACTGACTTTAAGCGCCTCCTGGCGCTGCGCGCTGACGCTGGGGGAGGCGACCTCGCCACAGGGCTGTTGGGAGTTGTGGTTCCTGGAGCTCCGGACCGGCGGAGCCAAGCCCGGCCAGCCGGAAGTGTTGGGTGGAACGCTGCGGCGGAGCTAAGCCCGGCCGTCCCTCGGACCCTGGGGGCAGGCTTCACGCCACAAAGGAGCCTCGGAAAGCTGGAGGTAGGCTCGAATGATACCACACGCACAGGGGCTGCCACTGAGTCCTCGGCAGGAGTACTGACTTTAAGCGCCTCCTGGCGCTGCGCGTTGACGCTGGGGGAGGCGACCTCGCCACAGGGCTGCTGGGAGTTGTGGTTCCTGGAGCTCCCGACCGGCGGAGCCAAGCCCGGCCAGCCGGAAGTGCTGGGTGGAACGCTGCGGCGGAGCTAAGCCCGGCCGCCCCTCGGACCCTGGGGCAGGCTTCACGCCACAAAGGAGCCTCGGAAAGCTGGAGGTAGACTCGAATGATACCACACGCACAGGGGCTGCCACTGAGTCCTCGGCAGGAGTACTGACTTTAAGCGCCTCCTGGCACTGCGCGCTGACGCTGGGGGAGGCGACCTCGCCACAGGGCTGCTGGGAGTTGTGGTTCCTGGAGCTCCCGACCGGCGGAGCCAAGCCCGGCCAGCCGGAAGTGCTGGGTGGAACGCTGCGGCGGAGCTAAGCCCGGCCGCCCCTCGGACCCTGGGGGCAGGCTTCACGCTACAAAGGAGCCTCGGAAAGCTGGAGGTAGGCTCAAATGATACCACACGCACAGGGGCTGAGCATTGTTAGAGGGTCAGTGAGGGACACAGTGCAATGAGGATAATGAACAAAACTTTTTTCAGAGGGCCAAATCAACGGTATTCAATAGTCCTCTGGGACTGGGTTAAAAGAAAGAGGACTCAGGTTTTAATCAAATATACTTCTGTAGATGCTGCGTACTGGCTTAAGTCCACATGTTAAAATAATGTAATGGCCCGGGAGGGGCGGAGCAAAACTCTAGGTCATTGGCATTGCAACAGAGGAACCCTCAGCTGAGGTAAAGGATATACTGTCCTGTATAGAAGACTTTAGTAAGAAAGTGGGAAAAACATAAAGTAAAAGGTCTGGCACCCAAGGGGTGCTCAGAAGTCATGATAATAAGGAACCCATATACTGTGTGCCTCTTGGATCTGGTCAAACAAGGGTGGGTGTGGTGAAGTGGCCACCGAAATACACATCTATAAATAGAATGAAGTATACAACAATGCTCCCTATGAAAATGAACTGCTTCAAGGTTACCCTTGACTGGGAGATAGCTGGATTTAGCTATAACCACCCATGTGATATCTTCTTCCATATTGCTAGCGTATGGCCAGCATTGTGGGTTTAGTGTTAGACTTCTTGCATCTCACTGAACTACAATGTTCTACTATCCTTGTCTTGATCTTGAGGGTAGTCATGCCTACATAGTTTAGTTTGCAAGGGCATTTGAGGAGATATATTACTCCTTACTTGCTACAATTGATGTGATTCAGGAGTTCCCATGGAATCTTGAGGCCTAGATCAACGTGAACAATAGGTCAGGTGTGTGGACAAACTGAACAAAATCCACTTGGAAAGTGGCACCTAACAGTTGGATGTGACCACAGGGTGTTCAGATGCATCCTGTTGAAAGAAGAAGTTCTAGTGCAAACTAAAATATCTCCAATATTCCTACTACATTTCAATTCCCACAGGGGTTTAGGTAATGTTCTTTCTCCTGCATTCAGAATCAGCAAATTCTTGTTTACTACTCTCTTAATAGTATTAATTAGGTGACTGTATGTGCTTACAAAGACCAACCTGTCCTTTTGGAATTTAGGATGCTTCTCAAAAAGGGCATCTCTGTTTTCATTTCTCACCCTCTTTGCCACCCTGAGTATAAGTTATTTAGGGTGCAATATCTGGTACAGGTGGATACTAAGCATAGCTGCCTGTTCTTTGAATTTTGCTACTTCAGTACAATTTCTTCTTTTCCTCAAAAATTGTCCTAATGGCAAATTGTCTCCAAGGGCGTGTGGGTGAAAGCTGTTATAGCAAAGGAGGGAATTTCATGCCATTGGTTTATTGTATAGCCCAAAGCAGACCCCTCCCTCATTTTGATATAACAGGAGGTTCAGGAAGGTAAGGGACACCTTGCTGAATTCACAGGTGAACATGAGATAGGGGTTTCTTGTGTTGAGACAGCCGGAAAAAAACCTGTAAGGATTTGAGATCAACTTCCAAAATCACCAAAATATCATTTATGTACCTCCTCCACACCTTCAGAATTTCAGAGTGTGGGTTGTCTACCTGGTAAATGGGAGTTGACTCAAAACTATGTATGTACAGATTAGCCATGCTCAGGGCAAAGGCTGTCCCCATGGAAGTTCAGGTGACCTGCTAGTATAGATGATCTTGAAACTGAATGAAATGTTCTTTCATGGCAATTGTGGTGCATTCCATAACAAAGGTGGTCGGAATCATATCACCCCAGACCCTTTGGTCAAGTAATTCCTTAACTGTATGTAAATTGTCATCCTGTGGAAAGTTTGTGCGAAATGACTTCATTTCATAGGAGACCAGAAAATGCTGCTCAGAACTCCTGTGCTTTACATTCCTGGCCTCCCTTTCTCCATGTCTTGGGTTGCAGGCCATTTTTCAGCTTGATGCTGCAATGTTAAGGGGGCCATGTCCCCTTTATGAGACCTTGTTGATGCTGGCTCGTCGGCTCTCACTATGAGCCTGTGACCACAGCGAGTTTGTTATTGTCCACTGCCTTATTGTTACATTTGATTTATGACTCAACCTGATCCCACTACTCTAATGTAATTTTGGGTCTACAAACACATGCAAGCTGGTTACTTCACTGTAATCTCTCTGATCAACCTTTGAGCTCACCGATCCTCAACAATGGATCGCAGTCAATACCAATAACCCTGTCTCGTGTCTAGTTATCTAGACTGAATATCATGTACCATGCCTGCCTGACCTTCTTTAGTTTTGTGTTCTTGTGGCCGGATGTCACTGTGTGCCTCCCGGGGGTGGTCTGATTGAGCAATGGGCCAGTCCGGCTCCTCCCAGGGTCCAACCTTGTGGTTATCTCTGCATGTAGGGCAATTCTTACATCCTAGATGCACTGTAAGTACACAATATAGCTCAGCATTATCTGTGTGCTCTTCTACCCTTGATTGTCCCTAATGTACTCCAACAGATGGAGCTCTGTTAGAGGGTGTGCATGATAAAACCCACAGGCCCTAATTCAGTTGCTGTGTTTGTATTCCTGTTTTCTTTGGTGTTCCATTTCCATTTTTTGTGTGACTTCATTCTGGCTTTGCGTTAGAGGTGTGGCCCTTCTCGCTTGAGAGTGGATTTTTCTTCTTCTCTCTGTAGGTAAGAGAATTCAAGTAGTGTGCCTACTGGGAGTCACTTTGATCTCTGATAAACGCTAGAGAATCATGTTTATTAACATCATGAGTTGAGACCATGTTTATTTGTCCAAAGTAGTGTGTCTTGTAGGAGCTATTTTCTCATAATATTGACAGTTGTACGTTCAGGCAATCACTGCTCCCCAGGCTTAGGCTAATATTTTGGTGGCCAGTATATTTTGGATTATTATTGTTTCCTTTTGAGCAGAGTAATTAATTGTCTAGGTGCTGATGAATGCCTTTGATCCCTAGTTGGGGTCAACCAAGGGCAAAACCATGTACAGGGGTATATTTGATTAAAATTCAGAGTTCTCTTCCTTTTAACCTTGTTCCAGAGAACCATCAAATAAAGTTAATTTGGTCCTCTGAAGGCAGTTGTATTCACTATCCTCATTGCACTCTGCCCAACACGGACCCTCTAACAATGCTCATTTTTCAAACACCTTAGTTCCTCCCACTCTGGGGAGTTGTATCCCACACCAAGGACCTTGCAGCTTTGGTTTGATGACAGAACCCAATGATGAAGCATGTCATCCTCGGGTTAGTGAGGGTTCTCGTTGTTTGATAAGCTCTAATCTGAAAGCTACACAACACACTACTATACACCCATACAGGCATATATGATCACATATTTGTGCACTGTGTTTTCCTTTCTTATTGACCAGACATACTTGTGAGTTACTTGATTATGACAAACATCAGTTTTAGAGTTCCGGCAAGATATTTTCTGCTCAAACCAGTTTCTTGCTGGCAAACATTTTACATAATGACTTGAAAATGGAAAATAATGTTGTGAAATATGTGTAAAAATGTTGCTCTATTTTTTCAGCATAATAAATAATTCACCAATGGCTAGTGCAGCCCAAGCCTTCAGGGCATGATACACATTGCTGTTACAATACTTTAAATGGCTGAGAACTGCCTGTGAGCATTTGTACACAGTCAAACATTATAAGAACAAGGGTATAGCTATGAAATGTAAAGCTTTCTAGGTCTATTATACTCATGCGTATAATGAGTAAATTGAAACTGCAAACATTATAATGTCTGGAGTTGTTATATAACAGACCAAGGACAGGTTGAAGGTTGGCATCTGCAATAGATACACCACTATTTTCTATGAAACTCTTGCAATGTTGTGTGAGAGGAACTCAGTAAGTGCTGGTATGCTATGTTGAGTTTGTTGGCATACTAATAGAAAGGAGAACGTGCAGCATCTTCTGGCTACCAGAATTCAATGACATGCACTGTCTCAGTTCAAACCCGGATAGCCTGTGTAAGCGCAATTGGTTTCTTCCTTGATCTTGGGGCTAGCCTATCAACACTATGAGAAATTATGAATGGAATGAGAGTAAAATGTAATATCTAGAGTATGATGTGCATCATATAAAAACACAAAGGGAGTCATTTGCTTTCTTTAACAGCATGAGAGAACCATCATAAATGTTATGGTCTCCCAACCAACAAAACCTGTTTCCCCCTGCTTCATTTAGTGTCAGGAGAACTACCATGTTTCCAACAGCAGATCCTCACTGACTCTGTTTTTGGAGATGACCCACTAGCATCTTGTCTGTATAAGACAGGCAACCAATGAGCATAAAAAATAAAAAAAATTATTAGCACAGGGCTACTGAAATTCTTTTTTGCAGTTATGGTCAGACCTGACAGGCATGGCGGTTGTGCACAGGGGTAATAAAGTGTTACCTCTCAACCCCCAGGTATTGGGATTAAACTCCTTGCACATCATTGTTGTAACTTATAATTTATTGTTCCGAAAATAATTCTTGCTTTTGTAGTATGCTACAGAAAATTAATATAATATGTGGAGCGGGGTCAAAACACAAGGCATCCACTTAGCAATCTGCCTTGCCCACAGTGCACATCATTGTTGTAACTTATAATTTATTGTTCCGAAAATAACTCTTGCTTTTGTAGTATGCTACAGAAAATTAAAATAATATGTGGAGCGGGGTCAAAACACAAGGCATCCACTTAGCAATCTGCCTTGCCCCCAGTGCATATGAAGATTGCACCAAAAGCACGTAGATCCCCACTAATGGGACCAGGATCACTAAATATGGCAGGCAATCATCCACCGGGGGAGTGTACACCTGGGTCCCACTAGCAGGCTTTTATCAATCTGCAAAAACCATTAATGAAGCCCAAAATCATCCAAAAAGACAGAGATGTAAATGCCCATGATAATTATCATAGAAATAGAGAAGGTTAAATAATGATGGGGGAAAGCTCTTGTTAAGACACCTACAAAGATGGATTTGATGGGACTAAGGCAGTGTATAGCCAGTATTCTCAGAACTGGATTATGTTGCAAGATGAAAAAAGGATGAGTGTAAGCTATCTCAGTGAAAAATGTGAAATGGTGCCTAGATTGTGTAACATTTCTACAGAAATCCAGGGTTTTGCTCTACACCAAGACAATCTAGTCTCCTGATAATTATAGTAGCATTTAGATCAAAAAGGAATACCTGGTTCCCTGGAAAAATAATCTAATGAGAAAGGTTCTCTCAGCCATCAGCTGAAATTTATCATTCTGTTCCAGACATACTCATAGACACTGAGGTACTCTCCCTACAGAAAGTGTTCTATATACCTGGTGCTGGAGTACAGAAATCTTAAAATCCTAGTTTATTTGGCAGCTTTAGAGTCTAAGGTGAATACACAGTCCAAGACCTGCAGTGGACGTTCCTTTTAGTAGAAAGTCTTTGAGCTCTTGCACTGTTCATGACTATAGGCATAAGGAGTAGAAGCAGCATTGCCATCTATTTTTTCATTGAGATGTTAGTCTGCGAGTTCCTTCATGATTTAAGCAATTCAAAATCTGTAAAAAAAATCTTACTTGACAATTTAAAGGCTGCAATCTCTTGAAACCATTCACCAATAAAACTTCTTCTGAAATCAGTCATTTGTCTCAAGATCTATCTTCGGGGACGAAACAACTTTCCAAGCCTTCACCAGTAGAAATGAACAAGGAAAGCCTCCCAACATATCTGATGACACTGCAACCAGAACTGGCCCTCCAGTGTCATTGTCTCCATTTTTCATTTTTTTGGTCTTCATAGGTCACTAGAGAATGGGAAATAACGTACCGACCTCTTCTGATGAACCCTCAAGATACTGTTCACTTACATATACTTTGGATCTAGCCCTATTGAGAAGGCCTGCAGTGGCCCTTAGTCATTTGTATAGAGTTTTAACTATTTCTCTTGGAAAAACTTTCCTTTCACAGACTTTAAAATGTACAGTCACTCAGTTTCATTATTGCTCATATGGCTGAGGTTAATCAACCCACTTTTCCTGTATTGTTGCTCTTCTTTAATTTTTGGTTGCCTTTAGCATATTTTTTTATTCAAGCATACTTGTTCAAACATTAATTCTTTTAAATACTTTCATCCATATTGTTTTTGTATCATATCCCTACAACCCCAGCATCTCCCACAGTTTTAGTTATGAGTTTTGGGCAAACAAACATAAGATGTGGAATTATAGATTTTTAACAATGAATAAAGCGGATGTTTTTGACCAAGGTGTTCCGTGTGACATTGTATATACAAAGAGAGCAAAGATTAGGTTGTCTATGATGTCACTCAGAACTCTGAGGTGAAAAACATCCTTGTTATTCCTTTTTTTGATCTACATTTTTCTTTATGCACGTTCCCCCCCCCAAAAAAATGCTTACAACCTTGTTTCAACTCCTACCTATGCAGGGAGTAGATCAGTAATGAGAGAGCCACATATATAATCATCACCTCAACTTCCTAAATGTAAACGAATTTGTGAACTGGTACTAGGATATTCATTTTTTGTACATTTTTTATTAGTCCAAAGAAAGACTCACACATGTACACTGAGCCAAAATATTGACGGCAATCCCATTGGTTCATATTCTTTGTCAATCAACCCATAAATGCCAATAAGAATAAGGATATGTATTGAACTACTGAGATTCGAGAGAGCAGTCATTCCCTATGAACAATTCCTTTTCCTTTTTTTTGTTTAATATGTATTATGTTGAGAACAGTATTTGTCTGTATTGTGTAATTCCAAACCTATTTTTCACTGTATGTCACGTTATCACAAAAGTCATGTTTCTGTGTTTATGACAGCCTCATTTGAATAAGTAATAGAAAAACTAAAACTTTTTTTGTACTTACTATTTAGTTATATGTCTTTAAATATTCTACATAATGATGATTGTGTGGTTGTGTGTTGTTCATTTCAGTAATGCACCTTGGGAGTGTTGAATAATGATCAATGTAGGTCCAACGTCTACTAGTATTTTTAAGACCATACATTGATTGTTTTGCACAAGTATGACTTTCCAACAATTTCTAAATGCAAATGATTTGCGACACCCAACAGAACACATTGTAGTCCAGCGCTTCCAAAACTGTGGTCCGCGGACCCCAGGGGTCCGTGAGACATTCCCAGGGGGTCCGCAGGACTCGAGTGCCTGTCGTAGTGAAAAATGAAACGCCCATGTGTTCTTACAGCACACAAGAGCTGTGAATGTTGGTGCAGGGGCGGCAAGACCACAAAAATACAATCGGGAGACGGGGCCGCGAATGGGCAGTGGGCAGTCAGAGGTGCGGGGCCGCAGGGGGCACAGCGGCTGGGGAAACGAGCAGAACTGAAGGAAAAAGGGGCACAAAAACAAGGAAAAAACTAGTGGCACAGAAGGCAGAAGGGCACAAAAAACGAGTGGAACAGAGGGCAGAAGGGCACAAAAAAATGAGTGGAACAGAGGGCAGAAGGGCACAAAAACAAGTGGAACAGAGGGCAGAAGGGTACAAAAAAACGAGTGGAACAGAGGGCAGAAGGGCACAAAAACTTGGGGAAAACAAGTGGAACAGAGGGCAGAAAGGCACAAAAACAAGTGGAACAGAGGGCAGAAGGACACAACAAACGAGGGGAAAACAAAGTGGAACAGAGGGCAGAAAGGCACAAAAAACGAGTGGAACAGAGGGAAGAAGGGCACAAAAAAGCAGGAAAAACTAGTGGAACAGAGGGCAGAAAGGCACAAAAAACTAGTGGAACAGAGGGCAGAAGGGCACAAAAAAAGAGGGGAAAATGAGTGGAACAGGGGGCAGAAAGGCACAAAAAACAAGTGGAAGAGAGGGCAGAAAGGCACAAAAAACGAGGGAAAAACGAGTGGAACAGAGGGCAGAAAGGCAAAAAAAATGAGTGGAACAGAGGGCAGAAGGACACAAAAAACGAGGGAAAAACGAGTGGAACGGAGGGCGGAAAGGCACAAAAAACGAGGGAAAAACAAGTGGCACAGAGGGCAGAAAGGCACAAAAAAACAAGGGAAAAACAAGTGGAACAGAGGGCAGAAAGGCACAAAAAGAGTGGAACAGAGGGCAAAAAGGTACAAAAAACGAGTGGAACAGAGGGCAGAAGGGTACAAAAAAGAGGGAAAAACGAGTGGAACAGAGGGCAGAAAGGCACAAAAAACGAGTGGAGCAGAAGGGCACAAAAAAAGAGGGGAAAACGAGTGGAACAGGGGGCAGAAAGGCACACAAAACAAGTAGAACAGAGGGCAGAAAGGCACACAAAACGAGGGAAACGCAAGTGGAACAGAGGGCAGAAAGGCACAAAAAACAAAGGAAAAAAGAGTGGAACAGAGGGCAGAAAGGCACAAAAAACAAGTGGAACAGAGGGCAGAAAGGCACAAAAAAACGAGGAAAAACGAGTGGAACAGAGGGCAGAAAGGCACAAAAAACGAGTGGTACATAGGGAAGAAAGGCACAAAAAACGAGGGAAAAACGAGTGGAACAGAAGGCAAAAGGTGCACAAAAATGAGGGAAAAACGAGTGCACAGAGGGCAGACGGCACAAAAAACGAGTGGAACAGAGGCAAAATACAGAATACAGAAATATAGGGGCAGCTAAGAACAGAAGGCAGAACGGGCAGAGAGGTACGGGGCAGCGAGGGGAACAAAAGGGAAAACTGGGCAGAGACACGGGGCAGCGAGGGATACAGAAGGAAAGACCGGGCAGAGAGAGCTCGGGGACAGCGAGGGGAACAGAGGGAAGAAAAAGGGGCACGGACCACGTACAGGCAGTGAGGGAAGACAAGACAACAGCAGTCACAGACACAACAATGAAAATACAGGCAATACAATAAAAGCAATAAAACGTTGAAAGGCACATGTGTATAGGTTACCGTTACTTGGCAGGCAGGTAAAAATAGATGCAGCCAGGATCAGCAGTAGTATTTCCGTGCTGCTGTCTGATTGCTCACTTTCCACAAGCCCTTGGGTACCACTAAATAATACACTGCTGTATGTATACATGTCCATGCCAATAGACCCAATTCAGGCTGTCTCCCTCTTGAAATTGCCTCTGCTACAAAATGCGTTTTTAAAAAGAAATTCAAATTGTACAAATTGCTTGGGGGTCCCCGGCTTCCAGTAGTGATTCAGTGGGGGTCTTCAGGAGTCAAACGTTTGGGAACCACTGTTGTAGTCTATAATATTGTATACCCAGGACCTGAGGGATACAGGGCAACTCTATTACTTTTGATGACACTCAAACAAACAGCTGTCTCTGTATTCAAGTGCACAGCTACCCCGCACTCACCCTCTGTCACACTGCAACACGGTCTACCTGTTCTTGCAAAGGCATATTGCTCACTCTGCTCTCTCACAGACAGAAGACTCATCTTACACTCACAGTTACACTGCACAACCTGAACTCATACAGGTAAAATTCCTACCCTGCACTCACACATGCACTGCACTCACAAAGGCACCCTGATCGTCTATAGACAACCTTCATGCACACAAGCACAGATCGGACTGCAGCGAGGGAAGCCACCAGTTCTGTTGGGGTGAAAGAAAGTAAATGCGGTTTCATGCTACAGTGTGTAGAGAGATCCTATTGTATGGTGTGGGGGAAGGGGTTAACAAGGCCAAGCAGATGAAGGGGCAGTCTGCAGCAGCCAGGCAGATAACACTAATAGTGACCAAATTATTAACAGAACCCTACACACACTCACAGGAGAGTTCAGTTGGGGTAAATGCAGTCATGTTATGCCTCTGGTCTGGCTCCTGTATTATCAATGAAGGTGTGGGCTGTACATGTGAAGATTTAGCCATTCACTAGGACTAGCTTACCGCCTCACCTAAGCCAAGGGCAGAGTCCAATCAGGATCACAGAGTGAAAGGTGCTTTCCTGCTGCAGTATCTAGAGGAGCCCTGATGGTTTGATGAGGTTAAGGATGGCAAGTAGAGAAAGGGCAGGCTGCAGCAGACAGGGAGTTGGAACTGATGGTGACACGATTCTTAGCCCCTCTACAGAATGCAGTGCATTTGGGAGCAGGCACATTGTCCTCTTGTGGTAAATAAATAAATAATACCCTATTTTTGACTGGACATATATCATAACAGATAGCTCAATAAATAAGAGTCAAGATTCGAGGTAGTAGGAGTTTTGCAGGTTTAATACAGCATAAGGACAGGAACAGGACAACCTGCATAGGAATAGGATGACAGGGCCCAGCAGCTGCTGGGGCTGGATCTGGGATGAGCGCGCTAACTTGTAATAACAATACACGAGCATATATACATAGCGCGAACACATAGCATTACATTGCAGTAGGCGTAGCAGTGGGTGTGACGCGTAGCAGTCGCGAAAGATAACAGTAAAAAGAGGTGTAACTGGGCGTATACATAGACATGTGGTGCAGACGTAACAGGATATGTCATGAATGGGGCGGAAACCATGGAGGGGGCTACCTAAGGAGCCGGGACCTCTAACCTGGTGGTGCGCGCAAACTGGTAATGACGTGTTACGAGGAGAAGCTGGGGGCTATGAACTCTGTGCTAGGAGCAGAGACTAAAGTCTGGAGGATCGGAGCGACATGTACCTAAACCCTATCTAGTATCTGATGTTTAGGGAACATGTTGATATAAACTAAGAGTCATGAGGGGAGAAGCTAACTGACTCTAAGACTAGAGCATGCATTTATTCTACATGTAGTGCGTGATGAAGAATATTAAATGACCATTAAATACAGTATTTCTCTTAACATGGAGCCGCATAGGCTAGACAATGACGGAAACTATTGATGCAGTTCAGTAGTTTAGGAATGCAGAGAAGGAGGACTAAACTGATAGCTGGAATCATAACATAGTCTTGGCAGACTCAGAGGCAGAGCCAAGCTGCACCGGGCACTGCGAGGCAGGAAGTAAGTGAAAGGTCGAGGATACAGGTGGGGGCTGGATCGCTCCTTAGCGAGGCTTCAGGAGACAGGAGCTGAATCTGATGTCCGGGCCCTGTTGAGGCCTGGAAACGGGGACTTTATAATGAAATAACGTGCACACTGAGAAACGTGGCAACGTAGCTTTACATAGGCCTGGTATTCGTAGTATTCACGAGGACTGGAAACTAGCATACTAGAGGTGGACACAACTATAATTGCGTCATTAATCGGACATGGGGAGTACATATGCATATTTAATCATGCACACATAACATATGATGGATGACACGTAGGGACACAGAACATGACAAAATTTACTTTTCCACATTCCCTCCTTGTCACTACGTTTCCATCAGGAAACATCAATACTCATGATACCATCTATCATTTCATACAGTACCATTTGTTCATCTCGAATCGTCTTGGAACGGGATTTAGAACGGGGCTTGGGACTAGGAATACAAGAGGTAGCACACATGCCGCAAATCGCAGGGCCACATTGTATACAGAGGCAGCAGCTGAATATGATCGCTACTGCAATACCTAGAAAGGACAGGACTTTCCATCCCCAGGCGGAAATTATATTCCAGAACCAACCGGACCATGTCCAGGTGCCTGGATCTTGGTGTAATAGATGGGCAATTTTATGAAGTCTGGTTATAGCTGAATAAACAGACGGCGCGTTATTTGGAATAAAAATGCAACAACTGGATCCGAGGACTCTACAGGCCCCGCCCCTATCGGCCAGTATGACGTCAAGGACGAGACGATTCTGTAAAACGACAATTCTCATAAAGGATTGCTCTTCGGTTAAGTTACCTAGAGCGGAGGCAGTCTCATCTACTACAGCTTCAAGGATTCTTGTTAACCTACGAATTAGCTTACTATTTACAACTGTACCTAAATAAGGGAACACACCTTTATCAATATCAATGAATTGCTCTGCAGCAGTTTCAGTATAATCGACAATCGGGAGGTTTCTCTTGTGTCTAGTATGTACTAGGAAGGAATTCCTATGGTAGTCAGGTGGGGCTAGAAAAACAGGTGGCAGTAGGAAGGCAATGTAACAGGTTCCCTCCCAATCGAGGGGCAGACGAACATATGCGGTTTGACCACAAACAAAATAAGAATGACGTGAAGCTTTAAAAATAGATTTCCCACTGTCACTATACTTGACAATAGTAGTACAATCACTATGTCCTACATGTATGGAACCATTATTTCGGACACATAATTCGCCTTTGACTGGTAATACTGAAATAGCAGGTGAGTCTGGAGTAGTATCAGACTGAACATTCAGGACCATGAAATTCGAAGAATAGTCACCTAAATTATACACTTCATTTTCTAGATCTAAACCTGTTCTGTGGGGGAAACCTTGCTTGTCTGGGAAACATGTGCTGTTAAGAAAAGACATGTCTGTTAAGGATGACGTTAACGTGGACCATGCTCCACACGAACCATTATGTGAAAAAGGATAAGGAAAAAGTGGCAGAACTCCCTTCGGTGTCTGGAAAGGGGGGAGTCGACCACACACCCAACAATTAGTGGCATTGCTGGTCTGGTGTGAATAATGTAACATGCGGATAAATGAGTTATTACGCATAGCGAGGCGGTATGAATATTCGTGAGGAGGCAGATCACTAAACGTGTGTTCTACTGTAACATTAGAAGGCTTATTTACATGAGGAACTGGGAAACACAGAAAAAATGCGTAACTAGTGCAGGAAATCAAAAGGCTGAGAAATAATATGAAACTTAGAAAAACGATACATCGAATTGAGTTATGACTGACTCTCTCACTATGGGGGTCTATTTTATACATGTCAGAAACAGTCTAACCGTTTCACCTAGGGGAGGACTTAGACAATCAAACTGACTGACTTATTTTACTAGACCGGAGTTTTTGCTTGTACTCCTGCTGCGGAGTTTTCTCTAACAGGGGGGGGGTTGTATCAATGTCATTTGCGGGACAGTCCTTGAGAGCAATATTTTGACAAGTCTTGATATCCTGGGAAATGTTCTTAGAGACCGGCTTTAATCCGTAGAATTTCTTGACGTGCGAAAGATGCACCCAGCCGCGGCGTCCTTCCAATTTCACAGCTGTACGGGTGGTGAGGAGGACCTGACGGGGCTCCTTCCAACGTGGCTCCAGCGGACTTGATCTGTCAAAGTTCCGGACGAGCACCATCGAACCTGGAACGATTTCATGCGGTGCCACCTCGGTATTGTCTGGAAATGCGGCGGCAACCTGTGAACGACATGAGTTGAGGGCAGACATCAAGGAAGCTAGGTAATCTGTCAGCATATTACATGAAACATCAGTAATACTTCGGGGTCTAGGAGTACCCCACATGTTAGGGGGGCGGCCGAAAACGACCTCATACGGGGACAGACCTGATCTGGAATGTGCGACCATGCGCATGTAAAACAAAGCAACTGGCAGAGCTACTAGCCAGTCCACACCCTTATCTTTACATATTTTTGCAATACGGATTTTCAGAGTCTGATTATGTCTCTCGACTAGACCAGCTGCTTCAGGATGGCGTACACAATGAAACTTCCACTGGTACCCTAACAACAGGGAAACGTGCTTCATCAGTTCAGATGAGAATGGCTGACCGTTATCAGAATATACGACTCTAGGGAGTCCATATCGAGGGAAGAATTCACGAACCAACTGCTTGGCAGTGGTCGCGGCTATGTAATCTGGGACTGGATATGCTTCTGTCCATCTGGACAAAGCGCATACAACTACAAGGACATACTTGAAACCTCGACATCGCTCCATCTGAATATAATCCATCTGGAGGACCTCAAAAGGGTGGTCAGGAGGCTGGAAACCACCTTGTTCCACCGGGACACTTTTACCTGGATTAAACTGACAACATATCATACAGGTACGGACTTTCTGCTTAGCTGCAGCTCGTAAATGCTTGTTGAACCAAATGTTCTGGATACTGTCTAACATAGCTTTTTCTCCTAAATGTGCTGGACTATGTGCGGTATTAATGATGACTTGAACCATAGAGTCGGGGAGAAACCATGTGGCTCTACCCTTTGTTAACCATCCTTGATCTGTCTGGACCCCTCCTTGTTCAGACCATTTCTTGGTTTCATCGGGAGTAGCATGTAACTGGATATCTATGACATCTTGTGTAGGGTCCTTAACTGTCATACATGTAGTCAGATCTGGAGTGTGTGTCATGTTAACTGGACTGTCTAGAGCCTGTGCTGTAAGCTTGGCTGTGCGATCTGCTAGATCGTTACCTTGAGAAATAATGTCAGTAACTTTCGTATGTGCTTTGCATTTCATGATAGCAATAGATGTCGGTAAGTGTATGGCATCTAACAGAGCTTGAATAAGGAAACCATGCTGAATCTTGGTTCCATGAGAAGTCATGAAACCTCTCTCCTGCCAGAGCACTCCAAAGTCGTGTACAACTCCAAATGCGTAACGTGAATCTGTGTAAACATTAACTTTCAGGTTCTTGGCGTGTATACAGGCTTGTGTCAGAGCAACTAGCTCTGCTGCTTGAGCGGACAGGGTATCAATACGGTGTGTTTCAATAACTTCGGTGTCAGTAGTCACTGCATACGCGGCGACTAGTTCTCCTGTACTAGTTCTCATACATGAACCATCCACATAAAGTGTCAGGTCAGGATCTGGTAACGGAATATCTGTCAGATCTTGTCTTGGCTTTGTCGTAATGTTAACTACTTCCACGCAATCATGTGTGGCTGGATTTGAATTAACTGATGGTAACAGTGTAGCAGGATTCAGGATGTTGCAGCGTCTAATATCTATGTGTGGCTGGAACAGTGTCAATTCATAACCTGTTAAACGTGCAATTGTCAAGTGCTGTGTTTGTGTTCGGTTTAAAAGAACTTCCACGGAATGTGGGACTTGTACTGTCAAGGAGTGTCCTAAAACTATGGAATCACTTTGTCTGATAGCTAGTGCTGTGGCTGCAACTGACTTGAGGCACGCAGGCAAAGCCTGGGCGACTGGATCTAGTGTGCTAGAAAAATAAGCACAGGGCTTGTATTGTCCTGCTTGATCTTGTGTAAGAACAGATAATGCTGTACCTTCACGTTCAGTAACGAAAAGTGTAAAAGGCTTACTGTAGTTCGGTGTAGCTAGAACTGGAGCTTGACATAGGGCTTTCTTTAACTCGTTGAAACTAAGTGTATGTTCAGATGTCCAAGGGAGAACAGTCGATACGGCTGCCTCCTGTGTCGTTAACTGTATCAGTGGCTTGGCTAGAAATGCATACTGTGGAATCCATTGTCTGCAATAAGAAGTGAGGCCAATAAAAGCACGTACCTCCTTCTGGGTCTTGGGCTGAGGAAGACTCGCTATTAACTGGATACGGTCTGGTGTCAACTGCCTACCCCTCTTGGACAGTAAGTGTCCTAAGTAGACCACTTGCTGGACACAGAATTGAAGCTTCGAAGGGGACACCTTGTGTCCCATCTCGGCTAGGAAATACAGAACCGTCAGTGACGCTCGCTCGCAGTCACGTTCAGAACGGGCTGTGATCAGTAGATCATCGACATACTGGAGCAGGGCAGTGTCAGTTGGCATATGAATGTTGTCTAGTTGTCTCTTAAGTGCTTGACTGTAAATACTAGGGCTTTCTGTGAAACCTTGAGGAGCGCGTGTGAACATATAGCTCCTTCCATTTAAACAAAATCCGAAAAGAAACTGGCTGTCTGGATGGATGGGAACACTAAAAAATGCGTTCTTAAGGTCTATGACAGTGAAGAACGTGGCTTCGGAATCAATGGCTGTCAATAGGGAAGAGATATCTGGGACAACTGGATACTGAGGGATAATACATTTGTTAAGTTCCCGTAAATCAATCACTAATCGATATACTGGGGGTGCATTTGGATCAGTACGTTTCATGACTGGAATGATCGGAGAGTTACATACATTGGAGTCAGTTTCTACAACTACTCCTTGAGCCATGAGCTCGTCTATAATTTTGGATAAGGCTGCTACAGCCTCGGGTGGCAATCTATACTGCCTGATTCGTGGTAACACTACACCTGGTTTGAGAGTCACACGATGGGGTGTGATTTGCATATAACCTACATCAGTTGGACCTTGCGCCCATAAATGCTGCGGAACTTTAGACAGTCTGGAATCAAAATCTCGTAATACATAGTGACCCTTAAAGTCACGTAGGAACAGACGTATTCCCTCTGGGGAACAACATATAACGGCACCTAACTCTTTCAGTGTTTTAATGCCTAATAGATTTTCTGGACATGACTTAGTAAGTAACAGATCAGTAGTGCGGGACAATGGACCTACTTCTAGAGTGACTGGCTTTGAAATCTCATTAACGATAGGCTTTCCTGAAAATCCAAGGGAAACATTTCTTGAGCCTGAGAGCGGAGCCCCTGGAACTTCGGCGTGACTAATAGTGGTCCTACTTGCCCCTGTATCAATCAAAAACTTTCTGTCTTTCCCTAATACTTGACTGTGAACATAGGGACCCTCTTGATCTACAGGTATCTCGATGAGAGGCAAGCCTACCTCCCTCTCTAGGCTGTTTCATGAATATGGCTGGTACTCTGGATACTCAGACTGTGCATACTGGTACATCTGCGATGTGACATGCTGTGTTGCAGCAATAGGCTGCGGTGCTGTAACTGTCTGTTGTGCATTCTGTGGCTGAGGAATCTGTGAAACTTGCTCTTGTCTAGGCGGACGTGGTCTTTCTTTAGTCTTACCAGTAGCTATGTTATGTTTCAGGACTGCACACTCGTTTATAAAATGACCTGGCTGTTTACAATAATTGCAGTTCCCTTTAACGGGAGCTGCAGGATGACTGGCTTGATTCGGACCCCTCTTCTGACTGTCTTGAGGAACAGATTGTGCAACTAGTACTTTCATTTTCGTGTCTTTCATACGTTTTCTCTCGTGTTCTTGCTCTTCCCTGATTCTATTCTGGTGGTACTGGAGCATCTGGAGCATCTGGGACGGAGTATTAGCTTGCCAGGTGCTTTCGACTTTCAAAACTCGGTTTTTAACTTGTGGGCTTGAATTTTCGACTAATTTAGTAACGAAAAGGTGAGGGTATGACTCACTACTTGTCTTGAGACCACTGTTGATACTAAAGCACTTTTCAAACCTAGAATAAAAATCACTAATATCTTCATCTTGTTTCTGTTTACAGGCTGAGATTGCATCCCAGTCTTCTTTTCTCGTTGTTAATAATCTGGGTAAAACTTGAATTAATAATTCTGGTAATTCTTTACATTTCTCTCCAAGACCAGTACCTGGTACACGTATCTTATCTTCTGCTTCTAGGACTGCCCAATCTATCTTTTTCTCTCCCACCTCCCATTCTTTTTCCTTTAGCTTTTCATACACCCCTGCGGGTAGCAGAACTTTTAACATTTTAATGATATCTGGGTAAGTGTATTCTCCCATACGGAGCATGTCTTTTAATTCTCTATGGAACCCTGCTGGATCTTTGTCATGACAGGGAATTAATTTCTTCATTTCGAGGAGTTCCATCTTTGTGATCGGAGTGTATACAAACACTCGCTGCATTTCGCCACCCGTTCCTCTGACTGGGTGGACTTCTCGTAACGGATTCTGTCTGTCTATGTAAAATGGTTTACTTTCTGGGGGTGAGACATGAACAAAATGCGGGTTCAAGAATGTTCTATATTTATGACGTTGTTCTAAAATGACACTAATTAAATCGGTACCTAGACCTCTCCATTTATACTGGAGTAACTCGTTCAAGATATCATGTAACGGGCCTGGATCAGAGTGTTGACCCTCATACAAAGTAATGAGGTGCTGAATCATATACATACCCACCAGTCGCTGCTCTGCTGGGGGCATTTTCAGGAACATTTGTGCCACTATTTCGTCTGGAAAAGTGGTAGAATCAGTAATCCATCTGACTGCTGATCGGGCTAGTTCTTGTTCATGCATAGTACTTAACTCACTATAACCGATTCGTGATTTCAGAATGTGATCGGTAGCTTGAAATACTTGTTCTAGGGAACCTTGTTCTGGTGCTGAATGATGGAAAATAGACTTGTGTTCTAGACGTAAATGGCGATCTGGAAATCTAGGTTTTCCTACATACGCTATTCTGGCAGTATTCTCATCGTCTTCCTCTTCAGGATCAGAGGTACTTTCTTTCTCGCTTACTTGTGCTGCTTTACGCTGTTCGTGTATCTTTATTATCTCTCTACGGATTTTCTTGTACATACTTTCCATGGCACCAATGGTATTGTGCTTTCCTTCGGCTATATTATCACTCCACTTTGTCAGAGTTTTCATTTCTTCCGGGTCTTTAGACGGATAATCTTGTTCTCTTATTAGACAGTTAATTAAGAACTTTAATATCATGCGCTGAATCTCGGCTTTCCTTTGAGACATGGCATCACTAATACTTTGTGGGTCATCCCCTGTACGGATGAAACGATATATCCTGTCTAGATCTTCTTTCATATTGGGTAGGGTGACTAGATACTCGGTCACTCTCCTTACGCGAACGGAATATAAAACCATATTAAACTCGCCTGGAACTGGGTCATAGACACATTCGCCAAGGGTTTGCCTGATTTCTGCGACAGACTTATTACTCTTGGGAGTACGCTGTGATGCTTGAGCATGTAATTCGAGTGCTGATAAACGCTTGTATGGCGGCGGGGTTTGGGGAGGACCTCCTCCTGCGGCCCCTAGACTAGAATCATCAACTGATGCTTTTCGTCCTGGCAGGGTGGGTAATTGTAACGTGGGCTGGACTTGTATGGCGGGCTGACCCGGGGGGGCTGTTAAGGGCACCCCGGTATCTGGGGGAGCAGGAATTACCTGGGGCGGAGTGCGGACAGGATTTGCATATTCTGGGACTGTGTCGTCCAAATAGGACGAGATGAAAATATCAGCTGCGGTCGGTTTGTGACGTAGTTTGGTCGGAACTAGTGGTGGCGGAAAGTTACTGGATGCCTCCGGGGTCGCTTTTGGCAAGCCCTCGGCAAGAAGAGGATACATACCCTTAATGAGGGCATTCCTCTGTCTGTCTGATTGTTCAGCTTTGACTCGTTCACCTATCTCGATTAATTCTCTTTCTTGGGCTCGTTCTTGGGATTCTCTACTTAATTCTGACTTTCTGATTTCTTTTTCGGTTCTTTTATGAGCTTCTTTGCGCCATAACTCGATGGCATCTTTCTGTGACTGTCTGGCTTTCTTTTTCCATAATGCTTCTTCTACTCGCATGATGCATTCGGCATCCCATGTACCCGATACGGGCCATCTATACTTTTCTTCTAACTGTTTGGTATACTCTACCCATAAATCTAGATACAATATGGCGCTTATGCCATGCTTCTGATACATAAAGTGACCTGGACTGTCCCTGGGCGGGACGGGAACTGCTGCTTCCAGCAGACCCTTTCTAGTTTTTAACTGACGTAACTTGGAAAATATGGGCATGACTGAACTGTAATCTAGACACAATACAATACACAATAAACACGATACTTATTTCCCATTCATACCACGACATTAGAATACATAAAAAACATTTAAAATAACAGTTCGGACAGAATACTACCTGGAAATACTGAGAACAGAACACGTGAATTTTCTCGAGAACAGAAACTGACTAGAACAGAAACTAGATGCACTGCTGAAACAGTACGAAACTTACCGGTCTCATAAAGAGACACGTCAGGACCCGTATCCACCGAAGTGGACACTTCGTTTGTGGGACTGTGTACCACCAACCCACAGACCAGAGTCAATTAAATTGACCCTGTCTAGATACCACCCCAGTAACGGTACTCACCGGGCAGCAAGAACGGAAAGCCTCGGACTGGACTGGACTGCTACGACGACGAACTTCGGACTTCGGACTTCAGTTACGGGTGGACCTCCGGATACCTCGGACCTTGGACTCTTGGCTTGGGCTCTGGTCGGGACTCGCCGCGTTCCTCCACCGTCTCGTCTGGATGCTGGACCGCCTCCTCCGTCTCCTCCGTGGGCCTGAGGGATACTTGAGCAGAAATATCTGCCACTGCGCAGAAGAGTTCCGTCACGACTGCAGAGGGTCAGGGGGTCGGCGTGGCTTCACCGACGCGTGGGGAAAGGGCAAGTCCCTGTTCGGGCGCCATTATGTGGTAAATAAATAAATAATACCCTATTTTTGACTGGACATATATCATAACAGATAGCTCAATAAATAAGAGTCAAGATTCGAGGTAGTAGGAGTTTTGCAGGTTTAATACAGCATAAGGACAGGAACAGGACAACCTGCATAGGAATAGGATGACAGGGCCCAGCAGCTGCTGGGGCTGGATCTGGGATGAGCGCGCTAACTTGTAATAACAATACACGAGCATATATACATAGCGCGAACACATAGCATTACATTGCAGTAGGCGTAGCAGTGGGTGTGACGCGTAGCAGTCGCGAAAGATAACAGTAAAAAGAGGTGTAACTGAGCGTATACATAGACATGTGGTGCAGACGTAACAGGATATGTCATGAATGGGGCGGAAACCATGGAGGGGGCTACCTAAGGAGCCGGGACCTCTAACCTGGTGGTGCGCGCAAACTGGTAATGACGTGTTACGAGGAGAAGCTGGGGGCTATGAACTCTGTGCTAGGAGCAGAGACTAAAGTCTGGAGGGTCGGAGCGACATGTACCTAAACCCTATCTAGTATCTGATGTTTAGGGAACATGTTGATATAAACTAAGAGTCATGAGGGGAGAAGCTAACTGACTCTAAGACTAGAGCATGCATTTATTCTACATGTAGTGCGTGATGAAGAATATTAAATGACCATTAAATACAGTATTTCTCTTAACATGGAGCCGCATAGGCTAGACAATGACGGAAACTATTGATGCAGTTCAGTAGTTTAGGAATGCAGAGAAGGAGGACTAAACTGATAGCTGGAATCATAACATAGTCTTGGCAGACTCAGAGGCAGAGCCAAGCTGCACCGGGCACTGCGAGGCAGGAAGTAAGTGAAAGGTCGAGGATACAGGTGGGGGCTGGATCGCTCCTTAGCGAGGCTTCAGGAGACAGGAGCTGAATCTGATGTCCGGGCCCTGTTGAGGCCTGGAAACGGGGACTTTATAATGAAATAACGTGCACACTGAGAAACGTGGCAACGTAGCTTTACATAGGCCTGGTATTCGTAGTATTCACGAGGACTGGAAACTAGCATACTAGAGGTGGACACAACTATAATTGCGTCATTAATCGGACATGGGGAGTACATATGCATATTTAATCATGCACACATAACATATGATGGATGACACGTAGGGACACAGAACATGACAAAATTTACTTTTCCACACTCTGGCTCCTGTGCTATTGGAAGGGGAGGGGCAAGCAGGCAGGCTTGAAAGGTAAGTTCTCAGTAGCTAACCAGGACTGACCTGCCACCATGCTCAAGTCCTGGGGCTGGTTCGGGGAGACACCGAAGACAGTTAAAGGGCTGCTGCAGGGGTGTAGGCACTGGCTGTTGATACCACTGATACATTGGAGGGAGGCTTCTTAATATATCTTTTGGATATAGTATTAAACACTTACCACTAAATGCCAACAAACTCTGCTTATTTTAGGTGACAAGTGTTGAATTTTGGAAGGACTGGTTTGAGATGCCTTTAAACTGGATGGATGGAAACGCTATGACTTTTTGTATGGATCTGTAAGCAGTAGCAGTACCATACACCCTCCTCAGGTACAAGCTACATACAGGCATCGAAAGCAGTATCAATGCACAATCATCATGGCAGCCTGTAGTGTCATATGGCTTATACCTTCCTGGTAAACTGTGCGTTTATTGAACAACTTAAAAAAAGATGAACCATTCCACCATTGTGCTATAGCATTGAATATATGCTGGCATATAAGTATTCCTAAGTAATCCTACCTAGCGCTTACTAACCGAGATTTACATAAGGTGGGTGATCTCCCAAATTCCTGTTGGGTGTTCTAACTCCCCATTACCTGTGGGTAAATGTCATCAGTCTGTCCGTCTTGGTTGTAACCTTGACATCCGTCTTTGCAGCTGAGCTGAAATTCCATCATGCAGCACCCTCACAGTGTCAGCAAAATGTTCCTCTGCCCAACAATCTGGTGATGCAGTTTATAAAATAAACATCCCACATGCTGCAATGTCCAAACCCCAGTTCAGGCCACTATTGTTTTATTATATTATGATAGCCCTGTCGCCTCATTGACTACAACAAGACAACAACATTTGCACAGTAAACTTTATCCCTTGTAGGGAATGTTCAAGGTGTCGTGATAGTATGCCTAGGAAGTGGAAATTTACATAATGCAGCTTTAGAGAATAATATTCTGCACATACATGCAAGCAAATGTATGTCAAATGTCACTGTGTAAGAAGGAAGGTAACTTAAGAGACCTGAGCATGTGAAATGGTGGTGTTTTTAACCGGAACTTTCCTGACCACATGACAGCCACTCCTTGCACTTGAGGTGATAAAAGCAATGCTAAAACATAAGGTAAAATATCCATAACAACCCTAAATGCATGAAAATCTTTGTGCTACTTTTAAGCCAAGAGCATAGCAAAAGCTAAAGTGTTATAATAGTAAAATCAAACAATCTGTAAAAAAGTTAACCATTTAACTGCAATTAAGCATATACAAACAAAAGCTGAATTAAAAAGGTTCCCATGGCTCAAAACTTTCAGATTGTTTACTATTCTGAGAGGTAGACAGAACATTGCTGTTCCCAGCAACCACAGACGATGTTCTCAGAGGCACCCATCAGAGCAGATCCATAAAGCAAATGTGGTCCAATACGTCATCTCAGCAGCCACTGAAGAAGTAACAACCAGTGCGGGATCCACAAGAGCCGATCAAGGTGCCAGATATCCAGGAGTAGAAGCATCCCAGGAGGACTTGTGAAATGCATTCAGAAGCAACAGAAAGTACAAGTGAGCCTTGAGGGGGTCCACCCGCAATTCTATGACTAAGAGTTTCATGCAAGCTGTAAATTGAAATGTCGAGATATGCTATAAAATAACACTGTGTATTAAATACACCGTGGAATGTGTTTCAGCTATGGCGAATGGAAGTTGATCCACTTTTTCTAAATGCAGCATTATGGCCATTAACTTCTGTTTATGTTTTAAATTGAAAGCCAGAAACAAATCGCTGCAATTCATGTAATGCCATGGAACATGCCCATTTTTGATTGCTTGAAGCGTCCAGCTAAACTGCATAATGGATCTAAGCTAACTTTGCCCATGATGCAATGTTGACATATCACTTTTCACAATAACAGATGACACAATGATGTTTACATTATAAATACATGATAACAACATATTTATGCTAATATCAAAAACAGCTATCACTTTTTCCAAATTATCTTGGCCAATTTGTCTTAAACATCCAACAATTTCCATTTGAGACCATTTCCAAATGTCATTATAACTTGCATATAGAATTCTTTTAGGATGCTGGGATGCGGGATTTAAAAGAAAATCTGATAGATTCATGTCTTCGAACAGGAGAGAAAGATGTTGTTTCACTACAGACAGTGTGGAATGTTCCAACCATTGTTCCCACCGAATATATGGTAACAATACCAGAATGTGTTGACTGAGAGTATCGGTGATCATGTCTGCTGGATTTAAACCTGTGCATGGAATTGAGAAAATAGGCATGACAACCATTTGTGTCCACCGGCCACAATAACCACACACCAGGTCTTGAAAACTAGGAATTCAATTTGTCATTCTGTTCCAAGCTATTGAATTGGTTGTCATTGAAGTGTGTTCAACTTTGCCAGCTATCAAAGTGGACAACAGAGGGAATGGTCAGGGCATTTATTTCTTTAATTTTTGCCAACACCTGACAGGTAGTCTATTGGACCGTTTCATTCAAGGAAATCATTTGGGTGGGAATTAAACAGGATGGAAATAATGTTTCTGTGCCCTGAACCTGCCAGGACTTTGTACCACAACACAATTTAAAATCAATGTTGTCTTTCCAGTAGTCATAACCATCAAGGGCCAACTGGTTGATATACGAAGCTGTATAGATGAGCTTAGTCTGATTAACCATATATTTTCTTGGTGGGGTTGGAACTAATTTGCAATAATACGACTTGGGTTCTGAAGTGGCATATCCCATAAAATACATGTACTTGTCCTTTTGCTTTCTGGATCTCCCTTGAGGGGTAGTTGGACAATGTTCCCACTGTGTGTAATTAGAATGGGGATGCTGTCTATTGGACCTGTGCACAATAATGTCTATAGTGATGATAATGGAACATATCTGTGTAATTAGCAGTAGTAAGATATAAATCCTCAGATTCAAAAACAGTATAATAATCTAGTTCAGATAGCACAGAATTTACAGTGTCAACATCCCAATCATCCGAATGTAAACCCACCACTATTACACTACCCATTGAAACTTTGAAAACTCATGGTATCTGCACAATCTCCGTAGAACCAAATACTTCAAAAGGAACCTTGTCCCAAACAATTCAATCAGTCACTGGAACGGCTGAAATGTTAACGAGAGACAAGTCTCTTTTCAATCGATGTGATGAAGAATGAGGGGCCAACACCCTATTGACCAGTTCCATAGCCGAAGGTTCAGGGAGGTAATGGCCATTGATCAACAAGAAAAACACTGCCACAAATCCAATCCACATGAATTGAAGAACGAAAGAGAGTATGATCCAGATATAAATCCATGGTGGGACCAGATAAGTGCACTTTAACCATGATATCAAAACAAATCCATGCTGGCAGAAGGTGCAAAACAGATGAACTGTCAGAAGAAAAATCATTTTGATCCATGTAGTACCTGGAGGTACTTAACTGGAAAACAGAAGGCTGTGACTCAGTAGTATGGTTCTGATTCAGAAGGATTCACCAATGATAGATCTGTATAAATGCCAGCCATTGTAAAAGACGTAATAGTAGAAACAGGTAGTGTATCAGTAAAGTTGTCAACAGAGGACTTGGCCTCCCCCACAGTCAAGGAGTATCAATGTTGGTGGTGCTCACAGCCTGCAACGAAAATTCATGTGTAAACTTAGCAATTGGATGGACAATAATTGTCTTAAACAGAATGCCACAAAGACTGAGGTTATAATTTTTGGTGAAAACCCTTCTTTTTGGACGACGGCCTGGTGGCAGCCTGAGTGGGGCTTACTCCAGGAACCCGCAAACAATGTAAAAATTCTCGTTTTTTTGTTAGATAACGAATTGAAGCTTAAAGATCAGGTGAACAGAATTACATCCACCTCTTTTTGCTCTCGGAGGCTGGTAAAAAAAAATTAAAAATTCCTTCACTGTAGGAAACTGTGATCATTGCTTTGATGCTCTCAAGGATTGACAACTGCAACAGTCTCTATCTTAACCTTGCTGTAGGTCCCCTGAAGAGGCAGCCACTCGCTCCCTCTTCCTAATTACAAAATATTACGCTTCTAGAGGAGCCATTGGGAAACTCTACTGGCTACCAGTAAGACAACAGTGCAGGTTCAAAGCCTAATGTTCGGCCTATAAATCACTGCAAGGCTTGGGACCAGTATGCTTCAAGGAGAAGCTCAAATGGTATATCGCAGGGAGGACTCTTTGCTCTGGATCTGCTTTGAACCTGACTGTCCCCCTATTCAGGAGGACCACCTGGGGTTGCAAGAACGTTTTCAGAACCACTGCAGTGCTCTGGAACAGCCTACCACTGACACTAAAAGCTGCTCCCTCCCTACCCACCTTCAGAAAGGCCTTAAAGACCTGGATGATACCTGATCTCAGCCAGAAATCTTCTTTTCCATCTGCTCTTGACAGCACCAAGACTCTCTAAGGGCATAAGTTTGTGCTTTACAAATTACATTTACATTATATTACATTACTTTGCAGGTGGAAAGGCACAATTGTTCCGTGGCATACTATGAAGAATCAGCCACATGTTGTAATTTGAGATTTTCAATGGAGACAAAGTCCTTTTCTTTAGGCCCTAACAGTGGTGGCAAGATCACTGAGGGTGTACCTTGAATGCCAAGGACTGGAACAGAAGGACGGTACATGGGGCTGAATTCCCTGTTAATGGCCACCTTTTCTTGAACCAGGTCTCCAATTTTTTTTACGAAGTGGATCATCAGAACCTGAAGAGCTGGATGCTGACAAGTGCTTGTTAGATTGAGCACCACAGAACGTTTGTAGATCCTGTAAGACAGCACAATGGTTATCTAAATCAAAGGATGCAGCAGCCTGCACAATGCCGGGACCATCAAGGTCTGAAACATGCATTTTGATGCCACAAAGTACTCTGTACGGGGTGCACCCACCCAGAGATCTTTTGGGGAGATTATTAAATGCTGGTTGAACCCCATAATGATGGCTCAATAAACTACACCCTGTACCTATTACCCTTGCCATTAAGGACAGTCGGAGGGATGGGCAGAAACAGAAGAGAGGAGGTTTAGACTAGAGGGTAACAACATATTAGTCACAGGTTCTTGAAAGAACTAGTATAGCTGGTTTCTGTTTCCTTCGGTCGTAGGAGAATTGTGGGGAAGTTTCTTCACTTCTTCTTTAGTCCTATGGTCCTCTGGGGATGGAGTTCCGGTGGAAATCCCAAGGGTTGCCTCACCAACAAGGGAAGAGAAGGAGAAGAAAAGGGAGTGGTAAACATATGCTCTCAGCCTAATACCATTTACATCCACCACACCACTGTGAAGGATTGTTAGCTGGGTCGTGAAGGGAGGAATAAAATCAGTAAATTAACAAAAAATAACGAAAACAGTCAAACTAGGGTTTTGTGAACGGGGTTTTCCCAACCTGGGTCTCAGGGATGGTAACAATTACACTCCACCCACTATGCCCAAACTTTCCCTCTCCCGAGTCACGTAACGCTTCCTGCTGCAACTCTCCAGAGTTACGGTGGCTCTTTGTGTCCTTGGGGTCCAGCAGTCTGGACAACACAGCTTAGGGTCTTCTTTGTCTCCGGCGTCATCTTCAACCGTGCTTGTTAACCTGAGTCCTTCTTCAGATATAGAACACCTTCCCGTCTCCTCCGTGACGCTTCTCCCGATCTCCTAAGCCTCAAAGGCCGTCTGTTTCCTCCTTAGCTCCCCCGCCTTGATTTCTATCCCCGGAGTTAATTGGGCCGTTGGGGTCGTATCTCCGCCTCCCTTTGCATTGATTGGTTCTTTGGTTGTCGTTCCGGCCTATACGAAGGAACAATAGTCCATTTTTATTTTCTGTGTTCCTGTCTGGTGTACGCTGACCTCATCCTGACCCCAAAGGAAGGAACCCAACGCAGAGACATCGGGATCGGATCGATATAGTAAGTAGGGGTTTGGGATGCTTCCTTACAAGGACTGTTTTAAGTCACTGTTCATTCTTTCCACAACAGGATTGCCCTCGCGCCAATATGATGAAGAATAATGAACTTGTACACCCATGGACTTCATCGAATCATGGTACGCCTTAGAAGCAAAAGCCAGGCCTTGTTCTGAATAGAACGCACAGCAGGTATGAGTATTGATAAAGACCTGCGTGTCTTTTATAACAGTTCAAGCATCAGCCGAGCACTGTGCACAAACCCAGAGGAATCTAGAGCAAGAATTAACTGACACCAAAATAAATTTGAATGCAGTAACTGAGATCAGTGGACCACAATGATCTAAGTGAATACAGCCAAATGGCTGGTTCGAAATAAATAAACATGTCTGTGGTGGTCGAGACACAGTAGATCATTTGATCTGTCAACATTTTGCACAACACAAAATAATTTCAAGTCTTCTGGTATAAACCCTGCCACCAGCAATGTCACTTTAAGAGTGAAATAGTGGCAGGTACTCCCGCGTAGGCAGAACCTCCACTCTTGTGTGTGGCTACAATTAGAATATGTCTGCGGTCAGCATTGGGTATCATGGCAAAAAGAACATTCTGGCCATTCAAATGATTGGAATATTTTTAAGTTAAGCCCTTTGGTAAAGGGGTGCCGTTCTTAAAAGCATTAACTGCAGCCAAGATGTCAGTTCACTACAAGGTTTGGAGCATGTCACAGCTGCAAGTTTAGTTATGGCTACTGCAGATTTTGCCACTTCATCAGCCGGAGAATTCTCTACATAGAATGTGCTTCCACACATTGATTACTCAATGTATGTATAACATGAGTTTGTAGCAACCTATCATTATTATCTGCCACTTTAAGCAAAAGCAGTTTGTGCTTGATTGTGCTGCCCTTGGAATTTTGGAACTCATCCTGTCATCAAAAATGTACACTATGATTGAAACATTGTACGCAAAAATACGAATCATACACAATAAGTGTGGGGAATTTGGGATCTGTATTTTCAAGTGCAACAAGCAAAGCCTTCAGTTCTTCCATTTACACAGTGCAGTCTCCCAGAGACCAAGTGATCGGGGTGAAAAATGCCATCCAACATTTTACCAATAACGTTGGCGCATCCTGCAGAATACTGCTTCTTAGAACTTATAGTAGGTTGTGTGGAACCGTCAGTATAAATAATATATATAAATAATGTAAGTATATTGATCAAGAGGCAGAACTGAAGAAGGTAAAGGATAAACATTTTCTTATTGCAAAAATTCTTGTGTTTGCAAGCGTCAAAAACAAAGGCTACATCGATGGCTCTGAAGGTCATAGCCCATTGAATCCATGGAGGATGGAGGACTTTTGCATTAGGAATTCTGGCTTTAGTGACAATCTCAATGGCTGGCACTGGAGAAATAATAATAATAATGCATGTACTTTGAGCAAGAGGTTATTTTTTAAGGATGTTCCATTCTTTACAGAAGTCAGTATTTGCTTTAGTAGAAGCACAACACATTTCTCCAGGGGAATACAAATGCAAATTATATGCTATAGGTACTGTTTCACTTTGATTAATGGTGACTTATGTAAATCGCGGATAACCACATTTGTGGTATTAACACTTGTTTGAAGGTGACTTGTTTTAAGTAAGTCAGATTGCAAAGATCCAAGAGTTTCAGTGAGTTCTGGCGTCCAAGAGGAAGTGGAAATATCTAGCTATATTAAAACATAGAGTGGTTTAATATGCTGTGCATAGTCAGGTATGTCTGTTCCGCCAAAATTCGAAAATCCAAGCAGGGATAGTCATTTTTAAGCATACTTGAAGGCCGCAACTATATTTGATTTTTTTAATTTCAACTTGTAGCCAAGTTCTGCAAATCACAATATTATGCGATCGAATCTTGCTAGATGTGGGTTTAATTTATCGTCCATCAGGTAGATATAATCTACATAGGACAGAGCATCAGGGTCAATTTCATGAAGAATCAACACAATTTGTGACGCAAAAACTCCTGGGCTATTTTTATAGCCCATAGGAAGTCGAGCATAGTGCATATGAAAGTCTAGGCACAAAAGGCAGACCAGTCTCAGCTCTCAGGAGCCAAATTGTGATGGAAAAACCCATTGGAAACATCCAAAATGGTTTTATATTGTTTACGAACTATGTTATTAATGAATTACGTACTATGGGTATTTTGCACTGCAAATGTGCATGAATTACTTTTTATATGTCTATAATTGAAGACAATGCAATCGAATGATCTGGTTTCGGAACAGGAAAAGGAAGATTATTCATATGAGATACTCAGGGTTCAATTACTTTCTGGTATTCCAACTGGGAAATAATTTCTTTAACGGGTACATTTGCATCCCTTTTAATAGGATACTTTGGTTGCACTTGAGGTGTACACTATATAGGAACAGCATGATAAGGGGAATCCTTATCCCAGCCAGTATGATAATGATAAAGAGCAAGAGCCAAAGCAAGGACCCATGGATGTATAAGCATGTTTGACCTTGTCAAGGAGGAGGTGCGAAAGAGAAGGGAAAATGACATCCTCACCCTGGGGGCATGCAAGAACAAAAGGTGGGGCCAATCGACCTCCTCCAAGAGAAAGTCATAAGATGCAGGTAGGTTGTCCCAGAATATTGCTTCCATGATGTGTTTAACGTCACCTTCAATTTGAATATCTAAGTATATATATTCTGTCTGGAGGGGCCATGCAGGTGTCCATTTCACGATTTGTGCCTGTTAGCGCCTTCCTAAAATCAATGCTATACTGTGGAACTACCTCTCCCAGCATGCTGCGGCAGAGAGTGGTGGGGTACACTATAAAAAGTCCAGACGCACGCTGGCCAGCGTGCATAATTCTTTTCCTGGAACTCGTCTCGGCTGAGCGAGTTCATCTGCACTTGGAAGCCCTCTTGCAATCCTCGTACTAGGGGTATCTAAGAAGTTACTTGTTGTGTGACTGTTTGCCTTCCGGCGTCTGGCTGTGGAGTCAAACCACGTAGACGTCCTTTGCTGTTCATTACCTCAACCCCTTGCCCAGCGGTGCTGGCAGCGAGTAACATCTCCCCTTTACTTTTCCTTCACAGTACCGTAGTTCCACACCTTTCCCTTTGTTCTTTGAGTCTCCAAGCAATTCCACAGTAAGAAATTATTATTGTTAGAAACAGCTTTGTCGGTGAGGAATCGGCGCTTTCAGGTACAAAGTCTGCTACTTGACTATTCATAATGTTGGGCTCCAGTAGTAAAATAATCCTCTCCTTTGTTGCTTATTGAAAAAGCCTTTTGTTTGCTTACTCTTTGGGGAAACTATCTATGGTGATGTCTTATCTATGCTGATGTCGGAAAAAGGTCTTTGTTCAGTGAATACTTCAAACAAAGGTTTACATTGAACTTCTATTCTTTTTGTTTTTTCACCAATATATGTTTGCACATCTTCTCATTTATTATATTCTTCTTTGAAACTATGAATTTGCTATGTATCTGGGTCATATGCTGTATTGAGGTTTTCATTTTTGAAAGAAAGAAGAGATCATGTTTAATCATGCATTTGTATTTTGTAGGAGATTTGACCAGAAGGAATATTAGCCTTCAATGTGAGTGGAAGACCAGTTGTGAGCTACGTCAGTTATAGAGGTATAGTTTGATCTTAGTGAGACCATATGAGAGTAGCAATTGTGTATGGAATTCTTCATTGTATTGTTCTTTGTTTTCCAGGTTTCCTGTTCCCTGCTGTTCACCTCCTGTCCCTTCCCTCACTTGATCGTCCTAATACTCTGTGATATTACTATCAGAGTTGGGGACATCAGGAGGTGGTTATATGTATGCTTCACCAAGTTTGTGAAGAGTTATCATCTCATTGTTTATGTGAACCCGACAATCCGCTGTTTCGACAGTAATAAAGGTTTCAGTTGCTTTCAGTACCAGCAATTGGTGGAGATTCCCGCATACTCACGCCGTCGAGAATAGTCACCTCCCAACTCCTGTTCAGGAGGAAGGTTGTCACCATCTGTGGCATATTTTGCAGTTAAGGCTGCAATTTTCTTTTTCTAGAAAGGGGCTTTATATTGAGGAGGTATATTCTCCATGTTTATCTTCCTGTCAGATTAGCGATGTGTCTCCCTTTTTGGTTTCACATACTCTTATTGTCTGTGGTCAGATCCCCCTCCTCTGTCATACTGTTAGTCCCAAGATTCCTGAAAGGATGAGGGGAATGTTTATCAGGTGACTGATACCTGTCTGAAGTATTCATTTCAGTGTGGTCGCATAAATCGTATGTTCTTTCAGAGGTCTCTGGGGGTGGAGAACCTCCACGATGTCTACTTTTCTGTTGATAGTGTTTAGATTTATCCCAATGTTTTTTTTGGGAAGCTCACTGGCTGGTCTGGCATCCTTGTCAGAACTAGTGTGGCCAAGTGGTGGTACGAAAGGTCTGATTCCCAATAATGTTACATCCTAAAGATGTGTATACATTAGCAATAATGACAGCCAACTCACATTCGCAGTAAGCTACTGCCACTGTGGCAAGTCGCTGACGAATAGCCAAAGACGCTGCTGCCCCCTTAACATTAGAAAGAATAATTTTGGAGACAATGGGAAAATTATGCACAAGTTTCATACGAAAATCAAGGGAAGGACCTACCCCATGCTCATTGTGTATTTGTTTGAGGACGTTCGGTAGAACTGCCATCGATGGAGTGCCATGACAAAGAGTGTAGATTGTGGCAAAAATAGTCCCCAGGTGTTGCAGTCAGCTAGAGGGGAACCAGTCCAGTTGGTAAGCACATGGTGACAATTCTGTACTTGTCTTGTGGTCCCATTAGAGGAAACACTGCTTCAAGTTGATTATTTGGGTGATCAAAATGGTATTTCTTCAAGATTCGTGGGCCTTTTGTCAATAACAGAATGAACTATTACAAGACTAATGACAGGCCCAAAAGGCTGCTGGGCCAGTCCCTCCAGGCCAATGCTAGATGGACCAGCTAGTAAAACACGTGAAATATATTGTATAAGACATCTATATTGGATGACAAGAATATTGTATATAGTGCAAGTCTTCACTAAATGTTTTATTTCCCAAATCTGGATATAGAGTACAGCCCGCAAGTTTGGGCCATGTGGCCCCTTCAGTACTTAAGTGGCCCAAAGTAGTCCAAAGCATGTGGGGAAGGGTGCCATTAAACCAAGTATGGTTTTCCCAGATGGTAAGAGGAATTTCAAGACATGCATGTGGATGATATAGAACAGGTGCCTGGAACATTGTATATTCATGAAAAGTATTATCAGTAGCGCCAAAAGACGGGAATGTGACTCAGGAATAAAACATTTAAAAGTGGAACGCTGCATTGACCACTATAACAAAAATCCCAGGGGCTCCTGCATTGGCCGCTCCATGTTGTATCAAATGCTGAGTTACTGCCGGGCGGCAATTAACAGCAATAGCATTGGGCTGCACCATAGCTAATTGATAACGGATACCAAGCATAGCACAAATAGGCTATAAACCTTTTAATATTCAAGATTGAAAAACCAACATAACTAGGTAGTCTGTAAAAACTGCATAAGACAAATTATTAACATCACAGACATCTCCGATAAAAGGTGCAAAGGTATTGTGGATAAGCAAAAGCACTACTCAGGGTAAGTACCTTACCAATACATTGGTGGTGCCATGTTGTAGGGATTCTGCTCAGGAACAGAACTATGATTTGGACCATAAAACATCGGCATGTAGGGACCCAGTAGTAATACCACCTGAGTATCTATGAGCCTGAGTCTGACTAGCTATAATACCTCCTAACCTTACCATAGAAATAAGTCCATTTGCAACCCAGAACACATCACTCTAGACCCTCTCAGATATTACAGTAACAGGACACACCCTTTAGCTCTCTCTCTCTTTCGTACTCATCCACAATAAAATAAACAAAATACACAAAGGAAGTTTAAAATATTTATTCAAACTATTGTGTCCTAGAATGCAGTATTCGTGCCACAGTTAGAAAGCAAATGTATATCAAAAATACTGTTAGCGTGGCTATTGAACCATATAATATAACAAGCCCTGTCATTGTATGAGACAGATTAGCCTAAACCCCCCTTTCTTCTTAAGCTAAATTATTATACATCAAAGATCTCTGGGATTAGTGGTGGACCCCTTTCCTTATCATACACAGATGGATACTCTACATCTCAACTACCATAGTGATCTTGTCTGAGAACTTTTGCTCCATGTGTTTTACCCTCTTGGACTCAGTTATATGACAAGCATTGTGTCCTCATAAAGAGCAGCTGTGTTCTCGTGTTAGGTCTAGGTGTTAGTTCCTGACCAGAGAAAACAACAAAGGACGTTGTTGTTTGACCCTTAATGGATATTTACACAAAATCCCGGGAAAAAGAACAGAACACAAAATCATCTCCAGGTTCTGTGTGAAAGTACAGTGTGGTGCAAAGCAAGTGTGTTCATATATTAATGTGTGCACATGAAAATGCAGCTTGCTGCATGCACAAATAGGCTATATTAAGGAAAACTATAACCGGCCATGCAGGAAACGCATGGCAATGGGACAACCATTGCGAGGAAGCAAAAATAAAGGCATAATCCTGACAATCAGGAAAAGGGCCAGCGGAAGACTTTCAAAAATTCTTTCAAGGGCAGAGTGTATGAATTATGAAATAACTCTAAAGACTGTCTGGAAGATACTAACCAACCCAGAGCCAATTGTTTTGAAAAAGTACTCTACGCCTGCAAGTACTAGACATGGTAAAAATGTGGTACACAAGCTCTGCAAAATTTATTGCGAAATTAGTGCAGAGTAACAAAGGTATCTCAGAAGAAGACCTTGCGGCTTGGAGATCAAACGTCTCTTTTACAGATGTTAAGGCCACATTCTTGTGGAACAATAGGGCTTTCAGTCAGCTCAAAGCATCAAGATGCACATTCAAAAGTTTTATCGAAGGCCAAAGCGTCACTTCAGAAAATGTGCGGGCAGGTGAAAACAGTACTTGTGTGCAACAGGTCATGACTGCAGAAACTGTTTGCAGATATGCAATTCCCGGTTTCATGCCCTAGCCACCCTGATCGTCCAACATCCAACTGATCCTTTTCAAGAGCAATCCGAAAGCCGTACAGATCACTGCAGCTGCAGACCCCCTCAGATAGCAGGATAAATTGGCACTTGACACATTACATGCAACTTAATGCAAAACCTCCCTAACACATCAAGGAATGCCCTAAAGTATTCTCACAGTCAGTCCAGTTGAGAAAGACTACAGTTTCACCATTCCTACAGTGATATCTGAGCCCCTTTGTTTTCCTGCTGGGCATTTGGTTACACAGACTGCTGCTTCTTCCACGGACCTTCCTTGCTGTTCTTGAGCCCACGCCTCGCGGCCCCCGCTTCGCGGGAGCCGCTCGTGAAGTGACTCGAGCCTGCCACATACATCGAGGCCACCGGCGGGACTGCGAGGACCAGCCTGCAGTGCGGCTGGTCATCTGCCGCAGCTGGTCCTCTTCCCGCCCACGCCTCCTGCCTGATAAAAATCTAGTGGAGCAAGCGCCATACGGAGCCCCTTTGTTTTCCTGCTGGGCATTTGGTTACACAGACTGCTGCTTCTTCCACGGACCTTCCTTGCTGTTCTTGAGCCCACGCCTGGCGGCCCCTGCTTCGCGGGAGCCGCTCGTGAAGAGACTCGAGCCTGCCACATACATCGAGGCTACCGGCGGGACTGCGAGGACCAGCTTGCAGTGCGGCTGGTCATCTGCCGCAGCTGGTCCTCTTCCCGCCCCTGCCTCCTGCCTGATTAAAAGACAGTCCAGATCACGCGCACGCGGACCGCGCGCGGGACACAGCCTGGGGCTAAGCCCGGGCAAAGGGCAGGCCCTCTGTGGCCCTCCGAGGCCTGTAGGGACTGGACTGGGCCTGGTTCCTTGATTCTCCTTTCTTCTAAAGACTTCGGTATAGCAAGTATTCCCCTACTGTTGCGCCGTAATATTGATCCTTTTATTGGCATTTTTTTGTTTGTTTTTTGTGGGTCTTAGTAACACTGAGTACTCTGTTTTCCTGTCTTCAATTTTGTTAGTAATTTGATTGTATTTTATCGGTAGCGGCTTCCTTTTGTTAAAGGCTATGTCTACCCGTGAGACCCGAAGCAAGGCTGCGGCGGGTGCTAAAAAATTGGCAGGTACACTGGATAATTTTATCCTTCGTACAAATTCCCTAATTGACTAGGGAATAGTGCTTATGGAAAGAAGGGTCTCACAGGACATCGCGCTAGCTAAAAGGTCATCACTAGGTAATATAGCCTCTGCGCCCACCCCAATCAAAGCTCTAAGCAATTCTGAACCCTACCCTATGCAGGTCGATGCTATGATACACACTGCCACCAGTACCCATTCAGTTCTTCTGGACCCACCCCCCTGATCTCTTTAACACCAGCCTCTTTGGATAATAATTTAGTATCTATACCAGCTGTTGCTCACCATGTGAACACCGATACCCAAAGGGGTATATTGGAAGGTGCAAAACCCAAATCCAAACGATTAACTTCTAAGGTCAATGGTGACAACACAACCAAACAAGACACGGTAGGATGTCGTAGTGATGTGGCTAGCGCCACTGGCAGCATCGAGGCGGGGAAGGATCATCTGGGTCACAATACAGGAAGAGAAAAGGCACATTATGTGTCCCACCCTTTACCTATTGGTATCCCAGATTATACAGCTTCGAATAGCAGCCTGGACAGTATTCTGGATGATAGTAGCCTTGATGAAACTTCAGAGGATTCAGAGGATAAGAATGGTCTATTCATAAGTTCCCTATCTGATCTTATCAAGTCTCTACTTTCGCCCTTGGAGGCTAGACTCCAGGGCATAGAACATCAACTGCAGGCTCTTCATCAGGAATTAAAATTCCGAAATAGTAACCACGTCCAAAGGGTACCTAATGTATCGGCTCCTGCTTGTAGTCTCCCGCCTTCGATTGACAATCATCCTGTAGGGGAAAACCCTACCCCCAAGACCCGCCCCCCCAAAACTCCTACTTCCAAGGGTAATAAAGTTTGCGTTAAACAGCCAGCCACAAACGCGCATACTAAACCCCAGAAGGTAGCTGGCCCTATTATTCCAGCCCCCAAACCCTCTTTATCCCATCCCGAGAAACCCAAGATACGTCGGAACATTAGCCTACCACCTGACGCCTGTCCCTATGTGATAGTCTTAACAGGTGTCCCTTAGCTAGCCCCTGCAACCTACGAATCTTTCTGGGCACTTAAAAATAAAGTATGTCACTGGCTAGACAGAAATATTCCTCCTCCTCCTAACATTAACAACAAAATACTTATGGTAGAGAGAGCACCATGGGTGGGTGAGAATAAGAAAAGCCTACAGGGGGATTGTGTTGTGGTCACATTTGAGGATCCACGATTGGTGGAGCATATTTTCTCTGGGCCCCCATGTAATAACAACTCCACGATTATGGTTAAACCCATGTCATATTTCTACATGCCCACGGAACATCATGATAATAGGTGGAGCTGGTTGAGGGTTTCTACTCATATGGGGGGGGGGGGTGAGGTGTGAGCCTTTGAGGGATCAGAATACATTCAACTGGGGTGGGGGCGATGACGGAGGTTGGAATATAGTACGAAGAAGAGCAGGGAGGCCTACTCCAGGGGATAACCAGTTTAATGAGGAATGGCATGGTCCGCAGCTTAATTATCCTCTAATCCCCTGTTACAATCGTTACAGTGGATTGGAAGCAGTGGATTGACTTCCAACTCAGTCTCCTAGAAAAATCGGATTGAGGGAGGTGGCAGTTGCCCAAGAGGATGGAAATGAAATCGGCAGGGACGGTTTAGCCAGTTTGGGGACCATTAGTCCTAGTTTAGGAGAAAAGGAACCTAGTACTCCAGTCACAATTAAGGAATTAACTGTATCCCCTATCTCAATTAATATTCTGTCTTGGAATATAGCAGGGCTAAAAAAAAATCTTGCTAACCCTGATTGGAACGATTTTATTAACACATTTCACATATGTATGTTCCAAGAAACCTGGTCCCTGACCCCGCAATATAAAAATGGGTACTCAACTTATTTTATTCCAGCAGTTACGGCGGGGAAAGGTCGCCCCTCAGGCGGCCTGCATATTTGGGTTAAGGTGAATTTGAATTGTGTCGTTACCACCCACAAAGTCCACTCCAACGACATTTTGCATATTTCCCTAAAAAGCCCGTCTGGGGGTATCATCTTTGAACTCTTTTGTGTCTATGCAAGAGGCTTACAGGGTGGTTTAATCTCGCCCACAATAGAGTTGCTAGATGAGAGGTTATCAGATCTTCCTACTAGGTCCAAAATACTAGTGGGGGGGATTTTAACTGCACATTTGAACCCCTGGATGATGAAGAGGTATTAGGTTTTAGTTCAGAGGACTGGAGGCAGACTATACCTCCCTTAGTCCTTGCCCCCATCAAGAAATGGACAGCCAGAGACATCCAGCTGAATGCTCTGGCCCTAGAACTTAATTTACGCGCTCTTAATGGGCGGACCGTCTCAGATCGCCATGGGGCAATGACTTATAATAGGATACAATGCCGGTCTCATATCGATTATATTTTCCTGGACATTCAATCTTGGGCAAGACTAGTCGACATGGAGGTTAGGCAATCATCAGACAGTGATCACAACCCATTATGCATGGAAATCCACTGGACAAATAGGATCGGCAAAAGTGGAAGTATAGAGATGACCACTAAAGAGGTTTTTCCTTCCAATTGTAATCGGAAGTTAAAATGGAATGTGGTTAGGTGTGAAGAGGGGAAACTTAATAGCATTAAAGAGCTAGTTTTAGCTGAAACATGCAGCCTTGCAGCCGTTGCCTTAACAGTGCCTCACCCCACCGGTTCAAACTTGCCAGTCTTGTACAAGAACCTAACAGATAAAATAGGAGAGTTTTTCCATAAGAGGCCACAGAGGATATCCATGTCAAACCGAAAACCCCCTAAGGGTAACCCCTGGTACACGGCAAATTGTAGAGGAAAGAGGAAGGCTATCACGCTAGCTATAAAAAGCAAGGATCCCAAAGCAGTGAGATTTATCAGAAAGGAGTATCACCGAAGCATAACCTCAGCTAAGAAGGATTGGGAGGAGGAGCATTGGCAGCAACTTAAGGCTGCAGCCTGTGGGAAAAACTCTATTTTGTTTTGGAAGCTGATCAACGCCCTTGATAGAAGGGGGGCAGAGCCGATTTTAAATCACATAAATGAACACCAATGGTATTCCCATTTTTTAAAATTGTACAGCGAGGATAGTGCTGAAGGTCAAATAACATCTCCAGCTATGGAATTTCAGAGCGAGCCTAGCATGGAGATAGGAAGCAAGGAAGAGCCATTCTCCCCGCGGGAAGTCCAAGATGCCATTCTAAAAATATTACCAGGGAAGGCGGCCAGCCCAGATGGCCTGCCGGGGGATTTACTACTGCATGACCCCAAAATATGGGCAGACCTTATAGCCTGTTTAATGAACCTAATCCAGCATGGCCACCCTGTCCCTGATTCCTGGAAGGGTGCGGAGGTTATCACTATATACAAGAAAGGTGATAGAGAGGACCCAGCCAACTACAGACCAATAAGTTTAATCGATACCATCCAAAAGGTAGTTGGCAGGGTCATCATAAACCAAATAGAGACGTGGCTAATAGACGATGGTATTTTGACCCACTTCCAGGTCGGGATTCAGGCGTAACGTTGGTGCGATGGACCAGGTATTTCGGTTCTGTGCAGTCTATTGGAAGTCAGTGTCCATTACTAAGGGTAACCTGTACTTGGCTTTCATAGACTTGAAAACAGCATTTAATGTTATTCCATGTGCCAAACTTTGGGGGATCCTACTGGACATGGGTTTCCCTAGTTATTTGTTGCAGTTTGTCATCAAGCTCCACGATGACAACTATGCAAGGATTCGGTGGGGGTGTCAGGGCCAATTGACAGGGAGGGTACCAGTTAATAGAGGGGTGCGGCGGGGATGTGTGACGGCTCCGACACTGTTCTCCCTCTTTATAAATGGGGTGGTGGACCATTTGAGGGAGGACCCTGCGGATGCCCCCGTCCTTGCCGGGGAAAAACCCCCCACACTCCTCTTTGCGGATGATACCCTCCTGATGTCTAAGACCCCCAAGGGTCTGCAAAAATTGCTCGACTGTTTCAGCGCTTTTTGTAAAGACCGTGGGCTAACGGTTAACACCACGAAAACGTAGCTGATGGTATTATCAGCTAAAAGAAATCCTAGGAAACCTTATCTCTACCCTGAATGGGTCCTCTCTAGAGGTAGTGGACGAATTCGACTACCTTGGGGTCAGGCTCAGTAATAACATGAGCTGGGACTCCCATATATCAAAAATGGTCCTAAATCTTAAAAGGGTCTCTGGAGCCATACTAAAGAACCAGCGCCTCTCTATCAGCAGACCAATAGCCCCTGCCCTGGCAGTTAACGAGGGGAAATCTTTAGCCTCAGCAGTTTATGGCTCTGAATTGTGGGGTGCTGAGAACACTAAGGCATTGGTAACTGCAGTGAATAAGTTTATGAGAGACATAGTTTCGCTTCCATCCTCGACCCCTTTGAAACCACTATTCCTTGATATGGGTAAAAGATCAATTTCAGAAATAGTTCAACTCCGCCCTTTGCTCTTCTGGGTGCGCCTTAGAAGGACCCCGGAATTAGCAAAATATGCTCTAGTGTTGGACGAGTTAATTACTTTGAATGTATCCAACAAAATAAAGTGTCTTAATAATCTAAAGAAGCTGGTGGAGTCTATAGGTCTGGCTGAGTCTTGGGCCTCACAGTCCCCTCCCATCAAACAAATTGTTAAAAAAACTATATTGGGATTGGGCAGAGGCCAAGGACCTCAATAACACAACCTGGGGACCTTTAACGAATAACTCTCTTGAACATAAACTTACCAGAAAGTTAGAACCATTCTTGGACTTCATCCAGACTCCTCGAGATAGAACTTTGTTCCTGAAATTAAGATACGGTACCCTCCCCCTCAAAAAATTTACGGAAGGGTGGAAGGTCAGGAGGGTGCATGACTCAAAATGCCCAGGTTGTCCTTGTCTGGAAGAATCCCTTGGCCACTTTTTGTTTGCATGTAATGCCTATAAGCAGGTTAGAGCAAAATGGTTGAAACCAGTGTGTAGGGAGCTGGGAGTTAGGGATCATAGATCAGCTCTGCGCATTATTTTAACCAACACTACCTGTATGTACATTGTTTGTGGAGTCGCCAAGTATTTGGCTAATGCTTGGTTTATCCGGTCAAGGCTGCTATCCAATGTCTGTCCAGATCTGCACCTAGAATGAATTTTTTAATTCTGCGTAGTCCCTCCTCTATTTTTTAAATTGTTTGTGGTGATGATTTTTTTTAATGAAACTGCAGTAATACTGGGTAAATTGTCTTATGTATTGTTTTTTATGTCTGTACTTTTATGATATATTTATCGAATAAAGTATTACAACACAAGATATCTAAAAGGTAAGGTCCCTGACTGTACACATATCCTTTTCCTACCACTTCTTATCTGCCTACTTGATAGTCTTGTAAACAGTTTTGGAAGTGAAATGTCAAAATTGGCAGAACAATAAAACTGTGGATAATCCAATCCACTGAAGATATTTCTGCAACAGTGAATGGTAACTGCTTCAACTTCTCTACAAGTAAACTTGTGTACATCACATCCTTTCAAGATGATGGTTTGATGTTTTGTTAGATTGCAATTTAACAACAAGCTAGTGGCATTAAGGTGTTGCCATCGTGCCTGACCGGCACGAAGTGTCTGAAGAGTCCAATTTAATAACAATCGATCTAAGCTGTAACTTCCCATGTTGGAAAGTGGACCTTCTATTTCCGTATGATGTCTATTGCAGATGACATATTATTACCTAGAGAGTATATCCTAGTGGACAATGTGTCATACCATTATCAACTATTGCTAGAGCTCTTTTTAAATTTGTCAGGTCATTTTCTCACAGTCTCTCAGCAACTTCCTACTGTGAAAACTTTCACATTTTGTACATACTTTTGAACTGGTTTTCGAGTACCCAGTAAAAATCCTGTTATCTGATGTCATCGGAACAATGAGACAATGAGACAATGCTGAGGGTTTTAGCCAATCTAGACATAACGTCTCAAGACTGTAAGTAATTACCATCCCTGAGTGTTGTGATTGTGCCCAACGTAAGTCGGGACTGCTGATCTTAAACCCTTTGGTGTCACCTAGGAAATGTGCATGGCTTCTGTTAGTATTCATCCCCCCTGATTGGGCCCTGAAGAATGAAATGCTTGCTTATACAGACCTTTCCACCAAGAGCGTTGCTGCAATAGTGAAATTGTAGCTGCCACCCCTGTGTATGCAGATGCTAGGGTCTCATGTGCTGCTAGGATTAAATCTAACCTGCAATCTGAATTTGGTATTATGTTATCCCCACACCGGGAATAAGAGCAAATGGGCACTTTACTTGTATGAGTACTTTGCTGTAAAGCCTTTTGTTAAGTGTTTGCCATCATAATGTCTCTATCTATGCTCGTACTGATATGAGTAAACGCAGTGACAGCAGCAGTTTGCACTGTTGCTTTTGCTGCTTCATCTGCCATGGAATTCCCTACAACTTGTTTTCTTACACACTGATGACTCAAGGTATGAATTACATGAGTCCGTGGCAAGCATTCTTTCAGCTTAGCCACTAGTCCCTAAAGGGTTTTGACATTCTTGTGTACCCTTTGGAATCTCTGAATCCATTCTGGCTCCAGTAGTGTACATACTCATTGTAAAACTGAACACAATAATACGATTCACACACTGGGATCCATATTCTCTAGTGCCAGAATCAGAGCTCTGAGTTCTGCCAGATGTACTGTGCAATCACCCAGTGACTGCTTCCTACCCTTAACATCTGTGCACGCTGCTGAGTATTGCAGTTTGGCTCCTACAGCAGGCTGTTCCGAGCCATCAGTATAGATGACGTAATAATACTGATCAAGAGAAATGACTTCCTTAGGCAGAGGTTATTCATTTTTATATTGCAGCTGTGTAAAGTTAGAACTGTAGTCTACATTTGTTGTGGTGAGCGAGTTGGGCCACTGTATCCATCATGCATTTAAAGCTGTAGCATTAGGAATGCTGGCCTTGGTGCCAGCCTCAAGGACTGGAACCGGAGTCATGTCAAATATTCTTTTCCCCTGAGTCAATACTCTCTCTCACCACAGAAGACTGTAACACCATCAACTTTTCTGTTGGTGCAAAAAACATCTATGCAGTGGTTTATAAATATGATTTATATGCAAATGGTATAGTGCCACCTACATTGAATGTAATATAGATAGACCCCGATTACCCCACAATCATACGGATCACCAGCTTTGTTGGGTTAACACTTGTGTGTAAGTGTTTCAGTGAAAGTGATGCGTATGAAGAAGAATAAGAGGCATGTATGAATGTAGGTGATTGTGAGTCTGGATTTGTTTATAAGGTTGGTATGTGTAAATAATGTATAAATTGTGTCACACTAAATGATTAGTATATACTGTATTTTGTGAAACTATGTATACAGTCTTCTCATTGTAAATCGTGTATTTTGAAACTGGGGACGGATTTATCTATGTCTTAGAGTTTACATATAAAAATATTTCCTTTTTTATACAAAAAATAAATATATAAAATAAAACAAGGTCTAATGAAATATGTGATCTTTGTGTAGCGTAACATTTTTTGATGTACCCCGTATGTGAGCTTTCTGAAAGCCATATGTAAAAGAAATATAGGTCAAGAGGGATACTATCGTTGTATAGTTTTGATTGTTCAGCATATTAACAATCCAAATGGTCGTAGGCAAGATAAATGCTATGGTGTAACTGCACACTCTTGGGTTAAGCATGCACTGTACAGCAAGTAACTCACCAGTGATTGTGGCCCTGCCCGATACCAAACACAAGGCAGACCAGCATATGTTCAATCAGATTGTAAACATAAGATTCTTCAAGAGACCAGCCATGCCCCCATCTTGCCTCTAGGGGAGAGCAGCCGGATTTCCAGAATCCTGAAGTACATAAGACAAGATGGGACCCAGAGACCCATTGGGCTGCTAGTATCTCTATTGAAGGAGGATTCTGCATTTTGGGAAACAGAAAACGGAATGGCAGTTACATACTCTACACAAGCCTCCACAGCATTTTTACTGATGCAATACTATGGGTAACAAGAGTAAGAGTGGGTGATAAATTCTGCTCTGCTGGCGGATTTCGCAGAGTTTTGCCCACTTTACATTATGCTTGGAATGCGGAACTCTGGCAAAACTCCACCAACCGCCGCTTGGCCAAGTTTTTTCCCGCGCGTGTCTCACCAACCTTAAGTCAACCAGCGAGAAGTGGCATCCCCTAGCGTAACTTTGGGGCACTAGGACTGCACCCGGTGAGATTTTCTCAACGTGGGCTGTCGCAGACAGTCACAACTGTTTGGAGTGAGAATTCTGTCACTCAAAAGAAAATCTACTTGAGTAGAAGCAAAGAAGCAGCAACCTGCAGCAGGTGGTGTAGTACGCACTTATTTTTCAGTATAGAACAAGCTCCCGGCGCTAAAAATCCTGTGCCGATTCCTACTGTTTGTGGAACTTCCGGGAATATCACTGAGTTTTTGTGTAACTCAACGTAATTCCGCAAAGTGAAACTACTGGATTTCTCCCATCCATAAAAAGGAGCTAAACTCTTTCCAAGCATTTGTTTTCCCTGGGGCTTTGGTGGCTAGCACGGGGAAGGTGCAAGGTCGAGCTTCCAAGTGGATTTATGGAATACCTTCATGTACCAGAAACTCCTCAGTGCACTTGGAGTTCGTCATGAAAAAACAAACTTTTGAAATTAGACCGACGTCATCAGTTATTACCACACAACATATTAATCCCGGCCCCAAATGCAGGGAAAGATGGACTGATGGGCCTATTCACAGTCAGAAAGAATCCTTGGTCAGACTACTTGACTGAAGCGTGCGCAAAATTGAACCAGGCTGGGGAAAATTGGGAACACACCTAAATCTGCCCTGAAAAAACAAAGGGGCATATTTATGAGTTCTGGCGTATCTCTGCAAATCAACAGGGATGCGCCAGAACTGATGCGTCACGCAATTCCCTCCTTGCGGCACCAAAGATGCGCCGCATTTACAATGCCGTGCACCATGGTGGAAGGAAGGGCAGATGCGTGACGCATCTTGTGGTGTACGGGCGGCGCATTGCTGGAGTAGCGTCGCAAGTGCGATGAAACTCCTGCAATGTACAGAGGCCACCCATACATAACGTGGTGCGTCACTCCTTACGCCTGCTTCAAGCAGGCGTAAGGATTTGACGCAGCAGCGTCGTAAAACTGACTCAGTGAAATCTTGTAGATTTCACTGCGTCAGTTTTACGGGGCTTTCCTACGAGGGAACGCCCACCCTGCGACAGAACGCCCACATGAAACCTCACGCAGGTTTCATGTGGCGCAGGGCTTTACAACGTGACTCATCAGCCTAGATGCGTCAGGTTGTAAATAGGTCGCAGGGATGCGATAAGTTTCCGCGCCGTTGCGTCACGCAACGGCGGCGTAAACGTGGCGCAAGTCCGACATAAATCTGCCCTAAAGAATGCTTTTGTCGAGTCAGGAAAATATTAAAACGACAGAAGAATCTAATTGCAATATCAGCATATATTAAAATCATACAGGAATAATCCCTTCCTGCCATACTTGAATAGAGCCTTAGGGAAGTGAACGCACAAGTGAATCCTCTATGCAAAACTTATGGTGTTCCCAATTAAGGAAAAAATGGAAGTTGGAAGTCCCTTGCCAATGCCGCTTCATGCAGATTATGTCACACAAGAGAGGAAACCCTAAATCACCTATTGTGTATCTCCCGCCTCTTTTAAACGCGCAACACACTTTAATAAATCCAGTATTTTTAATTAACGTGGTGCGCACATGTGGGAAAACAACATAATTACTCTACTGTAAGGATACCCGGCAGAGCTGGCAAGATTTGGGAAATGCATTCCTATCACCCAAAGACTGTTAGCTGTTTAATCTACATAAAACTACGGAATCGCACACTAATTATAAAGCTGAAGTGTATCCTAGGAAGACAAATTGTACAGCAAAGTCTGGTCCCGGCATAAGAGGCCGTCTTCCACTTACAGTAGCACAATGCACTTTTCTGATGGGACTCCAGTCTTGCAAAGAGGCTTTTTATGATCACTCATAAGGCTATCTCATGTAGTGAGCTGCACACGGTCCCTTACAACTCAAGGCGCCCCACAAGAAGACACTGTGCAGTACAAATGAATGAATGGGGAAAACGAGCAGCTTACTCATAATATGGTTTTATGTAATCTCTGTCATCCAGTCTGCACCTTTTTTAGCTAACAATTTTTATCCATGATACACTATCTGAATATTTCAATAGAACAATGTGGTGCATTTGCATGAGATTTTGACAGTTTTTATGGAATTTACTCATGAAGAGGACCAAAAATAGGAATCCTTGCACTCCGTGCCATTTATTCTTAGTCTTAAATAAACTCTTGGTACTGTTAGAATGCATTCTTGGTTCTACACACTCATGTGATATAATCAAGGCAGGCCTATGCATCTTAGTAGTGCTTAATGTATTGTTTTAGTATGCACTCTGTCACTGGGTGGCACAACTGGATGTAGTTGGCAGTTTGGCTTTCAGTAATCCTCTTAGACAGACAATGGAGAGCTTAGGTGGGCCAAGATGGTTCTTCACAGGCAGGATGGGAGGGATGAGCTGCACACAGCCCTACTTACACTTCAATAGGTTGTGCCTTACCTCAACACAAATGGTTACCCCCATTAGTCAGTTGCAGCGGGTGCAGGTAAGAAAGGTAAAAACAACTAAATAAAAGCACTTACCTCGCATTAGGTGATGCGGTGAGTTCAAGGTAAGTGGTTTTATCTATTTTATATTTTTTCCCTATTCTGTTATTTGTTGACTGACCCCGCCCCACCCCACCACTCTTACCTGCACTGGCCACTAATGTGTGGCGTTAGTCTGGAGCCTGGGCAGGAAAGGCAGGACACCCGAGCACCTCGGAATCAGACGCTCCAGCCCACTTTACCCAATTCAAAGGATGGTTCAGGTATAAATATTGGAACACAGACTCCAACTCTTTAATACACTTCTGGCCCTATAGAAATACTGCCAGGAAGAAGGACTGCTGGGCTGCAGAAAGGACTGCCACTCTGCTGGACTGCTGCCCTGCTGGACTATTGCCTTGCTGTACTGCTGCCTTTCTGGGTTGTTGCCCTGCTGCCCTGCTGTCTTGCTTGAGTCAAAGGTATTTGGACTAGCACCTGAGTCCAAGACTCCCAGAGTGACTCCAAGGGCTAGTCAGTTGGTCTCCTGTTTAGAACCACAGTGACATAACAGGCTCCCAACCACCTGTGCAAACACCCAGATCCAGCTGGAGAAAGCCCCTGAGCCGTAAGTCCTGGACCATTGGTGTGCCCTCCGAGAGGCAGAATTGAAGTTTTGTGAGTCTTTGTGACAGCATAAAAGGCCTTTTGGTGCCAAAACCCTGTCACTCACACACCATCAGCGCAAAGTTCTCGCTACAGCATTTCCTGCTCGAGGGGAGTGCCACCGTGAAGCCCTGTTCTGCCCGCTCATGACGACAACAGGATCTTTGCACTATGGGAAAGACGCTCCATGATGCCAGGTCTGCTCTTTGTGCTACATTGACATTTGTCTGTGACGCTTCTCTACTCTTTGCAGCTCCATCCACAGTGAACGGGACTCAGAACTGGATAGAGAAGGTAACATTTCAGCGGCACCAACCTGCTCCCTGTATACAACCCGCTCTCCATTGCAATCGGCCTGAGCTTGTCACTTTCTCCCAGTCTCCCATGACCAGATAGCCATGGGAGGCGGCTTGGCCTTTTTGATGCTGTTTTCATTTTCATCTTCAGAATTACACATCTCTGTTTCTACTGATTGGATTTTTGTCATTTTGGTCTTTTGTGATTAAACTTTACTCTATTTTTCAAAATTGGTGTGGGAGTTTTCTTGTGTTGTGTTTTCACTCTATTGCTGTTTGAAGAACTGCATAAATACTTTGCACATTACCTCTAAATTAAGCCTGACTGCTCGGTGTTAGGCTACCAGAGGGTTGAGCACAGGTTAATTTGGGGTTTGCTTGTGCCTCACCCTGAGAAGGACTATGGTTGCTGCTTGAGTAGGCTTTCACCCCACTCAACCAGTAACCCAATTTCTCACTAACATTTACGAAATTGCACGCAGTTGAACACAAACGTACGTGGGGCAATACTCTTCACTAAGAGCTTGCATGCTCTTTAATTGCATGGCCCAGGTTTCCCAACTCTCCCGTCTCCTACCTCTGCTGGCACCCAAGAGACAGTTCTGTGAGCATTTACCCTATCAGGAGAAAGGACAGAGTTTGAGGTAGACCCTTTTGTATATTCCAATTTCTGATAGGGTAAAAAGAGTGCATGATTGACAAGTCTTGAAGCTCTACTGTCTGACATACGGCACTGCCTAAAGTTAGTGCAGTATGTCAGATATGTATTGTGGTTGTATGAGGCTAGGCTGTAACAGCTACCACCAGACACATGCACCAGCCAGTAGAGATCTCTTCTGCTGCCAACATGTTACAGATTTAACATACATGAGATTGTATGTTTTCAAGTAAAAGAGGAAAAACCTACCAACCAGCTCTAGGTGAAACTCTTTAACTGAACAGCCAATCCCAGCCTAGATGCAACCATAAAAGCAGAGCTGCCACAAATAAACCGTTTCAGACCTTTCAACATGTCACTGAATGTGTTTGTTGGTTTGCCCCTTGCCAGGCGATGGGACGATTTAAAGAGGAGCAGAATAGAGAGGACTTTTAGACAAAGGATAAACCTCTTTGGGATGTACTGCCAAGATGTCAAGGCCTGATACTGTTTTTCCCTGAAATAATCTTGAAGATGGATGTGAGTGGGAGCAGGATCTTCACCCTGTGATTATCTAGGCATTACTTATTTCCCATCCAAAGACTCCCTGAAACAGAGTAATGGCCAATGAATCATGAAAAGCTACTTGTGTCAAATTACCAAATGATTTGGTTAACTTCAAGCCCACCTCTGGGTTTGGCCATTTCTGGGACCAGGTATCTGTTACACTGCACAGGAAGTTATATTTTCATTTTCGAGTTGGCAGCCTTCTGCTGAGAATGTTCAATTCCAACTGGGCCAGTGTGGAATCCTCTACATGTCAGGTCGGCATCCCTCTAGAGGAGAGCATGCCAGATATGTTCTTCATGTGCCCAGCCTATGCCTCCCCCCGCAGAAACTGGTTAGCTCCAATAGGCAGGCTGTTGGGTGTACGCAGACATTCTGTTGCCCTTCTCATGATTAGGAAGGCTGTTGGGTGTACGCAGACATTCTGTTGCCCTTCTTATGATTAGGGCAGACTGCCATCTTATTTTTGCTATCTGTGTTGCTAAGTTCTTGGGTGCTATGTGGGTACTTAGGTGAAATCTTCATTCTCCTCCTCCATTTGCATGATGATGTATGTAATACTCATTAGGCATCCTTTTGATGTATAATTATGATACTTTCCTCCGTAAAGTTATTGCAATTATGCACATAATCTCATAAGTATCTCTTACATCTTTTAGATTGCTGATAATTTTAGTGTATGGCTTATATTTATGCTTTCATCAACTGTGACTGTTCTTTGTCCAAATTGTATTTTTATGTAGTTATTACTTGTTCTTATTTGTCTATACTTTTATTTTATTGCCCCGGGGGCCACAATAAAGTACTTTGAACTGAACTGACACAGAATGTACCATTCCTTACATCATGTAATGTACATATGCAAGAGGGACATGTACAAATATTCCCTCATTTTCCTTCTCAGGTAATGCTGCATATGCACTCTCCCCTCATCTCCTCACACCATTCAGACATGAAACCACTGTACCTCAGCGGAGATACAATAGGGCACACATACATACATGAGCGAAAATAGAGTTTGGTCTCCTGAAGGCACATTTAAAATGTCTTGACCATACGGTGGGGTGCTGCTGTACTCTCCTGAAGCTGTGTGCAAGATAATAGTAGCCTGTTGTGTCTTGCACAACATTGCATTAAATGATGGCTTCCACATACTCTGGATCCTCAGCTAGGTCTGAATCCAGACTACCGGGACATTGTGCAAAACAGAAGGTAGGGTATGCAGGTGTGTGACCAGCTGGTTGACAATTATTTCTCCTGAACAACCTGTTGTGCTATGGCCTTCATCTTGTTTGCAATCTGTTCTCAATGATGGTCAGTCAGTCAGTCAGTCATTTGCTCTTTCTACAGCCAATGTAGGCCATAAAACACATGTAAACACAAGTGGTTAAAATCTTATGACAACAATACATACAAACATGTCTTATAACTGTAGAAACAAGTATACAAACACAAATGTGATGCCTGATAAGAACGTATACAAATTTGTTTCTTACATAAATAGGAGACATCCCATAATATTATATTCAAAATAAAATTTAAAAATAAGCGTCTCAAAAGATAGACAAAAACAGTGTAGGGGCTCATCCTAATAAAAACCTGTCAACAAAAACCTCTTTTTTAATGTCCGCTATGATAGCAGGAATTGCCCATCACTCCTCCTAATACCATTGGTTTGTTTGCGTTAGTTAAAAAGTAACTGTTTAAAAATATCCAATATGGCACTTAACATGACAGTAACATACATCATATGAAGTGCAAGTGCATCATTACATTACCAATGTTCATAAAATACTAATAAAAGGGTGTTTCCCCATGCTAGCCATAATTGTCACAATCTATTTGAGCTAAAGATGGCCTCTAGTCAGTAAATAACTTTATCCTGTCTCACTGCTCTGGCGAGAGTTTGCAACCCCAAAGCAGACTATGGAGGAAGACAGCATTTGTAAGAACATTAAGGCTGGTCTTACGTGAGCAAATTCTTTGTTTTACCAGCAGAATGATATATCTGGACCATAGTAACTGATAAAAGTCACAGAACATAAAAATGTAAAATGTCTTGTTCAGAAAAATGATCACAGGGGCACGGTTTTAAATCGCCTGACTTAAAAAAATCCTTCGGGTAAGCTAAAAACCAATGAATTAGGTTAAACCAGAGTCTTGTTAGTAAAAACGGTGGTGGGCATTGGTAACAGATAACAGGTAATGTTCTGTCTGGAGACATGTTTTCAACAAAATATATTGCCTTACTGTGGGCTTTAAGTTATGTTATGTTATGTTATGTTATGTTATGTTAAGCTACATTTATAAAGCGCACTGACACCAGAGGTCTCCTGGCGCTCAGATTGGGATTGTGGGTGATGGCAGAGGGCTAGTGGGAGTTCGAGAAGAGCCAGGTCTTTAAGCTCTTTCTGAAGCTCAGCAGGGTGTCAGAGGTTTTGATTTGTAAGTGGAGGGAGTTCCACAGTTTGGGTGCCAGATAGCTGAATCTGCGGCCACCCAGTTTCTTTAGTTTAACCACCGGAGTGGTGAGGAGGTGGAGATGGGCAGAACGGAGGTTACGGGCAGGGCAGTGCGAGTTGATGAGGGATATCAAAAAGGCCGGGCACTTTGTCTGCCGGGCCTTATAAGTGAGGCAGCCGATTTTAAAAGCCGCCCTTTGTTCGATGGGCAGCCAGTGCAGCTTGAACAGAAGGGGTCTGGCAGATTGCCATTTAGGGGCTTTGCAGATGAGCCTTGCTGCCTGGTTCTGCACCATCTGGAGACGATGGAGCAGGGACTTGGGTGGACCCCAGTGAAGAGAGTTGGAGAAGTCAAGGCGGGAGAGAACAAGGGAAATGACAATTTGCACAAATGCTTCATGGGAGAGCAGGTGGGAGATTTTACAAATTTTTCGTAACTGGAACATACTGGCTGAGAAGATGGCTCCGACATGGGTTTTAAGAGAGAGGTCGGTATCGATGGTAACGCCCAGGCTTTTTACCGAGCTCGACGGGCTAGGAGGAGTACCTAGCTCATTTGGCCAGAAGTGTGGGCCCCAATATGCCGGGCTTGTGCCAGGCAAGATGAGTTCCGTTTTTTCCGGGTTTAATTTGAGCTGGTTGGAAATCATCCATTGTTGGATGTGGATCATCACTGCCTGAAAATCAGATGCAGCATCAGGGGTGTCTAAGGGGAAGATAATCTGCATGTCATCTGCATAGTTAAGGACAGTGCATTTCCAGTTTCTCAGTGAATGGATTAATGGCCGAAGGTATAGGTTAAACAGTAATGGTGAGAGGGAGGAACCCTGAGGGACTCCGCAGGCAGTGGGAACCTGGGTTGCTGTGAAAGGGCCCAGGTGGACTGTTTGCACTCTGCCCGAAAGAAAGGACTTGATGCATTCCCGGGCAGGGCCCTGGATGCCCGCCTGTCCGACACGGTGGAGAAGGATGTCATGGTCCACCGTGTCGAACGCGGTCGATAAATCCAGGAGAACAAGTGCCTGCGGAGACCCTCTGTCGGCATTCTCCCAGAGAGTGTCGAGGACTTTTAGAATGACTGCTTCAGTAGAGTGTGCTGGTCTGAAGCCGGCTTGGTTAGGTTCCAAGAAACCAGAACTCTCTATAAATGCCGACAGGCAGGTGGTCACATAAGTAACTTTGCGTCCTTTCTTCCGCATCGCCACTTAGTTAGAAACACATTTTTATCTCCTGCGTCTCACCTGCCCGTAGTTGTATGGGGTTAGGAAACAAACCTATGCAACCCACACTATTCAGCGACAACTTGATATACCTAAGCCATGGTATATCCAGTGCACAGGTAAGTGATATGTAGGCCTCAATGACACGCTGGTTTAAAATGAGTTCTGGGCTTGATCAAACTCTGAGCCAATGCAGGATGGGTCCTAGGGCAATAAGATCAGTGATATAGCCTAGATCAGCTTCCTCATGAACCACAAATGATGGAGTTCTGGTGGGAACATCGAGGAACCTACAGGAGAAATGTATTTTTGGTCACCTGGAGATCACTTGCATCTTTATACCCGCAGACATCACTTCCATTGGAAGGCACTTCTCACGGTACAACTGTACCATGGTTTGCACTGGTTTAGCCCCAAACCTCTTGGTAAAATCCATAGTTGCTTCTACTGCTCTCATTAAAATACTCATTTTAAGGGATTTTTGTGCCTGCCAGGACCCTCTATAATCAAAGAGTACTCTGAGGTAGGGAAAGGTCATTACTTTAGTAAGTTCTATCCCTTTCCCAAAGAACGTGGACCTAGAGGCCTTCTGACAGCCTATCGTCATTGTATGCAATTTGGTATAATTAGTGGACAGATATAAAGAATCCATGAATTCTATGAAGGCATTCAGGAGGTGTTGTAGGCCCGCAGTGGTCTGCGCAATCAGGCCTGTATCATCTGTGTACAACAGGGCAGGTATAGGTTTGGTACCAACTGTAGGAATGTCCCTACAGGCAGCTGTCAGAGTCTTACCCAATTCATTAATGTAAAGGGTAAATAGCCGGGGGGTCAAAATGCACCCCTACCGTACACCTCCTTGTACTCCCAAAGAGGCGAAAACATACTACCATCCTCATAATGCATCCTCATCATAGCTTGTCAATGATGTTAGTAGGACATTTAACCCGAAGTGGCCAAGAGCATGCCCAGACGTGGGTCCCTTGCTTGCTGTGCCACTGGATTTCAGCTCCTCAGGATCATGAGGGATAATAGCCCGAACCCGGCCCCAGGATCCTTGTTTTTGGTCCAGGGAGCACCAGGCCTGTCAGGTCATGCTGGACTGTTCCCATGAGGAACAGGGTTAAGACTGATTTACATATGGCTGGGTCAAAACTGAGGTGGATTATAGAGCAAATGCACAATGGACTAAACACAGATCTGTGACAGGGGGTAAGTGGTTGAAAAGTTTCAGCACTCATCTTGTTGTGTTTGCCATTTAGCCCTCTGATCACAAATTCCATTCTGCGACTACTTTGTAAGCCATACATATTGTCTGCAAACAACAGCCATTAACAAGAGTCAAAAGATTTGACATGCAGTAGGTTATATGCACATGTCAGTGATTAGAGTGGACAACATCTCTAAGGACTCTATTGCCTCAGGGGATTAAATGACAGTGCATGCATGGGACCTCCCTGGATTTTTATTTATTTATTTATTTATGTATTTATTTATTTATGCGTTTTTATATAGCGCAGACTTTGCCCAAAGATGTCAGAGTGCTTCACAAATAGGAACAGAACTGATACATGAGAACATTACAAGTGAACAAATTACAAAAGCAAACGTTACATTACATGGGGCAAAAGTGACAATCTTGAGCAAACAAAATACAAGAGGTAGCAAACGTTGCATTACAGGAGGAAAAAGTGACATGTGTGCAGGTTACAAAAGCGTACAAAGTTCAAGTAGAGGTATAATACTGCAATAAATGGAGGACACTCAAACACAAAAACAAACGTTACGTACGCAATGGTGACACTTGTGCAAGTATCGAACGCAAACAAAATTTAAGAGGTAGCAAACAGTGTGTTACAAGAGAAAAGTGACGTGTGCATGTTACAAAAGAGTACCAAACACAGGTAAAAGAGTAGTACTGCAATAAATGGCAGACTCTCAAACCACAAGAACACACTGGGAAGGCACTTCCATAGTCATGGAGAATAGAAATTTTCTATACTAAAAGGTCTTCCTTCAGATAATAGAGAGGGCATGAATTAACTTTGGAAGTGTCTTTGAAGGAGGAGAACTTTGAGGTCAGTTTTGAAGGTCTGGGGGGAGGATAGTTTGACAATAGGGGCCTGATTCACAAAGGGCCACTGCCCTGCAGTTGTGGCGGAGTCTCCGTACTCAGGGCGGAATTGCTTCAATGAGATTGCTCAGCGCAGGGACCCTGCCCCAAGTGTGGAGACTCCCCCACAACTCTGGCTCCTTCCACCATGTGGTACAAAAGGGGGTGGTGATGGACGGAGCATCTGAACCAATCAAACACTCACACCCAGTCAATAGACCTGGGTTTAATCCATCACCCTTCTTTAGCCCACTCTGCCACCCCAGTTCAGACATGGCCATATGCAAATCAGTCTGACCCTCTGCCTCATGGGAACAGTCCAGTCCGAACTGCCAAGCCATGCCTTCCCTGGACCGGAATCAAGCTTCCTAGGACCGGTATCTGGCATTTCAGCCGTCTTCAGCCATTCTTTTTTTAATCCAGTGGCAAAGTGAGCAAGGGACTCAACGTCTGAGCATACCCTGCCAACTTATGGCGAACAAAGCGGTACAAAATGGGGTGGTGATGAACGGAGCATCTGAACCAATCAAACACTCACACCCAGTCAACAGATCTGGGTTTAATCCATCACTGTTGTTTAGCCCACTCTGCCACCCCAGTTCAGACATGGCCATATGCAAATCAGTCTGACCCTGTGCCTCATGGGGACAGTCCAGCCCGAACTGCCAAGCCATGCATTCCGTAGACCGGAATCAAGCTTCCTAGGACCGGTTTCTGGCATTTCAGCCGTCTTCAGCCAGGATTGCTTGAATCCAGTGGCAAAGTGGGCAAGGGACTCAACGTCTGAGCATACCTTGCCAACTTATGGCGAACAAAGCAGTACAAAAGGGGATGGTGATGGACGGAGCACATGAACCAATCAAACACTCACACCCAGTCAAAAGATCTGGGATTAATCCATCACCGTTCTTTAGCCCACTCTGCCACCCCTGTTCAGACATGGCCATATGAAAATCAGTCAGACCCAGTGCCTCATGGGAACAGTCCTGCCTTAACTGCCAAGCCATGCCTTCCCTGGACCGGACTCAAGCTTCCTAGGACCGGTTTCTGACATTTCAGCCGTCTTCAGCCAGGCTTGCTTGAATCCAGTGGCAAAGTGAGCAAGGGACTCAACGTCTGAGCATACCTTGCCAACTTATGGCGAACAAAGAGGTACAAAAGGGAGTGGTGGGCAGAAGCCCCTTATGAATCAAACCCCTTGTATGTGTGTATGCTGCAACTCATGTGGCAGTGTGGCCATATGTCTGCCAGATGTACACCATGGTTCAAGTGGCCCTTTGTAATGACATGAACAGTCCATGCTCATAGCTACCATGTTCGGCAGCTCCATGTGTGATGTGCCACTACAGGCCTGTTGCTAATTTTTGTGGAAACTGGAACTTGTTCTCCTGGTTCACTATGGACTGAAAAAGACTACAAGTCCCAGAATTCAATGTGTGTCATATGGGCTGCAGCAGCACATCATGAATGGACCTGTGAAACTTAGCTGGACTGTGTGATTAGAAACTGTCTCCCTCATGAATCCGACTAACACTTACTGGCCCCATTCAAAAATGGCTAAACATTTTGTAATGTGTGTAAAGCAGAATGCATCACACACGTAGGTCTAAAGTATCCCTATGATGATGTGTCACTGTCGCATGTTAACTTAACAGGTACCTTGAGAGATATATGACATAGAGTGGGTGCCACTGTCTGAGCTGGTGATGTTGTACTAACACCCCCCCCCTGCTCTTATGGCACATCTAATACACACAACCCTGCAGCATGTAGCAAATTGACTCCAGATCTCCTTGTGCACTGCAGAACTCATCTGTTCTTCTTACTCACATAATGCAGAGGGTACCAATCAAGCACCCCTTCTGTTATTATAGTCATATCAGTATCACAGAATGTGTGGGTGCCTTGCCCTCAATTCTCTGAGTCATGTTGGAGGAGGTGGGTCCAACACTGCAGCAGTAAGGCAGAGGATCTTGATTGGAGGTGAAGTTGACTCAGAATGACCATAAAATAGCTGTCTGCACCTCCCTGTATTGACTGGGGTTGGGAGTGCTGCTCTCTACTGATGAAGGTCAAAATCCAGAAACACATGTATGAACCTGATTCACAAAGGGCCCGGCACTCTGAATTCCCATTGTGGGGATTGGTGAACCAAGGGCCTTATGACTGCTGCGTGCAATGGAGGAGAAATAGCTGAGACAATGTCCATTGTTGTGGGCGAGAGGTCTTTGGGTGCTGGTAGCGGTATTATGTTATTATGCTTACCTTTTGTGTGTGTCTTATGTCTCCTTTCAGGTAATCTGAGTGATTGCTGCATTATTTATGGCCAATGTTGGGGAACATCCTTTACAACGCGGATGTTACACCGCAGTTCCCTTACGACGCAACTTTTACAACGCAAGTTGTAACAACGAATTGCGCTAGGGGGCGCTCCAGGATAGTAAATAGTTTAATTTACTATCCAACTCCTTCCCTACTATCCATGGGGACTGGAGTTGGAATAGTAAATTAAACTATTCACTATCCAGCCCCCAACAACACAAGTTGTGGTAACGACTTGCGTTGTAAAACATGCATCGTAAAGTACTGCGATGTAAAACATCGCGTTGTAACGACGTACAGCCGCCAATGTTTCATTGGAGCACATTGAGTGCACTAACCAGAGTGCATTGGTGGACTTGTAGTGTTCTGAACACAACTGGGAAAATGACCCTCACATGTTGCACTTAAATGAATAAATGCACTCCCAACACTATGACGTGTGAGCCAAGGCCTTATGACTGCTGTTTTCAATTGGGAAGAAATGTCCCAGACAATGTCCAGTGTGGTGTTTGGATGATGTGTCATGCATGCCTTTTTTGTGTGTTCTTCCAGGGAAAAATTTATTATTATGTGCCATGAAGTAAAGGCTGACTTTGTGATACTTGTCTCACTTAAAATGATACCAACATTTCCAAAGGAGGTCAAAATATACACATCTTCCCAGGAGTGGTAAGGTCTAGGTAGCTGTGCTAACTATGCACATGTGCCTTACCAGTGTACAGCACCAACAAAGAAATCCTGACACGCTAAATGTGGCATTTGGAGTATGTCTGATGTTGTCAAGGGATGTTCAAATACTTAGATTTACATCTTAGCAAATTTTAGATCCAAGGCCTTGTTGTATATGTACACCCAAACCAGCACAATGCTGCACAACACATGACAACACATGACATGTGATACTAAGTGTAAGACTGTTGAAACAGCACATTACAGAATAATCATATATCCATGCTTAGGTGTGGATATATCCATCCAGACTGTGCCCCATCTCCACTGACATTTGAAGATGACCATGTCGCTATGTTAGGAAACACTGATTCCAAAAATGCTGAAAGTGAGGGTTGGTCAGTATAGTAGTGTATACTTTCCAAAATTGTAAAATATGTCAATGTGTGAGTGAATTCAGGAGATCACTGTGATGTTACACACACATTTTGTCTCCAAAGACACATCTAATTGGCTACTGAGATCAAAGGAGAACAATGCTTGCACTTGCTTCATGTACTTAGGTGCTATTTCATGACTTGTACAACAACTGAATCATGTTTTCCCTTCTATTTCAGTGGACATTTCTGGCCAAGAACAACAGAACAGGACCATGGTCAGAGCAAGACATCCTTGGGCCATCTCCAGTGAAGAGGACGAGGAGGAGGGACCTGAAACCTCAGCAGGCAGGGGTAGTGCATCCACCCAAACAGGGCCTACAACTACAACAGACCGGGTTGCGACTGAAGACACTGTAGGAGGGGTACTGATCAGGACACCTCCTGCCAGGGGGCAAGAAATGTGACTCTCCCCCTACAGACAAGAAATTGACACAGCTGGAGTGTCCACAAAGCAGTCCATATCACCACCTGGGCATGTCACTCACCCTTACCTATCTCTTGAGAACCGCATTCCACAGTGGTCTTCAGCTGTACCTCCTGCCACTAGTCCTCTTACAAGTGGCTGACCAGATGAACCAACGAAAGCTCTACTCTGATACCCTACACTCCTCATGTGAGACCCAAACCCCTCCCTGTATTGTCACTCGTGTGGCTACATCCCAGGAAGTGATGGTGACATCTGATGGGGAGCCAGATATGACCTCTCAAATACTACTGCGGATCTGTGATGAACTGGTTAGGTTTCGAGAGGAGCATGCACGAGCCATGGCTATCATGAATGCCTCCATCACTTCCTTGGGTTCAGCCATGTGGTCTGCCTTAGCACAGCGCCTCACCAAAACCACACTCCATGTGGCACCCTGTACATCTACCCATACTGTTTCCCCTTATAACCCTCATGTTTCCCACTCCCGTGGGGTGTCTGGTCCTGCACCAGCCAGCCAGGAGGAGGCCATAGATGCAAAGGATCTCCTCATCATGGAAAAAGCATGATGACGAGTGACTGGATCATGTGTGGACTGTGGACAGTTTGTTACCCCTTGTACATGGAATGGTTCCCCAGACACTTCCTGGTGTTTTTTATTTATTTTGGCCAAAACTTCCCATTCTGCATGAAGACCATTGTTTGATTTATTTTCTTCCTTTCCAATGGACTGTTATCAAATTGCAAAGGGTGAGTACCTGTGAAGTTTGGCGGTGCCTGTGCAGGTTGTGGTACAGTTGGCTGGGTGTAATGTGGTGCAGGTAGATGTGTTCGCACCCATGTTTCAGCATGCACTTTATCATCTTCATGGCCAAGGCATGGTGTCTTTCACTCTCTTCTTCATGAATGGCTATGATGTAATTAATCTTCCTTAGCTTTTCTTGCCAAGATGAATCCATCCTGTCCAAGACATGGGCCAGCCTGTCCACCATCATTGGGAATTGGTGTATGTCCTGTTGTGAGTCTGACATGTCCGACAGAGTAGCCCCTATGGCACAAATGTCCTGCTTCACATCTGCCTGCTGTTGAAAAACATCCTCCTCCCACTAGCCATCATGACTATAAGTCAAATGATCTTTGCATCAATGGATGCTCAAGATGTGGCCTTGTTTGTGTACACCTACACATGACAGCTCACATTGTAGCATTGAGGTGTTCAATGAAGATGAGCAATGCAAAAGCAAACTCAACAGCTTCAGCCACTGCTCCGTAGGATATTGAGATTGCTGTGATAGCAGCTGCTGAAACTGCCTCCTTAAGTGTGTTGGAGAAGATGTTGTCCTTGATCCAGCAGTTTATGACACTATACTTAATTTTGTGCATGAATTTTATGTGTACATGTACACTTGACACACACATCACTGATTACGTTTGGAACATTTTACACACAAACTTCAGATGCTATGCACAATTGGCTATATCTGCTTATGTTCTTCGACAAGGATTTGGTTATTGTGCATCATTTAGGCACTACACTAAATGGCCTGCTTGCCTGTTGGACAGATGGCATTGGGGTTTGACAGCTGCTGCCACAATGTCTCCCAAATCCCTGGATGGTGTCATCTGAATCACTGAGGAAGTCCTGTCAGTAGCTGTAGTATGACAGATATGTCCATATTTAAGTGCAAAGTATGATGATAATGATTTTACATATACATGTCATAGGTATAGGCCATAGAAGTGCAATTTTCCTGTGGTGGGCCGCATGTGTCCCTCCTGACCTTTACATGTGACCACGATCAACAGCAGCACTAAGAGCCCGGAGAGCGGATCTACACCGCATTTTAGATCGACACACACCTGCGCCTAGTTATCCTGCAGCTACACGGATCGCACTGTTGTGACGAGGTGGAACGATCATTTAGTTCAAGTAAGGAATGTATATATGCTTTATGAGCTTTACAAGCGAGACCCAGATCTCATTACCGCAGACCGCATGGTGTGCCTGACCTTAAATGGCAGCCCAGCGTTAACGTGATCACACCGACTCAGCATCTAATACCACTGCTCACACCGACAAGGAGACACCTGCATGCATGCATGCATTCATGCCTGCCTGTATGCCTAGAGATTAGCCCACAGAACGCACAGACTGAACAATTGTAAAGCTGAGACAGTTTGACTCCTGAGCCCCGAAGTGTGGCCATTGGACTCAGAGAAGGGGATAAAGGCTTGTTAACCCATCCGGCCCGGGAACAAGATGGCGAAAAGTTGCCGTTGAAGTGCAGATCGCAGCAAAACGGGCAGTCGACACATGGAGGAGCTGGGCACATCCCATAAGCGACTGTACTAGTGAGTGCATGCGCTGCTGGCGGGTGAATGGAATCTGTTGGAGGAGGTTCACGCGCCCAAACCTGCAGTATGCTGGTATCCCCATCTCACACCACCGGACTGCAGCAAGAAGAGAAGCCCCTTAAACCACACTGGGCACCAAGGGCTGGCCCACCAAGAGTTGCACCAACAGGGCAAGGGGTGGTTGAAAGCCTTTGGAACCTGGCTACCACAGTAGAAAAGGCTGCAGGATGTGCCCAAGCCTGTCTGACCCAAAGATGGTGTCCGGGCAGAATTGGTCAAGCCCATCAGGGTGATGAGGCAGTACCTCGAGGGGGTAGACTCCAGTTTAAGGTCAGCAGGAGAGCTGAGTAGGGGTGGACGATGCCCATGCCGTGCAGCGGTCACAAGTGCGACAGCATCTGGAGTGGACACCAATCAGATCTCGCGCATATCCCCCATCTCTGAACCCCATCCAGCTCACCCACCAAGACAGAAAGGAGATCAAGAGGTGGTGCTCGGACGAAGGCCAAAAAGACCAGGTAGCAATAATGGCGGCCTCTGTGTAGAAGATCACTCCAACCTTTAGGCATCCACAGCATTGTGAATCGGCTGCCATACTAACTAATCAGCAAGATGTACGACAGGTGAGGCGCTCCGGTCAGGAGCTCCCTGGCTAGGGATTGCCTTTTTGGCTCTAATCCCCTGGAATTTACCCCCTCCTTGAACCTTTATACACATGTGGGGTTCTATGGACTGCGGTCCTTTGATTCTCCAAATCCTGTGATTGAATTCAAAACCAGCCTCAGCAACTTCAGAGGAATTTGTGATATTCTACCAACCGTGGAGACCCAGCAATATGGCCTATGCCCGGTAGAGCTACCTAGGTAGCTATAGAGGAGATTGGCTGTGAATCACTACTTTGGCCGTCACCTTCCCAGCCGAACATTGGGCAGACGTTCCTTTGTCTCTCTGCCGTGTCTCCTTCCTCCCCCGCCTTCCGACAAATTGCTGCTTGCTGGCCCCCAGCCGGTTTGCTTGACTTGCAATTTGTCTTCTTGGTTCCCCTGAAGTACTTGCCCCCTTGCCGGTTTTCCTTGACTCAATCTTCATTCCAACCTCATTTTACTTTTCCCCTCTTCCTTCTATACCCCATAGGATATGTGTATATGTTAATCTATGCTCTAGTAACTCATGTTACTGTGTAACACTGATGTTTTTCCTATGTTTATACTAGGCTCCTGTAACTGAAGTAATTTTGTAACTTGCTAATCCTGATGTAAAGCGCTCTGATACCTCTGGGTCTCGCCAGTGCTATATAAAATTCTACAAATAAATAAATAAATTAAAGATATTAATGGAACTGACAGATACCACATTAACAGTCAAACGTCTAACTGAAGGTTACTGATAGTTAAAGGAAAGGAGTGACTGGGGTAACCTGCACTACCTACCTTTGGATACACCTTCATTTCTAGGGGCACCAAGCTTCATAGGTATGATGTGATCTCTTCAAAATCGAAATGAGTGTTCCTCAACATGAATGCCTTTTTCACCGTTGCACATTGGATCATGTCAGTGCATTGCAGAACAATTTTTTTGTATAATTATCAACCTAGATTTAGGCAACATTCAGTCTTCACACCATTAGCCCAGACAACATTGCCCATTCCAAACTGGGATGTCAAACACTCTTTGGGTGGGCTGTGTGCCCATTATACTTGAGTAACATCATTGTCTATGTTTACCTGACAGTGGATAAGGTTTTGTACATCACACATCCTGAAGTCATGTATTTCAAGAATCACTTATATGTGTTTAGGGAGGAAGAGGAGGCAAAGTGAAAATCAACATTTGGTTAGGATCACACAATTTGGTCAAGTGGAGAAGCTGGAATGATGCCCAGGTTTACTGGTTTCACTTTGTGCATTTCAGCTATCAGATGTATATGCTCCAATTCCTGTACACCCACCTTAGCAGCCCCAACACCTCTCCTCAAACGCAACCCTGCTTTCGTTAGCGCAGCTCTCATCTCCATCAATTACCATACGTTTGTGGCCCTCAGGTTTTGTTCACGAGTATCCATGTTGTAGTCTTTCAACCCAGTTGTGGCTACTCCTCTTTATAAGAGACAATGTAAGCAAATATGTACATGCTGAACTCACTTACTATATGTTTTAAGTCATCCTTTCATTTGCCAAGATGTTATAAAGTGGTATACTGTTATTAGCACTTAACAATAAGCAGGGTACAAACTTCCTTGGTGATATAATAGTCACTGGTAGAATGCATTAGCTAATCAAGTCTGACAAAATACTACAGGAGGTTAAAAAGGGGAATTCCTCCCTTCGGTACTAGGGCTCTCACACACCCAGCAAGCTAGGTGTCATGCTTCATCATTTGAGCCTGCTCCTTGTCGGGCCGGCGCTGCAATGCCTGATGGGCACCCTTAAAAGGGGCTCTTTTTCGGAGATCTTTTGTTCCTTGCCGTAATGGTGCCATGGGTGTGAGGGGCCTAGATGAGTGTAGATGTGAGTTGTGGTGTTAAAACAAGTAAGGGAGTCCTGATAAGGCTTTATTCTGCGAGGGACCCTTCCTGAATAAAATAAGTGGGGAAGGGTAGCTTTTTTGTTCTTAATGTGACAAATTGCATACTCTACTCCCAGATGGTCGACATGTTTCCCGTCCTAATCTTGGAGTGATCATCGGCGATTCTTCAGGACCGTGGAAAGGAAAAACTATCTACATGTGTGTGGTAAAGGTGCACTGCTACCTACCACTGGTTATCCCCTTGGGATTTACCCTTTAGGGATGTGAGGCAAACTGTAGTTTAAAAGAGAAAACACACAACATTCCATATCAGTTGCACAGTTGGCGATTGATGTGGGTTTCCAATTACATAGCTTCAACTAAAAACTGTGTTTATCAAGCACATTACAATTCCAGAAGACAGCATGAAAAACACAGCATGACTTGCATTGACAAACCCCTTGAACTAGCGGTGAATAACTTGTGGCAGCACCAAGTAGGTGAGTGTAGTAGGGACTCACCTATAATAGTATAAGATTAAGCCTTATCAGGTGCAGCGGAGTGTATGCACACCCAAAAAGTGGTGTCTCCGAAAAGTGAAGATTGGAGACTCACAACCATTTGTCAGGGGTCATAATCATAGTTTGTAGCATTCTGTCTGGTGCAAGAACATGTAGGAAAATAATGATGGGATCCTAGTCAGCTTGCAAGTGACTCGAATCGGGTGCATTTGTATGCCCGCTGAAAATCTACATAAACGCGTGTCACCCACCACAAGCCGGTAGCCTGAAGGGTGTAGAAAAGTGGCTTAAAGCTAGAGGTTCATTCCACCCAGTATGAGATGCAGCTGAGCCTGCAGCAATAGTGCCCTGATCCTGGGCCCAGTTTTTTGGCAGTGTTCATAGCACCCCATAGCAGAATAAATCAGGGTGGGATTGCTCGCTCCCACTCGGGGTACTAAACAGAGCTAAGCCTAGTATCATCTTACCTCCACTTGTCGGCGTGGAACAGGGGAACAAAATAACATGCCCCCATAACTCACCTGCTCCTCAATGGGAACCGGCGTCCGACCTACCCTGCTCTACTGCTCCCAGGAAGGTAGTGCTGGCTCACCGGAGGCAGCTTTAAATATCCTTTATTGCAAGCATCGGGGCGCGAGCAGGACGGTCGCGGTGTGTGGTCTCGCAATCTGGCGATGCAGTGATCGTGTGAAGTCCTCATGTGACCATTGGAACAAGGCGGCCATCTTAGAGTGGAGCTTGGTGAAGGAAAAACGGCCTCCGTTTGGTTTATCTAAAAAGGTCAAGGCCTCCGCTGTATGGGTAGAAAAATATATGTAGGTCCTCCTTCAATAAAACGGGAGATGTGTTAGGGAGCTATAATGCTGGACACGTTAAATGACCTCAGTAATTGTTATGCACGGGGTCATACATTAAGAGTAGCCGGTGGTGACCCACGCTGCAAGGGGTAAATAGTGCAGCTTCCATCACTGCATTCGGCGATGTCTCAGTGGGTTGGTTAGTATAATAAATGACTCGTAATGTGTGTTGAAAAGTATGTGGACTAAATGAGCCTACATACTAGGGATCCTCACAGGGTCAGACTTAATAGGTATGGTTTAGGTGTACCACAGGTGGGTCTCGAATATGAATAAACAAGGGGTGCTGATTCCTACCTACTAGTGTCATAAAAGGGAAGAATGAGACATATCGTATGTAAAAAAAATATATGGTATCATCGACCTGTCACTTTTGGTCTTGCGGTGAATCAGTAGCGACCGTGTGGTGGGTGCTATTGACCAGTCTGTAACGGGGGGCTGGTCCCAGGGTAGGTTTCAGATTCATACATTCAGGGAACCCCAAGGAATTTCATAGTTAAGGCCACAGCTCGCTGCGTCCAGGTGGTGCACCCATCTTTGTTCTAATCTGAAGAAGGCTGCCTGTATATTGTGTGGGTGGGATTCTAGTACTAACCAATTCAGGCTCTCAGGAGGGTGTCTATTCTCAAAGTAGTGTGTATAAAGTTTGGTGTTAGTTTTGAGACACCGGATGTTGCTCGTGTGTACCGTTATTCTAGTTTTTACTGTTCTCATGGTCATACCAACATAGTGTTTTTCACAAGGGCACGTCAATAAATATATGCATCGGCTGGTGTTACAATTGGTGTGCTTCATCATTCTCCATGAAAATGTATCAGTGAGTTGTACTTCTTTTGTTGGTTTCATCTGAGGGCAGACAGCACATGACCCGCAGGGGAAGTGCCCAGTTACTGGGGGGAGATCACATAAGCGCCTCTGTGTAGTGGCTGACTTTGTGTTGGGTCTTGTGTGTATTAACATATCTTTGAGATTGTTAGTCCTTTTGAATACGAATCAGGTACCTTTTCAGGACATGTATGAAATGGCAAAAATCATTGCGGGGGCCTTTTAGACGTCAAAGAAAAGGTTCCTGAAAACACCCTTACCTGTGTGACCACGTTTACACCCAGGTCACAGATATTCAAAAAAGCAGTCAATAAACATTGGGGCATTTTGAATACAGGTGACATGGAAATTGCAAAACCCAACTGCCCTCAGACGAAACCAACAAAAGAAGTAAAACTCACTGATGAATTTTCATGGAGAATGATGAAGCACACTAATTGTAACACCAGCTGATGCATATATTTATTGACGTGCCCTTGTGAAAAACACTGTGCTGGTATGACCATGAGAACAGTAAAAACCAGAATAACGGAACAAAAGAGTAACATCCGGTGTCTCAAAAGTAACATGAAACTTTATACACACTACTTGGAGAATAGACACCCTCCTGAGAGCCTGAATTGGTTAGTACTAGAAGCCCACCCACACATTACACAGGCAACCCTGTTCAGATTAGAACAAAGATGAGTGCACCACCTGGATGCAGCAAACTGTGGCCTTAATGATAAAATTCCTTGGGGTTCCCTGAATGTATAAATCTGAAACCTACCCTGGGACCAGCCCCCCGTTACAGTCTGGTCAATAGCGCCCACCACATGGTTGCTACTGATTCACTGCAAGACCAGGAGTGACAGGTCAATGATACCATATGTTTTTTCTACATACCACATGTCTCATTCTTCCCTTTTATGACACTAGAAGGTAGGAATCAGCACCCCTCGTTTATTCATATTCGGGCCCCACACGTGGTACACCTAAACCATACCTATTAAGTCTGACCCGGTGAGGATCCCTAGTATGTAGGCTCATGTAGTCCACATACTTTTCAACACACATTACGAATCATTTATTATACTAACCAACCCACTGAGACATCGCAGAATGCGGTGATGGAAGCTGCACTGTTTACCCCTTGCAGCGTGAGTCGCCACCGGCTATACTTAATGTATGACCCCCGTGCATAACAATCACTGAGGTCATTTAACATGCCCAGCATTATAGCTCCTTTACACATCTCCTGTTTTATTGAAGAACCTACATATATTTTTCTATCCATACAGCAGAGGCCTTGACCTTTTTAGATAAACCAAACAGAGGCAGTTTTTCCTTCACCAAGCTCCACTCTAAGATGGCCGCCTTGTTCCCATGGTGACGTGAGCACTTCACTGATCAACGCATCACCAGATTGCGAGACCACACCCCGCGACAGTCATGCTCGCGCCCCAATGCCTGCAATGAAGGATATTTCAGGCTGCCTCCGGTGAGGCAGCACTACCTTCCTGGGAGCAGCAGAGCAGGGTAGGTCAGACGCAGGGTTCCCATTGAGGAGCAGGTGAGTTATGGCGGCATGGTTTTATGCTCCCCTGGTCTATGCCGACAAGAGGAGGTAAGATGATACACCACCGAGCTCCACTGGACCGACCACAGCTGCGTACACTTCAACTTCAGGAAAACAACGACCCACCACTGCTCTCAACAAACCCCCCGAAGATGCTGGAGCAAGATCACCACTGACCGACTCACCACCTCCTTGAGCCTAAACCCTGAAAGAGCTCTCCAACCCCAACACCAGCAACAACGACATCACGCCTTCTCAAGACCTCTGCAACTCTCTGGCCACCTTTTTTCATCGTAAGATCGTTGACATACACAACAGCTCTGGCGCTCAGAACTCGTACACCACCACCGAACCCACACCTCCCACCACCACCCTGTGCGCCTGGACTCAGGTCAGCACGAAAGATACCCCCACACGATGAACACCATCCACTCGGGCTCCCCAGCCGATCCCTGCCCACACCACATCTTCAACAAGGCTGACTCCATCATCGCACCCAAACTTCGGGACATCATCAACAACTCCTTCATATCCGCCCCTTCCCGGAGAGCTGGAAGCACGCAGATATCAGTGCCCGCCCGAAGAAACTCACCGCAGACCCCTTAGACCTCACGAACTTCCGCCTCATCTCGCTCCTCCCCTTCCCTGCAAAAGTCATCGAGAAAACCGTCAACAAACTGCTGACAGCCTTCCTGGAGAAGAACGGCTCCCTCGACCCATCGCAGTCCGGATTCCGAGCGAACCACAGCACCGAGAGCGCACTCATCGCGGACACCGACGACATCTGGACCCTGCTGGACAATGGAGAAACCGCCACCTTCATCCTGCTCGACCTTTCGGCCGGGTTCGACACGGTCTGCCACCACACCCTGACGACCCGTCTCCGCCACGCCGGGATCCAAGGAAAGGCCCTGGAATGGATCACCTCCTTCCTCTCCGACAGAACCCAAAGAGTCCGACTCCCGCCATTCCTCGCAGAAGCCACCAAGATCATCTGCGGCGTACCTCAAGGCTCCTCGCTCAGCCACATCCTCTTCAACGTCTACATGAGCCCACTCGCAGCCATCGCACGCAAGCACAACCTCAACATCATCTCCTATGCCGACGATACCCAACTGATCCTCTCCCTCACCAACGACCCCACCTCCGCCAGAGCCAGCTTCCAGGACGGAATGAAAGACATCGCAGACTGGATGAAGCTCAGCCGCCTGAAACTGAACTCAGACCAGACGGAAGTCCTCATCCTCGGCCCATCCATCTCTGCCTGTGACGACTCCTGGTGGCCCCCTGCTCTGGGCCCCCTACCCAAGCCCACGGACCATGCATGCAACCTGGGCTTCATCCTTGACTCCTCCCTCCAGATGGCCAGGCAAGTTAACGCCGTTACCTCCTCCTGCTTCAACACACTCCGCATGCTCCGTAAGATCTTCCGCTGGATCCCTACTGGAACCAGGAAAGCGGTCACCCAGGCCCTCGTCACCAGCCGTCTGGACTACGGATCGCCCTCTACGCTGAGACCACCGCCAAACTACAGAAAAAACTCCAGCGCATCCAGAACGCCTCAGCATGACTCGTCTTGGACATCTGTAATAATTAATCAAAATGGGGGGATTAGGGATTGGGACATCTGTTTCATTCCCCTGGGTAAGCTAATAATTAATCAAAAAAGAGAAACAGACACTTGTTACACTTCTAGACCATTGGTATAGAAGATTTTTAGAGTAACCTCAAAGAACCCAATGCTGATGTAATTGTGCGGTATATCTGTTTCTTCCGCCCCGCATTAGAGTTGTTGGCAGTTATCATCGGGTACTCCAAAGTATTGGTGTTGCCCGCCTCAACCTGAGGCACCTCTGGTCTATTGTGCAGTGTCCAGAGAAGTGAGGAAAAAAGTGTGCAAATTAAATTCTCAAAAAAAGGAAAAAATGGTTAAAAGATTGGAGAATCACCCTTGGGGGCTTTTAATATTGGTGTGATTTCCAGATCGGTTTAAAAAGAATAGGTACTACTTTATAGATCGAGTTACCGGATCTGGTAGTGTTATATATACAGCGTCGACATGTTTCAGCTCTCTGGGCCCTAGGGGTCTATAGAGCTTTCGTCAGGACTCACATACAAATAAACAATGAACTTTTTACTCACACCATTTGTGTAGTATTACCAAAGTTGATTCCTGTTTTTATATCAGGAGAATTGCTCCTCCGGCTTCTGTAATAGAATGGGGAGAGTACATAGAGAAATACACACTTGATTTGTACATTCTAAATCGGGTTCGTGCACTTGATGAATAAAATTATTATTCATTTAAGGAACTTAGAATTTCTTAGAATTTTTAGGAGGGGATCGAAAGTTCGAGTTGCTAACTGTTCAAGCATTAATCATAGTATGACAAGTAGTAAATCGGTATAGGTACAGGAGGTTTTATGTTGCCTGCATTAGTTTGATGATAACCTTACGCGCTGGCTCTGAATAGTGTGCGCGTGCTAAGGCTTAGTGAACCAAGACGACCCTGCCAGATTGTAGGTAATTCTAGATCAATGGGCCATCTATATATAACTGGGGTCACTCATTGGGCTGGACTAGTCTCGCTAGCTGGAGTAGTTTGATTACACTGGTATAAAAGGTAGGGGGACATGCAAAGTAAAACGCTAAATGCGCTGTCCTACCTTACACCGAAGAATCTCTATCTTGCATCAGGGGATATCGCAACTGCTTTGCCCAGAGCTGTATTTGGAGATTATCGCATTCGTTATTACACCAAATGGGTATCTTACCGGAGTTCTCTTGTTTCAGATTCGTCCCTCCGCCATTACCCGCGTGTGCTTGGAATTCCGCCTTGTGCTGACTCTGCCCCCGGAAGTGATTGCTTCAAAGGATGGTCTCATTTTTAAAGGCACAGGGCTCTCACATGGCTCTTGCTGCGTTTTTTATCAATAGAAACTTTATGTAGTCACCAAGTTGAGAGCAGAGTTGGTTCTTTTTAAGCCAGAATCACTTTTTTTAAAAGCAAAGATTATTTGCTTTCAATTGTTTACATAGGAATTACGATGATTAGATTTTTTCTTGCATTTTTGGATTTGCAGAAAGGTTTTTGATTAGAGCAGATGTAGCACATGATCATTTGAAATTATTTCATTTTGCAAACTGGTGCCACGGTATAAAATCATTAAGTCCGTGTTCATAGGTCTTGAGGCGTTCCACCCATCTTTGCTCCTTTTCAAAAAGTGTTCTCTCACATCTTGATGTCTTATCCGTGAGCATTTCGATGACAGTCCAGCGCATGTCGTCACAGGAGTGACCTGCTTCAACGAAATGGGAACATAATTTTGTCGTGTTCTTTTTCAATTTAATGTTGCTCTTATGTTCGCCAATTCTTACTTTTACTTTACGACAGGTCATCCCGATGTATAGCTTACCGCAAGGGCAGCTTACCATGTAGATGACGTGTTTAGAGTTGCAGTTAGTATGCTGACGCTGTGTCCACACTAGTGTTTCTGAGAGTTGTAGTGATTTTGATACTGTTGTCGTTTTGCAGGCGACACAGGAACCACAGGGATAATGTCCGGTTACAGGAGTCATGGTTGCATCTCTAGTTGTGACTAATTGCACTTTTTTTACTGGTCGGGTGTGTACAAGAACATCTTTTATATTTTTTGTTCTTCGGTTTGCAAATCTCGGTTTTGGCCAGTTGAATGATCCAGTGTGTAAGATATGCCAATTCTTATTGATCAGTTTCTTTACTTTATAAGAAGCCTGGCAGTATGTAGTCACACACGTTGTCAGGTCCGGTGTGGGAACTTTTGGAAATGTTTGTAAGAGACATTCTCTTGGTTGGTTGCTCGCTCTTTTTCTACAGAGTCTTATGGTTTTTTCCGTATAATCTCTTTTCCTGAGCCTATCACTCAATTCTATTGCTTGCAATTGATAGTCTGCATTACTGCTACAATTCCTCTTCAAGCGCAAAAACTGGCTATAGGGAAGGTTATCCCTAAGCGGCTTTGGATGGTAGCTCTTGTATGATAATATGCTGTTTTTGGCCGTGGGTTTTGTAAAGGTCTTTGTGTGTAGCACATTATCTTTTACGAATATTGTTAGGTCCAGGAAATCAAGATTGTTACTTATGGCAGTGTATGTGAACTTTAGCCAGGGATCTAGATGGTTGAGCCAATCATAAAAGCCTGTAGATCCAGTTTGGTGTCCCATATCATTATGATGTCATCAATGTATCTCTTCCAGTATAATATACTGGAAGAGAACACGTTGGTTTCACTGGCTATATGTTGTTCCTCGAAGTGACTTACATAAAGTCCTGCCACCGATGGAGCTAAACGTAATATAATCAACAATTTGCCAATGCTGCCAACACTCTTTCACCAATAGCTTAGTTTCCTTCCTCACTTTCAACTAAAACATAAAGCGAGCGGCTTCTTATTTCCTTGAATCAATCTAAATTATTTCTTTTTCTTTTTACTTCATAGAATTTTGTTTGTTCAACTTTTTACAAAACACTTTTTTTGCAATTTCAATATAGTACATAACATACAAAATTATTCGTTATTTGAAAACATTTTCATCTCTTAAAACACTCCCTTTCTCTCATTCATACAGAAAACTTGTGAGTGAACCACTTGCATACATTATCATACACTCTAATAGACACCACAAAATTAATAAAACTTTTTTGAAAAACTCATGCACTGTGAATACAATGCTGCCATAGATATCAAGCTAGTATATTTTTCAGTTCATTTATACAGATTTTTAATCATTCCTAATCTTATGGCATATTATCCATTCGGTCTACGCGTTTCGAACTCTATTTATTCTTGAGTTCTCATCAGGACCAAACTGTGAAATAAAGAAGGGGAAACCTTAATTAGGATTCAGTTCGCTATCATCACAGAAACTACTCAGTAGCTCAACATCCACCGTAAGCAGCTTACCTCGTTTGTTAGTCACCGTTACTTGTGAGCTATATGTAAAAGAGACGACGCTGGACAACCTAAATGACATCAAGAATACTCCTTTAGTTCTCCTACAACGCATGCATTTTATCACAAAAATATTGCCTGACTTTTAAATTACTCACCAATGTTGCTTGGTGACCCTGTGAATGAATAATGTGGGATGTCAGTATGTAGTTTATATATTTTTCAATGCTCTATGTACAAGGTTGGTGGATGTTTGTTTCTCACCTTTATTTTCAGGGGATCCCCAATTCTTAAAATTGATTTTTGTAGTGATGTAGTCTCTGTGGGGGCAACCACATTTGGTTTGTATTGGTTAAATGCTCAAGTACCTTGGTATGCAGTAAAACACAAAAACGGCGAGTGTTTACCTTGTTTAATGAGACGCCATGACTTGGAGCCAGCTCGAAGACCTGTAATGGTAGAGCAATGCGTCTGTGTTTATTTGTTCATGATCATGTTGCATGATACTACATTTATTGCTAGATTAAGCGGCCAGGCTCATTGGTTCGGAGTTTACCTTATTCTTCTTTGCGGTAATGACTTGTACGCCGGCTCCTTGGAATCCGTGTGTGCACCGGTCGGCATCCGATCGAGTGCGCATGCGTTCCAGTAATGAAGAAAACGTTCCCTCGGGCCTCAATATTGAAGCGAGTCAAATGTGAGCGCCATTTTGAAAGGTGGTGGCGTTCATATTATTCAATGGTTTTTCTTATGTAGTTTTATTTGTGGTTTATGAATCATTGCTAAATCCTTGTGATCTATGAATTTTTATTTTTTGCATTGGTTTATGTTGCGAGTGTTGGATGGTTTTCAATGCAGGACACATACCCTCGGGCCCCAATATTGGAGTGAGTCAAATGTGAGCGCCATTTTGAAAGGTGGTGGCGTTCATATTATTCAATGGTTTTTCCTATGTAGTTTTATTTGTGGTTTATGCAGCATTGCTAAATCCTTGTGATTTATGAATTTTTTTATTTTTTGCATGGGTTTAGGTTGAGGATGTTATGTTCTCATCAGTTGTTAAAATTGGTTGTTGTCGTTCTACTTACAGCTTATACATTTCAGATAATTCGTTCAATCCCTCCATCGCAGAATTGAATCTCACAATCATCATTGCTTCATAGCGGGATAGTTTGGCATCCAAATCTCCGCCTCTCTTGTCATTCTCCACCTTAGTGATGACAGTCCAACGTAAATCAGTTTCGGTATGGTTTTTTAGCTGCCAATGTTGGACTAGGGGAGCATTGGGAACCTTCCTTTTGATTCTTGATCGATGTTGTTGAATTCGGGTTTTGATCTCTTGGTTTGTTTTCCCTACATACAGTAGGTCGCATGGACATGTTATTCCATAGATAACATACCGTGACTTACAGTTAGTGAATTTCTCATGTCTCCAAGAGGTGGTTTTGTATTTGAAAACAATTCCTTCATTTGTGGTTGCGCAACAATTGCAGCTGCCACATTTGTGGTGGCCCTGGATTGGTGGAAATCCCAACATGTTTCTTAGGTTTGCTTGTTCTTTAGTGGGAGAGGCGGAGATTTGGATGCCAAACTATCCCGCTATGAAGCAATGATGATTGTGAGATTCAATTCTGCGATGGAGGGATTGAACGAATTATCTGAAATGTATAAGCTGTAAGTAGAACGACAACAACCAATTTTAACAACTGATGAGAACATAACATCCTCAACCTAAACCCATGCAAAAAATAAAAATTCATAGATCACAAGGATTTAGCAATGATTCATAAACCACAAATAAAACTACATAAGAAAAACCATTGAATAATATGAACGCCACCACCTTTCAAAATGGCGCTCACATTTGACTCGCTTCAATATTGAGGCCCGAGGGAACGTTTTCTTCATTACTGGAACGCATTCGCACTCGATCGGATGCCGACCGGTGCACACACAGATCCCAAGGAGCCGGCGTACAAGTCATTACCGCAAAGAAGAATAAGGTAAATTCCGAACCAATGAGCCCGGCCGCTTAATCTAGCAATAAATGTAGTATCATGCAACATGATCATGAGCAATATAAACACAGACGCATTGCTCTACCATTACAGGTCTTCGAGCTGGCTCCAAGTCATGGCGTCTCATTAAACAAGGTAAACACTCGCCGTTTTTGTGTTTTACTGCATACCAAGGTACTTGAGCATTTAACCAATACAAACCAAATGTGGTTGCCCCCACAGAGACTACATCACTACAAAAATCAATTTTAAGAATTGGGGATCCCTGAAAATAAAGGTGAGAAACAAACATCCACCAACCTTGTACATAGAGCATTGAAAAATATATAAACTACATACTGACATCCCACATTATTCATTCACAGGGTCACCAAGCAACATTGGTGAGTAATTTAAAAGTCAGGCAATATTTTTGTGATAAAATGCATGCGTTGTAGGAGAACTAAAGGAGTATTCTTGATGTCATTTAGGTTGTCCAGCGTCGTCTCTTTTACATATAGCTCACAAGTAACGGTGACTAACAAACGAGGTAAGCTGCTTACGGTGGATGTTGAGCTACTGAGTAGTTTCTGTGATGATAGCGAACTGAATCCTAATTAAGGTTTCCCCTTCTTTATTTCACAGTTTGGTCCTGATGAGAACTCAAGAATAAATAGAGTTCGAAACGCGTAGACCGAATGGATAATATGCCATAAGATTAGGAATGATTAAAAATCTGTATAAATGAACTGAAAAATATACTAGCTTGATATCTATGGCAGCATTGTATTCACAGTGCATGAGTTTTTCAAAAAAGTTTTGTTAATTTTGTGGTGTCTATTAGAGTGTATGATAATGTATGCAAGTGGTTCACTCACAAGTTTTTTGTATGAATGAGAGAAAGGGAGTGTTTTAAGAGATGAAAATGTTTTCAAATAACGAATAATTTTGTATGTTATGTACTATATTGAAATTGCAAAAAAAGTGTTTTGTAAAAAGTTGAACAAACAAAATTCTATGAAGTAAAAAGAAAAATAAATAATTTAGATTGATTCAAGGAAATAAGAAGCCGCTCGCTTTATGTTTTAGTTGAAAGTGAGGAAGGAAACTAAGCTATTGGTGAAAGAGTGTTGGCAGCATTGGCAAATTGTTGATTATATTACGTTAGGCTGTGACTTGGCCTTGCTGCTTGGGAGTCCGTACCCAGTGGTGTTTTACCGATGGAGCTAAGGCGCTTCCCATGGAGGTACCATGTGTTTGGAGGTACAAGTCGTTTTCATAAGCAAAAAAGTTTTCCTTTAGTGCTAGTTTGCAGCATTCGAGTATAAAGTGTCTCGGTGTATTATAATGCCACTCTTTCATGAATAGAACATCCTCTAGAACTTGGAGGGTGTCGTCTTGGGGGAGACTTGTAAATAGAGCCTCCACATCTAGGCCCACCAGGAGCATCGTGTTGGGATTGAATGCCATTTCTTTAATTTGAACCAAAAGGTCTCGAGTGTCCTTCAAGTACGAAGGTGTTTGTTGGACTAATGGTTTCAGGTATTCGTCCGCAAATTTTGAGAGGGGCTCTAGTACTGATCCGATACCTGAGACTATCAGTCGGCCAGGTGGTGGAGTCCTATTCTTGTGCGTTTTTGGCAGTGAATAGAAGTAAGGTGTTACGGGCTCTCTTGTCATCAAATACTCGGCCTCTTTTGGTGTAATCCACCCTTTGGTCTCTGCTTCATGGACCATGATGGAAATGGTGTTCTTAAGTCTCTCTGTTGGATCTGTGGTGATCTTTTGGTAGAATCTTGTGTCAGACAGGAGGGCAAGGCATTGTAAATTGTACCCATTCTTGCTCAGGATAACTGTCCCCCCCCTTGTCTGCTGGTTTGATCACTATTTCATCGTTCATTCTTAGAGACTCTAGGGCTTGGACATCCCCCGACACAGCCACATCTCCGCCCACCTGAGGGACCTGCACTGGCTCCCCGTCAGCAAGAGGATCACTTTCAGACTCCTCACCCACGCACACAAGGCTCTTCACAACTTGGGCCCTGAATACCTCAACAACCGCCTCACGATCTACACGCCAACCTGCCAGCTCCGCTCCGCCAGCCTCGCCCTCGCCACCATGCCACGGATCCGCAGAACCACCACCGGAGGAAGATCCTTCACCTACCTGGCGGCCAAGACCTGGAACACCCTCCCCACCCACCTACGACTCACCCAGGACCATCTCTCCTTCAGGAAGCAACTCAAGACCTGGCTTTTCGAGCAGTAGCAGCCCCCCCGCGCCTTGAGACCCTAGCGGGTGAGTAGCGCGCTTTACAAATGTTCTTGATTGATTGATTGATTGATACTAGGCTTAGCTCTGTTTAGCACCCCGAGTGGGAGCGAGCAATCCCACCCTGATATATTCTGCTAAGGGGTGGTCTGAACACTGCCAAAAAACTGGGTCCAGGATCGGGGCACTAGTGCTGGGGGCTCAGCTGCATCTCATACTGGGTGGAGTGAGCCTCTAGCTTTAAGCCACTTTTCAACACCCTTCAGTCTATTGGCTTGTGCTTGGAGACACACGCTTATGTAGATTTTCAGCCTGCATGCAAATGCACCTGATTCGAGTCACTAGAAAGCTGACTAGGACCCCATCATTTTTTCCTACATGTTATTGCACCAGACAGGATGCTACAATCTATGATGATGACCCCTGACAAATGGTTGTGTGTTTCCAATCTTCACTTTTCAGAGACATCACTTTTTGGGTGTGTGTACACTCCGCTGCACCTGATGAGGTTTAATCTTATTCTATTAGAGTCCCTACTACACTCACCTACATGGTGCTGTCACAAGTTGTTCACCGCTAATTCAAGTGGTTTGTCAATGCAAGTCACGCTGTGTTTTTCATGTTGTCTTCTGGAATTGTGATGTGTTTGATCAACACAGTTTTTAGTCGAAGCTATGTAGTTGGAAACCCACATCCATCGCCAACTGTACAACTGATATGGAATGTTGTTTGTTTTCTCTTTTAAACTACAGGTTGCCTCATTCCCCTAAAGGGTAACCCCCAAGAGGGTAACCTGTGGTAGGTAGCAGTGCACCTTACCACACACATGTAGATAGTTTTTCCTTTAATATTTTTTACGGTCCTGAAGAATCGCCGATGATTACTCCATAACAAGATTAGGGAGAGAAACATGCCGACCATCTGGGAGTAGAGTTTGCAATTTGTCATATTAGGAACAAAAAAAGCTACCCCTCCCCACTTATTTTATTCAGGCAGGGTCCCTCACAGAATAAAGCCTTATCAAAGAGGACTCCCTTACCTGGTTTAACACCACAACTCACATCTACACTCATCTAGGCCCCTCACACCCACGGCACCCTTACGGCAAGAAACAAAAGTCTCCGAGAAAGAGCCCCTTTAAGGGTACCCGTTGGGCATTGCAGCGCCGGCCCGACAAGGAGCAGGCTCAAATGATGAAGCATGACACCTAGCTTGCTGGGTGTGTGAGAGCCCTAATTCCGAAAGGAGGAATTCCCCTCCTTAACTTCCTGTAGTATTTTCTCAGACTTGATTAGCTAATGCATTCTACCAGTGACTATTATATCACCTAGGAACTTCGTACCCTTCTTATCGTTAAGTGCATTTAGGGCTTGTACGTTGGACCTACCAAAGCCCATAAAACCATCCCTCCCTTTTGTGGATACTGTTATAAGCAAAATGTGAGCATATGGAGGTGAGTGACAACAGTGACATTAAACATTTGCCACATACTGCAGACAATTAATCAATTTTTTAGCCACATGAGCATTTGGTCAAGTTATTCTTAGGTATACTTGAAAGGGTCCCGTATCTGACCAGTGAGTGGTGCCTGACCAGATGTCATACCTGTGCATGTAACAGAGATCTCTGTGGGCTGTGTTATTCTGGACAATGTCATGGGGCCTACAATGATATGGGTTTTTCAGTTTATATTCTAGATGACACTTTTGATGCACAAGATTTCCTAGCTCAGTTCACAGGTTTGGTACTGTTGATGGATTTTATGTAATATATCTATGGATTGTTTGATCAAAATGTAGAATTTTGGACTCACATCTGGCCATATTTATGTACCAGTTTGTGCTGGTGGTATGGGTGGATGTGCCTCATGACATTGTCTCCCTGCAGATGTAGAGACCTCTGCTCCAGTGGGTGACTGTACTCTTGCTGTATGTGGCAATAAAAGGGAAATGTCTCCAGACATAACCAAGAAATGTTGAATATGTGCAACTTTTCACATATTTATTCTATGGCATCTGCATGCCACCAGTAATTGTAAGTGAATGAGTCACATTATCAATTGACATTTGCCAGTGTTAGATAATTACAGCAGCAGTGATGGCCACCGTTTTGCTCTGAGAATCGGAAGTTGACATTTCTATCACAAAGGGTTCTGTGACTCATAGTGCAATGGACACATTGAGACAGATGAGGGTCTAACTCACCATGCAATTCCATATACTTGGGCCAACATCCATAATCACATTTGAAGTATATCATTGGCCTTTATCATTTAGTGTCATTGTTGGAACCATCACATATTACCTGACACTACATTGAGGTCATCAATCACAGGCACACCATGGAGGAGGGGGGTGCATGGTGGAGAATACATCCCTCTCAAGTGGGAAGAGACAGACGTTGGGTCCAGTTTGTCCAAAACGGAGAGTTTTGGCCACCTGTATTCTGCTAAACCTCCCCTGCACCTGCCTCTTCTCATCCTGCCACCACGTCTGGATATCTGTAACAGTGTGGAAATCCTTACCCAGTGCAGTGACTGCAGTATCCAAATGCTGCCATAGGGCTGCATTCTATTTAGCACTGCTGCTGTAGGGGGGAGACCAATCTGTCTTTTGTGGTGCCTCACTATGAACTTGATTATCATGGGGGGCTGCTCCTCTGTATAATTTGTCTTCCTCCTCAGAGGTAGCATGATGGAGGCAAGGTGCTGAGCAGGCAGGCAAAAACGTCTGTGTGGCCAAAACAGGGCCTTGAATGTGTACTGCTTTTATGTGGTTAGTAGTGCTTGGATTGCAGGTGGTGTTGATAGTTTGCTGGTGTATGTATTTTCCCTTACCATTACCCGAATGCTGAGGGGATGGTAGGCTCTGATACAGGTGTGTCAGGATGAAATCAAACTTTCAGCCCCCCTGAATGCAAGCCAAAAGTAGTGGTGGACAGTGTTTTTATTTTCACTGCACCAAAAAACATACATTGGTTATGCATTCGCTAGTATAGTACACAAAATTCAAGTGCGCCCACAGAGAAAGGGGAAAGGGAGTGCAAGGGAAGGGGTGTATTTCAATTAGTTAACATCACTAATCAAAAAATCATTAAGCACAAATCCACAAGTGAAACCATCATTATCATTGATCCATATGTAGGAGATCAAGAAAAAACACATGTTAAACAGAACATTTTACATGAGACAGAGACTCCCGTGATGATTATTATTATCAATCTTGGGTTAAGGAGTTCGTATGAGTAGATGATGGTCTACGTTTCGACCCAAAGGTGTAGGACAATGGATCCTTACTCGCGGGTCTTCATCAGGACGTGGGGGGGGTGAAGGAAGAGGTGGGGCTGAGTCCTGACAAGGCAGGTAGAAAAAACAGGTAGAAAAACGGCCACAGGCCCGATGGGCGTGTTGCGTCTCCAGGCGGGGCCCAGTCCAGGTTACTATTAGTGGTGTCTTATTAATAATAAGGTGTAGATCTCCCGGTCTTGATGTCAAGGCAGGATGTGTTCATTATGTTCGTTATTCTCAAAAATACCCCAGGCGTTCGTCCGAAGGGGATTGCGAAATACTCTCATGGAAGGAGCAGTTTCAGCGCGTCTCCTTGAAGGTAGCTGAAACCTCCGTAGCCTGTGCGTCCCAATCGTTGATCAGGCACATCCGACCGCCATCCGTGGTGGATCAGAGCGGAGCCAGCGTCAGCGCGTGTCTGCCTGGAACCAGGACGAACGCCTGGGGTATTTTTGAGAATAACGAACATAATGAACACATCCTGCCTTGACATCAAGACCGGGAGATCTACACCTTATTATTAATAAGACACCACTAATAGTAACCTGGACTGGGCCCCGCCTGGAGACGCAACACGCCCATCGGGCCTGTGGCCGTTTTTCTACCTGTTTTTTCTACCTGCCTTGTCAGGACTCAGCCCCACCTCTTCCTTCACCCCCCCCCCCCACGTCCTGATGAAGACCCGCGAGTAAGGATCCATTGTCCTACACCTTTGGGTCAAAACGTAGACCATCATCTACTCATACGAACTCCTTAACCCAAGATTGATAATAATAATCATCACGGGAGTCTCTGTCTCATGTAAAATGTTCTGTTTAACATGTGTTTTTTCTTGATCTCCTACATATGGATCAATGATAATGATGGTTTCACTTGTGGATTTGTGCTTAATGATTTTTTGATTAGTGATGTTAACTAATTGAAATACACCCCTTCCCTTGCACTCCCTTTCCCCTTTCTCTGTGGGCGCACTTGAATTTTGTGTACTATACTAGCGAATGCATAACCAATGTATGTTTTTTGGTGCAGTGAAAATAAAAACACTGTCCACCACTACTTTTGTTTTGATTCTATCTAAATAATTAGGTGAAAATTAAGTAATTGTTGTGTGTTTGGTCTGGGACCCCTTCATATACCTCAACTTATTACCCAGGTCCCACTGACCACATGGGTCGAACCCCTCTATTTACAACAACCCCTGAATGCAAAGCTTATACCCTGAGTGCGGAGATTCCCTTTGTGTAAACTTACAGAAATGTGTATATTTACCTTTGTGAATCGGGCCCCATAGTCAGTGGTTATCCTGAAAATATAATGTGGATCCAGAAAACCCTAAGTATGTATTGGATAACCCTATTTTATAGAGTGCTAAACTAAATGTTCTCTGCTTCATCATCCCTTACATATGAATGCAAAACTTGACACTTACATTAAAAAAGAGCATACCTAACATAAATAGATGACATCCAAAATGCATGTAATACATTTGTTAACAACCACAGATATAGACTGACGTCCAGGAAACGGGCACATCAAAAACACTTAACCGTTTCTTTTGTCATACAATGCATAATATCGCTAAAAAGCAGCATATAACGCCTATGATTAAGTCATCATGTCACTCAATAGATGTAATTTCATCAAGAGAAGAGCACCCTTTTTTTTAATAAGAAATACATACGTTTAAATAGATGCGATTGTTCACACTGCTCACCGACAACACTTATCTATGCCTTTCTGTAAATTATCGGAAAATGGTGACTGCTTCTTTACAAAAGGAAGTTGAATTGAATGCACGGTCCAGGTCAAACTGAGTAATGCAATTCAGACAAGTTCAAGTCAATTCATTTCCTTTCCGCCTGCAGAAAAATTGAGCTGTTGAAAAGAAAACGTTGTCTTTTTAAACATAACAATCATGGAAAATAAGCGATTCTACACTATAAAGCTTTTTCTGTAAAGAAAAAAATGAACAATTTCAATGGAAGTTAATGAGTATTGACCACAACCGGAGTGCGCCCTCCCACAATTGAACAGTTTTCCTCCTGATTAGACAAGTATTGTACTAGCTTTGCCCATCCATAAAATTCAAATACCAATAGAAAGACTGTAAAATTGTACCATGATGTGAAATGCGCCATTTTTATTTCAAAATATAATGCGCTTGCTGAGGCTGCGTATCAAGTTCTGTCGCAACTAGTTTCATGTATTTTTTTTTAATTATTTTTTATATCTGCCTATCACAAAGCAGCCATGGTTAGTGAAACATGATCTTCAACCTGAGAATTTTCAATAGTGGGAGACACAGGTACAAGCCAATAAGATAATTATGGATTTTTTCTTCGCCATTTATCTTTTACTTTCCTGTATATACTCGTTCTATTGCCACAAATTGCAGTAAAATGCTCATTAAACCTCAAGGAATGTAATGTACTGCTTTCTACCATTTATAGCCAATGCTCTCTAAAGTACAATTATATGGCGTATTATGACATAAAACAATGGAGACAATTATTCCTGAAGTGTATTAATGCTAATTAGCATATGGCATCTAAGACAGCTGCTGATACTTCATTGCTAAATACCGAGAGACTAATTAAAGTTTGATGTTAATGAGCTTGTTCTGCATGTGTATTGTCTTTGGATGCATATGCACTGTCACCAATGGGCTGTTAAAAATGTAGTCCTTGTCTTCTTGAAAAAGCATGATATAGCACTTATTTTGTTACTTCCAGGTATTATATTCTTTCTCTATAATGTGCGGTTGAGGGCTAAAAATGTAAGTGATTTTAAAGTCTTTTTTACTATCACACTCGAATAAAAATTAAACGAAACATGTCTGTGAATTTTAAACTCGCATGGGTGTGAGTGCAAACTTTATCCATTCGAAGAAGTCCCCTCTGTAATGTCGAAACAGAGGAGAACATGGCAAGAACCTCTTTGTGCCCAGGTGGGCAATCTAATTTTCTAGTTGAAATGGTTCAGTTAGAGATATTTGCGCACATTTATGTTGGACATAAAACATTGTAGGTCCTGATGAAAGAGGAAGATCTAGGGCCATATGTATCAATGTTAGGTTTTGCGATTGTCAAATAGCGAATTTTTGACAATCGCTATTTGAGAATCGTAAAAAGCTATGTATGAAGGATTTGCAATAAATGTTGCAAATCCTACATATTCCTTAATTGCGAATCGCAAATTGCAATTCGCAATTAAGGAATACCTGCCCATTCATTCCTAAGGGCCTAGAGGCCCATAGGAATGAATGGGAAGACATTCTCAATTTGCGATTCTCATTAGAAAATCGCAAATTGAGAATGCTAATTCAAGTGTGCCAGGGTGTCAAAAGAACATCCTGTTGCACCCCTGAAATGAGCATGGGTGCACACGTGACGCACAACGGCATGTGTGTGCGCCACATGCCTCTTTGAAAAATGCAAAAATGTGCATTTTTGAAAGAAATCGTAAATTACCACCAACCTGTAGTTGGTGGTAATTTGCGATTCCTCATGCAATATTCGCAAAACTTGGGTGCCTCATACATTCCATTTAAGGAATCGCAAATTGCGATTCCTTAAATGCATTCGCAAAATAAGGAATCATAAATTTTGCAATTCCTTATTTTGCGAGGCAGTTTTTCTTTTATACATACCATTAAGCCTAATTGCGATCATAAACGCCCCTAGTCCATAGCTTAAAAATGTAAATTTCTATGATCTGGCACAATTTGCAACTTACAATCTTTTCCAAAAATGCAGTTGGAGTCAACTATGTTTACCTGAAAATCCAAGTGGTTATGCTTTATAGCCTCATCTTAGTCTAGTGTAAACCACTATCACAAGTGGTAAATCATGCTGTTAAATATTCAGATGCAAAAAGAAAAATTGATGGACAGAATGCAGAACAATGTCATACTTTTACCCCAGTACAGAGATATGGGCCTAAAGATGTGGGTCCTGTGCTCTCTCCAAGCCAATGGAGACAAGCTATCCTGGCTGATGAGGGGTGAAACTCCGAAGCTGGTCCTAAGGTGCTTGTTTCCAGTCCAAGGAGGACCTGGCCTGGCAGTTCGGGCGGGACCACACCATTCCCATTGGGCACAGGGTCAAGACTGGTTTGCATTTGGCTGGGTTCAAACTGGAATGGCATGGGGAGCAAAACAACAATGGACATAGTACCAGAGCTCTACAATGCATGACATTGTTCTGCATTCTGTCAATCAATTGTTGTTTTTGCATTTGTCATGTGCACTGGCATGGACCTGTGCTCCCTGTGCCACAGGATTCGAACTAGCCTGGCTGATGAGGGGTGATACCACAAAACCGGTCCCAGAATGTTTGTTTCCGGTCCAGGGAGGACCTTGCCCAGCAGTTCAGGCTGCACTGTTACCATGGGTTGCAGGATCAAAACTGATTTGCATATGGCTGGGTCCAAACTGAGGTGGCATGGTGAAAAAAAGAAGATGAATTAAATCCAGGTCTGTGAGTGGGGGTTAATGATTGATATGTTCTGGGTTCCAGACATCATTTGTTCTTTTTGCTTTTGTAATCATTGGCTAGAACACAGGATACATCGCCTAAGAACATTCCTGTACCTGAGAAGAAGGCTCTTCGTGAAGAACAATCCTGAATTCAGGCTTCTGACTCATGGCTCCTGCTGGATAAAGAGGATTCACACAGTGATGCAAGGATCCCTGAATCCTTCTGGCACTCAGGGACTGGAACATCCCTCCAGCAGCCAAGTGGTCAGTTGTAGTCATCAAAAGGGCCCTGCTGACTACAGAGGAGTAGACCTTGCAGGCGACATGGATGGAGAGTGACCTTGTCCCAGAAGCCCGCCCTTGAGTGAAATAGGCTTCGGAATCGGCAAAAAGAATGTTTCTGGGCAGTTCAAGACTAAGGGCCTATTGCATGTATCCCCAGACCCAGAGGTTTTGTTTCCTCACCACCAGCATTTTCATAGTGGGAGCACTGCCATGAGACTGCTGGCAGAGAGGAAACTCGTAATTTGCTTGGAAGGGCTACAGCTGCACTGCCAAGCATATTGCCACCTCAGACATCAACACCACTGCCAGGGGTGGTCTTAGTCATTTTACAGCGATCAGACCCTCAGTGTGGTGGACCCCAACTGCCACTGCACCTCTTCCATGGGTTTGGCGGTCCGATGGGCAGCCAAACTTGTAATCATGCCTTTAGTGAAATAGTAAAACCTTGGTTTGCGAAAACCCACTTGATGTTTCTGCCCTCCACTCCATTGCAGTCAGTCTGAAATTTAGCCTAGGTCCTGGTCCACTGCGAACAGTTATCGTCATATAGTGCTTGACTTTGTCTAGGCTTTTTTTGCCTCAAAAGTTTTCCAAATTATTAACTCCAGTTCATGTTAACATATTCTGATGTTCATGGTGCCATTTTACTCATAAAGGTTTTCTCTAACTTTCCAAATTAGGTTGGGAATGCCATTGTGGAGTGTTTTTAATTTGAAATTGCTGGAACTGTGTGAACATAACAAGACAATTTCTGAAAATGTCCTTCTGCTCGTGCCATAGTTACCAGGGGTTGATCAGAGATTCTCACAGAACAATGTTTTGACCCAACCAGAGTGGAATCTCGAGTTAGTAAATCAATTTGATAGGATATATCCTGATTCACTGAATTTCATTCATCTAATGGTCCTTTCCCCTAAAGTTGTTACCTTAAATGCATGCAATCTGTTGTAAGTAGGTGTAAATGGGAACTTTTTAAATGGGATCATAGGTAGGGAGCAACAGCTTGTTGTAACTACTGCTAGATTTGGGACTGAGTCTAGATTAGGTGCTGAATAAGGATCAAAACAATTAAAGACCCTTCAGAATGGAAACGTTTGGTGTGGTGTCTCTTCGTTTTTGGGCTTCTTGGAACAGCAACAAGACTACTTTTGTTGACTTGCAAGACACCTCTTGAAGAGCTGAACATATGTAAAGCCTTGCATATGTGAATGATTTGTTCTAGAATCTTTTCTGGCAGATGGAGGCATCTTGTCACAAGATTTGTATTTTTTTACATGTATTGTTTTCTGGCATGGCAATGTCTTGGTTCACTGAAATATTTTGGATTACTGAGGCGGCTCATGTTTATGCCAAGCAAGCAAGTTGTAACTGAATTGTTGGTGATGAAGTGGCTTTGAAAAATGATTTTGTCCCAGAAGGCATCTGTTGCAGGTCTAAAAATGGTGGGACTTTTTGGGTCCTGTGTCTTCAGTCTTTTGATGAATCATGTAGGAACATCTTTAAATGCACTTAAGATGGGTCAATGTAGAGTTAAGGACGCCTTTGACAAACACACTTCCAATGTCTTGTTCAATTTAGGGTGGAATTGTTTCTTTTAGCATTGAAGTGGTAGTTGAAACAAAACTATACCTATCTTCATGATATTGTATGATTTAATGGAATTACGATTATCATGAGTACCTGAAATATTGAAGGAAGGTCACAAGGCAATGTTCAAGAGCAAATGTCTTAATTTTTAAAAATATTAATCAAATATGTTTGTAACTTGAGAGCAGGGGCTTACCTGACCTGAAATGTGAAATCATGTCAGAGTAGTTTTTTTAACCATAGAATGTTCCTTGACTTAAGACCACACATTTTCTCTGATCCACTGGTACAATAGAAATCACTGCACAGAGAAAACATAGTAACATAAAATCAAAAGCCAAAACATTGTAACGGAAATTATCCGACATTTTAAAATGTTGCAATATCAGTAAAAAAAGGTAATGAGAAAATATGTTTGGCCTCCTTGTGCCCCTGGGTCTAGGGATCATTAAGTGAAGCTGAACTCACAAGTCTCTGAAGTGTACTGGAGCATTAGTACTCCTTAAGCTACACTGAAATCAAAACTCATTGACACCATCGCACAAGGACATCACCCTCTTTTTTTCTCCTGACATCTTCCACCCGTAAAAATTCTCAACTTTTGCCAGTACACAACATTTCCATGTAAACACTGAAGTCCTTGCCAAATTCCATTACTGATTAACCAGCTCTCTCACAAGGTAACCTTAGTGTTTGGACAAAATATTGGGAAAATAATATTGTGTTACAAAAATATTCTATCAAGCATATCAGGACATCAAAAATATCGTAGACAGAAATATTGAAGGTAAAAATATTGAGATCAGGGTGGGAATATTTTAAAACAATATATAGTTAAAATTGTATTAGAAAAGTAAATATATTAAAAATGTGCAAATTGATAATTTAGATTTTTAAATGTATTTTCATCATATTGGTATTTTAGTATATTTTAATTTGATGGAAATTAAGATATATCGTAATAGTATATAATATTTTTGTAAATAAAAAACATTATCCTATATTAAAACACATTTAGGGCCTGATTATGACTTGGGCGGTCCATGGAACTGCCACCACACCTCCATCATAGGTTCAGCAGTTGCATAGCTGCCTGCCAGATAACAGGTATTTTTTAGTCTAGTGACCGGTCCTTTGGTGTTCCCACAGCAGTGCCTTTGGAAATTTAAAGACTATTCCAGTGTAGTATGGACTGTTAAGTCTATACCGGGAAGGAACATGGGGTGCGTACGCACAGGTGAGCACTACATGTGCCACCCTGCATGTATCCCTAGACCCAGGGGCGCAAGGGGTCCAAGCATATTGTTTAAAGTTTACAAGTGGTAGCAAATATTTTTAACAATATATTATTTTTAATGTTAATTAATATAGTAATTTTATACTTTAAAAAATATATGTAAACACTGGTACTTTAGATTTGTGTGTAGATAACATTTTAGTAAGGTTTATATGATAAAAGAATGGATAATATGGAGTATTGATTGTCTTTGTAATAATTGTATTCTTCAATATTATTTGTAAAATATATATATTTTGATGTGAATATTGTAAATTTCAACTCTTTAGTGTCCCACATCTACCCCCAATTTTGTTAGATTGGAGTACGGATAGTAAATGGCAACCCATTAGTTTCCCGCACCTTTATCAAACTGGTTTAGTTGGGAGTTGGAATATTACATGCCCACCTTTAGTGTCCAATCCCTTCTACAATATGGTTAGGCTGGAGTGAGAATAGTATAAGTCACCCCTTTCATTTAATGTGCTACACCTTCTCTGAATTGGTTTAAAATATAGTGGGAATAGAAAATGATACGCTTTAGTGTCCAACACCTTCCATAACATGGTTTGAATGGGGTGTTATTCATAAATACCACCCCTTTATGGTCAACACTTTCCCCAGATTGGTTTAGATGGGTGTGGGAATAGTAAATTGTCACCTGTTTAGTGTCCAACATCTTCCCCAACTTTTGTATGGTACAGAACTATTGATATGTTTCTGTTTTTATTGGTTTCCAATGTTTTTAATATTCTATATTTTAATACATTAAATCATATATACTTCAAGAAAAAAGAAAAAATATACACAAAGGTAAGGAAATTAAACATTTTCTGTATTGTCTGATAATAAAAAATCAGGTACTTTTTTTGTTAATTTGTATGTTTAAGATTCCATCTGTTATTTTGCATTGTAAACAATTTGTTAAAATGCATTGACTTGTTTTACATATTTATTTCCAACATTATTTTAACATGTTTTATTAGTATATACTAAATAAGTGCATATATTTTATACTATGATTTAAATTATAATTTACAATTTTTAGATCATTTTTTGTAACATTGAAATGTTTTATTTGTTAAATAATTGATACCTTTTTCACGTTGCTAAAGATATATATATATGTGTGTGCGTACATATGTATACTCTTTGTTGAGAGAATACAACAAAATGATCTTAAACTCAGTTTCACCAGTGAGATCAGCAAGGAGAGGGTAAACTTTTTGGTTCGAACAGGGTAATATCCAGAATGGCAAAGTAGCAACAATATTATACAGAAAACCTACAGCAGGTAATACATTGCTACATGCTTCCAGCTTCCACCCTATTAACCTCAAAAGAAGCATCCCGTATGGGGAATGTTTGAGGACTAAACGCAACTGTAGTGACAATGATGAGAGTAAAAAGAACTGTCACATTTGCGAGATAGGTTTAGAAATAGAGGGTATCCTAAAGAAATGGATAGATGAAGCCATGTTGAAGGTAGAAAAGAAGAAAAGGGAAGATATCTTGTTTGACAAAAGAACTGAGAATGCACAGCGAAAAGAACAGGGTAATCAGTGAAGGTTCATTACCAAGTTTAGTGCCCAACAACATAAACTACGAAACATCATTTGTAAACACTGGCACATAATAAGGAATGACCCTACTTTAAGAAAAGTTGTACCGCAGAAACCACAGTTGACCTTCAGATGAGCTAAATCCTTTAAACAACTATTGGTAAGGAATACCCTAAAAGCACAACCGGCCAAAACTACATGGCTTGACAAAAAGAAAGGGTTCAATACTACCAGATACAAGCCAGGACTATCAGCAGAAATAAGAAACATCAAAGGCAAGTTTACGTGCAAGACAGATTTTGCTGTCTACGTGCTTCAATGCCCATGTGGTCTGAGGTACGTGGGCAGCACGATCTTGGAAGCCCATAAAAGAGTGCTTCAGCACATTCACGCAATTAAAAATGGGGACAGAACGTACCCAGTTCCTCGGCATTTTGAGAGTTTCCATAGTAAGGACAGTAAAGGTCTAACATATTATGTAATTGATGCAGTACCTTTTGATAAGCGAGGAGGCAATAGGGTTAAGAAACTGAGGAAACTTGAGTCCCGCTACATCATAGAATTAAACTCTAAGTACCCTGAAGGTTTAAATGTAGAAGAAGATCTCTACACGCACTTGTAATCAGTAGCATTTGTGAACAGAGTTAATAAAGTAAGTTGTCATGAATTTGTAAATAGTATAGTCACGAATCACATACGTTTTGGGAATTCAGAAGGGGTAAACGGAATAGAAATAGCAACAGTCCCGGTTAAATTCTTTTGGGATATGCCCACTGCGGCTAGATACTGTGTTACAGCATGAATGAAAATAGGCAATGTCATGCATTTAGTAATTTAATTCCGAGCAAAGATCTCCTGTGTAACAACATCTGCAGGTTGGGTATAATGTACGAGCAACACGGAAACCAGTCATTGCCCACTAGGGCTGTATTATCCGCGATTAATGTGTATGTATATATAATTGTTTCTAGAATTGTATATATGATTGTATATGTTATGTATAAATCTTTATACAGGAGTTTAGTTCGGCAGAAAGCCTTGCATAATTGCGCTGATACGCGTTACAGCAATAGCTAAGGCTTGGCTACTAATTGGGCATGCAACAAAATGCATGTAACTATTGTAAATAATGTAAATTAGGCAAATTTGTCTATTGAATTTGAGCTATGCACAAAATATATTTTTTATGGAGTTGTGGAAATATGTAAAAACTATATCCGTTTAAAATTGTAAAGGTGTACGATAGTCTTTTCTCACTAGTCACACGGGGTTGCGACCAAGTGACACGGAACTGTTATGCTTTTTAATTGCGTTCTCTGTGAAGCTCACTTGTCGGTGAGCAAGGAGTCGAAAGCTCCGAAACGGGTCTGACGGAGGCCTGAATAAAGATCTTAATTGCACCCCACATGTTGTCGTCCTTCCCGGTTGGGAAACAGTGGATTGAAAATATACATATATATAAGTACATTTATAATATAATTTTAACATGTGCTATTAGTATATATTAAATATTTGAAAATATGTTATACAATTATTCAATTTATACTTTACATTTCTTTCATAATTCTTTATAACATTCTTTGATACCTTTTACATATTTATTAATGTTAAGAAAAAATGTAAATATGAATTCACCTTTTTTACAATATTTCCCATTCATTTCTATGCAGAAATAGCTTTCCTTTTACTTTCATTTTGCTGCCATTTTTTTTACCTCTACCTTCTATTTTTCAATCGATTTGTGTTATTTTGTAGGATAATTTCCCAGAACCAGGTTGCGTTGCTGTTCATGAACAGGTAACCCCTTTTTTAAGAGTTTTTAAGGGTTTTGAGGCTAGGGGGAATCAGAAGGAAGGTTTAAAAGTTAGTTATAGCGTTTTGGGGAATTTTGGTATATTTCGAGTTTTACACTTGTTTGTCGTTTTTTCATTTTCCTATACTGTGTTAATGATGTATTATTATGCTATGATATTTTTTGTTTTATTTTGATGATTATGCATATGTATTATTGTGAATGTATTGTGTTTTGCATGTGGGTTCTTAAAATTACTACAGGATTTTGTTTACAAGTGCAATTTATGGGCATTCAGAGTTTACTATTTTTTTAAGTAAATCAGTTTTGGTAATAATACACCAATGGCTTTAACTTTGATTTCTTTTTTTCACTTTTCCTGTAGTGGTTCTATTTTAATATACGTTTTAGGGTTTTTCATGGAACTTTGATACATTGGATTGCTTTGAGAGATTTTGATTGGATTTGTTATATTTTGACATTTTATGGGGATTTTTAGATCCGTTCAGATCATGTTTAATTTATTTATTTATAAAGTTTTATATAGCGCAAACTTGATCCCGAAGTATATCAGAGCGCTTTACAATTTGAGGCAATTAAATAACTTCCCACCTTATTCGGATTACTAATTTTTGTACCTGGAAACAGAGAATGTTCGGCGGCTACAGAATAATACATTTTGATTCTTCATTTATTTTGAGTGGGAAATGTAACATTATGGGCCTCATTACGATGTCCATCTGAGTTTCCTCCACCTCACTGACTGAATCGAGACCAACGACTTGCGGTCGGCGGTTCTGACTGATTATGATGCTACCAAATATGGTTCAGTATTGTTTATAATGGGAGCTCATTATTTATAAATTCTTAGATTAGGGATTTATTCCTTTAAGGAACTCTCTAAATGCATTTCTTAGATGATTGATTAACCAATATTGGTTTTATACTTCTGTCATTTATTGACTCTTGATTAATCTAAACTAACTTGTGATTTGCAATAAAGATGAACTACTGGGGGCGTGCCAGAGGGCGCTCGGCAAGACCGAGCCATTATCCGCCAAATATCAACTACATCCCTTACATATTAAATACTGACTGCTGGCCTGCACTGCCATCCTGTGACCTGAGACATCACTGCAAGTGATTTGCGGCTTCCTTGGACCCCGACGACCGGTCCGCTGCGGATTGCCATCCTGACCGCAAGGCTGTGTGAAATGGTGACCTGCTCGGGCTGGGGGCCTTGTCTCCCCGCGTGATCCTATCTGCTGGGATTGCTGCTGCATTCGGGGCCCCCTCTCAGATGCTGTGTGCTGCTGGTGCCTTGAGCCGATCGACTCCCCGCTGGGAGTGGGTGTTGCACATTCAGCCGTGACCTGTGCCGGAACCACTGAGCCGGGGAGTGTGGGGGAGGGGAGGACCACCTTACTACGAACTCTGCGCCTGAGACTGCTGAGCTGCGCTGGCGGAGAAGCCTGGGAGCCCTGCTGGAGACGCCGCGTCCCGCTGGTGTTGGTGGTGGTGAGTGGGGCTGGGACCTGGTGGCGGCCAGGGACGCGGAGGCGGTACCGGGCTTCACGCCGGGCCTTGCCTTGCGAGCTGCGGCTGGCGCGGGCGGGAGCGGGTTGAGGTGGCGCTGCTATTGATCTGCCTGAGGGCGTGTGCGGCCTGCTGCGGCCCTGGCGCTAGACTTGCTTTGTGCCTCTGTGCCGCCCGCAAGGTGGCGGCTCCTGTATGAGGCAGGCCGCGGATTCTCGGCTTTGCAAAGCTGCTGACGGACGCTGGTGCTGGAGGAGGAGGCGCGGCGGAGGCTGACTGCTCCTTTGCTGTACACGGCCTGGGCCTCTGATTTCCAGCTAACTGAAGGGGGTGGCCTGCCGACCTGCTCCTGTGCTGTGGGGCCGGGGCCCGGAGACTGCGCAGAAAGCTGCCTCTTTGTATAGGAGCTGGGCCCTTCGCTGTCAGCGCTTCCTTCTCGTTGGTGTCCATCTGTCTGTTTCAGACATTGGAATTAGGTGAGGCTGTCTGCTGTGGGGATCTTGGTGGTCCTCTCCTGTTTCTTCTGCTGTGACAGTTGAGGCCCTGTGGGTGTTGAGTGTGGCTGCTGGACCAGGGGTGAGAAGGGTGACCTGGACTGGATCTGGGCGTGGGGGGCCACTGGTGCCTTACTCCATCCATACTATAGCATTGTGACAGGATCTGAAAGCATGGGCCGGTCAGACAAGAATCAACCAAAACTCACCTTTGAGTCCATGCAGCCGCCTAGGGCCTCGCAAAGGGCCACCTTGGATTCGGAGACAGATGCGGAGGCAGGAGGGTCGCCCACATTGGAAGCCACCTTGGTGGCCTTGCAGCGGACACTGCAGTCCATTGAAGGCGCCATGACGGCGGTCAATCATACACTTGACCATATGTCCTCCCAACTTGAGAAAGAGAATGCGCGCATGGGGGCCATGGAGCAGAGGGTCTCAGCCACGGAGGACGGTCTATCCACGGTCACTGATAAGGCGCTGAATATGGAAAAGGTCCTCTCCCTCATTCAAGCAAAGAATGAGGACTTGAAAGGCGCGGTCCCGATGCAACAATATCCGCGTCACAGGGCTGCCAGAGTCCACGAATGTGGGCAAGATGTGGACGTATATGGAGTGCCTCATTGTGGACATTTTTGGAACAGAGCAGCTATCCAACCTGTTCATAGTCCTGCACGCGCATCATTCTTTGGCTGCCCGACCTGTCCCCGGGGCCCCTCCATGACCCATAATAGCCAGAATCTTAAACTATAGGGACAGGGACACCATTCTGCGCATGGCAAGGGACAAAGGGACAATTGAACATCAGGGAAACAAGCTTGAGTTTTTTCCGGAGATCACAGTCGCAGTTCAGGCCGCGCGCAGGGAGTTTGGCACTGTTAAGCAATTTCTGCGTAAAGAAGAAGTCTCGTATGCCATGCTATACACGGCCCGTGTCCGCATTGGCGCTGTAATTGATAACAAGATTTTCTCCTCCCCAAAGGCTGCAGTGGATTATACAAAGAAGCTGAAACGCAGGAAGCGGGACTCTGCTGGGGCACATGGAGAGGAGGGGATGGGGGACGAGCAGGGCTAAGGGCGCCACTCAGGAAGGGCTGGGTCTTCAACTTGGAGAATTGTTTTTTACCATGCCCCGCTGTGTGCCTTCCCTGGGACCGTGCTTGTTGGCTGGGGGCGGGGTGGAACGTGGGTGCTCACCTGCTGCCCTATTAGTTGCTAAGGAGTTTGCATATACTGTTTTGGTTTTTCCTCTCAATTGCTAGAGATACCTACTGTCTATGAGAGGTATTCGCTTCCCAGAGCTTTACCTCTGCTGTTCCTCATTAGGGTGGTTTGGATCTGTGAATTCTCCTATTTGGTTTATATAGGCTGTCTTGCTCGGCCAGTATACATATGGCATATCTTGATACTTTGGGATGTTGTAATACTGTTCGCTTGGTCGACTCCTGCTTTTTATGAGGATCTTGCATCTGCGCCCCCTCATATGGGTGTACCCCAGAACTTGTATTGTGTTGGGGCGGGGGGGGGGGGTCTGGTGGGGATTTGGGATGGCTTTGGCATGTATGGGAGGCTGAAGTGGGTGGTGGGTGGTTGGGACAGGGACTGGGAAGGGGGGATTGTTTGTTATGTTTTCCCAGGCTTACAGTGTCATTGTGCGACAAGTGTCGCAGTTGGTGGTCCTATTGTTTTCACTGTGTTGTTTACTGCATAATCTTCTTGCAACCAGCTAATGGGTAGCTCTATCACATTTGCCACGAATGGGTGTGAGTGTTGCGTTCCTCCAGGAAATGCATCTAACTGCTGCTTCTGTGCGTAATATTGGGGTCCTATGAGGGAGTGTGCACGCTGCCTCCTCGTATTCCTCATATGCCAGAGGGGTACTCACGTTGGTGAAGAGAGGAGTGCCCTTTACCAAAATTAACACAGATGTGGATGATAGTGGGCGTTTTGTGTTGTTGCACGGCAGGCTGGGAGGAGAGAATCTGCTATTAGTGAACATTTATGGGCCAAATGTGGATGACCCAGCCTTTTTTTCCGAGATCATATGGGGTGGGGATTTCAATGTCTACTTGGATGTGTCCCGGCATCGGAGTGGTGCTGGGGAGGGCAGACAGAGGAGGTCATCGGATGTACTATGGAGGTTTATAGATGCTGGACATGTTCACAATATCTGGGGCTTGAGGAATCCAGCGGCTTGTGAAAGTATGTGTCTGTCTTCTGGGCATGGTTCGTGGTCCCAAATTGATTATTGGCTAATATCTGGAGAAGGTGTGAATTGGGTTAAGAGGGTTTTGTATGCTGCCAGGACGCTTTCAGACCACTCCCCTGTACTTTGGGAGCTGGCGATACCGGAGTATAGGGCGCCACAATTTGCCTGGAGGCTCCAACCATCGGAGCTTAAAGACCCAGTGTTCAGGCAAACTATAGAGGATGCGATAGGGAACTATTTTAAGGAAAACGAGGGCACGGTGGACAGTGAGGGGGTCCTCTGGGAGGCCTTCAAGGTCACTATCAGAGGGGCCGGTAAAGGCGCGCAGGCTGGCGTATTGCGAGATATTCATCGAAGGATTCGGCGGCTGGCTGTAGACATTCAGGCCCTAGAAAGGTCCTTTTATGAAGACCCTACCGCTGACAAACTTGCGCAGATACGCGATCTGGTCTTTGAACATAATGACACAGTGGACCAGGAACTGCGACATTATTCTCGCCGGCATACTGCTCGATATTACAGGAAGGGCGGGCGGCCTGGTTGCTCTCTCGCCAAGAAACTGCGGGAGCCCCATAGCCAGGAGCCCATAAATGAGTTAATAGACGACACTGGTAAGGCCCGCCATTGGACAGAAGAGCTTTGCGATGTTGTTTTGCAATTTTATAAAAATCTATTTGCTGCAAGGGAATCCCCTCCCACGGGGGATACACACGATTACCTGGACGACGTGGCATTGGGCTGGTTATCTAAAGCACAGTGTGAGTACTTAGGTCAACCATTTGGGGAGGAAGATGTGCGGGATGCTATAAGGGCACTCCACACATGCAAGGCCGCTGGGCCGGCCGGCCTGCCCAGTGAATTTTTTAAGGCATTTGCGGAAGCCCTAGCTCCGAGACCATTGGAAATGTATGCAGAGGCATATGATGCCGGGATCCTGCCACCGTCGCTCAGGGAGGCCCTATTGGTCACCCTACTAAAACCAGACAAGCCTCCAAATCAACGTGGGTCATATAGGCCACTTTCGATCATAAATATTGATACTAAAATATTGGCAAAAATGATAGCCACTAGACTTCAGCCTCTTGTACCTCTGCTGGTCTTACCGGACCAGTCTGGCTTTGTGATGGAAAGATCCACTACGCACAACCTCCGCACCTTATTCTCCACATTACACTATTTCGAACCTGACTTCCAAGCCGTTGCTGTGTTATTAGATGCAGCAAAGGCATTTGAATCTGTGCATTGGTCCTATATGTTTACGGTCCTGAGTAGGATGGGATTCCCCCCGTTCTTTTTACAGTGGATCCGGGTCCTTTATAGCGAACCTGTTGCTAGGGTTAGGGTGAACAGTAGGGTCTCGCCCTTGTTTCCTATAGGACGCGGCACGAGGCAAGGTTGCCCCCTGTCGCCCATCCTGTTCTCTTTAGTGATAGAGCCTCTAGCCTGCAAGCTGCGCCAAAAGCATGCTGCTGCGGCATTACGGTTTAGACAGCCCCCGCTAATTGTCTCGCTATACGCGGACGACATGTTGTTATTCATCCGGGAACCCTCAATGTATCTCTCCACGGTATTGAGGGAGTATGTCCAATTTGAATGGTTTTCTGGTCTAGGCATCAATTGGTCCAAGTCCGTGGTGTTCCCCATAACAGAGCGCCGAAAGAGGTCGAGCTGGAATTCCCGTTGTCGTGGACTTCGGAGCCTGTAAAATATCTTGGGGTAATGATCCATAGGTATCCGGCTGTTGTGATCACTGAAAGCTATGGATGAGCTATCATGCATATTACTGAGCAGGCGGAACGATGGGCACGTCTCCCTTTGTCGTTGGCAGACAGGATCGCTGTTGTCAAAATGGTGTTCTTGCCCAAAATGCTGCATTTCTTTATTAATATTCCAATTAAACTGAATGTGGCGCTCTTCCAGATGTTGCAATCAGTCCTGCTCACCTTTGTTTGGGGTTGCAAGCAGTCCCGTTGCCACTGGGACCTTTTGACGCAACCTTTTGACAGGGGTGGTTTTGAGGCTCCCGATTTCTGCCTGTATTACATTTATGCGCAGGCGCACTTTGCGCATTATTGGCATTTTCCGTTGCGTCTTCAGCCGCATGTAGCCATTGAAACGGACGCGGTCCTTCCAACTCCAGTGCAGGCTATGGTTCTCTCGGGCGGCTCGACCGGACCCCGCCACGAGATCAACCCGTCTCTGTGTACATCATGGGCATGGAAGGAACTGGACGTTAGAGCCCAGCTCTCCTATTTATATGCCCCATTACTGCCCTTAGCATCTCACCCAGGGATATCGGCTGCTCAGAAATGCGCTGCATTGAAGGAGCTTGTGGCTGCGGGGGTGGTTTGGATGGGCGATTTATATGAAGGGGCCATTTTAAAACCCTTGCGGAAGCCCAAAGTGGGGTCAATTGCTCCTTTATGTTTCGGTTCATGTATGTTAGAGTTCATCAGGCTGTTCGGGATGCATACCCAGACTTCCCTGGGGGAACCCACAACTCTTCGTGCATTGCAGGTGATGTTGACGACGGAGAACTGCAGGGGACTTATCACTAGGTTCTACTACGCTTCACAGCGGGAGCGAGAATTCGAAGACCACCAGTCACATCAGCGTTGGCAGGAGGCGTTGAATAGCCCGGTTTCGATGGAGGTCTGGTCGGCCTGCTGTCAGCTCACGGGCCGGCTCATGGCCAACTGCAATCTCAGGCTCATTCATTTTAAATTTTTGTACCAAATATTCTATTCTCCAATGCAGCTCCATAGGTATGGCTTGAGGGAGACTGTGAGATGTGTGCGTTGTGGTGCAGATGAAGCGGACTTCTATCATGTAGCCTGGCTGTGTGGGAGTGTCTTTGCTTTTTGGATGGAAGTTACTCGAGTATTGTCGGAGGTGGTACTTGAAAGTGTAGCCTGTGTGCCTGTACTATGCCTGTTGGGGTATGTGAATCGATTGAAGCTGGCCAACAGACGCCTGGTGGCGGTGTCTACATTGATGGCGAAGCGAGTAGTAGCAAAAAGATGGGGGTCATGGTCAGCTCCCACTGTAAAAATGTGGCTCATTGATCTAGCCTATTGCAGAGATCAGTTGCAAATATTTGAGGAGGAACTGCCTACAGCATCGCGCCCTAAAGACTTTTGGAGACCTATGACAATGTATATGGTGTCACACCCTGGTCTGTGTGGTGGAGTGGAACCTACATAAGTGGCACTCTTGAGGTGGTATATCGGATCTGGGACTGTTTCATTTTATAACTTTTTGTGCTGGGTTGCAATGATTACGAGAGGATGCCACCCATTTCCTGTTGACTGCTTTGCATCATCTGAGATCTCCTTCTTGTTCTGTCTTATGTTTTTTATTTTCTCTCCTTTCCTTTACACGGGATCACCTTGATGAGTGATTTTTTTCATGTACTGTACTTGCCTAGATAGTTGTTGGAGGGAGGTGGGTGGGGTAGAGGGAGTTGGGATATTATTGTAACTGTTGATATGTATTTGGAGTCACACTATTTAATAAAAAAAAGAAAAGAAAAAGATGAACTACTCAACAATTTGATTAGTAAAACCCTTTAAGCCTCTACAAACTCTCATTATGGACTAAACGTGCAATAATTGATTGAGGTGAATATTTATATGATAAAAAAAAAAGGCAAAGATCTATTCGACCAAGGGAAGGTGAATCATCATAAAAGAGTGGAGATTAGCTCAAGAGATGGTAAACTAAAATACTAAAAGATTGTGAACTGATTTCTGATCCAGCAAATTTGGGTTGCAGATGGACAGGTTACATTATGAGAAGAACTGTAACTAATTACCCCGAGTAAGACTAATGCTCAAATTCCATTCCCCAAAGACCAGAATCTGAAGACTGACAAGAAGCAGTGTCAAAGGTGGTTTTTGCATTGGAAATGTCAGTATTAAAATGGGTTATGCATTGCAGTTGTTATTCTTGTTAGTGATAATGTTGCGTATTGCAGTTGGATGAATTATTGATATTCATGTGCTTATTGTGAAGAAGTTGAAAAGTTATCAGGCTCGACGTAGACTAAGATCCAGGGATAAATAGAGATATATTGAGGGAAGAGTAGAATATAATTTATATGGTTTTTCTTGTCTGTTTGGGATGAACTGTTGTGAATTTACTTAATTGATTGTGTTTGAAGAGCCTATTTTCGCCAAAGGTGAAGCTACGTTGGTTAGTGTGATTACCCGCTGGTTGAGATGTCATTTGTGTGTGAAAACTCTCTTTGTGTGAAAAGCCATAAGACATAAAAACGTTATTATTCAGAATATTGAATCGCATTTGTCTTCCTTAGTGGAGCAGACAAAGAGTAGTTGTGTGTTTGTGTAAACTTGCTGAAAGTTGTGGAAATTGTGAGTACGGGAGAAATTGTAAAAGAGGGTTAACTTCTGTGAGAGGTAGAATCATTCGTCATAATGTGCTGGTACGAGTTTAGTTAGTCGGTGCACTGTTGAGCTGCTATTAGTTCATGAGGACACAGAGTGCCATGCTACCATTGGTCAATTTTTGTGTAAGTGCCACATTGCGATGTCCTGTGATACAAGACTTCAATTAATAAAGTTTTGACGAGATTTGAGAAAAGGAATTTTTATCCATCGTAAGGGAGGAATGGAAGTAGCCCCTTGTGAACAACTTGAAGGCAAGAAAGTACTAAAAGTCAGATGGCTCTGGAATTGCCACAAACAAACTCGAAAACATTTGTCTCAATAGATCAAACAGTATATTTGTTCTACGGGAGCCAAAAAAAAACAGACCTTCCTCCGGCTATCTTGGCCAGTTTTTGCACAGGTGCATGCCCAGGAATGTCTTGTGCATTTACCACGCTGCAGGAAGTTGCTAGCTTATCTAGTGCATTATGGGTTTCAGGCCTCTCCAAGACTCAAGGGAAACTGGGGGACGAAGACCCACCCAGCCAGGGCCTCCAGGTTAGTGCGGGTGATGTGGGCAGGGAAACCCCTTAGGATTTTATCCCTCGCTGCTGGAGGTTGAAGCTCCTATTTAGCAAGTCATGAGTTTCAGGCACCTCCTAGACTCAGGGAGAAGCTGGGGTATGAAGCCCCACCCCAGCCAGGGCCTTCAGGTTAGTGTGGGTCATGCTGGCATGGAAACCGCTTTGGATTATATCCCTCTCTACAAGAAGTCGCTGATGCTTATCTTGTGTTTCATCAGTTTCGGTCCCCTCCTAGACTCGGGGGAAGCTTGGGGTATGACGTCCCACCCCCAGCCAGGGCTGCTAGGTTAGTGCAGGTGAAGCTGGTAGGGAAACTGCCTTGTATTGTGTCATTTCTGATTCCCTAAGCCCATGACTACAATCCTGTAATCCTGACTATGTGGAATGTCAACATGAATATTCAGTTAGTAGCAGACAATTCTATTGTTGTTGCTAGATATGTCATGTCATACATAAAACAATTCCACCACCAGACCTGCTGCATGTGCTCTTTCCTACCTTGATGTTGGACATATCATTCATGAACACAACTGCTTTCTCCTATACCCACGTACACAATCTGATTAATGTTATTTCAAATACAGTAGCTCAAGGACCTATTGGAGGAGCACCTGCGACCGGGTTTATCTCGACATCACAGAATTCACAGACTGTTGCATGTACACCACCACAAAAGGTTCAATCGTTGAGAGAGGGGAGAAGGATTAACCTCACCGCTGTGGTGCGAACTACGCCGCAGTGCTGAGATTCCAATCGCGGGCGTGGTCATGACGGCTCCCGGCGTCATCAGCACACTCCCACTGTGACTCATGACGGCCGGGAGCCATCATGAGCATGGAAGAGGTTAAATATACAACACCAATCATACAGGGTGAAACTAAACTATTTGAAGATGGGATTTTCACCTGTGGTTCAAAGAAATGGAGGAGAATAGAAGACAGAGGGTCAGGATATCATTATACTACAAATGCAGAAGAAGAGACTATTAAATGTCACAAGATTAAAAATAGAATTAGAAGAAATTATTAGAGGATGGTCAGAACTTGAGCATGTGAACCAGACGTGCAGCAGTTGCTCGTGACAAATTGACAGAATTAGCCTGAAAATATGAAGTACATCTTACAGAAAGTGTTCCATTACAGAAACGTTTAAGGTTTCCATAGATGATGAATATATTGAAACAATGCAAGCCTGTGAAATGGTACACACAAGTTGATAAATTTGTTAAGATTTCAAAAGTGCTGTGGATTGATTTAAATACATTCTTTGACATTGCAGTGCTGAATGATTTGTACGCTGAGCATATAAACACTGTACAATGGACACGTGCAGAACCAATGAGAGATGCTCACACTAATGTGCCATCTCCTGTAGTCATTGAAAAATATGAAGCAGTGATTACATTTCTGAAAGGAAAGGTTCTTTTAAAAGATATTGTGTGAGTAAAGGTTAAAATAGCTTCCCAAGTGCCAAAGGAATCAGTGCATAATTACAACGAGCGGTTGCTTCATGTGTTTCAACAACACCTCCCTCATGGCAGACAATGGTGTAGGTCAAGTGTGAAGTGCGCTCTTGATCACCAATGTTCTAGCTCCAGTGAGCGTCCTCTCTGCCACTCATGCTGGGGCATGGTACTTCCCCTAATATGGTCAGTTTTTAACCTTGAAGGTATATTGTATACATGTGTGAATGCATTGGGTACGATAAAAATATTTTGCACTCCTTGGTGATCCAAATCATGAGTAGATTAGGATTCCGATGAATTGTAATTTTCAGTCTTGATCAGTCTTGACTTTAAATAGGCAAAAACCATGTCGACCTTCCTCTAATATATCACCTCCTTAGCCAGTTTGGATCATTGTACCATTTCTGCCCATTATATATTTATAACGATAACAAGGGTACCTGTATATTAAAAGACTAGGTTATCCCTTAGTCATTTTTAACCTCACTTTACGCCAGTCTACTCACATAAACACACTGAACACCTTACCTTACCATTACCTTACCATTCACTTTGGCAAAAAAACAAAGGAACTCCAGCAAAGAGCCCCCTCGCTGGGCCCACTGGGCATTGTAGTGCCAGCCCAATGAGGAGCCGCCCAATAAAGAAGCATGACACCAACTTGGGTTTGTGAAGGATCTTGCTCCTGAGCAATAAGATCCCCTGATCTGGCACCTCAGGCTAACTAGATCTATTACTTCTCCTTTCGCTCAGGAACTGCATACTCCTTATGCCTACATATCCTAATTGGAAGCATGTATACTAGACCTTAATTCACCCGTCTCCTCTTCTTGTATATGGGTCTCAACGACAAAGCAGAAGGGAATATCGTGAGTCGAGTGATATGGGGTTTTTCTTGTCTCAGTTTATTATTGGGCTAAGACCAGATATTAGTATGTACATACAACAGAGTTTGATCTCTAGGCATACTAAATCATTGAATGAGATTCTGGGGCATGAAAAGTATTGCAGCCATAGAATAGAGGAAGATGGTAGATTAGCGGAACAATGGAGCAATGTGTTAGGGGAGCCAATAACCGCGGGACCTATTTCAAATGCTTTTAGCATAATAGATAAGGCCGTTCATTCTACAAATTTACGACTGCAACAACATCGTACGTTGTGTCTCCTGTATTACACTCCAGAAAGAATAGCTAGATGGTCTAAAGATAATGCTATGACCAGCGAACGTTTAAAATGCCCCAGGTGTAAACTACATGCTGCTGATATACACACATGTTTGTAACCTGCCCAGAATAGGATATTTTTTGGTTAAATGTTCAGAGGGTCTTATCTCAGAAGTTGGGGATAGAGGCATCTTTATCGCTTAGGGAGGTCATGTTGGGTTATAGCTCCGAGCATCCTAAAAATAATAGCTTATTTTCTATACTGTTAGTTTCAGCTAGACTAACCATAGCCAGAGAATGGATTTCATCAAAACCACCATCAGTTATCAATTGGTGGCGGTTGGTAAGACACATTTATGATATGGAGCAGGCGCGGGCTAAAGTAAGAGGCCATAAGTCAATGGTAAATTTTATGACAATTTGGGGGTCATTATTTTTGAACGACTAAAGTACTGTGTTAAATTGATTTAGTTTGGAAGGATGTAAATATAGTCGATATGACATTTGTTCCTTTTTAATGATATCTTTAGTATACATTGTTGAATGTTTTTGTACTAATCTCCAGTTGACCAATAAAAAAAAAAAAAAATTGCAGTGATGATCAAGAGTTGAAGCTGAAAGAGATAAAGGAAACATTCATGTTGGCCCAGACAAAGTTTGCTGAGTAAGGTCTTTTGAATCAGTAGTTTTCAGAAAATCAACGTGGAATGCATGTGTTAAAATGCAGACTCAGAATGTACATTGAGGATTTGGTGTTTCACAGGGTAGAGGTGTTCCTGCAGATCTGAACTCTGGTGTAGATGTTGCAACGCTGAAGAAAACAACCTATTGTCACTTTATAATAAAATCTGGCACTGTAAAAAGAAGTGTAGACTTAATCCCGGCAGGGTAAATGGAAATGTCCAAATGCAAGGTGTATTGTCTTCTAAGTTAAAGATAACAGGAGCCTTTTGGTTCATGATGGACTCTGTAGTATAGAGATGTAAGTGTGTGGGTGTTATTGAAGACATTCCTGATGTAGAATGTTCAGTTAACGGTTACACATTGAGGAATAAAGATTTGTAATACCAAGCTCCATGTGTGGGCATTATCATTTGCCCCGGCTGGGGAGGATGCTTTAGATAAAGATGAGATAGGGGATTGTGTAGAAACCGCTACCTAAAGTACTGAGAATGCTCTTCCATAGAGTTTGCTGCGTTCCCTCAAACTGCTTGTGCATGCTACTTGTGCCTCAGTCAAAGTGAAAATTGACACTTTGCATATGTGGAGTCAAAGCGCCAGTCCTGCCAGTGAAAAGCCTGTCAAGAAGATAAAGGATTTAGAGAAAGTTTGTTTGTCTGGCTAGAAATTTGCTGATAAATTCAAGACAAGAGGTACTTTGCCACAATGTGACACAGAGTTGTCATTCATACAGTACAGCACTAAAGACAGTGACAACCAGGTGCAGAGAAGCACTGAAAGCAGTGATAGCCAGGTGCAAAAAAGCACTTAAAGCGTAAACGTTTCTGATGCAAAAAAACACTAAAAGCAGTACAAACCAGGTACAATGCAAAGATGTTAGAAGAGTGGAGGACCTATACAATAAGCAAAGCTGCTACTCACCGCCAAAGAAGAAAGCACTCCACAATCGGAGAGTGGGCTCGATGACCCAAATGTCAGCACGCGGCTAGTGCATGATGAATGCACTGGCCCAAGCGAGAAGTCAGCACTGCGAAAGTGAGCTCCACTCCCTTGTAGCAGAATGGTCCACAGGTTATGATGCTGTCACATTCATAAAACCCTGACTTCCCTTCAACAATGAGGATGCAAATTTTAAAATTGGACGTAAAAAAAAGGCTATAGGATTGTATCCAGTAAAGACAATTGAAGAATTGCCTCCAGATTTAAATGAGACAGTAAACCCAGAAGTATGGGACCTTGCAGGAAAATATATTGGACTGAATAAAGGTGTAAAACTTTTCTGAGTTACAGTGAAACCTAATAACGTGTTGATGAAAGGGATATTGAGAGAAATTTTTGGGAGCCCTTACAACTGTTCAGTCATGGGTTTACAAAAGCATTATTGTAAACATCAGGTTGTGCAGGACCTCTGAAAGTTGAACACCTTTGGTGTTCCGTGTTGTCCCATGGTACCAAATCCAGCCTGCATCCTTTTTCAGATTCCATGTACAGCAGAATGGTTTATGGTAATGGACTTGTGTCAGGCTTTCTTCTCTGGTCCATTACAAGAGGACGGATAGTTCTTGTTCTCATTTGAGTTCAGAGAGAAAGTTTTGGTATGGTGTCGAGTTCCACAGGCATATACAGAGAGCCTGTCCATTTGAAACCAGATATTGAAAAGAGTCTGGAGTCCCCACAGATGTCCTACCTTTTAGTTCTCATGCAATCCATTGTTTACGTGCTTGTGGCATCATATATGTGAGAAGCTTGCAAACAAGATATGATTGCACTTTTAAACCACCTGACTGTGAATGAGAACATAAGCTGCAATACTAACAGAAAGATGTCAAATATTTGGGACATATCATTGAGAAAGGAGCACGGAAAGTGTCCCCAGATAGTTGAAGTCATCTTACAGATAAACCCACCCAGAACATAAAGAAAAGACAGAAGGTTTTTGTTAATGGTTAGCCACTACAAACAGTGGATACCAAACTTTTCCCTATTGACCAAACCTTTACTGAGGCTTATACAAAGATGGATCTGATCTGTTTTCATGGGACAACAAGTGCTTAAAAGCTTTCCTAGAGCTGAGAAGAGTTCTCTGTCATGCCTCAGCCCTAGGAATTCCTGATAACAGTAAGATGTTTACATTGTTCTGCAGTGAGACAGAGAGCTGCAATCTCTAAGTGCTTACTCAGATGCATGGAGATGCTGGAAGACCCATGGCTTATTTTTTAACTTCCCTTGACCCCATAGCTGTGGCTGTCCTAAGTCAGTAGCAACTGTTGGAGTTAGTATAGAAAGGCATAGGACCGTAGTGATGGGATACTTTTATGGTCCATCATTCTGTAGAAATTTTGATTACCAGGGCAAAAACCCAGTACATATACTGGCAGTAGGCTCACTAAGTATGAACAATGGATTATGTTAGCGGTTAACATAACCTTGAAGCGCTGTCAGCTTTTAAACCCATCAACACTATTACCTGTAAAAGAGGATTGTAATGGAGATTATGTTAAATGTGATTGTCTAGATGTCATGGATGTATGTACCTAGCCAAGACCAAATATAAAACATGATCCTTTGACCGATCCTAATTATGTCATGTTTGGTGATGACTCATGTTTGCGAAAAATTAAGGTACCTTAAGAGTAGCTAATGCTGTCTGTACAATTCAAGAAGTTATTGAAGCTTCCTGGCTTTGAAGTGTGACCTCAGCCCAAGTTGTAGAATTGATTGCCCATACAAGAGCTTGCAGTTTAACAGCCCAATTGAGAGTGACTATATTTACAGATAGTCAATATGGATTTGGTGTTGTCCATGATTTTGGACAGTTATGGTCACAAAGATGTTTCATGATCTCCTTTAGAACCCCGATTAGAAATTGGGAACATGTGAGAAAGTTATTGGATGTATTGTAGAAACCAGCAGAAATTGAAGTTGTTAAATGTGCAGCTCACAGGAGAATGGATATGTCACTGTTGGAAACAGATTTGTGGACAAAGTTGCATGTTTTGTGCAATTGTTGCATTGTTGCATGCATATTTAATGGGGCTTACTCAAGTGAATCAGAAGAGGACATTATTTTCTCAATGTTGTTGTCAGTGACTAATACACGGGAAGAGCTTAAAAGATTGCAAGAAAATATTTCAGAAGCAGAACAGCAGGGTTGGATTACAGCAGGATGCGAGAAAGATGATATCTGGAGATCAAAAGAAGACAGTTTATTGGTTCCAATGACACAATACTTACTAATAATAATAATAATAATAAACTTTATTCGGATTATTACAATCCATAAAAGCAATACAATTTTAAAAAAATCTTCAAAGAGATCTAGTTATCAATTACTTAAAATGATTGCAGAAAGGAATTTCATTAGTATATACAGTACAAATATATTTTCTTAAAGGTTTTTCCTATGTCTGTATATACATTTCAAAAAATTAAGGACATGGTAACATGTGGCTTCGGTATCCAAAAGCTGCAGGCTCAACATGGCCACCCTGCATTGTCTGAGACCCCACGATTTTAAGAGGGTCAGTAGCCAGAGTTTGCGGTGTTCCTGATAAAATTTACAGAACAGAACTGTATGAAGCGTACTTACATGGTCCAACACATTTAGGAAGAGATGCAATGGAGAGCATAGTCAGAAAAATTGGTTTAATCCCAGATTTAGAATGATTGCAGAATAATTATGCCATGGTTGTATGATGTGCCAAGAGATGAACGTAGGGAAAATAACACCAGTAACACTAAGTCACATAGGAAGATCAGGTGTACCCTTCAACAGAATTCAAATGGACTTTATCGGGATGTGTGTTTTTTCTAAAGCAATGATATACATCCTGGTTATAGTGGACATTTTCTCTCAATGGGTGGAAGCCTACCCAACACAGAAAAATGGCAGTGTCTCTGTTGCAAAGCTGTTATTGAGAGAGCTAATCCTGAGGTACGGGTTGCTGGTTTCTCTGGAGTTAAATCATGGGACTCATTTTAATACAGAGGTCCTGCAAATGATTTGTGCTGCATAACAGACCAATCAGTGATTACACTGCAGTTATTGACCTGAAGCTTCTGGAATCGTTGAAAAGCTTAATGGACCATTAAGTCTAGATTGGCAAAGGTTTGTGTTTCCACATCAATTAAATGGGCAGATGCATAACCTTTGGTGTTGATGAGTCTCCGAAACTATCCTGACGGAAAGACTGGGTTATCCCCTCATGAGATTTTGATGTGGCGTTCGATGAAACTGCCCGCTGTACCTACAAATGCACTTTTGCATCACAGATGATATAATACTCGTCTACTGCAAAGGGTTGATTTACGTTGTGCATTCTGACTCTCACCAGGTTGAAGCAATCACCTTAAATTTGCATCGAGAACACTGCCACAGCCTGGTGACTGGATCCTGATAAAGAAGCATGTTTATAAGTCTTGTTTGGAGCTGAGGTGGAAAGGCCACTACCAGTTGATCCTCACCACGAACACTGCTGTTAAATGTGCTGTAATACCAAACTGGGCGCATGCATCATTTACCCAGAGAGTAAGAAATCCATACAAAGAAATATTGTTGGATTAACCTGAATGAAGAGCACTAGTGACAGAGCCTTCACAAGTTTTATATTTGCAAGGAGCAATACAGCAAGAGTCACAACAGCAGAGAGGAGAGAGGGATAAAAACAACTAACAGTCACACTGATCCAGGTTCCTTTGATACCTAAAGGTGGGATTGAAATCTTTGAGGAGAAAGAAGAAAAATAATTTCAACCTGGGAGAGCAAAGGAGACAGTACATATACAAGCACATGATTCGGGTGAAGGAACAAGTACTGGACAAGAAGAGTCACCCGCACTGCTGAATGCCCAGAGTCGTATGGTTAAAGGAAATTAAGATTGAGTGTGTCAACTGATCACATACCGCCTGCATCTTCAGTAGAGACAGTTAGGCAGGATACGTTACACAGAAAAAGATCAGCAAAAACCAAAAAGGTCAAGAAGAGCCTTGTTGTAGGTATTGTGAACCTGACTTCACTAACCGAGTACTCAATGTGTCAGTGGAAAACCTACTTCCTTTGATATCAGAACTGTTTGAACCCAATGGCATCATAATGAAATACATTTAGAGTAAAGCTGTTTAAAAAGATTATTGACAAAAGTTTGAAAAATATTAAAGGAGAAAGTGCAAAGGATTGCATTTTTTTGTTTATTTTAAAAAGGTTTCCCTAGGTCCAAGGCTGCTGAAGAAGAGTATGAAAACATTAAGAAGGAGATGGCGTAGGGTTAAGGACGAATATATGAAGATTGCTGTACATAAAATACTAAGAGCAACAATTGCTTAAAAAAAGACTGTTTAAAAGAAAATTAACTGCAAAAAGAAACTGCTTGAAATAATCAGAACTGAATTGCTGAAACATTGCTGCAATATTTTTGCTTAACGATCTGATTACAGACAAACATGTGTTGCCTAAATAGAAATAAATGCAAGATTATTATGGGTATTACATTTTTAGTAACAGTTTTAGTGATTAGAACAACATTAAATTGATTTTATTTGACTCCAGAGACAGAGAAGTCTATATCTAAGCCCAAGATTACAATATACGCGCACACAGTAGATGAGACAAAGTTAAAAGCATCATTTGTAAGTTATAAACAAGATTAGTCTACTAAAATGTATTTTAAATTAGTGCAAGAATACACACAAGCAATAGACGCAAAGAACTGCTAATGTCTGTTCCAACTTACCTTTATCAGCTATAGTAGTGAATTATCAACACATACATGTATCATTTGCAACACCATGTAGTATTTTGCTTACCTTACTATACAGCCAAGAATACTGTGAATATTTTAATTCAAAATATGATTTAGTCCTTTCTAGGGTTCCATTAGTAAAGAGCATACAAAAGAAATGGACACAACTTGGTATTACGTTAAAACATGTATGCCTATAGATAGTGGTAATACATAGGGATACCTACAATAAAATGTGTCATGTTTGTATACAATAAAATGTTTCATGTCTGCCTGGATTGTTTAGCTATAATATCATCAGACACCAGCTTATATTAAGAAAATTCCCTGTGGTTTAGTCTTCATCTGCACAGATTTACTGCATATTATACTATTATATTGTCTGTTTACAATTGTGTTGCATGTTCAGACAGGGGATAATTTGCGTAGCCTCCAATGTTAATTTGACTACTGTGCCAGTGTCAATAGATACAAATGTAAATTGCCATTCTGTTTTGATTTTGACCCTTTTTCACAATTAGAATTGGATGTTTTTAGTGAGTATGCTGGGAGAAACATATATGAGACAGAGCAATGACAAGATGCAGTTCAGCTACCTAAAAATGTCTGTGCCTGTTCCTTTATTAGAAAGTATGTTTTCTTTGCACCCTACGGGCAAGTTCCCCCCAATGCATTCAGTCTGTTTTTTACTCAATAGTGCATCCTTCCCTAACCCCCTAATTCATGACAGTGACCAATAAGACCTCCAGCAGGGTCTGACGTGATTCGCCAGAGATACATTTCACTAATGCACCACCATCAACTTGTGTGTTAATGCCATGGCTGCTTTATTTTCTCCATTCTGGGACTGCTCACTGAGCTGCGAACAGGATATTTACAGGTATACTTTCTATCAGACAGAGGTAAGGGGTCTGGCTCCAATGCTGCCCACGTTTCCTTTTCTGATTTTCTTGTGTTTAAGCAATGCCACATACTTGACTCTCTTACTGACAATCGGTGATCTTTGCAGAGCCTTATCTGATGAAATCTTGCATTCATAGGGATAGAATAATCCACTGCAGATAAGGAGCTGTCAGGCCTTTTCTACTTCCATGATTGATTAGCCAGCTCTCTCAATGGATGATGCTTGTTTCTAGGTGAGGTTTTTACAGTATAGGGAATTGTCCCTCCTACTACACTCATGCATACTTTTATATGCTTTTAATGAAATGGGCAAACCTCATCTTCATCCATAGGTTGCTCCCTCCCTCCTCATTCACCCTGTCCTGATTAAGACCCACTTTTGAGGCTCAGACTGACCCTCTCCCCTCCCTTTCCAGGTCACACCATCAACATTTTGTAAAGCCTGGATTGGATAGATTTTCCACTGAGAGACAATGATGATTGAAACAATTATATCTGTTAAGTGGGAATATACTTTTGCTATGTAATAAGTGTTACAGACAGGTTATGTTATACGAAATATGGTATATGTAATGAACCTATTTCCCTTTCCTTTTTTTGTATAAAGTTCATAAACAAGCACTCTTTCCAAGAAAATTGGCACGTCTTCTGGAGCGACCACAATATGTAAATGTTGTATTTATACTGTTGAATAGCAATACAATCTGAAATTCATGCATTTCAGTGTATTTCTTTGTGTGTGATCAAATGTTTTTGTGTACTCTTCCCTTTCTTCAGAAATAATTCTTACCCCTAACCTCTAGATAGGTGAGTTGGTTTCATTTGAATTAAATTGGATACGTTAATCATTTTATCCTATCCCCCTCTCTATCCGACTGGACCACAGTTTTTTGTATCATATAGATAGTGTTAAGCCATACTAGAACAATTTAACCTGCTTAATGAAACCCCTAAGGAAAGTGTTCATCATGACATTAGAGGGAAGAAACACAAACATTTCACACAGTAAAAATAAAGAAGAGTTTTTTGAAAAATGTTTGAGAGAAAGAAGGAAATCAATTTAAGAAGAAAATTATCTATCCAAAATTGAAATTAGACAGAAGGCAAAAAGGGAAAATATGTGTTTCCAGCGGAAGAACTCAAAGTAGAAACATAGGAATTAGTAGCTGTGAACACACATTTGAAGTTATAGGAGGTGCATGTGAAATTTTTCAGGCAGAAGAAACGGAAATTCCTGAAGTTTATTTTGTTTGTGAACAGGATGCTTATTACAACTTTCCAGCTGACTGGGCGGGTATTTGCTAATTAGTTTTATTATTTCCTAAGATGTATCATGTATATTGTATAGACTCATTAACATTGACATCATCATACAGACATGCACATGGGATAGTTGAAGACATATTTCGTGCAATTATACCACCAGTGGAAATTTTGAATCACAAAGACTTAGAAAGCTTTCAACAGTTGTTGGCAAATTGGCAACCAGTAGTTCAGTTCAGTTCAGTTCTTTATTTATTTCGGTGGTTAAAAACCATCATAAAAAATACACAATGCAATACAGATCCACATTAAATCATTTTACATTATTACTCTGAACATTACACTATTAAAAACACATGTTAAAAATTCTTATTTACAGACATTAAACAAGAGGAGGGAGCAATTTGTTCATTTCATTCTACATTAACCCCTGGAATTTCTCAATCTGACCACAATTTAAAAAAAACTCAAAATAGAACACAGAGTGCGCATCTTGGTTGCTCTTTGCAGGAATAATAAGGCAGTATTAGCGTGGTAAATTTTTGACTCCTTTAAAATGTCCACCAAAAATCTTTGACGCGGGATTTTATAAAAGGAACATAATAATACAAAATTAAGGGTGTCCTGCGGAGACCTATTGTCGCAGCCGTTGGCACCCTTCTGCTCAATTGTTAACGTAAAACCAGACGGGTAAGCTAGTATGTTATGTAACAGATTGAGCCTAAAACGAGTCATTAAAAACCTCTCATGGTGACTATACAATAAAAAGAGATACGGTTCCTAACCCATTTCATTACTCACAAGCAAGTGTGCTACTACAGATGATTTATTACAGTCCAATTGATTCCTCCTGACCTCATATTTTTCCAATAACAGCTTCTGGACACGATTTTTACAAGAGCTATCAATATTTAAGGGGTCAGTAAATAACATTTGCTGATCAATAGACTCTAGGGTGTCTTTGATGTATTTAAGCCAGGGGATTTGCTGCCATCTATCTCTCCGAAGACAATCATCAATAATCTGTCTGGATAATTCAGCGTTTGGATTTAGCCAAATTCGAAACCAGGTCAGAATTGGTCTCACTTTAATGAGGTCTGAAATATATGGAATGCCGAGCTCCTTATGTGTAATTGCAGCCGGGATACTCTGGGGTAACTTTAGGAGTTTCTTTAAAAATGTATCCTCCTCTGCTTGTATCTGACGTGCATCCCTATAACCCCACACCTCCGCCCCATAAATAGATTTAGATGTGCTGACCGCTCTATACAATGTCATTATTTGCTCAGGGGACCAGCGACCCATCCTTCTCGCAAAGTTTAATAAGGCACCATTCGCTGAAACTAGTTTCCTGGACCTTTCCTCAATCAGCAGGGCAAAGCTAATCTTTCCATCGAACAAGAGACCCAAATAAGGGAAAGTATTTACAGTGTCCAAGACATGAGTTCCTATTTTGAACACAAATCTCTTGCGAGGTTTTTTCCCTGCCACCATGATAAAAGATTTAGTCAGGTTAATAGAGAGATCTAGCTCCTTCATGAACCTCGCAAAGCCACTGATTAGCTGCTGGAGACCCACTGCTGTTCGAGCGAGAAGGACCGCGTCATCCGCGTACAGAAGTACCGGTATGTGACGCGATCCCACTCTCTGGCAGTCAGTCCCCAGTGTCAGCAGCGCACTCTCCAGGTCATTTATGTAAAGAGAAAAAAGGAATGGAGCCAGGATACACCCCTGCCTCACCCCGCTAGTGCACGGGAAGGGATCAGTACTCACCCCCCCCGAGCTATAGCGGACCTTGGCAGTGGTGTTCCAGTGAAGTTTCCTAAGTATGTTAATCAGGTCTGGATCAATTCCCAATCTAAACATAAGTGCCCAGAGTTTATTTATATTTACATTATCGAATGCTGCTGCAAGGTCCATGAATCCCATGTACATGGTCCCTTTATCAGCTTTAGTGTATTTGGCCACTAGAAGGTATAAATTGAGACATTGGTCACTAGTTGACTTGCCTGTTCGGAACCCATACTGGGTATCCGCCAAGGTATTGTGTGCTTCAGTCCAATCTATCAAACGGTTGAGAATTACCCTGCCTAAAAGCTTAGCTGAAACATCAATCAGCGAGATTGGCCTGTAGCACTGTGGATTATCCCTGCAGCCTTTCTTGTATATGGGAACAATCACTGCGGTTGACCAAGATCGTGGAAGACCAGATTTGATTGCAGCATTAAGTAATCTGGTCATAATCGGTGCCCATAAGTCAGTATTACTCAAAAATAGGTCTGGGGGGTGTGCCATTCGGGCCTGGTGCCTTGTTACGCGTCAGCCCTAGCACTGCCTTTAAGACTTCCGGCAAAGAGAATTCTAACTCAATTGCTCTGGGGCCCTCCCAAGTTCCAACCCCGCTAACAACCTCCAGTTGATTATATAGACTTTTAAAATGATTAGTCCATTGATCTGGGAGTATGTTAGTGCTGATTACTGGGGCACTTGAGTCTAGGAAGCAGGGTCTGTTTACAATTCTCCAAAATTGGGCAAAGTCCCTGTTTTCTCCTGCTTCTCTGAGGTCTGCCCAGACTTCCTCTTGGAGTACATTCTTCCTTCTCTTAACCTGCATCTTATAATTCTTTCTGCAGTGGGCAATTTCATTCTTATCTCTTGGGGACTTCTTTAAGCACTGTTTTAATACTCTCAGTGCCCGTGAGCAATTCGAATCGAACCATCTTGGGGAAGATATTTCTTTGGTAGGCTTCTTAGTTTGCAATAATCCTTCCACTATTTTGGTTAGAGATTCAAATGCCAAAACCACTTCTCTGCCCTCTGTTGCCAGATCTAAACAAGTCTCTATATATACTTTCCCGCTGCCCACTAAGGAGCTATAGAAATCTTGTGGCTTGATCATTGCCCATCTTATGCGTCTCCCTTGGTCCGTTGGTTGGATTACAATATCCCCCCTCAGATTTTTTACTGGCAGGTCATTGTATTTATTTTCAAGACAGAGGGGGTTGTGGTCGCTGAAGGGGCTCCACTCCATTCTTACATTTAAAATCTGCTCTTTAGCAAAGGCAGAGATTACTATAAAGTCTATTATAGACGTACAGCCTCTTCCCTTGAAAGTGGGTATGGGAGTCTCCCCTGCTTTCGTTGGCGACAGGTCCATTGTGTGGGTAAGGGCAAAGCTATCTAAAAGCTTCATCAGCAGTGTGCCCTCTCTGTTATGATCGAAATGAGGTCCCTTTTCTATGGGGCAAGAAGACCAATCAGGAGAGATGGGGGATAACTTTGAACACAGATGACAGTTAAAATCCCCCATCAGTAGGACAGTTGGTTCAGACCCCCCCTGCCTTAGATCGGTTTCCTCATTTAGCCTACTCTCAAGCTCTATTAATATAGGGAAGTTTCCTCAATTGGGCCTGGGTTATAGAAATTTAAAATTAGAAATCTCTGCCCTTGGCCCTGGAAAGTCACTGCTTGTATATTATCTGGCGCCCAGTCTGGTGGTGACCAAGTGCCCTTTAGGTCTAAGTCCACATATATTACTAGACCTCCTTTCGCCCTCCCAGATCTAGCTTCTTGGGCAGACCTGAAAAAACATTTATAGCCATCTAGTTGGCAGAGGTTAGAGTCTCGCGCCCAAGTTTCTTGTAAGGCTATAATATGAAAGCCCCTTATGTATTCTTTCCACTCCTTATTGTTAAGTTTCCCCCCCAGGCCTGCTACGTTCCAAGACAGAAAGGCTAGTCCTGCACTATTAGCTTTCCTTCCCTCTGTGCTGAGCACCTTTAGTCTACAGTCTCTATTTTCTTGGGACTCTAGGGTATTATCATTCTCTTCCCTCTGATTAGGGGGTTGTTCTATCCTCACTATTTGCTTAGTCCTAGAACTAACAGAACCAGCCTCTAATACAGGACGGATAAATTCCCCTGATACAGTAGATGATGCAGGCTCTTTATTTGTAGGCGATAGTCAATCATTTTCGTTGAGCGACTGCAAAGGGGCAAATCTGTTTCTCCACTGAGAATAATCTCGTGGGAGAAGAAACTGATCAGGGTAGTTTATGGGTCTGGGTCTTTGGGTGTATTGAGGCCTTCCTAAATTCCACATTGCATTGTCAGAATTATCACTGCTCCGTCTCCTTGGGTAAAAATACCCAAGTGGGAGCGCACAGATTGTACTGGTATGATTTCGATTAGAATTCTTGAGGATGTAATCCACCAGTCTAGTGTCTCTGAAATTTGCTACAATGCAATCTCCCCTTATATCCTTTTGCCTACATCCAAGCCAGTTAACTCTTCTTACATGGAGTATCCCCCCCTTTCCCCATTATTTAATGGTCTATGTATGTTCAACCATTTGGAGATTTTCGCATGTAATTGAGAATGCGATTCTTTATCAGAGGTCCGGAGTTCCGGAACCCCCGCGAATACTATTACAAAAGGACTTGCTTCTGGGGGTAGATTTATGGGCGGGGGGGACTATCTGGGAGATAGAAAGGGTCAAAGTCCGTGTGGGGTAAGCTAAGGGGACCATTACATGAATGGTGGTCTTCCTGACCCCTGTGTATTAACGGTTGTAGGGGGGCTTTCTCAGTGTTTCTAGAGCTCGTCTTGTGATTTGATCCCCCTCCCTGCTCTAGATTGGATCCCCCTCTCTGCTCCTGAGATACTTTCGGGACATCATGTATCTGGGCAATTGCGTGTTGGATATTGCTGACACAGTTGTTATTTGTCAATGTATTATTATTACTGGCCGCATTGCTAGATTGGTTAGGGCCAGAAGGGGGTTTCTTATATATAACTTCTAATGTCTTACTTTGTTTGATATGTTCACTCGCTATTTTGTCCACCCTACTTATCATGGGTTTCAACTGAGCAATTATAAAAGTTTCCAAGTGTTTTTTAAGATCTCCTAAGACTTCCTCAATCCAACCTGGTGGATTTGAAAATGTATGCACCCTCTCATCTATCAGGATGGCCTCTTGATTATTTTTAGCTCGGCCAACTCCTGTGTATGGCTTATTTTGTCTCTGTTGTCCCTTAGTCCTCCCCCGTCGTTTTGGTTGTCTCTAGGGGGTCGGTTCGCTAAGCCCTGAGGTTTCTGCCACCGAGGAAAGAGGGGGTTGGGCACAGGGAACAGCCTCTGTTCGATTATTTGGTGAAGCTAAGCTCACAGTCATATTTGGGCTGTCTGCTAGGGTGAAATCTTGGGACAATATTGGGGTAGCTACTATAGGGTTGGGTGAAGCGGATAGGCTTCTTTCCATGCGATCTATTTCCCCGGAAACCTTTTTCAACATCAAGTCGATTGCAGTGGGTTTTTTCCCTTTATTCGGGGCTAGATCGTTTATTTCAGCCAGAGTTTGTTTAGGGGTTTCAACTTGGCGACCTTTACTCATAGCCGAACGTGTTTTAGGGTGATTAGCCATAATATGTAAGATTGAAGGCTAGCTCTTCTCCTCTTCTCCACCCCAAGGGGCTGACCGGGTGATCCTACTGTTGGGTGGCTAAATGTCTCGGTACTCTCTATAACTGTATGACTTGAGCCCCTACCCCCCCTCTTGCTAGGGCAACAGCAGGATAACACAAGATCAATTCAAATATTACAACCAGGCGGCCAGTCCAAGTCCAAGATAGACAATACCTGTCCCGAAAAGTCCGAGCCAAGGGGGGGGGCCCGTCCCTGATCATCCCCGGACGGCCACAGATGGCCCGCCCTCTGCCCGGGCTCCGCCCGGCGTCGCCCACGAGCGTCCCGCGATGCGGGAGAATCTGCTCTCCTTTAAGCGCCTCCGGGCGCTGGCAAGTGACGCTGCTGGCGGCGTCGCCGGGACCCCTCAGGTGATGCTGGTATTTGGAGTCCGCCAGGCAGGCAAGTGAGTACGCAGGTAAGCGCTCCCCCCTCTCGGCGGCCGCTATGGCAGAGCGGCGGCGGGGGAGAGCGAGACACAGGCACGTGTGAGGTGGCAAGACCTCTCTGGGGCACAACAGGTCGTGCAAAAGCCCCCCGATCCAAAAGCAGTCCCCGCTACTCAGCAGGATCCGCTCTCCTTTAAGCGCCTCCGGGCGCTGGCAAGTGACACTGCTGGCGGCGTCGCCGGGACCCCTCAGGTGATGCTGGGATTTGGAGTCCGCCAGGCAGGCAAGTGAGTACGCCGGTAAGCGCTCCCCCCTCTCGGCGGCCGCTATGGCAGAGCGGCGGCGGGGGGGAGCGAGACACAGGCGCGTGTGAGGCGGCAAGACCTCTCTGGGGCACAACAGGTCATGCAAAAGCCCCCCGATCCAAAAGCAGTCCCCGCTCCTCAGCAGGATCCGCTCTCCTTTAAGCGCCTCCGGGCGCTGGCAAGTGACGCTGCTGGCAGCGTCGCCGGGACCCCTCAGGTGATGCTGGGATTTGGAGTCCGCCAGGCAGGCAAGTGAGTACGCCGGTAAGCGCTCCCCCCTCTCGGCGGCCGCTATGGCAGAGCGGTGGCGGGGGAGAGCGAGACACAGGCGCGTGTGAGGCGGCAAGACCTCTCTGGGGCACAACAGGTCGTGCAAAAGCCCCCCGATCCAAAAGCAGTCCCCACTCCTCAGCAGGATCCGCTCTCCTTTAAGCGCCTCCAGGCACTGGCAAGTGACGCTGCTGGCGGCGTCGCCGGGACCCCTTAGGTGATGCTGGGATTTGGAGTCCGCCAGGCAGGCAAGTGAGTACGCCGGTAAGCGCTCCCCCCTCTCGGCGGCCGCTATGGCAGAGCGGCGGCGGGGGAGAGCGAGACACAGGCGCGTGTGAGGCGGCAAGACCTCTCTGGGGCACAAAAGGTTGTGCAAAAGCCCCCCGATCCAAAAGCAGTCCCCGCTCCTCAGCAGGATCCGCTCTCCTTTAAGCGCCTCCGGGCGCTGGCAAGTGACGCTGCTGGCGGCGTCGCAGGCACCCCTCAGGTGATGCTGGGATTTGGAGTCCACCAGGCAGGCAAGTGAGTACGCCGGTAAGCGCTCCCCCCTCTCGACGGCCGCCATGGCAGAGCGGCGGCGGGGGAGAGCGAGACACAGGTGCGTGTGAGGCGGCAAGACCTCTCTGGGGCACAACAGGTCGTGCAAAAGCCCCCCGATCCAAAAGCAACCAGTACATCTGGACCATTATTAGTTTGAAATATAGAGATATTAGCTATTAGACATATGGTTTTGAAAAATTGATTAGCATTAGACATTTTGTTCGCAGAAAAAAGCAGTGACTGCAAGATGCTGAAAAGTCAGCAATGTTTTTCATGCATACCTAATGAAAGTAAGAACATTTTAGAATTCAGGAAGAACATTTCTGTCCTGAAACCTGAATTAGAACCTGTAGCGACACGTAGTGTTTCAGAAAATGTAATTAAAGGAATTTCTGTTATATGAAATTGGTTCACAAAAGCTGGAAAAGGGATTATTAGCGCTATAGTTGTGCCTATATTAGTTGTAGGGATTTGTATACTGAATTTGTCTGGAATTTTCAAACTTTGCAAATGTTGTAATAAAAGAAGGAAGATTAGAGAAAGAGGTGAACAAATGGAAAGAAAATTAGGATTAAATGATCATATCTGTCAAGAATACAGAAAGCTAAAACACTGTTGGAGTTTAAAAAGAAAGTAAAAACATTCAACTAAAAGTGAGGATGGACTATAATGATTTGTTTGACAAAATGTGGTGGCTAAGATAACAATCAGATGGGGATTGATAAGACAGGTTTTAAATGTAATAAAAAATAATGCTGGTAATAAAACATGTGCAGGAATAACGTGCAAGCTTTGATGAAAATAAAGTAGTTTGAATGCATAAATCTGTGGACTATCTGATATACTTGTGTAAGGCATTAAAAATATTCAAGCAGCTTGAAAAACAAGCTTGACTAGAGAATACTGAATACACACATAAGAGCAAAAAAATGTTGTTTAAATAATAATTTACTCATATAGCTTCGAGTATTTCCAGTAAAAATGCTTTCTTTCATTAAATATATATTTTGACTTCTACATAGATGATTGTTTAAAAAATTGATTTAGGAAGTTAATGATGTAGTATATGTGTGAAAAAGTTAGCCTGAAAGAGTCAAACTCTAAATAAACACATAATTGTTATAAGCTAGTGGAAACCATCCATGGACAATTGTATTTATGTGAGAAGATGAGAAGTGATCCTGTTACAAGGAGAGCATCGGACGTAGTTTAGCTGATTGGGGACGAGAATAGACACGTTGCAAAGCTGTGAAAGGTTAAGTCTATAATAGTGTGTGCTCCTGGAGAAGGTTACAACACTTTCTAACACTCTCTTACTTGTCTTTATGACTTTTCAGATCCATTTACTCATACTTTATATGGTTTTGCTTTGAGAATCTGCAGACCTTCTCAAACTCTCTTTATGGTAAGTTCTTCTGCTTTGATGTTTTGATCCTTTTGAAATGATTTAAACATTGAAACGGTATGCTTTATCTCACTCTCTCTCAAATTAGAACACTTTATGGGTTTTGATAAAGTTAATTTAAACCCAATTCTTAGTGTCAAGAGGACTATACCTGAACTCTAGTATTCTGCGGGGACGATCTGGAGAGGGTCTTCAGAAGATAATTTCCCAACTCCCCGTCACCCCTGCTCCCAGAGGACTCTGAGCTCAGGAATGAAAGGGAAAGGGGAAGTGGATAACAAACAAGAGAGACTGCCACACCCAGGTGCCTTCACGATTAGTTGCTGCTTTGGAGACCTGTAAGAAGTAGCACAACATTAATACATTCCCACAAGAATTGGCGTTTCTTCACTAAAGTTTATACCACACTATGAATACCTGCAATGGGTGTGGATTTAGCCTCTCTCTGTAGTATTGTATGGTATATGCGTATTATGTAATTAGTTGAAGTTCACATCCAGAAGAAGATGTAGGTCCGCAGAAGTTCAATTTACAAACCACAAATCATGAATAAGGATATAAACTATATGCGCATACATTATACCCCTAGACACTACTACTATGGTCTGCCTGTCAATAGATAGATGATGGAACTGAACTTCGAAATACTATTCGAAATATTATTTCTCTGGACTCTTGATGTGCTGCAATCCAAAACTGGTAATTCTCTCACAGGAGAATGTTTGTAGTCACTGTAGACTGCGCTGCTTGCCTTCTCTAAAAATGTTCCTTAGAATAGACTCGTGCACATAGAGTTCATAGTTTAATGGAACAATGTTTTTAAGTTCGAAAAGGACAATTGCAGTCCAGCTTGAAAAACTTCAAAATGAGCAGATAAAAAGCCTTTCAATTCACAGCGGAGATTTGTACCTCAAATTCAGTACTGACACGGGAACCATTATGGACTTCTGCAACAAGTTCCCAACCAGAAAGTTCTATTTTTGATAAGATATTCTTAGCGCAGCAAATTCACAGTTCAAGCGCTAAATAAAAGGATACAAACAGATGACCGCTGCTGCTGCTGAATACAGGAAATGCTTGAATGTGAATTCAGGCTCAGGAACGTCTTACCTCGACTCCGGAGAGAAAAAGTATGCCGGAGGAGAATCACTACAACGCCCAAATACCTCTCACTGCTATCTTGCACGATGAGACGAGTTCTGAACACTTCTTCATTTGAAACGAAGAACCAAAATGATGACGGCTGACGAGAATTGAGACGCCTCAGCGGAGACTCTCAGGAAACAACCGCTATCTCCGAAAAGGCAGTTGAAGTGCGCAGCGCTCAAGAAGCGCGCGCACGAAATGGCCGCTGCAAAATCGAAAGACTAGAATGCCAACCTCCATACTAGCGTGGCACAACACTGAAGGTCTTTTTCCCTGCATAGTTTTATGCCAACAACTTCTTTCTCCAAAGATGAGAACGATGGAACCAGGGAAACTTCTTCAGTCTTATACCAGGTAGGGAGGCAAAAGGTGATGGCACCAGGGCGGACTTGACACTTAGAGTAGGGATTCATTCCTTTAGGGAACGCGCTTAATGCATTTATTATATGATTGATTAACCAGTATTGATTTTATATTTCTGTTATTTATTGACTATTGTGATTAATCTGAATTCTCGAGTGATTTGCAATAAATATGATCTAGTAAATGATTTGATTAATAAAGCCATTGAAACCTCTACAAACTCTCATTATTGAATAAAACATTCACTAATTCATTGTGATTATAATTTATATAAGTCAGGTTTTAAATGTAATGAAAATGCTGGTAATAATACATGTGCAAGAATAACGTGCAAGCTTTGATGAAAATAATATAGTTTGAATGCATAAATCTGTAGGCTATCTGATATACTTGTTTAAGGCATCAGAAATATTCAAGCAGCTTGAAAAACAAGCTTGAATAGAGAATACTGAATACACATAAAAGATATCATTCTGGCCTCCACAAGAGCAAAAAAATGTTGTTTAAATAATAATTTACTCATGTAGCTTCAAGTATTTCCAGAAAAAATGCTTTCTTTCATTAAATATATATTTTGACTTCTACATAGATGATTGTTTAAAAAAATTGATTTAGGAAGTTAATGATGTAGTATATGGGTGAAAAAGTTAGCCTGAAAGAGTCAAACTCTAAATAAACACATACTTGTTATAAGCTAGTGGAAACCATCCATGGACTATTGTATTTGTGTGAGAAGATGAGAAGTGATCCTGTTACAAGGAGAGCATCGGACGTAGTTTAGCTGATTGGGGACGAGAATAGACACGTTGCGTGAAAGGTTAAGTCTATAATAGTGTGTGCTCCTGGAGAAGGTTACGACACTTTTTAACACTCTCTTACTTGTCTTTATGACTTTTCAGATCCATTTACTCATACTTTATATGGTTTTGCTTTGAGAGTCTGCAGACCTTCTCAAACTCTCTTTATGGTAAGTTCTTCTGCTTTGATGTTTTGATCCTTTTGAAATGATTTAAACATTAAAACTTTATGCTTTATCTCACTCTCTATCTAATTAGAACACTTTTTGGGATTTGATAAAGTTAATTTAAACCCAATTCTTAGAGTAGGGATTATTTCCTTTATGGAACGCGCTTAATGCATTTATTATATGATTGATTAACTAGTATTGATTTTATATTTCTGTTATTTATTGACTATTGTGATTAATCTGAATTCACGTGTGATTAGCAATAAATATGATCTAGTACATTTTTTGATTAATAAAGCCATTGAAACCTCTACAAACTCTCATTATTGAATAACACATTCAATAATTCATTGTGATTATATTTATATAATAAATTGCACTCTTCTTCTCTAAAACAACTGCAAAGATCTATTCAACCAAGGGAAGACAAATCATACAAGAGCGGGAATCAGCCAGAGTAATGGAACCAGAAGGCTAGAATAATGTGAACGGATTCTTGCTCCAGCATGATTAAAATGTAGCATTTGTATATTTTCTATACAAAATTAGCATTTCAAAATTCATAAACAATTTTCAAAACACGTCATCGCAACTTTCTTTTATTTAGCCGCACAACGGTCTCATAATACACTAACCATTGAGGCTGTTTATTTTAAAAAGTTGTCATAATTGTTTAGAAGTTTTAAAAACTAGGTTACAGATTTATCCTACTTTCATGCAGCAGCATTGTCAGTGAAATTGCTCTCCCGCCCTCGCAGCTCCACCATTAAGTGAGGCCTCCCCCCGAGCCACTGCTTTCTAGAGTGTTGGTGTTCGAGGCCCTCCTCCACCCACAGGTTTCACCTGCACCTCATCCCTGGTGGTCCAGTGGACCTCTGTCTCCATTCTCTCGCTCCACTTTTTCTCTCATGTGTCACTCGTTTTTTCCCCTCACTTCTATCTCCCCCTTCACTCTCCTTCTATGTCTTTCCTCCATTTTCTGTCATTTTGCCTTCATTTCAAGCTCCTCCCATCACTCTCCTTCTGTGTCTTTCCGCATTTTTTCACTCATTTTTACCCTCATCTCAATCACCCCCTTTCACTTTCCTTCTGTGTCCTCTGTGTCTTTCCTCCACTCTTTCTTGCACTTTTGGTGCCATATTTGCACTTTTCTCTCTCTTTTTGCCTTTTTCCTTTTGCCTTTTTCAGCACGTTTTCCCTGCCGCTGCTGCCCCGTGGCCCCTCCCCCCAGCACAACCAGTGCGACCGGCCAAATCCAGCTCCCCTCCCTGCTCCTGCCTCCCAGCTGTCCAGCCCTCCTCTGACCCCTACTTAATGGCATCCGCTGCGGGGACAGGCGAGCAAGACCGCAGACTCATTGTCAGTGAAATTGCTCTCCCTGCCTCACAGCTCCATCATTAAGTGAGGCCTCCCCCCAAGACCCTGCACTCTCGAGGGTTGGTGTTCGAGGCCCTCTTCCACCGCAGGTTTCACCTGCGCCTCATCCCTGGTGGTCCAGTGGACCTCAGTCTCCATTCTCTCCTTTTTCACCTGTTTTTTCCCTCACTTCTATCTCCCTCCTTCACTTTCCTTCTTGGTATTTCCCCCAATTTCTGCCATTTCCCCCTCATTTCAAGCTCCCCCTTCACTCTCCTGCTGTGTCTTTCCTCAGTTTTTCACTTATTTTTTACCCTCATCTAAATCTCCACATTCACTCTCATTCTGTGTCCTCTGTGTTTTTCCTCCACTCTTTCTTGCACTTTTGCTGCATTATTTGCAGTTTTCTCTCTCTTTTTGCATTCTTCCTTTTTTGTTTTTCAGCCCTTATTTTCCCCGCTGCTGCTGCCCCTGCGGCCCCTCCCCCCCCCAGCAGGACCTGTGCGACTGGCCCAATCGAGCTCGCCTCCCCGCTCCCGCCTCCTAGCTGTCCAGCCTTCCCCGACCCCTACTTAATGGCCGGCGCGCCGCCGGCGCGCCAAAGTCAAGCCCGTCTGTGCCCGTCCGTGACCTGACTGCGACCAGCACCTGGAACCCTGGATCTCTGCACCGCCAATGCTATGACCCAGCGGCACTCCATGCTCTCAACCCAGGCCTAACAACAACTGCAAGCTAGCATCACCAGCCGACACCAACAGACCCTTCAGCTATCACCGCTGCCGGCACACCTGCAGCACCGCCAAGACTATGGACGCAGCACAACCCGCCTGCAAGAACACAACCGAACTGAAGACCCTGCAATCCATTCTTGTTAAACTTGGCATCTTTTGGCGTTTTCCCCTGACTTTTTGCTTTCTGACCTCCCGGTTTTTGCTGGTGTAATGATTCTGCGCACTTTCCTCACTGCTGTCCAGTGGTAAAGTGCAAGTGCTCCTGTATAAAATGTGTTGTGGATTGGTATTTCCATGATTGGCTTATTTTATTTATGTGTCAGTCCCTAGTAATGTGCACTGCGAGTGCCAGGGCCTATGAATCAAATGCTGTTGGTAGGCTGCAGCACTGGATTGTGCCACCCACGCAAACAGCCCATAAAGGGTAACTCTGGCCTGCTATTGCAGAGCCTGTGTGTAGCCTGGGGCTTCCATATCGACTTGGCAATTGCACACACTTGCACGTCCCTAAACCTTCCCTTTTCTACATGTGAGTCGCCCCTAAGGTAGGCCCAAGGTACCCCCATGGGCAGGGTACATTGTATGTAAAAGGTAGGACATGCCCTGGTGTATGTGGCATGTCCTGATAGTGAGTTACAGCTAAGCATGGGCGGATTTTGCGAATTGGCAATCCGCGAAATTGCGTATACGGATTCGCAATCCGCAAAATCCGCGAACTCCCGCGAATTTTGCGGATTCCTTTTTTGTGTGTGTTCGCAAGTGTTTCTGCCATTTCGCAAGGGTTTTTTACCAGTTCGCAAACGCGAACTTACTTGTCGGGTAGCAACGGTCGCGACCATGTTGTTTCTACGTCTGGTTCATCACAGCACCCTCTGTTTCACCACTGCCACACTCTGTTTCACCCATGCCACCCTCTGGCTCACCCATGCCACCCTCTGGCTTACCCATGCCACCCTCTGTTTCATCACTGCAGATTATGGGGGGAAAAGCACACCTGCCCTGCCTCAACTGACATGAATGAATTAGGGGCTGATTGATTAATGTGTCACTGGATTTGAATTTCCAGTCTGGCACCTGCTTCCTTATCTGTAATTGCGTTCTGTTGCAGTGTAATTTTTTTTAGCAGGACCTTTGTGGCATGCTTGTAGCTATTCTCTGAGCCTGCTGTGAGGGTCAGAACAGGGTCATAGAATAGTTGCAAGTAGGCAACTGAACTCTGAAGGGGCCCCTCAGGAAGCACTACAGGGAATGGTTACTAATGATAAGATTGAACTTTTGCACCTGCTGAGTGCTTTCAGTTTTGCAAAAAAACAAATATCCAGCAGCATCCACAAAAAGTAATCCTTCCAGGTCAAGATCCAAATCAAAGTGACCAGCACATGAAGAAAGCACTGGGAGGAGCCTGCTGGACAGGAACAGGAAGTTGGAGACTATGGGGCACTTCCTTCCTCCCCCTCCCCCCAAAATGGACTCCTTGCAAAAGAAAGTGCAGGCAAATGTCAACCTGAGGAGTTATTCTGATAAAAATCATAATGTTCAAGGTTTATGCTGCCTGCTGATGGATTTCTTGTGACAAATAGCAAATTTTGCAATCTCGCAATTGCGAGATTGTCGCTTCCCGCCGCATCTATGTGTTCGCAAGTGTTTACTCCCGCGATGCGTGATCACGGGCCTTTATGATGTACTCGCGTTGCCAAACTCTCGCTGTGCAAGGTGGCAAGCCGCGATGACGTCGACAAACTCCCGCGGGATCCCGCAGCAAGATCCAAAATGGCGCAGCACACGCAAACATGGAGAAAAACAACTCTGCAAACGCTGAATGACGGTAAGTGAACGCTGCGCGCCGCAAAATTGTATAGTATTCCAGTTGGCAAGTGCGCCCAAGCAAAAAATCGGCTTCGCGCGGATTTGCGAATTTTTGGCAAGTTCGCGAAAGTTTGCGGATTGCGAATTTGCTGAAAATCTGCAAAATCCGCGAGCGGAACGGATTTTACGTCCATGCTTAGTTACAGCCCACTTAGTTTTTCACTTTTGTTTGATCATTACATCCTATGATCCTAACTGACTCAGGGAACATGGTAGAAAGTCGAGTTTGGTATGCCTGAACTCAGAATGATAAAATACATCTTTTAGTGAAGTTGGTTTTAACATTCTGTGTTTGAAAATACCACTTTTCGAAAGTAGGTATTTTCTGACCTAAGCATCCAGCCTGCCTCTGCTAGCTTGTGTATTAGCTGTCTGGTTTGCGAGTGACAGGGGCAGGGGGAGACAGGGTGAGTCAGCAGGGCTGAATAGGCACATCTACACATAGATGGGTGGGAGGAGTAGCACCTGGGTCTGAATAGGGCTTGGCTCACCTTCAACAATGCTGACTCCACCTCATGTGGTGCGTCTGAGGACTCTGGCCCACACTGACAAAGAGAGACGGTGCACCCTGGCAGATTGCACCCCAAACTGGTTTGAACTAGGTCAAGGCCCCTCTACCTTCAGAGGACAAAGGAATTGCTGGTATAAATATTGGGGCCCAGATCCCAAGATTTTACATCTCGCTGGAATTAAGGAACCTGCCATGAAGAAGAGCTGGAAGAGCTGCCAGGGGGAGTACTGCCCCATTGCTGTGTTGTTGCTTTGTTGGGTTGGCCTGCAGCTGCTGCCTCTGCCTTGGGCAGTGAAAGGACTGGACTGAACTTTCTCTACTTGTGCTGAGTATCTCCAAGGGCCGGAAACCGAGCTGGTCTCCTGTTAAGAAGTCTCAGGGACTGCAAAGACTTCAACAACCTCTGGGTACCACTCCGGGAACCGTTGTTCAGTTGCCACAGAGAAGAGGGAACCGTGATCAACTCCGTCATGAAATGAAATGAAATGAAATTAATTTGTACTTGTGAAGCGCACTTATACCCCAACCGGGGTTTCCTGGCGCTGTACGCATACCGCTGTGGAACACTTCCTAGCCTTTCCCTGTGAAATGTCTACTCCTGGGTACCCCCAAGGTGAAGCCAGGCATCCCAGCGCTGTTGGGGCCGTTGTGGAGATTAAGCAAGCTATTGCCCAGAGTTGCAGAGTGGGACCCATGATTAGAATAGGCACCGAGGCGAGAATTATCAGGTCCGAGGAAATTGAGCCCAAGACCCACCGAGGCAGAAATTGAACCCTGGTCCTGGGCCTGCCGCTCTAACCATTGAGCCATACTTCTCCACTAAGTCATCCGAATCGGTTGCTGGCCTGAAGGCACAGCATCGAGCACCATCTCGCCCTGCACCGCTCACCTTGGTCTCACCGACTGCATCTGCACGATCGTCACCGAGCCGCTGCCTGCACTGCATTGAGAGGCACCGCAACTCACTTCACTTCGCTGGTCTGGGCTCACCAACACGGTCGCTGCTGGGTCGACACCCGTCACCGCCTCATCACGCACAGCTGTCTGGCTTGGCCAGCACCAATTCCCACCAACCGGCTCCGTCGCCTGCATCGTGACTTGCCAGCACCGCATTGAGCACTGTCTCGCCCTGCACCGCATGCCTTGGTCTCACCGACGCCATCTTGACGATCGTCACTGAGTCGCTGCTCGCACCACATCAGGACGCACCGCATCGTGCACCGCTTCCACTTTGCACCGTAACCGCAATAGACACCACGACCGGCTCTGTCACCTGTACCGTGACCTGCCATCACCGCATCGAGCACCGTCTCACCCTGCACAGTAAGCCTTGGTCACACCGATGCCATTTGGACGGTCGTTACCGAGCCGCTGCTCGCACAGCATCGAGAGGCACTGCACCGTGCACCGCTTCACTTCGCATCGCAACTATGATGGATGCCAAGACCGACTCGCACCGCACTAACAAAGGTACTGTGAACTAACCTGTCCCGCTGTTGCTGGCCCGTACCGACGCGGTCAGTCGCAATTGTGAGACTCTGTTGTTTTCAGCATCACGGTAAGCTCGGACTGAGGTACCGACTCGTACGAACTGTGTTTTCAACAAAACTTTACAATTTAAAGACATCTTGCAACGCAACTAATTTTAAAGTACTGTACTGTGGATTTTTAACATATTTGGTCTTGGTTCATAAAAATATTGGATATTTTTCTAAACTGGTATGGTGTCCTTTTGTAGTGCTTACATTGTATTACTGTAGGTTATGTGCAAATGCTTTACACACTGCCTCTAAGATAAGCCTGACTGCTCATGCCAAGCTACCAAGGGGGTGAGCAGGGGTTATTTTAGGAGTGTAACTCCCTTATTTTGACTAGAGTGATGGTTTCTGCTTGGCTTTGGTGCAAACCATAGCCAACTAGAAATCCCATTCCTAACAGTCCTCCTCAACATCCGATCCCTCCACAAACGCACCACTGAATTCTGGGACCTCCTCAACAGCACCACCCCAGATGTAGCATTCTTTACAGAATCCTGGACCAACACCACCTCGGGGCCGGACATCGCCATTCCCCAAGGATACAAGATCTCCAGGAAGGACTGCCCCCCTGCCCGGTAGCAGGAATCACCATCGTTCACAAATCCACCCTCCGCCTGAGCACACTCCCCGCCGATCCCACAGACCTGATGGAACACCTTCACTTCAAGATATGGGCCAGCCATACCTCCACCCTCCAAGCAACCCTCATCTACCGACCCACTGGACCCTGCAGACTTTTCACCAACTCCATCACGGACATCATCTCTCTGCATGCCATCGCATCCACCAACTACACCCTACTGGGAGACTTCAACTTCCACCTCAACAAACAACTGGACCCCAGTATCACAACCCTCCTGGACAACCTCTACAACATTGGACTCCGCCAGATCGTGACTGAACCTACACACTCAGCAGGGCACACCCTCGACCCACTCTTCACAACAGGAAACTCCATCACCTTCAGCCACACCACCAAACTTCCATGGATTGACCATTGATGCGTCCACTTCACCTTCAGAACACCCACCATCCACAGACACCAGCACCTGCTCCCACGAAGAAACTGGACCAGAATCACTGATGACCAGCTAACCTCATCACTCAGCAACTCCACCCCAAACATTGCGGAAAACAAGGACCCCAACACCGCAGCCCGAACCCTGCACAGATTGATTTCCAACAGCGCCAACACCATAGCCCCCTCAAGAAAAACAACAACACCCATGCCAAGAAAGCTAGATGGTTCACCACTGAAATTCGAGAGTCCAGACGCACTTGCCACCACCTTGAAAAGGCCTGGCGGAACACAAATCTACAGAAGCCCACAAAACCTTCAGAGCCACCACCACTGCCCACCATCAACTCATCACAAAAAGGAGGAAAAAAGTGATTGAGGACAGAATCTCCACTCATGCACACAACAGCAAAGAACTCTTCAACATCATCAAGGAATTCACCCAACTCACTAGTGAGTCCACCGACATCCCTCCCTAGCAAGACCTCGGCAACAGACTCAACACCTTTTTCCACCACAAAATCAAGTGCATCTATGATAACTTCGAGAAAGACAACCAAAACACTGAACCTTCACCAACTACCCCCGACACCCTGAAGCCAACGATCGACAACTGGACAGCCCTCACCACCGAAGACACACTGAAGACGCTGAAGTCAATTTACTCCATGGCCCCAACGGACCCCTGAACCCATCACATTTTCAACATAGGCGCCAACACCATCGCACCCATGCTCTGCCACACCATCAACCACTCCCTGGCAACTGCCTCGTTCCCTGATGACTGGAAACACGCTGAGATGAACCCCCTCCTCAAGAAACCCTTGGCGCACCCCACTGACCTCAAAAACTATAGACCCATCTCCCTGCTCCTGTTCCCAGCATAAGTCATCGGGAAAGCCATCAACAGCCAACTCGACACATTCATCAAAGAGCACAAAATCCTCGACTCCTCCCAATACAGCTTCGGAAAAAAACACAGTACGGAAACCGCCCTCCTCGCCGCAACAGCCGACATCCGCACCTCACTGGACAAAGGAGAAACAGCAGCCCTCATCCTCCTCGACCCCTCAGCTGCGTTCGACACAATCTCTCACCGTACCCTAATATGCAAACTCCACTACACAGGGATACAAGACAAAGTCCCCGACTGGATCTGCTCCTTCCTCTCCGGCAGAACGCAGCGGGTCAGGCTCACCCCTTTCCTCTCGGACCATACACCAACTACCTGCGGAGTCCCACAGGGGTCCTCCCCCAGCCCTACGCTCTTCAACGTCTACATGGCTCAGCTTGCCCCTATCTTCAGAACCTACGGACTCAACATTTTGTCATACACTGATGACACCCAACTTATCATCTCCCTCTCCAACGAACCCAACACCGCCAGACACAACTTTCGAGAAGTCATGGAAGCCCTCGCCAAATGAATGAAAATCAGCTGCCTACAACTAAACACCACCAAAACGGAAGTACTCATCATGGGCCTACACCCTGACTCCTGGAACGACCCCTGGTAGCCCCCCACCCTCTGAAGCCCTCACACCCCCACGGACCACGCATGCAACATTGGAATCATCCTGGACTCAGAGCTCAAAATGGACCGCAGATCAACTCTGTCTCGTCCTCCTGCTTCCACACCCTTCACCTCCTACGTAAGACCTTCAAATGGATCCTTCTCAAACACAAAAAGACCGTCACTCACGCCCTGGTCACCAGCAGGCTCGACTACGGCAACGCACTCTATGCCGAAATAAACAAAAACCTCACCCGCAAGCTACAGAACATCCAAAATGCTGCGGCAAGACTGGTCCTCAACCTGTCAAGACACTAACACATCTCCCAGCACCTGCGCACACTCCACTGGCTCCCCATCGAAGCTAGAGTCACCTTCAAGATGCTAACCCACACTCATAAGGTCCTCCACGACATCGAACCAGCATACCTGAACAGCCAACTCAAATTCCACGCACCCCAAAGGACCCTACGATCATCCCAACTCTCCTACGCTGTGGTCCCCTGCACCAGAAAGACCAGATCGGGAGGCTGCTCCATCTCCTTCCACGCAACCAGAGCCTGGAACGACCTTCGGCTCCACTTCAAACAGATAACATTGCTCCCCATCTTTGCAAGAAACCTCAAAACCTGGCTCTTCGACAGACCCCCTCCTTGATGGACTCGATCCTGTGACCAGCCTCACCCCCCAGTGCCTTGAGAACCTTACGAGTGAGTAGTCCCGCTTAACAAACACCTGATTGATTGATTGGGATTGCAGAATATTTCCTTGCTGCACTTCATAAAAGGGCAGGAATGTGCTGTATTTAACATTATACTGTGCATTTCTGTCCTGTCCTTTCCTTGTACTTGTGCACAATATGCTGCCTTGTGCCAGTGCAAGTACCTTGTGTCATAGTGCAAGGATGTCTGCGTTGCAGGTAGAAATGTTATTGTGCAGGAAGGGACACCTTCCTGCCCAAAAACAATCCTCAGAAGTTTTATCCTCTTTATGCGTGTGTTGCAGAATATTCCAAGGATTACTCTTATTTCAATAAATTTGGAAAGACCAGAGATTATAAAACTGCGGGAGTAAGAATGGTGGAACTAGGCCAGGTATCATCCCTGGCAATAGTCTTGATTTCTTAAAAATAAGACTGGATTGACTGTTACATGCAGGTATGGTTCATGAACTGAGATTGGGGAGGTGTTTGAACAAAATATCTAGTTTCTAATATTGTGATGCAAAAATATTGTGTCACAAATATTGTTTGTGAAGAAATATTGTTTCACAGAACATCGTTGTCAACAATATTGTTTTCTTTGGTATATAATATTGTTATTGAATGTTGTTTTGAAAAAAGCTGCTCCTGCCCAGGCAGTAGCGAAGGAATAAGTGTTTACGGCTTCACACAAGCTGGGTGCTCGTTGGGAATCTGGCAGGGGTTGTGGGGGCCTTGGGGATCCCCCTGCGGCTGCCAACAATTGGCTTTGTTGTGGTGCCCTAGGTGGGCACCAGGCCATACACATTAAAATAGTTGCTGAATACTACCAGATCTCACTATGGGCTGTGGGGCTCCTCCTGAGGCCCAAACGTTTCACAATGGTGTGGGTGCCCCAAATGGGACTGAGACACACAAAAAAGCATAAAAGAAACAATTAAAAAATAAAAAATAACAAATAACAAATAGATTAAAAGAATATTAAATGAGAGGCAGGTGCTGCAAATTTATTTTTCATAGCTCCAAGCAAGGAGTGCCCCATAATGCCCTGTGAGGTCTTGTTATTTATTTTTGGAGCATGGTAGTAACGTCTGGAAGGGTGCAGGGGCACCACCAAATATTTTTAAATGTTGTGTTGGGCTGTAGAGAGTGCAACAGCCCCCCACAAACATGAAGAAAAAAACACAGTCAGCCTCCTGGATCTCTGAATACATGACTTTAAGAGAGGATAGCATATTACTTTAAAGAACTCTGGGTGGGGTTGTTTGTTCTTCAGGAGGAGCAAAGGGATCTTTGTGGTTGGTTCTGGGGCTGTGCTTTGTTGTCTGAGAAGATGTCATTAAAGACTGAAAAACATTATCATTTTTTTTAAAGTGCTTTGAGAATCATTTGTAACTCAATTATTAAACATTACAATGTATGAAATATACATTTGATTATAGTTATTGGTGACTTTTTTACAAAGACAATAGGTCTAGTATATATATATATATATATATATATATATATATATATATATATATATATTACCTACTGGCGGTCGCCAGTAGGTATATATAGTTAGGATTTTTTCCCTATGGGATTTTTGAAAATTCTATGTCTAATAACTTTGGCGTTTGTGGACGGAATTGGCTGAAATTTTCAGCAAAATGGAACATTTTGTTTCTGAGCAGCCCCTGGAAATTTGGGGAGAGTTGGTCCAGGGGGGGCCGAGAAAAAAGGGGGGTCCCAAAACGTGTTTTTAACATTGAGTTTTCCATAGGGCGGTTAGCCTCACTTTTAGCCAGAACGGCTGAATGGATTTGCATGAAACTTGGCAAAATTGTAGGGACTGGTAGCCCGATGTGCCTTTTGTAGGTCTCAATATATGTGCTACAGTGGATTTTGAGAAATTAACGTTCAAAAAAAGATATATATCTAGAGCCGCGCCTGGAGCGCTCCTCCGTACGCGTACCGGGGAGCGCTACAGGCGCGCAACGCGACTTGCGCACGGCAAGCTGATTGGTTCTCGGGTGTCTATAAACATTCGAAACAGTCCGCAGCGGCCGCCATCTTGTGTCTCGGTAGGATTGAGACACAAGAGGTGGCAAAAATCAAAGGGGGAAATGAGCAAGAGGGAGCAGGGTACACACCCCCTGACCCCCTAGGTTTCATGTGGGGGCCATAAAAGGCTCCCGCGGGTGAAAAAAAAAAAAAAAAAAAAATCGATTTTCGCGGGGGTGAGCGCCCGGTACGCGCACCGGGGAGCGTACGGGGGAGCGTACCATGGAGATTAAAAATGACAGACTTTTAAAAAAATAAAGCTTCTTTTTAAAAATTGGAGGTAGTTCTGAAAAGAACTTTTTTTTTCATTTTGTTGTTTTATATATTTTTTTAGACTTTTTAAAACAATTTTATATTTTTTTTGGATTTTTTTCAAGGGAAAAACAAAAACAAGGATTCCAAAACTGCTCAACAGGAGCAAAAAAAATTGAAAATTTAGGGACTGGAAGAGCAGCGGTGTTGCTGTTTCTTTAGGGCAATCAGTTCAACACTCTGCTCCCCATAGCAGAGCAGTTCGTCACACTCTGCGCACAAAAATTTGATGCCCGCAAACACCGGCTGAATGTTAGGGATCATTCTTCCACGGGGTGGTCCCGAAGGTGTTGCTCCACCAGTGGAGGTGCTGCCGCCATCTGTTGGTACATTCCGTGCCAGCTCTCTGACACTCTCCCTGGCAAAGTTGTTAGGGTGTCTTCTTTTGACATGCCGGATCAAATTGGCATTGCCAAAACTATATTTTTTCAGAGGATTGCCTCTGGATAAACTACTCCCACATATTTTGCATGTTACTTTGGGAGCGTTGACTTTTTTCTGTCCTTCTGGGATGTCGTAAAATTTCCAGATGAAATGGGTTTTTTTCTTTTGCTGAGGAGGGTCCTCATCTAAAAATCCCTCTGAATCACTGCTGGATGACTCTCTTGCAGCCATTGCTGGAGATCAGAAAAGTAGGAGATAGAGTAGACACAACAGCTCTTGCTCTCTCCAAGTACAAAGCAATAGTGAGAGAATTGGGTGGGTTTCACACAATTTGGAAAAAAAAAAGTTCTGAACCAATGAAAAGTGTTATTTTAAAGTCACATGGTTTGACGCGCTTACGCTACGCGCCCGGGGCGCGCCCCGGGCGTGTATCGTAAGCGCATCGGGGCGCTTACGTTGCGCGATCGTATGCGCTTCCGGGTGCGCTTACGCGGTGCGTCATAAGACGCATCTCGCGATACGTGTCTTATGACGCAAGGCGTGGCGGCTACGCAATATGTCACGATGTTGTTTTCGTTCTCGGCAATAGCGCTTCCGGGACGCGCATTAGTACGCGCCCCGGGGCGCGCCGCAAGATTGCGCTTACCCGTGCGTTCACCTGTCCGCGCCCCGGGAGCGCACTAAAAATAATATTAAAAAAAAATAAAAAAATTATAAAATATAAAATTAGATTTAAAATGTATTATTTTTATAAAGATTTGCTATTAAAAAACCTATGAAATTCACTGAAAAAACCATAGGTTATAGACCATATATAGTTAGGAATTAGCATTTACAAAACCTTGAAAATTCACTGAAAAAACCATAGGTTATAGACCATATATAGTTAGGAATTAGCATTTAAAAAACCTTATTTTACTCACACAAAACCATTGAAATTCCATATATAGTTAGTTGCACTAACTATATATCGCGCACCCGCAATCCACTGCTGATCATGTCACATATTACATCATTCATGACATGGTCAGTGACATCACTGATGACATCACTGATGACATCTCAAATGACATCACTGATGACATCACTGATGACATCTCAAATGACATCACTGATGACATCATGATACAGCAATACCAGTTACTACATACGCACTCACTGATTCCTACGTCTACACACACATTCACTCATTCACCCATACAATCACTCATACATACAGTCACTCATTATTACAACACTATCATATGCACTCATACAGCTATGCAGACACTCACACACTGCCACTCATCCATGGAGTTACTCACACACCTAGTCAGTCCTGTAAAGAATCAATCACACTTCCATTTCCTCATCTATACAGTTAAACACAGAACACCATACTTCAGTGACATCACTGATGACATCACTGATGACATCTCAAATAACATCACTGATGACATCTCAAATGACATCACTGATGACATCATGACACACCAATACCAGTTACTACATACGCACTCACTGATTCCTACGTCTACACACACATTCACTCATTCACCCATACAATCACTCATACATACAGTCACTCATTATTACAACACTATCATATGCACTCATACACCTAGTCAGTCCTGTGAAGAATCAATCACACTTCGATTTCCTCATCTATACAGTTAAACACAGAACACCATACTTTTCACACATATACTAACACATACTTACTCTCTTATACAATCACTGATACAAGTACACATTGATATGCACAGTCACACACCTCCCAGCCAGCCACACACACACTCAGTCTTCCATACATCCACTCATTCTTCAATATGTAAAACATATTTAAACTTTACAAAAACACACAGACACTAGATGATGTCATCAGTGATGTCATCAGTGATGTCATTTGAGATGTCATCAGTGATGTCATCAGTGATGTCACTGACCATGTCATGAATGATGTAATATGTGACATGATCAGCAGTGGATTGCGGGTGCGCGATATATAGTTAGTGCAACTAACTATATATGGAATTTCAATGGTTTTGTGTGAGTAAAATAAGGTTTTTTAAATGCTAATTCCTAACTATATATGGTCTATAACCTATGGTTTTTTCAGTGAATTTTCAAGGTTTTGTAAATGCTAATTCCTAACTATATATGGTCTATAACCTATGGTTTTTTCAGTGAATATATATATATATATCTGCAATACCTCGCAGCGCTCCACCTCTCAGGTGAAATACAAGGCATGAACCAACTTTGTTGCAGCATACAGTTTATTTCCCAAATAAACAGCTAGTCATGACGCGTTTCGACCGTCCCTGCGGCCTTGGTCACATGACAATGCAATATGCTCAGATCATTTTAAAGTGCAAGTGCATCACATGTCTAACTGGACATAGAAGAAATACTCTCAGTATGAATACTGTTATATATATATTGATGTGCTGACCCCTTGATAAAAGCAATAGGTCTGCTTTGTATATTTGAATGTTCTGACCCTTATAGAAGTCACTAGGTCTTTCTCAAAGTCATTAGGTTAGTCTTACTTAAAATGACACCCTCTGTATTGTTACATTACATAATTACCTTAACTAGTCAATATTTTGGTCATCAAGTATTTTGCTGCAATTCTATGTTAGTGTGATATTTAATACTCAATATTCTGGTTAACATACCAGAGCTCCTCACTTGCAGGATTGATAAAATGCATGGATTGCAATAGCTGAATTCACAATTAGTCTATAGCTTGGTAATGGATACAGTGGCCAATAGCCCAATTATAACATATTGGTGGAAAGATGAACTCCTCTCAGAGAGGTCATCAGCATTTATAAACCAAACTTACTGAACACTAGGGTGCCACAGCCTGCCTTTTGCTCAATTAGTGACATGCAGTTACTTTGTTTCTACTATTGGACCAGACACTAGCCATGCTTAAAGACATAATCAGTCAGTGGTAATGTCAAGGTGCAACAATTGAGCTGGAGATTATCCATCACTAGCACACTCTGTGGTATGGCAGGACGTGTTGGTACTAGAGTGTTTTTCAAGCCAGCCTGGATCCTGGTCTCAGGGTAATCCCTGGCCTGCAACAATCAGTGCTGCATTATTTGGGCTCTCTAACGTTTGTCTATAGTAAGAGTATGCATTTATCCAACATTGCCCCCTTTCAGGCACTGCTAACATTGCTCGGTCTGTACTCTGTACACCAGAATGGGCCGTGTTGCCATCAAGTCATGATGTAATCACCTCACCATTCAAAAAACATTCCCGAATCCATAAGCTTATACACAAGGGGGCCGAGTCATGGAACTAATCTGAGATAAAATCCTAAACGTACTACTTATTGTATTCACAAAAGTTATTTAGTAGTAGTGAAGTTAGGAGTCCTACCTTTACTACTACTAAATTCCTTTTGTGAATACCGAAGGTAGTAAAGTTAGGATTTTGTCTCAGTTTAGAAGTCCTAACTTTACTACTACTAATTGCCTTCTGTGAATACAAAAAGTAGAAAGTTTAGGATTTTATCTCAGATTAGTTCTGTGAATCGGTTATATTTTATTTAGCTACGAATTCTGTCTCCACCCACTAGGGAACAAAGACACTGTGACACCTACTTTGTCCAAGTTGTATCTAGAGCTGTGTATAATTTGCAGAATCATTTTTCCAACATTATGTGAAAGTTTGAAAACATTACAGGGAATTAGGCAAGGGATGTTGAGTGTCTGGTATCTCACATGTGATTTGTAGGGGCCAGCAGAGTTTGCTTTGAAAGTTACGTGCGGTACTTCTAGAGACTGATTAGCACAAAACGTCTCCCAGTCATTTTCTGCTTAAACCAGTCACCTCCAGGCAAAACTACCAAAAATTGCGCATGCTGTGAAATAAAGAAAAAATTGCCTTTTTTGTGCAATACAAAATTAAATATTTTTATAGCTTAATGAAAATTACACACATCTCATTGATCCAGATGAATTCATCCTCTTTGCCTCCTTATCATTAACTTTTTTAAGGTAGCATGGAACACCTTTCAGGTCTTGTAAATATGAAGTGATATGACTACCCTTTTTTGGTAGTAGATTTATTCAGCTTGTAAGACAGAGTCGAATTTACCATGATTTGAACTCTTTACCGATCAAATAAATCCTCAGAGGACATTCAGTTCACTGAACCATCCATCTTTCCCTGGCTGGTCTAAAAATACCAATGTCACCTACTTTATCAGCATTCACGAATCGAGATTTACCCAAGAGTTGAACGTAAATGATTATATCATTCAATATTAGTTGCAGAATGACTTATCTGGTTTGTTGTTCTTATCCTCAGCTTCAAAACCCAAAAATAAAATAGCCTCAGCCTATCTTTGGCCATCAGGGTGCAAATACACATTTATTGCAGCTACCTCACAGGATGATAACTTATCAAAATTTGGGGGAAAGACACACTGAGCTTTCCCTGCCTGAACAGTTCTGAAATCTCAAAAAATCATTTAACTAAATAAAGATCGGAGAAGTTGAACTCCATGAGCATACAACAGATCACCTCAGTTGAATGCTTTCCCTCAGACAAACTACACGTCAGATTCAGACTCATCTTGGGTATGGCTCACACTCTAGCTTGTGCGTTCCACCGGGGGTGAGGGCATTGATGAATGACAGATAGCTTTGAGGATTAACCCACAAACTCCTGAGTACACTGAGTAACCTGTAGCCCATAAATACACTCTTTCATCATCTGTTCCGAGCAGAATCTCTACTTGTGAGTTGGACAGAGTCGCAAGACCCTTAGATTGGCACACAATGTGTTGTATCCTGTACATAGAGACACGAGTAGCCTTGTAGTATTTTCCAAGTCTTCTTTATTGGTACAATGTCCAAGTAGTAACAATCATAGTCCAGCCAGCTCTGGTAACGTACTAGCTCCACCAGGAGTAGCCTGCCTAGCTGCTCAGCCCATCCCTAACTGTCACCACTCATCCAATCAGGCACCCAAGCATTCCACGAATCACAGTCACACAAACGTTCCATATCCAACTCACACTCTGGCTGAGTAGCTAGGGGAACCTAGGCTGGTTTACATGTAAATTTAATACTGAGGATATAACACAATGATTTCTTAAAACTCCTGCTATGCTCATTCCAGTTCAGAGGTGGGCCACATGCCTCAATGTCACCAATGCCGAAGGTGGAACTGCCCCACTACCTGTAATTCTTTATGTTACAACCCGGTACTAATCATGGCAGTGGGTGGCCCTTCCTCCAGCCCTCGGTTATGCCCTGTGTCACCCCCCCATGTCATGCCAAAAACCCGATTTGAAACCTACAAAATGGTTTATTAAACAGTAAGACTTTCTCTTAAAGATACAAAAGTTGGGGAAACAATTACAGCTGCCATTTTCAATGACAAGTCAGATACTAATGTTTGTTTCTCAAAAATAGAACAATAATTGTTAATAGCTTACCAGAAGCAATCCTTTTTCTCACCTGCTTGTCATGTTCATGAAAGGAATTTGAAAGATCAGAGCAATGTTTCTTCCACAAAAAATGTATTTGATTAACAATTTCGATTAAATGACTAACTATGCATTGACAAAGAATATTTAACTTTTTCTTTGTCACGTTATTGACATTGGCAAATACACCCTTTTAGGGAGACAGTTCATATGTACACTTTCATAAACTCGCACATTACTCCTAAGAATACGGCTGCATTTCTTTGCACCTCTATAGTCTACAACAGTAAAGTAAAATGCATAGTTCAAATAGGAATACTTTATTACTGCTATAACATATTTTACACGTATAACACAGCATGTTGAATTCCCACAAACGGGGACATATATGTTCCCTGTAATTGAGAGCGCAAAATATTGTTTTAAATCTGCCAGATCTATATTTAGGTAACTGATTAAGTAAGTAAAAGTCGTTTAGAGTTTGCACTTTCATGTAAGGTCTACTTGGTACCAGTGGGCCTACGCAAGGGTCGCTCTTTGGGGTTGTTCTTAAAGTCAACATAAATGAATGTTGTTATTCAAACATCATCACCTCCTTATCGTGCAGAATTCAATGTACTTATTAGGTGCACAGATGTGCAGGATAAATAGAAGGCTGCAAAAGGTAAAACAGAATGTTTGGGGTATGTCAGATATTAGTTTGTTTGGGAAAATTGCCAGTCTGTTCATGCGATGGAGCGACTGAACAATCATTGTTGCATTTTATGATTTTTTGTTAATTTTATAGACCCTTCTTCTTATCTTGTCTTAAATATATTTTGAAATCCCTTGCTTTCCAGAAATGAAAAGATGCTGCACTATTTTTCGACTTGTTAGGTATCTCGATCATCCGTTACAATGTATGTTGCTGTATCATAATGTCAGTTATAAATAGGGAATCAATGGATGGCTGAGGAGTGATATATATTTATGGTGGTGTTCCCGTTTGGGAAAATGCATTCTGGTACAGGTGGCGTCATGTGGTAAGGTCATATGCGAGGTAAAGTTGCCGGTGTGGCTTAGGCTATGGGCCTCGTTAAATAAAAAATAAATACTTTTTTTATTGAATTGAATTGTTTGGGAAAGGGATACAATCATAACTTTGTGTGCAATTAAATGCATTTTCCACCCTGACAGCACATTTTGATATAGGACTGTGACCTAGTGGATGGAGGAATTGTATGCCGCTATATTCAAGGAAGTGTACTTTTATTTAATCTTTTGTTTTTCAACAAGAGAATCAAAAACGGTATATATAAAAATGCAAAAAACGCTAAACAACAGCCTATTGGGGAATTTTCCTATCTTGTGGCAAAAGTCACCATAAAAATGTGGGATAGGATTTTCAGTGGTGGGGAGATGGGAATGCGTAATGGCCTGACATAAGTGGATAGTGATACATTTTAGTCAGTTTCCAGCTTTATAAAGCAATAGCACTCCATCCTTAAGGATAATTTCTTGCTGTGGTTATCAGAAAACCCTTTTACTTGGCTGTAAAATAACGAAGGAGAGGGATTACATCCCTCTTCTATCCTCGCAGCTTACCTTAGGAGCTCCGTAGGGATGTGTTTTTGCCTAGCAGAAAGGGATTCTGTGTTGTTCTCATACGAACGGTAAGCATCTGGGGCTTTCTCTTTCAATGTGGATGTGGTGGTCTGAAAAAAACCTTCTGACCACCACCATCATAAATTCTGCCTTCTCTTTCACTCTTGAAAGGGTGATGTCAATTTGGGTGGTCTTTTTCTTGCCAACACCAATTATAAAATGCTGCACGTGTTGTAAGAAATCAGACTGTGATGATTTTGGGTGGAGGGGGTAGGGGGAATGCTTAGTCTTGATTTGAGCTGTAGTGAAGCGCCCACATAGGTAAAACACCTAAGCGTCTAAAATAAAATACTGAAAATAAAATTCTGTTTTTTGTGAGGAATCTTAACATCAGCTTTACAGCTTGACTGAAGCAGCTAGGATTTCCACATTGAGAAAGCATGTCTTGTGTAAATCATCGTACCAAACATATCTGATGTGAAGGGTAAGTTACATTTCTCTAAAAACTATTTAGTAAAAAGGAATGTTATCAAATAAATACAAAGACTCCCAACAGGACAGAAATTTGGAAAGGGAAACAGTAATAATGCATTTAAAACAAAATTAGTAAAAAGTCCAAATGAAAGCAACGAGATACATAAACATCATGTTGGCATAGTGGAGGAGGCAGGGCATTAAAGGGGTGCTATGCACTGACTGAAGCCTAGACTTTAATGGAGCAAGGCATGATATAGACTGCTAACTTGCCAGATGAAGTTCTAAGGAGGCCTTTATGGCAAACTGGTGACGGATGAAAAGTTAGGTAAGGGTAAGTGGTCATCCTGGTCAACAATTTATTTTAGCACTTAGTACCTTTAGTTTATTTTCAGGTAGACTTCGTCCTTTGCCCCGTTACTCCAAAGGTGAAATATTATCCATGATGATTGTAAACCAGGATTTTGGGAATCATTGCTTCGTTATTGACTATGGGTTCAAGTTTGAAGACGAATTTCTCTCCTTTTTCTTCAGAACCACAGCCACTAATCCAGTTCCAAATGGACGTAATCAGACTGATTTACAGAAATTATCTGAGATAAAATCCTAAACTTACTACTTTTGGAATTCACAGAAGGCATTTAGTAGTAGTAAAGTTAGGACTCCTACCTTTACTACTACTAATCCGAGACAAAATCCTAACTTTACTACTTTTGGTATTCACAAATGGCATTTAGTAGTAGTAAAGTTAGGAGTCCTAACATTACTACTACTAAATGCCATCTGTGAATAAAAAAAGTAGTACGTTTAGGATTTTATCTCAGTTTAGTAGTAGTAAAGTTAAGAGTCCTAACTTAACTACTACTAAATGCTTTCTGCGAATACCATAAGGAGTACATTTAGGATTTTATCTCAGATTAGTTCTGTGAATCAGCCCCACTGTTTTTATAGAATGTTGCCTCTGACTCTTACTTTGGTCTCTCCCTTTATAATGGAATACGTTAGTCTTAGTCCACAGCAATAGGCAGTCCAGAATAGTCTTTCTCCTTTTGGTATTAACAAAAGACCGATATACCTCATAATCAGCATAATTATTTGAGTCAAACATTCAAGGGAAAGTAGGGTCATTCCGCTGTCCCCTCCAAGGCACCAGTGTGTTGCATGATGAGACCAGTAAGTTATAAAGCAAGCAAAGCAAGGATTGGTAGATTTTCCAAAAGTTTCATGGTGACATTTCTATGCAATGCACTTTTATATTCTTCAACACTTGCTGTGTTTTGGCAAAATCAGACCCAGAAGGCTATATGTTCCATTTTCCCCAAAACGGTGGCAGAAAGTCTTAGTTAAAATTCTCTCCCCTTGTTTCCTAACTTTGGAGCTCATTACGATGGCAGTCCGATGAGCATCCGACCGCCATTGAAGCAGGATTGAGACTGGTCAGCACGGAGTCAGAGGTCTCAGACTACTGTGTAGGCGGTCGTAAAATGCCTTTTTCTACTGCGGCTTGGGCTGAAGCCTGAAAAAGGGAAGCAGCACACGCTGCAGTAGAAAAAGGCATTTTAAAAAAATCCATGCACTGTGTGATATGCACTGTGTGGTGCCTGGCTCATGGTGTATGAATGTTTGTGGCGGCACCACATGTGTCTACTGGTCACTTAGCAGTGGCCCACGGGAGACAAGGCCCTGCTTCGTGCCCCCCAAGTTCCTTTCCAACAGCCTTTTTATGGTGGTGGGAGAGCTATGAAAAGGCTGTGGTGAATGAACATCGTGATCCTGATGGCGGTGCCTGAGCAGACACCGCCTCCTTTTAGGATAACGATTCCAACCGCCACCCCATTGGGTTCAGTAGATCTTGGAGGAGGCGGCGGTCCATCAACCGACAGACAAGGGTCCGACCACCTGCATCCTAATGTGGTGGTTGGCCTGAGGGCTGTCTGTCAGTGGGACCTCCACTGACGGCTTGTCCGTAGTGGTGCCACCTGCATTGTGATGTACCCTTCTGTTCTAAGTTTGTGGATGTATGTTGTTACCACGCATACTTTTACAACACATGCCTTTACCACGCAACTTTTACAATGCAAGTCGTTACAACGACTTGCGTTGGGGGGCGCTGGAGAGTGAATAGTTTAATTTACTATTCCAACTCCAGTCCCCGTGGATAGTAGGGAAAGTTTTGGATAGTAAATTAAACTATTACCTATCCTAGAGCGCCCCCCAGCGCAAGTCGTTGTAACGATTTGCGTTGTAAAAGTTGCGTGGTAAAGGTAGTGCGTGGTAAAAGTTGCGTTGTAAACGCTGTTTACCAAGCTTGTAGATGCCTGTCATCTCCTGATAAAACTAAAACCAGCTACTTTTAGTTTTCCTCCTCTCATCCATTTTATGCAATGAGTTGCTGAGATGCCTCTATTATCCATTTCCTTGAAATTAAATTACAGTAAGTTATTCTCTATATGTATGTGGTTATAAAAGCAGGACTCATTATTTTGTGGGCTGAGCCTATATAATTATTACTGGTCCTCAGCCAAGTGTTTGATAGTGTAAGGCAGGGCTGGTCAGTCAGCCTTATGTGTGCTTAGTCATTTAATAAGTTGCCATCTGTTATCACTGTCAGTTGCCACACAGAAGGAGGTCTGAGAACCAGGAAATTGATTGCTCCTGAGAGTTTTCTGAACTATAAGCCAACAAACTCACTCTTGGTCCTGCTTACCCAGAAAATAATAGACCTATTGTGGAGGCTTCTTTTTTTTACCAAGACCCTTAAAAAGATGATCACCAAACAATTGGGTACATGTTTAGAGGTGACTTGGGCGTTGGTTAATAGTAACAGAGCTTTAGACCTGCTCAAACAATGGAGGCAGATCTCTTTAACGTACAAAAGATCCTTCTTATCACAGATGAGAGGTCAACTGCGCTCTTGTTGCTGCTTGATTTCTCAGCAGCTTACAACACCTTTCATCATAGTAGTTTTTGATGAGATTAGTATGGTATGAAGTGTCATCTGGTGGTGGAATTTGTAGGTTTTCTATATAACTGTGAGAACATATTGTTTTATCCTAATAGATGATGATTTGCAATGTGTAGGTGAACATTGACCAGTAGCACAAATGAAACCCTACTCGATTTATTGATAAGCCTGGTGGAGTTTAGTACCTTCATTGTCTTTATTATAGTCCCTTAAACTGCAGCAAAATGAACAACCACAGCTATTGAGCATTAAAGCATAACTCTATGACATCAGACTGCAGTCTAGAACTGCTCTTTTTAGTGCTGCTACTTGAAAAGTGTTTCTGATGGTCAACTATGCTCATTGTTGCTTCAATTTCCTTTTTGATGTTTTTATTTATAATGATGTCCTTTCAAGTGGTGTGTTTGAAGCTTGGAGATATTTTTACTTTTTATGGATGAAGATATTTGCCTCTATGTAATACATATGTGCCACTATTTCAAATGAATTAGTACTTTTGGTATATTAGACTTGTTAGAAATTAGATTACTGGTTGAGAGGGGTGAAACTCTACTCGAGCAGCAACCACAATCCTTGTCAGTGTAAAGTTACAAGCAACCCCCAAATTAACCTTTGCTTAACTCTCTGTTAGCTGGGACAGTGCAGTCAGGCTTAACTTAGAGGCAATGTGTATTGTATTTGTGCAGATTTTAATCAATAAAACAAGACCAAACTGACAAAAATCCTATCAGTATAACTGGAGCTATGCAGTTTCAAAGATTTCGATAAAAGCAGTGCCATAACTTCAGAGCACCACCTGTAGATATCTGGTGGTGCCAGACTGGTATAAAGTCACACGTTCAGGCCAACCACAATGGAGCATGGACCATCTGCAGGGACTTGGTTAGGCCCGCTGAAAAAGAGTACCTTAAATCCTGGATGTGGAGCATTTTGAGGTTGTGACCAAAGTTGCATTGCATAGCCAAGAGGAGCTGAGAAGCAGCGATGTAAGGGTCTTCATCGGCATTGAGGAGCCCATCGATGAGGTCTTGCAATGCAAAATCCAGCATCAGGGAAGTGTCGTGCAACTGAGGCAATGCAGTGGTTCAGAGGATCTGTAAGGCTGTCTTGCGAGAACCTTCTTCACTGTTGAGCCTGCGGTCAGTGAGAGATTTACGATGCGTGAGCCCACGTTGGGAATGCATCACAACATAGCAGTTCCGATGCGGGCTGGGAAGTAGAAGCAGGGTCCTTAGGCTGGAAGAATTCTCGCACCAGATTCACTGCTCTGGTTCTGCTCTGGGTTGCGCCACACAAAAGAGATGTGTTGGTTCTGCTGGATCAACAGATGGCCTGGCAGATTATCTTCACACCTACTTCCAAGGGTCCAGGGCTGGGGTGGCACCACTTAGCAGGGTAGAATTCAATTTAGAAGAGTCCAGGTGCTGGTTATAAGAGACTAGACATTAGAGTCACTCTGATGGTCTTGGGTACAGGTTGCATGCAATACATTGTAATCATTTATAGATATCCCTATTATTGGAATTTTCTTGGTCATTATTCCAAATTCAAATCAGGCGTTTTGAATAGCGTCTTTACAAATCAAGTTATCAGACCACGGTAATTTAAGTTAGCAACTGAGTTATTTTAAACTCGTGGATTATGATTTTATCTTTACTTGCGACTTACGTTTGGGACAAGTGTCTTTTCTTTATGTCAACTGGACATACGTAATACACTATGATGAGTTAATCAAGACGCACTTTCTTTAGTCTGGTTCACTACACAAGGACGGGTATGAGCACCTGAGTCATGCAGAATTGGGAACACAGCTGAGAGGTCACTCACATTTGGGAATCTGTTCCCGGCTTTTTAGTTGTTCTTCGCATATTATATTGAAGTTTGAGTTTCCAATTTTTCACACAAGCTTTCTGCCATTCCACTCATCGTTTTGGGACCCAGTACTGCAGATAATTTAGTTAATCAATTTGTACTCCAGACTGTAAGTATGCAAGTATTCCATCACGCTGAGTCATATCAAAGTCCACCAGTATAGCCAAATTATAACCTTGTTGTTCATTTGTTTCTTAGTTGGTTTTCATCCTCTTGCTCTCAGATTGAGGGTTGCTTAATAACAACTCTAGTTGAGAACATTGCTAGTGCAGTAAGAAAGTTTTATTTATAACTATCACAATGCATGTGGGGTATGCAAGTTTCTGTTAAAACACCACGCACATTTCATTCGTCCTATGGGAATGCATGTGGCACATGACACAGTTGTATTTGTTGCTCATTTGTTTCTTGGAGTTGACACTGATACTGCTAGCACCTTATTAAATTATGCGACTGTGGAGTCTTTTCAACAAGCTCATTGTTAATTTTCACCAATGCGGGCACATACGGATGTTCTAAGTGAGGTTGGAGCTCCATGGAGTTTCTTACATTTGTTTATGTGAGAATTTACCTCTAACGTATATAACTGTTATGTAACACTGTATTGTTTATTCACTTACAGCTACCCCTGACAAAGGGTGTTTTTTCCAGAAATGCATTAGTATCAGCAATCATGTTGCCGACGCAGAAGTAATCTACATTTTAAACGTTCATTGATAATGTAACAAATGTGAAGCAACATTTGTTTGACATTCCAAAGAAAGGATTGATGTACAATAAGTTTGGATTCTGTTATTAAAGACTGAAATGTGTTAGTGCTTTGACTTTTCTGTTTAAAATTCATTCAACTTGAAGTACGAAGTCTAAAGATTAGCCTACGAGCTCACATAGTTGTGGGCTTTGGCTCTAGGTAGAAGTGTAGCTATCTATTTCTTTCAAAGTTTTTATGGAGACAGACACACTCTTTTCTAAAGCAGCACTCTCTCAAAGCTTACTTTATTTACATTGAGCATAATAGAGAAAGATTTAGTGCACAGTATCATCTAAGATTCCCTAACAAAATAAACCTTTTGCCAGGTCCAAAAATCCCTTTTAAGTACATATTTCACGCCTTGGGTAGGCCCTAAACAGCCCACAGGGCAGGTTGCAAAGTATTTTAAAAGTAGGTCTTTTAGGTTTTACATGCCCTGATAGAGACAGACTCTTAAAATTGTTTTTCACTACTGCAAGGCCTACCTCTTTGATAGGATAACACTGGAGTTACCTTATTGCATTTAATAAGCTGCAACGTCTAAATCTGTAACAGAAAGCGTGAGATACAATTGTATCCACACCAAAGTTGGTAGTTAAAATCGGTGAGCTTGTCGGTTGCGCTCACTTATTTTGATCTCAGTTCTTGTATCTGTTTGTTGTGTGCAGCACAGGTGTACGGATCCAACTAATAAGATGTTCACTGCAGCATGAAACTCTGCCTAATCACATGTTCAAGACTTCCGGTTTTCAACTGACAAGCCCGCGAACCTAGCAGATAATCCTGATGTATCCCTGGCCTTGTAGTACATGCATTGCCCATACGTTGAACATGCTTGTTAATTAGGACAAAATGTGGTGTATTTCAAAGAAATGTAGCTGGGTTCCACAGCCTCCTCATATATGTTTTAGAGTGGAGCACACATAGTTACATTCTGGAGATTTCTGACATTTCATTTAGACCTGTAATTGCATTGTTATATTTCAAAATCAAGTATGCCTCCTTTTGCAGCAGCAGTGCTTCAACATCTCCTCATCTGGGAGTTTGTTTTATTACGCACAATACAGTCTATTTAAAATCTCATTCACCCTTATGCACCCTTTATCCCAGGTGACTCCAAGTTTTAGCCAACCGACCTCCTGTCCTGAGCTACAGGGAGATCACACACTCTCTGGAACTGCCCACCTGTTCTGCTACTGGGACCTGCAGCTGGACCTGTGACTAGGCCTGCCTAAGCCCTGCTGGCCTCTCCTGGAGTGATTTCCTGACCCCAAAGAGGTGCCAGTTTAATCCTGGACCCTTGGTGTGGCCTCCATTGAGCTCCCCTCAAGTTTTTCCACTCGTCATGACTGTAAATGGGTCCATTTCCACCAAAACCTTGCTGTTCAAGCCCATCACCAAAGCAAAGTTCCTGCCAACCAACTCTTGGGACAACCAATGCGAATCACCAGCTACGATCATCCACAAAGACCAGCCTGATGTTCACGCTACTTTGACGGCCATTCGCGATGCTCTACCTGCTCCTCGTGACTCCTCATGGCTCCTTCTACCACAAACAGAACCAATTGCTCTGGAATTGAAGATATCTCTCTTGATTGGATTAATATGGACCCTTAATCCACCCCACTCTCCATGGGGTTCTGCCTGAACTTGCAGTCTCACACAACCAGATAGCCATGTGTGCTGCCAAAAGTGGTGACATACTCACTTCTGACCATCATCGGTCTCGTTCACGCTGCATCACCATATTGTGGTCAAATAGATGCAGCCCTGTGTAGACAATTTACATGTGCGTGGTGATGCGGCAAGGAGGCCAATGTGACACCCTGCCCCCTCTCCTGTCAATGTGCCCCTTTTCTTGTTCTGGAGATGCAGTCCTGGGTCCACCAAGTGAGAAAGCATGTAGTGAGTTTGCAAACCCTGAATACACGCATTGCCACAACACAGTGATCATGCAGCCTTCTGTTTGAAAGGTGCATATCCCACAATGCAGAAATATTCTGCACACCTGAGGCATAATGTGATGTCATACCATGAGCAGGTGGGATATGTTGACAACAGTACAGTACATGGACGATGCATATCAGGAATGTGTCCCCAAAACATTATCTACATGTCTTGTCTGTGTGTCATGCTCACAGAAATTGTCATGTCCCTGTAAAGAAGTATAATAATATAAGTATGACACCAAGCAAGAATAACAACCTAGCACCAATGCATGTCAACTTGCCACATATCACCATCATCCCTTATGACAAAAAGCGGTCTTCTACTCCAAAGTGTACGCATGTGCCATTCAGGTAACAGTAATCACGTTCCTGTTGTGAGATGCCCATTACACCTTGATGTGCATGGAAACAAGTATTTTGCGAAAGTCAACAGTGTGAGTGACCAAATACGCAGTCATGTCTGTAAACATCCTCATACAAACAAAGGCCTCCAACAATCCCAAACAGAACAGCATGTATTATCCCTGTGACCATCTGAGGGGCATATTCCCAAGCACACATCACCCTGCAAATTGCACATGATGTGACGTTGGGGTGGTGATAGGGGCCGAGCACCACTGAGAAGCTAGGGTAAAACTACTGGCATGTAATCACGGCCCACCTACACACTGAACATCGTGTGAATGTTTAGGGTATTGGGTGTTATTTCTGTCGGTTCGCCCTGCAATGCCCATAGAAAGTCATGCTGCCCTATACTCACAATGGTTAAGGCAACAGGAGGGCAGTAACCAATGTATGCAAGCAAAACCATGCCCCCCAACATGCCTAAAATAAAAATCTCAATTGCCAAAGCTACATTGGTTTTACATGTGTACTGCATTGTGCAGCACATACAGATACATAAATCAGTCAATCATTGCTAATGTGCCAGAAGGGGTCCTTCCTCACACATGAAAATTTTTGCCCTGAACCCATGCACATTTGTACTACCCTGCAGAGCAGCCTGCTTGTGTGCCACACTGACAAGTCTAGTTCCACTGCATGATGAAACCATAAACATGTAAGCATGGTGCAGGCCCCTGTCACAGAAATGGATGAGTGTGGAGTTTATCCTTGAAGGAGCAGGACTCACTCTGTCACTTCCTCATATCCGTACAACTCCTGATGTAAAAAAGACATCTGCTGTCAAACAATGCACAAGTGTCCAAACTGTGACCAAGAACCATATTTTCTCCTCACTGGAACATCATACATTGGAAATGAACATAAGTGACTGGGTCACTATGTGAAAATGGATAAGGGTGGGTAAAACAGAGGCAGTACCATACCTGCAGATCAACATGCGTCAATGAAAATGTCATTACTCACTGTCCCTGCCCATATTATGTGGCACATCACATCAACCCAGATCACAACAGTGTGATAGCCCTACTCATGCTACAACAACAATCATGTCTCATCACCAACAGCAATGTGTGGCAGCATGCAATCCACACCTCAAAAACTGAACAACCTTTAAAAACATAGTACTCTGAGGGAAAGTCTCAAGGACCATTGACGGTAATTACCAGTTGAGTGTCATCTGCATTGGTGACAGTTTTAATCCTGTGAGGCAAGATGATATCAGAAAGTGGTCTCATGTATATATGAAATAATTTGTACTGTGCTTGGACAAGGCAGGCACAGAGTACAAAGACAACAATTTGTAGATATCTGTTTGCAATGTGGCCTTGCAAATTAACAGAAATCAAGGACAATAGGGGGAGTGCAGCATGTCTGAAGTATTACAGGCCCACAGCAGACTCCGGCATTCCAACTAACCGAAGACAGTAGGCTGCACAGTCTGTGATCAATTCTGATAACTATTCACAACAGTGGTAGTTTTTGTGATACATTAGAGCAAATGTCAAAACAATGTATGAGTGACCCCTTGGAGGTGTCACCACAGGTACACAACCAGATTAGATCATGTACAGAGGTTATTGTCGATTTGTGAGTACTGTGTCATGATGATTGCTCTAAGCAGTGTACCAATGTCAAACACTCATCAAGTAAATGCAGTCTGCAAGAATGCCGGTTTTGAGATTGTCCTACCCTGATTGCACAATGCAGGCTCCCACACTGACTCTGCATTAGTCTGTCCAAGACTATGTTGTGAGTACAAGCTTTCCTATTGGCTAAAGAGGCTTGCTTATATGACTCAACATTGAATTGATTGGCCTTATTCATCATACAATACAAAACTTTTTGATAGGACTGATTCAAGTAACGACAGTCTATTCCACATTGTGTGACTATTCCTGCAAAACCTGTTGATGTTTCATCATGTGATTCATCCCTCTGTGACACGTACTCATGCGGGGATATGTACAAGGAAGTGGCTGAGAGATGTGTTGTCATTCCTGGCTTAAGTCTTCTCTTTGCCACACCTTACATCTAAGCCTGTGACCACATTGAGAAGAATATGGGGCAGTCTTGTGTTTAAACCTGCGATGGGGCTAGCTTTACCAAGTTAGCGCCAACGCAGGCGCAATTTCACCATGGTGCTCGGGGGGCCATATGCAGTGGAGTATTGTTCATGTGTGGGACGGTGTACCAAAATTCTCATACACAATCCTCAAATACCATTATGTCACTTTCATGTGTGCTGCTTCATGTAGCACACATGAAGGTGACAAAATGACATAAACATTAAAGTGTGTTTATGTACAGGAATAGACACCTTCCTGTACATGAATAAAGAATGGCAATTTAAATTGTCCATGTGTGCTGCACAAGGCAGCACACATGGAAGGAGACTGATACGAGTAGATACAATGCATTAAGTAGCTTAATGCTGACTTATAAATAAAGCACACACACCATTGCCACCACTTAGTGAAAGAAAATGACATTGTGGTGGCCAAAGAGGGCTGTGCATATGCCACACTGTCTGTGGTGACACAGTTGATGCCATGGGGCAAAATACCATATGGTGACGGTAGTACATTCTAGTCATTTCTCAATAAGTTTGTATGTGGTCATCTGTCAATAGTTCATGTCTGAATGACACATCACTTAGCAATATCATGATCAACAACAGTTGTGACATGTTTGTTGCAACAAATTATCATCATATATGATGACCTACAATTAAAATTCGTTGATGCAGATCTGGAAACATTGTACAATAATGTCAGGGCACCCAGATGTTTGGGATGCTGTGTGGTTGACTCCATGACATGGCTATGACATCACCCATATCATGCATTTTGTGCTTGGACATGGATACAGGGTTGTGACTCATCTGATTATGTTGCAACACCAAGTTGGAAATGTCAATTATGTCCTCCTGTATCACATCATGCTGAAGTGCAATACACTTGACTGGATGCATCATCATCACACAAGAGCTGATTGTCGTGTGATGCACATACACAATCTGTACTACAACATACATGGCCTGTGGCATGCCTTGCATATGTCAACCAACAATCTCAACAGAGTTATCCTATGTAAAGAAAAGAGACAGGGTATGGAAATCAAGAACAAAATGGAGATCCTTTTTCAAGAGAATTTTGTCAGGATTGCATCAATATGCACATGTCCATTATGATGAGCATGTATTATAATACATTTTATCCCTCGTCGCACTCGATTCGATGGGGCTTAATGCGCAGTACCGCTATGTTCCCCCAAGCCTAAACCAAAATAGCATTAATGGGTGAACGCAAAGCAACAGGTTAACAAAGGTATGTATCAAATATCAAAGAAATGCATAGTTATACATTGCATAAAAAGCTATTATTATTTGTTAAAAAAGTCTGTGTTGTTTTATGTTTTATTCTTTAAACACCTAATACATGAGACAAGTCTGATCAGGAAATTCACAACTCAATGCTTCATAATAAAGTAGTACACTATAAAATATGTATTATTCCTCCAAAGATAACAGCATATAAACATTTAATATAAACAATATACAAAATAGATAAAAACTGTGCATTCATTACATTCTATTATTGCATGGTTCTAATGCTCAACCTATCAAGTTCATATTTTCATAGGTACAAATAATGTTCCACACTAATATCAAAAAGTAAATTTCTCTTTAAAATAGCGAGCTCCAAATGAGCCGGCTGGTTCAAAACGTGTTGACGGTGCGTTTCGGTGAAACTGACAGTAATCATTACCTTTTTCAGGACAAAGTATATGTCGAGAAACTTTTCTAAAACAAGAGGAAGAGGAATATCAGTAATATGTACCTTTGATGGCTGAAAACACAATGCATCACATATCATATTTCACTTCATGTTCTCTCATATTTACCTATTATTTACAGGGAAAAGCTTAAAGATTAATACTTGAAGGTTATATGCTGATACTGAAACAATTGGGGTCCGAGCAAATGAATGTGGCATCCCCACTAAGTAGAAAACTGGAGCTGTATTTGCATTAGCCAACTGGATTTAACAGCATGGGTGATGGGCAGTCTCTTACCTAAAGAGCTGGAGGCTCACGTTCCTCCAAATGGTTTATTATGGACACTTTGAATGATCAGCCTTGGATGGATAAAGTTCTTAAGGGTGCCTTCCTATTGTATAAAAACAACCCTCAAGCAAGAACAATCTAACAGTTATTAGAAAACCACAGAATGCGGAAATAAGTGGTAGATTGTGATATAAACAGTGTGCAATGTACTGTAAATAGAACTCGAAGTACTATGTAACACTTACTAGTTAAATGATTTTCCAGTGTCTTAAGTAAGGCAACTAGTTGGGGCGTATCAATTGCCCTTTAGAGAGACACAAATCAAAAGGTGACAGGTCCAGTTATGAAGAATGCAACCTAATGGAAAATCACAAGATGCGAAAATGAGTGGTATATTGTGATCTATATGGTGTATGATCTACAATACTAAGACCACAAGATACTATGTTCCACTTACTGATTACCTGTTTATCCAGTGTCTTAAATCAGGCCACTATTGGGGCTTATCAATTGCCCTTTCTAGAGATACAAATCGAATGGTGTCATAACCAGTTATAGGGAACCCTATTTCAATGGAGAAAATAAATTAAAGGTGAGAGGGGTAGACTCGTAGGAAAACGTTTGGAAAATGATCCTAATTGTATGAGTGTCATAATGAATGACAGCGCTTACCTGTCAGAAATCAGTTACAAAGTACCCAGACTGCACTCTTCCTCACATATATGCTGAGCACAAATAAGTCACCGGGTTTGTTCAAGGGGGGTTGACGGCTCTGAAATGCATAAATATATTGCCGTCATTCAGAACAAATCTGAGGCAATTTAAGACTAACTTGTGTTGGTATGCTTGTTCAGCCAATACCGGCTACCACTATTAACCAGCTGAATAAATTAAAACTAGAGACTAGCTTCAAAACAACTAAAAGCATGCTCGAAACTGCTTCACAGCAATCTCAATTACCATAACTATGCGTAGTGAAGATCAAAGTTGTTATACAAAAAAATAAGCCTGCACAATGTGTTCATTCAAGACAGAAAAACAACTCCCCAAGTCTGGAGTAGTGGCAGCAGATCTAATATCGCTACTCTACACAACACTGTATTGGTGCACAAAGAAAGATGAGAATCGAGCTCTAATATGAATAAGATGCCTTTGGTAGAGCGCAGTAATAGCATGACTCAACACCCCCTGGTCAGAGTCCATAATGGAGTAGAAACCATAAATCTCTTACCAGTAGGCCGGAATGTTCAGATACCACACAAAGAAAGAGTTAAAACTTAGCTACTAGTTACGGGCCTATTGTATGTCTCAAAATATCGTCATGTTATCGCGATATTAGGCATCTCCAAAACGACAGGGCATAAGGTGAGTAAAAAGATGAGAAACTGGAGCCGCCATTTTTACTAGGTGTAATGCATACCACAGGTATCTTAGCTCGATCTCTCTAATATCTTTGTAGAGATCATGAATATTCTAATATAGTGTAAATCCTCACAGTATAAATTATACATTTATAATCAAGTCAGATCAACTGTTGAGGATGCTCAACGAAATTCATATCAATATCTATATGGGGCGGCCCTTTTGAAATGACATCCATATGACAAACTTGCCAGAACACAAATGTTATGGGTGCGTAGTGGGACTATGCATTAAGCCCCGTCCAATCGTGAGCAACGAGGGATAAAATGTATTATAATACATGCTTGTCATAATGGACATGTGCATATTGATGCAATCCTGATTAAATTCTCTTGAAACGGAAGCTCCTTTTTGCTCTTGATTCCGTGCATATGTCAACACAATATCCATAGCTAATGACAACATACTCACCTGTGGCATGTGGGTCCATAAATGCATCAACATCTCCTGGTGTGATCAAGGGGCTGTCTGCTGTTGGACAAATGGTAAAGGTGCAATGCATTTCATTAACATCACCTTTTGCAAGATAACATACATCTTTGATATTTACATGGAAAATGAGAGTCAGTGGAATAGTTAGGTGTATTGCCACATTACATACATGTTGCAATCTGCTGAGCTGGTCTTACACACAACACATGTCAGGGTCACAGTGGTGCCATAGTGGGCATCCATGTCATGATCTGATTGATGCAACAGACTACAACCTGTCCCAATTCTAAATGAATGTTAAATCTACTCTCACACATCAATATGCGTGATGTTTGAGGGTCAAATCAGTCATTCAGATTCACACAGGTATGTCACGTGCTCAGGACTTGTGGTGAGCCACATATGTATCCTGTGTTAATCTGCAGCCAGTTGATCATGTGAATTGTACAAAATGATCAAGGATCTAGGTGTGGCACAGTCTGTCATGACAGGCAAGTTATTTTGCCAAATGGCTATTCAAATGATGTGTGCGTCTATCTTGTGCACAAGATAATTTGTGTCCTAGGCATTCTTCCTCTAATGTGATACGATGTTGTTCATGTACTTACCACCTTGCATCCAGACGATCAGTCCAAGATGAACTAATATGTCAAACTCACGTCCAACAAAGTCCTGCCAACTGTTCTTCCACTGCTGGACAGGTCTGTCCACACCCAACATGTCCAGCATCTTTTCACAGATGTGCTCCAATCTCACCTTCAGTACCTTCACATCATACCTGATGAGGATGAGTCCCCCACCCTAAACCATCCTGGGCAAGTAACAATTTACAAACCAGAGAAAGGCCCTCACGTCCACCTCTGATATCGTCCCCTCTCTACCCTGCCCTAACATACCTCAATACAATACTTCCCCAAGCCAAGCAAAAAACAAAATTCCCACAGTCAAAACCTAATAAATACTTAACTATACAAAGATACCCCAGAGACGTACACCTGACAAAACAATCAGACAATTGAAATTAACACGTAGGGACAGTGTTACAGGACTTGATTAGGACAGTGTGGACAGTACACAACACATAAAACTATTGCAAACACACCAAGAACAGCAGACACCTTCAAAAATCTCCACAACTCTCAAAACTTAGTATCAGTGCATCTGAAAGAGAAAGTGAAAATGTACTGTACACCTCTATGTGGCAGGAAGCAGGCTGACATAACTTCCTGTCATTTTGCGGCCCAATTTTTCATTTTGCGATGATTTTTCACACACCGAGGGCTGAGTGGGAATATTTCATGTATATATGTGTATTGTGCGAGTATTTTTCGTACCGGAAATGGAATAAATTGTCACAAAGGGGTAAAAGCATTTATTTTTTGATCACTAATGTACACATTAACAATATATGTTACATTTCATGCATTTAGTCTATAATAAAAGTCCATTATGTATTAGTGATGTGATCTGTGTGTTGTCATTTTGTGTAGTGTATCTGTTCTGTACATATGTTAGTGGCCTGAGTCATTATGAGGCACTATTTTATCATATTGGTGTCGGTTCCAGACTGGATATGTGTGTACGTAGATTCCTTGCCAGGGTGTCACACATTACGGTTGGCATTGGTGGTATGTGTCACTACATGTGAGCCTCTGACATCACACATTGCTGTGATGTTTGTGCAAGTCTGATGGTCTTACTACACATATGTACTGGATCAATAGGCAGTCACTACTTGTCTATGAAATTAGCAGATCTGCATGCAATGCACAGATATGGTTGAACATTCACATTGGAGTGTAAGAATATCTGTGGACACAAAGGGGGACCTTAACCCCTTCGACGCTCATGACGAGCTGGGCTCGTCATGAGGTAGCCTCCTCGCACGCTCATGACGAGCCCAGCTCGTCATGTAAAGTGCGATATGAAAAATCCCAGCGTACGGGCGGAAATCATGCCGCACGCATGCGGTTAATGACAGTCTGTGGTACGGCACTCATGGATTCATTTTGACTAGATATGTGTATGCTTTTCCTGCATTGTTGGCCATTACATGGTCTCTACTCAGTGTGGACTGGCCATCTCCAATGACAACATTAACCTGAAATGCTAGTCCAAACATTACATGTTGTGGGTCTGGTCTTGTGCACACAACGTCACATGAAAAGACATGCATGTCAGCAATGAGCTGATGTTATCCTGTATGTTCCAATATGTATTGGGTGCACAGTTGACATTGTAAGTTAGTTTTGGTGTTGTCTCTAAACATCTAAATAGTATCCAATGGACTACAAAATCCTACAAACACAGATTAGATTATGCATACTTAGGTGTGTGTAACAGATGACGTGAGGGAGCTGCATCCTCAGAGTTATGCACAGCTCTACATGACACACTGAGCCATGAGGAAGCATGTTGCAGACCCAGCTTCACATGTGTACATGTCATTCTTATTTTGTAATGTCATGGATGCACTTTGCATGTCACAGTCCTTGCTTTGCAAAAGCAAAAGTGACAATGCTTGTTAGCACATACTGTCGACATGTCCTGAGGATCATGCTGTGCCTTTGTATGATACCCTGGTGTATACACAATGATGCTACTGACTTACTGCAGAGTGACAGAGATGATATTGCCTGTGTTGTACGTGGTCTGGTGGTCACATTTCCTTAGAGGTATTGCAAGTACAATGAACATTACCTGATGTCAAGTCTTGCATGTCTTTGTTTTGACAACACTCACATGAGAAGTTTGCATGTTGCAACTTGTTGAGTTCATAATTGAGGGACGGTACTAGTTGTGTACAAAGTATATTGCAGTACACACACTATGAGTACACTGATCTTGCAGGGTAGACATCCGATCTTTTTGAATATGCTGTTAATGTATGTAAGCAAGAGTATGTTGCAAAGACCATCACTGTTGAGGAGGCACATCAGCTCTGCTGGACTTGTTATGATAGGGACATGTGATGAGGCAAATTGAAGTGTCCACTCCCATCCCCTGCTTCAGTGTTTTGAATTGAATGGTTTTCATTCCATGCGCTACCCTGTATTTGATTGTCTGTGCTCACAAAGGGTTCTTCTTGCTTAGTCAGTGAGCCCGAGAAAGTGGTGTATATTGACGCCTGCTGTAGTATGGATTTGCTAGTAATGGTTGTGAGTGAGTAATAGGAGGACCAGAGGTTGTATCAGCAGGTCTACCATGGAAAAGCCTGCTTGTGCCTAACGTTTTAGAATGCACAAAATTGTCCATGTGATCTGCTTGCAGATGTTCCCATTTAGGGGACATATATATGTTGCATCCTATCATCAACACATGTTGGTGATCACTTTGTTAGATGTCATATTCACATGGGTGATTGCTGATGGATCCACTGCTATACTTGATAGGTGTGTTGCACATATTATGATTTTACTTTCACTTGACAGATATGTGTACTTGTAAAATGATGAAACAGGCATACAGGACTTTGGTGAGGTGCTATTTTATTGTACTGAGTTACAATGTTTAAATATTTTGGATGAATATACATGTAATGGGATATTATGTCCAGTGATTAGGCAAGAAAATGTAAAATAATGTGATCTCTTCTTGCTGTTCCAGCAGCAGAGGCTGGGGTGTTTCTAGCACCTGCCTCTTCATCCTGGCCATCAGACGGGTTGTTCTGATCCTCCTGCTCTTCATCCAATGGTGTGTTTGTGCGTACACATATATTGTGCAGTATGCAACAGACCATTATGATCTTTGCAAACGAGTTGAAGACTGTACAGGAGTCCACCCCCAAAACATCAAGGCACCAGAACCTAGAATTGAGGACTCCAAATGACCATTCAACTCTGAGGGGCATCATCAGCCATGGAGTGAGAGCATATCCTTGATCACCTGAGACAGATTGCAGAGTTATGTGGCCATTAGTACAAGTGCCTGCTGTGTTTACGGAGTGCCTTCTTAGGTGTGTGTGCATTGTGCAAGTTTGTACTTTCTTGTGTGACAGGTTGATTTTGCTACACTTAACCACTACCATTGAACTTGACTTGCCTATACTTGAGAGTCGACACATTACCATGTTGTCATTGTCCGTGTCCTGTGTATTGACTCCATGTTGTGACTGTCATGATGTATGGGCCAGTATAAATGAACATAGGTGGTTATTTACAGGCACTTTGTACATACCTGAGGTCCACTGTGCATATGTTGTTGAGGGTGCACCATTGACACATGTGCCATGTTAGTCATCGACCTTGAGTTTTGGAAGACTACTATGTTGTTGTTGTATTTAATTTGTATTGTGATGGTTTTTATTAACTAATAACAATAAACAATAATCAATCAATCAACCAATATGTTGGGACATCATCAAGTTATCTCATTGTTGGTCATTGTGCTGAGGGAGACTGGGAGTCTACATCTGTCTGCTTAAGATTTGAATCATTGTGTTCTCTTTAAATCAACCTTGCCACTAACGTTGGACAGAGTGTAGTTGACAGTGGCACTGCTACATGGTGCACTTGATTTCCTGGGACAAATATGGAAAACATACATTTGCCTTGATGTCCTTGGGCATGGTTTGACTTGGACTCTGCATGTATGCATGTTGTGGTACAACATGTCAATGTACACATGTGTGTGTCTGTTCTGGAATAGGATTTTCGCCATCAGATTGCTGCACCTCCCCAGGGGAGACATGTGTGTGTACGACATGTGTTGAGGATATGATTTGGATAGTTTGTATGCTCTTGCTATGTATGCTCCATTCAGCTACAACACAGACTGATGTACAAAACAAACTTTAGATTAATTTGTGGTCAGTTGGTAGTCTCTTAATTTGGCACTACTTGAGAGCCATGATGAATGTACACATACTACATGGGGCATGGCTGACTGTATTTTAGCATGTCAGCAAATTGCGCACTTTCACAAGTGAGGGCAGGGCCATCTGTCATCTATCTGTACATATGGTGCATGTTGTTGTATTTAACATGTATGTGGCACAGCAGTATCATATGTTCTGTATCATGTACTGCATTGGATGATTGAAATGTGTGTCTGATGTGTTCTGTTAAGTCTATGATTCAAGCATTCCATAGTGGTTTGTGGGATATTTTCATGTATTTTCCCTTGTTGGGCTGTGTTCCACATATCTTGATTAATTTGCAGTGTGTGGTTGTGTGCATTGTTTGGACCTGTTCCAGGGTATGTCGTATTACATTTGCTACCTGTGCATTGTCTCATATTCGAGCTGCGTGCTTGTGTACTTGAGGTGTATGGTGTGTCCATTTTCAAACCCCTGGTTGATAACCAAGTGGCGAAATATATATGAGTCATGCACACTCCCAGGGAACTTGGCAACAACATTGATGAACAGGCCCAGGTGGTCCACAATTGCCTGAAAATGGATGGAGTGTGTGTGCTTCCTGTTCCTGTACATGTGTGCAGTGTCCACAGGAGGCACAAGTAGGGCATGGGTGCGGTAAATGGACACCAACACATGCAGAAAACCAGCAATGTCATGGAAGCCTTTATTTTCTCTCCAGTTGTTCCTGTGCAGTGTTGGCGAAGGGTAGATGCTGTGGCATCAGGCTGATGATGACATCCAAAACATTGGGTAGGAACCTGGAGAAGGATGACTGTGAGACTCCACCCACTCTGGCAGTGGTTGGTTGGAAAGTACCAGAGGCCAAAATGTGCAGCACTTCAATTAACTTTGTCTGCGGAGGGATCTTTGTGCTGCGCTAGCATCATGCCTGCATCATTAGTAAGATGGAGTTCCTCTTGAGCCTCTAGTTTGCTATCATGTCCTCTGGCCGGAGGTCTATCAGGGTGATGCGTTGGTGGTAGACCCGCTCTCTTCTTTTGCGCCGCCTCTGTGGGGGTCCTGGCAGTGGTGGAAGTAGTGGTTGTGGTCTTCTTGGGGTTCCAAGCTGCAGAAGTAGTACCTCAATGGCATCATTGTGTGTACAAATGAGGCTCTGGCTTTGTCTCCCTTATATTCTATTTTTTTCCTCCATTTTTAGACCAGTTTGTTTCTTGTCTTAAAAACCAGCCACTAACTAACCTCAGTCCCATTTTTTGGGGACCACCGCCGAACAGAGGATCCATTGTAAATATCGCAAAGTGGACTTCACTGCAATTTTTTCGCTGGAACACCCACCTTACATATTATTTTTGTTATGTCCTGATAACAGAACTGACAATCTAGAAATCTCAATTTAACAAAGGAAAAGTGCTGCTAACTGCGGTTAGCGGCAACTTGTAAATACGGCAATAAAAAAAAGCTAACGTAGCATCAGAAAATTGATGCAACAGCGATGTTATCTCCTTTTACATATGCCCTATTCGTTTTTACTGGAAAGGTATACTTCCAGTACAGATCTATGCTAGACACCACACAAACCAGTGTTGGCTAGATGGTGTAACACCCTGGATTTTTGCATGTACTTGGATTAAGTACAAAGAACAATTACACATGAGCATAATTGTGATGAAGCAGTGGAGAATGTGTATAATCTTGTATTCAGAGGTCTGCATGCTTATTGAGAGGTAGACTAGAATATTTTCCCTGTCCTCCAGCAGCACTCTGTACCAGTAACATGCAAAAACATATCTTATTTTGGAGTTAACTTGTCCCCATAGAAAACATGTTTGATGGGAGAAGGGGCGGTGACAGGGAATGTACATCAGACATGTTCACTTACGCTGGCACAATTGTCTTACTCAAACACTTTCTTATTCACTCAATCTAACAAATGAGACCTACTTGTATTATCTGTCTTCTTCAATGACACTCCAGCATACAAATCCTACTGGAATTCTAACAGAGGTTGCTATCTACTTCTGTGATTGTGATTTGGGTGGAGTTAAGTCAATAAGCCAGTGTCTTCTTTCAAAATTTCACTGTGGAAATAGGCTAGTACTCTTTACTACTACTAACCAATTGTATAAACTGTCCATTAAAACCCAAACCCCCTGAACTTCTTTGGAGCCACACATATCATGTTTGGGCTTGCCTCTAGGTATCATCCCTACAGATCCTCTACCTCCACCTCCAGAAATTGTAAGTGTTAAGTCACGTCTTACATATGAGAGAGAGTACATTCTCAGAAAGTAGTATAGCTATTGTTAGTGCAACAAGTGGTATAGCTATTGTTAGTGCAGCACGTGCAGTGGCTCCAGGTACAAGACTGTGGAACCCCACTGCAACTCATTTCAATTCAATGATGGCTGCATTTCAATCATAAACCTGGATGTGGGGCCCATATTTTTTGCTCGCTTAATAATAGCACAATATGTGCACCCGAAGTGAACCACTCAACGCTTTGTTTTCATTTTCTCCATGGTCTAGCATTTGGAAACTGTGTCCTAGCACTCCTGCTCATGCTCCATTTATTTAGTTATAGTGCAAGTGAGTTCACACTATCCTTAACAGGATTTCGGCATGTTGATTTTACAGGGTGCTTTGCTCAATATACCTGTTAGCTCAGGGATGAGCTTGAATGCAAACAACAATTTTGCATGCTTATGTTTGCATGCACTAGCATGTTAAAGACGAACCTATTGGTGTTGCCAATGGTTGTTTTGTATGTATACTTTTACATTACAGTAGGAAAATATCACTTACTGTAATATTGCATCAAACCAACTATGTATGTGAACGTTCGAATGCTTGCACCACCACGTTAAAAATGGGGTCATGGTGGTGGGAGAGTTTTCCTTGTTGTTGCTATCTTGTAACGTTTAATGTAACAGTGTATGACGTCTGCAAGCCTATGCTTTCTCCATCAGTATCCATCGTTCCAGATTTGAGAACCTGGAACTCACCAGTAGGGTCTTCCATGTTGGCTTAGATCTCCTCTTCAAAGACCTTGTTCCGCATGCCACTTGCCTTCGTAGCAAAAACAATCATGTACCCTCAGATAAAAAGTAGAAAAACAAGGGCAAAAGTAAGGAGTCATAACTGTGTAGACGGACTTGCACATTGTATACAACAGGAGTTTGTAGAAAGACATGGAATCAGGAGTAATCTGTTCACAGGTATCCTCTTTTCCGCAAAAATGTGTCCAGAAAACAATGACGCATATTCCAATTATGAATTTTGGTTGGGAAAAAACTATTAAATGATAAGAGTGGAAAACATTTTAAATGATGATCCAATAACAAATATATTTTCTGTCATCAATGTCAACTCGTTAATTGTGTATTCAATCAATCAATCAAAGAATATGTTTATTTAGACCATAGGTCTTTAAACAATACACCAATTTATAAATGTAACACTGTATACATACTCAATTCATTGTATATCATTTTAGATAAACATAAATAACCATCATTAACTTTCATCCAATAAAATCATGCATAAATCTGCTCATTAGAATATGCTTTTGAGTGTAAAACCTAATACAACCCTATAGATTACTTAAAACACCATTCTTACTATAATTTAATAATCACATTTTTTTAACTGCCCTCATGAATCTCCCAATGGCACATGCTATATCTGGAAAACGTATATTAGTTAAAAATACTGCCAGTTGCTCACGGGTCTTAATCGGTATTATAAAAATATTGGGTGTAAAACCTGTCTCCGACGGCTGTATAACCTTTAAACAGTCCAGCAAAATGTGTAACATATTGCATTTAGTAGTCAAGCCACAAGTGCAATTGCCTCCTGGTTGGGTTATTTTAAAATTTTACCATATTGTTTATCTGCCAGGGATTGATTCACAGCCTTATTCTCAATAATTCACTTCCTAGCAACTGATCCGGTAATATATCCACATATGGAATTCTCTCTTTATTCCACCAACATTTTAAATAATGATAGTTATATTCATGAGACATGTCTTTACCTAGCACCTTTAACTCACTCTGTGAGATTTCATTCTGTAGGCCCAGCTTTACTTTCATCTCCTAACAAAGAGCCCCCAAATGTTTCCTAACAATTTTTGCCCAAAGTAATTTACTGTGCAGGATTTTGTTTTTGCACCACTGAGAAACGTTCTTTTTCTCCCCCCACTCAATCTATTCCAGAATCATATTAGCACCATTGCAGCCAATATATTCCATGATGTCATGCAAGTTTCTATTCTTAATGCTTATCAAGGCAGAGACAATAATCTCTTCAAACATTTTCCCTCCTCAGCATCCCACCTACTTTTGCCACTAATATATTGCAGCTCAGCTCCGTATTGCAGTTGGAGGGGAATAATTGCTACATAGGCTTTTAAAACTGCTATTTTTGACATTTCTCCAAAGTCCCTATTGAATTTTTTAAGCCCACTCACGAGGCCTGTGCCCTGATCTTCAGTGCCTCTAAATGTGTTTTCCATTTCCGGTACCTCTCAAACCAGACCCCAATATACTTATATTCGTTGACTGATTCAAGCTTCTCAGGGCCTAGGTGCCAACTAAATTTACTTTTTGTCTTCCCAAAGCAAAGGACTCTAGTTGTATCCATATTTACCACTATTTTTTACTGCTACTATATTCTCTAAACATGTCTAGATTCCTTTATGAACCTATTTCTGTTTGATATAAAATCATAAGGCCATCTGCATATAGAAGGCATGCCACGTGTTTACCATTTATTCTGGGCTAAATCCTTTGGTAGACGCTAGGACCACGGGCTGATCAGCAGCAAATAGAGAGAAGAGTAAGGGGTTAGTAAGCACCCCTGCCTCAGCCCATTATTAATTTTAATTTTTTGTGTTAAGGGCCTCACTGTGCCCATAATTACCTGAGTCCAATTGCTCCTGTGTAGCTCCAGAATTCGCCTTGGAAGGACTTTTGGAACATCATGTTTTTTCAATGCTTCCCATAGGCAATTTCTGTCTATCAGATCAAAAGCTACACAGAAGTCTACGAAGCAGCATAATAAGTTCCCCCTCTGCTCGACAGTATTACCAGTAATGGGCCAGAGAGCCAAGCAGTGGTCAATTGTAGAATGATGTTCCCTGAAACCCCCCTGTTCTGGGGGCACTATAGGATTCAAGCCAGCCCTCTCTTTTCCCTTTAGATTCTTACATTGATCAGCAAACCATTTGTTTTTCTTGCAGTGGTTATTCATAACCTTCATATTCCTTGTTCTTTTTCCTTTTAGATATACCCTGAGGCGCCATACCACCTGTCTGAATATATTCTCGCACCACGTTAGATGTATTGTTGTGGCATCCTTCAGTGTTGTGTTTTGCTGAAAATTCATCAATGTTTCCACATATTCATCTGTTAATCATGTGGTCAGTCATTTTGAATAATCTATTTGAAGAGGGATCACCTTTTCTCTCAACATACTTTTGCCTCCAATTAATTTTAATTTGAGTGGATGGTGATTACTTCCCTCTTCAGACCCCACTTGAAATCACTTATTTTATCAAAATGCCAGGCAAGCATCAATATATATTCAATTGGGCATAATTGCTGGCCAACCCTAAAGGTCTCTTGAGCTGAACAATCCTCCTCCATCCTACCATTCATACAAACTAAGCCTCTTGAACCCAGGTATTTTCCCAATTCTATATCTAGTTTAGACCATTTAATTTTAGGGAAAGTCACCACCTTAATGCTATATGATTTCAGTATTTCTTTAGCTCAAATATCCAATTTATTTGTGTTAAATGTATGGTTCAGATCCATCCCCCATCAGTATCAGAATATCTTTCTGGTAATTTTCACACAGTTAGTCATCATCTTCCTGCATCCTTCGCATTTCAGACGTATACTCCTCGGACCGCCACCCCTTGTACATATGCATCTATTATTATCAGAGTTTTAGTAGAAATAAAGATCCAACGGCGGACTCCAAGTGCCGCACAAGCCTCAGTGTAGTCGCCCAAAGTATAGTCTAAGTATCAATTGAATGAATGGTGTGCACAATCTGCTCCCGTATCTGCCGTTGAGGGATACACCTTGCCCTTGGAGAAGTGCCGATATACTCAGACCGCTACTGCTGGTTCTTTACTGTTGGCCCTTATCATTGAGGTCCACGCTGCACTTCTGTGACACCTACAGCTTTAAGGTTATTGGACCTTATGTTTCAACTAGTGATGCCTTTTGCCAAATATTTATTGCCCTGACCAAGTTCACCCCTAGAACGAAACATGTTGGCTGATGTTTGTTTGCATTTGGATATATTTAAATAAAGACAGTACGTACAAAGGAACTGATTATGCTTTATTATTAAGTGCTACTATACCCTGGTAGTGGACCGCTCCATTGCTTTTCCGGTATTATCAGAGTTTTGTTCTTGGGGTCTCGAAGCTCCACTTTACAACCCACCAGCCATTTACATCTTACTACTAATGGTATCACCTTCATATCCATTCTGGTAGATATCAGGGTGATTACCCTCCTGCGGGTCATCCTTGCTGTCTCCTTATAGCAGATATTTGTACCTGCACATACCGTTCAATCATAGGGGTTTCATCACACAGCCATGTTTCTTGCAGACACACAATCTCATAAGTACCTATTAGCTTTTTGAAAATTCCTAATTTTGATATTCTTCTAAACCCATTTATATTCCAAGAAAGGATCTCAAGGATGTGCAATGACTCATCATCCTAATCTATTTCGCTTAACCATCCCTCTTCTTCCTGGGTTGGTATAGTATGGTTCATGTAACTGTTTTTACGGTTCACTTCTCTCTTCCTCTTTGAGGACCTCACACCACCCACTGTAATTTCTATACCATTCTTTCCATTTAATGCCTGATCAATTAGTCTTACTTGCCTTTGCCCTAGTCCCATATGATGCCTCAGGAATACTATTCCATAATTGCTCACTATAAACAACTCTGAATCTGGGACTAGCCCTATTCCTTCCTTAAACATCCCATTTCACTTTTATTATTGTTGATTTTACCAAACCAGAATACATCATTACCTTAGTGACCTCATTTACCTTTTTATTCTGCATAAATCCTAGTTGTCTGCGGTCTTTTGTCCCTATTTCTTTTAGGCTGGCAAATTTAGAAATGGTAAATGGTAAACAATAACTGGAATTGATTTCAGGGGTGTAGCTTTCACACTCTGTCCCCCCCCTTTCCTATACTGTGATGGGTCGAGGTACAGCCACAAGTTTCATCCATTCCTTTTTTCCTCATCTTTGGGTCCTTTTTGTCCTTACTTATGACCACCATCCCCCTTATTTTCCGTTTCCTGCTACTAGCACCTTGAAACATCTGATTATCCTTCCTTCTTAATCTACTTAAACCACCATCCTGATTTTTAACACTTCCATCTTTCCTGCTACTAGAACTTGAGGCCACTGTCCTTGGTCTTTCTTGAGAGTCATTTCCTTCATCTTCATAACTCTTCTTGTTTTCAGTCTCCTTCCTGGCTATTAGGGAGTGCTTTTTGGTATGTACTTTTTTAATTTCTTATTCCTACTGGACCTTTTTGTCCAATACTTTCACTCTCCTGTTTACGCTCTTCAACATCCTTCTTGCTCTAGGTATATATTGTCTATATCTAGTTATGTCCCCAGTTTTTTTTTAATAGGCATGAGGCATTTAGAACGAAATACTCGCTGTCCCCCTACTAACTGTGCAGCTATCTCTTTTGTCAATGTCGAGCCTTCAGACTCCACGTTTGAATTATTACTTCCCACCAATCTGACTAGAGGTGGCATATGCTCACGCATTTGTTTAAGTTCACCCGCAATGATCCATAGCTGGTCTTTTTGAACTTTCAGTATATCATTATTCACTTTGGATACTTCCAGCAGTCCTTGCAGTGTTCTTTTTGTAGAATCACCATTACATCAAACATGGTAGATGATGGGATGCTGAGCTCTCTAGATTGGAGACAGAGTTATGTGTGGAGCTTGTGGTTTCCTAATTTGCTGATTTTAAGGAAATGCTCCATTCTCTTTTTCTGCTCGCCGCTCAGTCTAATTTCTCCGCAATACTGTGCCAGGGTGTTCTATATTTCCAGCCTTCTCCTCCTGTTTGTGTAAATCTCTGCTGGCCATAGGAGTAAATAGCCGTGGTGACGAAGACAACCTTGGTTCGAAAGAAAATACACTTTGATGTGTAGGCATTTGGCTGCTTAAGATGGGTAGGATTAAGTCCAATGAGTTTGGGGTTGGAGACCCAACATTGATTTGTTGCCCTACATTACTTGGCACGGGGTCTGAAAATAGTTCTTTCTTTGAAAGTGTTTCCCCACGAAATCCTTGGTGGATTTGGTGACTGGCGCTCCTCCCTTCTCGTCTTGCAGGGGTCTTACATGAAGTTGTTTGCTGGTAATCCAACGCGTTGACTTTTTTGTCTCCTTTTTTGGAGCTACCTCACCCTCATCTGGAAAACATTGCCCGTTGTAGCGTCCGTTTGTAGGCTGCCGCCCTTCCCTTTATGAGATTTCCCTCTCACAGGTTTCATCTCCTGTTGATACTTTAAATTGTTTCCTGGGCACCTTCACCACCTTACTTAATAAAACACTTCACTTACCTCTGTTGCGCCTGTTTGTTCGAAGTGTTGTATTGTATCACCTTCCTGTCCCTGCCACCAACTGAATTTCCTGCTTTCTCAGCTATTGTTTTGTCCAGAATCAACTCACCCAAGCCCTTTGGGCCTACAAGCAGCCGCGAGCATTGCTGCACGTCTGCTCCTTGCGAGATTCAGTTGCTATTCTTCCCTGCCATCTGAAATTAGCTCTCCAATGAGCTAATGGGCAATGTTACGATTGTAACGGGTAACAGCCACTTTCCTTAGCGGCTCTGGGGGGCATATTATCAAGGACCGGTGTTAAAATTATCGCTGTTTTTTCGGCAGGAAACTGCTGATAAAACGGCGATAATGGGCTTGATATCAATCAATCAATCACAGCATTTATATAGCGCACTACTCACCCAGAGGGTCTCAAGGCGCTAGGGGAGGGGGGGTCCGCTACTGCTCGAACAGCCAGGTCTTGAGTTGCTTCCTGAAGGCGAGGTGGTCCTGGGTCAGGCGGAGGTGGGTCGGTAGGGCGTTCCATGTCTTGGCGGCGAGGTAGGAGAAGGACCATCCTCCTGTGGTGGCTCTTCGGATGCGGGGGACGGCGGCGAGGGCGTTTGGGAGCGTAGAAGTTGAGGCGGCTGTTGAGGTATTCTGGGCCTTGGTTGTGTAGGGCTTTGTGTGCGTGGGTGAGGAGACGGAAGGTGATTCTCTTGTTGACCGGGAGCCAGTGCAGGTCTCTCAGGTGTCCGGAGATGTGGCTGCGGTGGGGGATGTCCAGGATGAGTCGTGCTGAGGCGTTCTGGATCCGCTGGAGTCTCTTCTGGAGTTTGGCGGTGGTTCCGGCGTAGAGGGAGTTGCCGTAGTCCAGATGGCTGGTGACGAGGGCCTGGGTGACCGTCTTCCTGGTCTCGGTGGGGATCCACCGGAAGATCTTAAGTAGCATGCGCAGGATGTTGAAGCACGACGAGGAGACGGCGTTGACTTGTCTGGTCATGGAGAGGGAGGAGTCCAGGATGAAGCCCAGGTTGCGTGCGTGGTCTGTTGGTTTGGGTGCGCTGCCTAGGGCGGGGGGCCACCAGGAGTCGTCCCAGGCGGAGGGTGAGGATCCCAGGATGAGGACTTCCGTCTTGTCCGAGTTCAGTTTCAGGCGGCTGTTCTTCATCCATTCGGCTACCTCTTTCATCCCTTCGTGGAGGTTGGCTCTGGCGGTGGCGGGGTCGTTGGTGAGGGAGAGGATCAGCTGGGTGTCGTCGGCGTAGGGGATGATGTTGAGGTTGTGCTGGCGTGCGATGTCTGCGAGGGGGCTCATGTAGACGTTGAAGAGGGTTGGGCTGAGTGAGGAGCCATGAGGAACGCCGCAGATGACTTCGGTGGCTTCAGATCTGAACGGAGGGAGGCAGACTCTCTGTGTCCTTCCGGCGAGGAAGGAGATGATCCACTCCAGTGCCTTCTCCTGGACTCCGGCGTTGCTGAGGCGCTGTACTAGGGTACGGTGGCAGACAGTGTCGAAGGCCACTGAGAGGTCTAGGAGGATGAGGGCCGCTGTTTCTCCGTTGTCGAGTAGAGCTCGGATGTCATCGGTAGCTGCGATCAGGGCGGTCTCAGTGCTGTGGTTGGCCCAGAAGCCGGACTGCGAGGGGTCGAGGGATCCGCTTGCCTCGAGGAAGGCGGCCAGCTGCTTGTTGACAGTCTTCTCGATGACTTTTGCAGGAAACGGGAGCAGCGAGATGGGGCGGTAGTTCTTGAGGTCGGTGGGGTCCGCTGTTGGTTTCTTCAGTAGGGCGCTGAGCTCGGCTTGCTTCCAGCTCTCCGGGAAGGTAGCGGTGTCGAAGGAGGTGTTGATGATGTCCCGCAGGTGGGGTGCGATGACAGCGTCGGCCTTGTTGAAGACGTGGTGAGGGCAGGGGTTGGTCGGAGATCCGGGGTGGATGGAGTTCATCGTGCGGACGGTGTCTTCGGTGCTGATGGGAGTCCAGGCGCGTAGGGTGGTGGTGGGGGGCGGTGGTTCGATCGTGGCGTGCGTCGGTTGGGTATACGCCCTTGTTAATTCCCATAGAAGCCCATGTTAACATCAGAACATGGGCTTCTATGGGAATTAACAAGGGCCTTTTATCAAGCCCATTATCGCCGTTTTATTTTAACACCGGTCCTTGATAATATGCCTCTCAGTTCCGTGATTTTTCTCCTTTTCATCGTCTTGCCTCCGACCCCGATTCCAAATCGCTAAACCGCTTCTCTCAGTGTGGAGGCGGATGAGTAACTGCGCAGCCCGATGCGGTGGTGGGCAGGCGCAAGCCCGGCAGAAGCACACCAACGTGCTCGTCAGCACACAAACATGCTCGCCATCATTAGGCATCTTCAGGCAACAGCAGAGCATGACTCGTAACAGTTAAAATTTCGAAAACAGGGAATATATAGGTTGAAACGTATTTACCCTGAGTCCAACAAGAATTAATTTCCAAATTTGTCACATCACAGCAATTTTCCCCACCAGAAATGTGTGACTTTATTTTCTACTCAATAGTACATCCACGAATGGCTTATAAAAGTACATTTTAATATTTTAATATTAAAAAAAAAGAAAAGCAAATATTTTCATGTATTGAGAGATGTCTAATAGTTTTTAGAGGACATTTTTAATTTTGGAGTAATTGAGCAAAACAGAAGCTAAGTAGTGCAGAATTTTGGCTTGCACCATTACTGTAGTGAAAATTACATTTACATAGTTTTGTAAATAATATCAGTCTTTGCACTCGATTAATTAGCAGCTAAAGGCATAAAATGAGGTGTGTGTGTAGATCCCGCTTGCTAGAAGTTAGTCATTGAATGCGTATGCCATAAAACAATCGGGGGAAACTTTCATATCTTGAAACTATCGAAAATTCCGAACAAAGCAAGCTTATAAAACGTTTATCCAACAGTATGCAGTCTCTTAGCAGATGTTACTTCAGTGGCGCTTGGGACATATTTCAATATGCGACACTTTTTAATTGCAGAACACCTGGCGTTGTGTTTTGAAATATAATTTAAAAACTTTAAAAACTGACCTTCGTACGTGAGCATTATCTTTGGGTACAGATAATAAGCATCAGAAAGTGCAGTAGTGAATGTAAAATTTCAATAATGGAGAAGGTTTGCATAATGTACAGAAAGAACTGTAATGCAGATGCTGAAAATACTACTTAAAGTTTCCAAACATTAACAAAATATGTCAATGACAAAATCTAATGAGCGCTGGCAAAGCTAGTAGGCTTAGCCTTTGAACAGTGAACATTCACAGACATATAGTTTATTGCCATACATGCCCACACCGTGCATGTGAGGGCATATAATGCATAAGACACGGAGACACGCAGAAACACAGACTAATAGATGAACTGGCATACATGCACCCTAACAGACATACAGGAATACATGCATGGAGCCAAACAGTCATGCATTACTCATAGCTGCCAAAGTTTCATATTCCTTATGTGTGACATTTTCACAGAGCAGTTATGAGGGACATTTAACGACCACATGTGTGACACTTAGAGTGATATTTTCTTGTGAGCAAAATCTAGAAAGAAGTCCAGGGAAATAGATAAATATAAGAAATTACACCCATATGATCAACCAAAAAATCCAAGAAAAAAATTGAAACTGCATTAAAGCAACAGAAATGGAAGGGCACTCATCTCATACCCTTGTAACCTGGTCGTGTTATAAAACAAACTATGGTAACCATGGTATTAAATATTAAACAAGTCTTTCAGAGACAGTACATTATCAAATTTCTGAACACATATGCAGACACACTTGTTGCACAGTTAGATACACATAACATGCTTACTGAATGCAACAGATTGTCACTTGCATGATAAAATAAGCAATGTACTATTAAAGTCCATATGTACATACACCCTAGACCAAGAACACCACCTGCCCAACTGGACAAAACAGCAAATAAGAAAACACACTAAGAATAGAGCAAACAGCCCACAGTATTGAGATAAAAGTACCAGAGGATGACAGTGCCATATTTCTTACACTAACCTGTCTAAGGGTTATAAGCGCTTCTAATCTGAGGTCAAACATCCATGTTCTTTGTAGCAGGCATATTAACCCTCTCTGGAACATTATGAGGAGTAGAAAATGCCACTAAACTAAATGCGGATCTGTTCAACAAACATTATTCTCAGTCATCTTGACATTTTTATTGTTGCCTGGAAACTCCTGGACACACTGAGTGACAGACTTGCAGCACAGTCTGCACACAACACGGGGAGCTGAGCTCAGCAGTGAATAACAGTCTACCCAGGGTGGCTTGATGGAGAAAGGTTACATATGTAAAGAAACTTGCTCGGATTCAGCCCTTTCGAAATAACATGTAACTTATTAATCAACAATGTTGTGTATTATAAACAAATGCATTACACAACATTTCTAGCATCTAGGGTAAGTTTGCATATGTGCTTTTACCAACAGTAACCCCAATTCATTAAAATGGCAGCGGAAAACAGTGGAAGTCTTCTGCGCATGCGTCTGTCACATCCACGTGATGTGACGTCACTCTGCTTTGGTGGGAAATCTTTGCAGCTGCGCACTATTGCCAAAACGGCCGCTTCATGTCTCACACATTAATGCACCTGCTTCTGCTATAACTAAACTGTGTTTATTCTGCTTAGCTATTAACACTACAGTTAAATTAAAGTAACGGGGTTAGAGTAGAAATGAGTGGTATACAGGGCATTTATTTATTTTTGCATTCTAATGTGTTTCTCTTTTTCTTTATTATTAGCACGTATTTGGGCCCGAAGGGTGCTTTCAAACTCCATTTTGAAAAGGCTGCGTCTGCGCAATCGAATACAGAAAATCTTGAAGACGCTGACATTGACGAGCATCCATGTCCTGACTTACTCGCAATATTCATTGAAACAAATATTGCTGGGTGGAATAAATTCATGGGAAAGTAAATTATGGGCAGGAACCTTGATCAATTTTATTGAATGAAAATGACTTTATACTGGTATGGTGTGATGACCTCTCCTCATTTTTCTGACCAATCAAATGAAGAGAATACACAAATCTGCAACACTGCGGGGTGGTACATTGCCCTGGAACATAGTATACCTAAGGTAGACTTAGTCAGTTAGATTGTCCACGTTGTCACAGACCTGTCAGTGACCCAACGTATGCTGAAGGAGAATAGAGAGCAGGGTGCTAGTCGAGCACTCCGTCAGAAGGATCGGGAGTTTTGCTGAGGGAGAACATTTGTTGACCGAGACGGGGTGTGACTCTGGCGTTGCACTTAGCTGAGGTTACCTGTCCTGACCTGCACCTGTACTGTCCTGTTGGCACCTCATTTTGTCAGGAGCTCTTTCCTTTTTGTCCCAGCCCGTGGCCAGGGTTGGTCCTTGCACCATTCTAGGTAAATACAATCTGTGTGGGTATGTCCTTGTACCGTTTCCCATGCTCACCCTTCCAAGGTACCAATGTCTAAAAGTTCATCTTTAAAATCTTGCAGACTATTGCTTTAATAATTATTTTCTTAATTGAAAGAATATTATTCTCAATTTTATGGCTCATGATTCACAAACTAATGCTTGGATAAAGTGTTTAAAATCTTCTCCTTAGTCAGTGGTTATTTCATAAAGGTAAATATTTTATCATTACCTATTATTCTAACATCCTTTCGATCCATAGGACTTAGTGTACAAGTGACAAGGATTTGGTAAATTATGGTGTACATGTATAAGTCCTAAAAGAGAATTATAAATTCTGATAGGCAAGAACTCGAAGCAGGGTTACTGGTTTAAGGTGTGAATGTTTATTGGCCCAGGTGAGTATGGCAAACTGAGTTGGTAATCCTGCGCGCCATCAGGCTGTAGATTGCGACGGGGATAGCTTATTGGAGCGGCAGTGCCAGGGGAAGGCTAGAAGCACCCTCTATGAATCTGTGGTGGAGACAGAGAAGCAGAGCAATTAAAATATAGCTCTTAGGACTGACTTCAATGCTCTGCTCACTGTAGACACAAGCTCTAGGTCCAGAGCCACCATGCCACACGGTGCCGGAGCTGGCTGTCCAGGCCCCACTATGGCTTTGCTCCAGTCTTCATTAATTGAGCATGCGGACACCACGCTACTGTAATGCAGTGTGACTGCAGTCACTACCTGCTTCACCCAGGCTCAGCATGCTGGTAGTCAGGGTGCTAAAAATGCATGATTGATGTATATTAATGCAGCCCACTACATGATTTTCAGCCACTGAACATAAGATGACATGCAATAGAGGAACTCTGACTGATTGATATAAATGTATTACAAGGCAAAATCATTCCCTTAAAATATAACACTATGTAATTCCTGCACGCCGCTAGTTACAAGCACTTAATAAATTGTGAGCTCTCAAAAGGACAGAGGAATGTATACTGGGTAATGTGCAGAAAACACATTATGGGATGCCGGATTGAATTTATCCCCCGGTGGCCCTTCTGGGCTTGTTGGAGGAGGTGGGCGGACTGAGGATGGAACAGGTCTTCATTGAGGTGGCAATAATGGTGGCCAAACATGATATTCCTTGTAAATCCACAGAACTCCCATCACTGGTGGAATGGAGAAAGGGAGTTTACTGGTGTGCCCAGCAAGAACAACCAATTTGTAAAACAAGGGTCTGCCGCTAGAATCTTTGAACAGGTATGATGGAGTAAATAGTGGGAGTACCATGGGCTAGACTTTGGGACTTCATAGATATATATTTTGACTTAATGCATATCATATGATGTGGATTTGTGGAAATAGTCAATGTGTGTTAATATTATTGTTTAAACTACAAGTCAATAAAAATTGTTTATACAAAATAAAAAAAACTCCCATTTGGCAGCACTCAAACCAGAACTGGCATCCACCAATCACCTTCAGCTGTGGGTTTTAAATGCAATTCTGCTATTTTGGGTTTGGGACAATGTACAAAAATTATTCAACCATTATTTTTAATATTTATTAAAAATCCAATCTTATGGTGCATTTAGAATTGTAATGTATACTTAGGAAACGTAACTTTTCGAAAGTTATCTTTTACCTGCCTACAGCTCCTGGAAGCTAATTAGCATTAGCCTGAGTACAACTGCCCTGGTAGTGCTCGACATTATTAAAGTATGAAAACTGCTCCCAGAATAGGGACAATGGCTTAGACATGGTGACAGGAGGGGCTAGATGTGGAGAGAGGGATAGACATTGGATCAGTAAGGGTAGCTGAGGAGGTTCCAGGAAGTTCTTTAACTATAAAGGGACAGATTTGAAGCCTGCTTGTTCAGAATTAAATATGTTGCAAGATCTACGAAAGGGTCAGCCTAAGGACAAAGGTAGACAAATTGCCACCACGCCAATCGGAGGGGGATATTTATCCCAGAATTTTTTTTGTGGAGCTTAGGGGAGGGGACTGCTGTAGCTCAAACAGGAGGTCAGCCAAACGACCCTTGCGTTCACTCTGGGTAGTCTGGGATGAAGGCAAGCTGGTTCAATCTTCTTTCTCAGAAGGCAAGTCAGTCCTTCAGCAGCAGTTCACAGGACAGTTCTTCTTCTGTAACTTTCACAGGTCCAGGAGTGTTCTGAAGCGCGTTTCTGGAGGTCCACTACGTTTACCTGGTGCCAGCCTCTGTGTGGAGGGGGTGGGGGATAATGCATCTTGCACTATAAACCTTTGGGGCCTACTTTAGTGGTGACCTATAAGTATTTGAAGGATGTTTTAAGCCAGGAAAAAGGTTTATTTTGCCATGTTGCAATGTCAGTTTAAAACTGCATTACAATCTGCAGTGGTAGCCCTGAGACATGTTTTTAAAAGGCTACTTTAAGGGGTCACACAATAAGTGCTGCAGGCCCGCTAGTAGTGTTTAATTTGCAGGCCTGGGGTACATGTAGTGCCATTGACTAGGGACTTACAATTACGTTTAAATGTACCAATTAGGCAGATACCAATTCCATGTTTTTAGTGAGAGAACACAAGCACTTTACCATTGATTAGCAGGGGAAAAGTACACAGAATCATTGAGTCAACAGAAATTGATTCAGCAACAAAAGGCAAAAACCTGAGGGAAACCCTGAAAAAAGGGCTAGCACCCACAGTCTAAGAAGAAAAGGAGGCCACATTTTTATTGGTGCAGCCCTAAGAAGATGAAGGTAGCGATGGCGAGGTGTCTACGGGGGGGGGGGGCACACAGCCCTCTCTTGACAAAGAGTACAGTGTCTAGCTTTGTGGTGTGTATGGCATTGACAAATGTTTCACCTCCTCAAGCAGCATTAGGAAGCCTTGCTGTAGAAGTTGGTACCTACAGTGGAGAGGGATACGTTCCATACTCTAGAGGAGGGAATAGTTGACTCATAGACACACATGAAGGATGCCCTAGTGCAGAACTTTGGTCTTGCACCTTAGGAGTACCAGAAGAACTTATGTGACACACACAAAGCATAACAACAGTTCTGGAAAGATTGTGTAAATTCTTATTAGATGGCCGAGAAGACTGGGTAACAACAATACAGTGGATATTCATGATGGACGATATATGTTGACCATGAAGGAGCACATCTTCAGTAATTGTCATTCAGAAATAAAACAGCATCTAATGGATTCCAAACTGTCTGAGCCCAGGCAGTTTGGTATGGCAGCTGATGTGTGTCTGTACATTTGGGTGTCTAAAAAGTTCAAGGGGTGATTCCAAGAAAAGGGGTTGAGCCCTTCAATGGGGGAAAGTGTGGAATAACAAGGATAAAAAGAAAGATGTCTCACAAAGGCCCCAAAGAACTAACCACAAAGGGGTGTAGTGTAGTTCCTATATTCCCAATAGGCTCTGCACATTGGAATAACATATCCTATAGATATGACGTAGGACTGAGGTCTACTAGGTCTCTATCGAATATATTAGACTTAATTGTGAGTTCCAGCTAGCTCAAAGGTCACTAGAAACTTTCTCAAATTCACAAGAAGGGATTAGTTTCTGACAACCGCATAAACATGACAACTTTGTTTCCCCAGGATAAAACTGATCTTCAGAGTCGTGGAAACAATAAATAGATATTTCATTCAGTCAATCGTGCATGCTTTGTTTCACTAGAGGTGCAGAGAAATAGCTAGACAGGCGTTTTCAATAAAAAGGTTTTATTGAACAGTCTTCTTTCTCAAGCTTAAGAAATGACCTGCTACAATCGTAAAACTGGTTGTAAAATATAATACATACAGTATAAAGAGTGGAATAAAATAATTCTGGAAGAGCATTGTATGGTTCCTAAACCATAAATAAATACATACATTAATAAAAGAGGCTAAAAGTACTCAACTGGTGCTTCTAAAATACGCCTATCCCGATGTACCTAACCTAAGCTTAGTACGATGGAAGAAGTAAGTGAGGTGTAGCATAAATATAGTATTCTTTTGCCAAGAATCTGTCCAAGATTTCTTTTAGGGTCTAATCAGCTCCGTACCTTAGTTTGGAATGAAGAAGGTCAGTCACCGGACTCGATTTCCCAACAACCCGCAAGAGTAGCTTGGAAACACTGGAGCTGGATTTCTTAGCAGGAGAAAAGACAGCGTCTCCCTCAGTGCGTCTGCTGGAGGGTCCTGCAGTAGCAGGACGTGTCGGGCAAGTAGATAGTCGAACTGATCCAAACCACTGTGTATTTGCTAAGGCAAGTGTGGGCATATTTATACCTTGAAGTTGCCGAGTTTGATGTAAAGGTGGACATAATAACGTCATTAAAGACTCTCAGTTCTTTGAAAACTCCATGAGTTCTTGGACATGTCAGTTCTCGAGCAAGGGAAAGTCCCTAGCTGCTGAAGCCGAGTTTTCCAAGAAATCGTTGTAGATTTTTGGAACTAGTGGAAGTAGCCCTGCCGTATTTGGACTGCATGAGCTATTGTCTAAATATGGTTATGATTCTTATGCCTATATAAGGACATAGTGATTTATACCTATATAAGGACATGAATCGGGAAATTTACAATAGTGTCCTAAAATGGTTTATAACACCCACTTCACGCTATTATGTTCATCTAAGAGTAAATACTAAAACATAGAAGCCAGATTATGTGTTTAAACAATCCCACCCAAAAAAATACATGAAATGTATTTTAAAAAATGGTCGTACACTAAATGAGCATTTGTACAGTATGCATCTAAAAGCAATGATTTTATTCTAAGCATATGATATGATATTATAAATGGTAACCAAATGAATCACAAAATTTACATTTATGAAATTGCTCTAGATACAGAAGAGAAAGTCGAGACCATCCCATAGCAGAATATATAAGCTAGTTTGATTTGTGAATTAGGTCAATATTGTTTCTAGGATGTAGTCAAAGAATTCTTGTTCTCTAAGAATAGTTCTACTTTAAGCAGATTACTTTGTGCCAAAGTTCAGTCTGTTTCGGAAAAAAGTTAAATTAAATTGTAGTGAAATAGAGTTCCAAACTTATTTTGAAAAAAGTGAAGTTCGAATGTCAGCGTTCAAAAGAACGCTGTGTGCTAATTTCAAAAGTTATTCTCGATTTCAGGAGAAAACATTACGTCGTCAAGGCTGGCAAAGAAATCGTCTACCACAGTAGATGAAAGTTCAACTACTTCATTAAGAAGGTCAATTGTACACAGATGTGAAGCATCACCATCAGCAGCAGCCGCATTAGCAATGTTCATAGCAGTTGGTACCTGTGTGCCTGTTGGTCCGCGTATCTCACCCCCAGTTTTATTTGCCGGTGAGATCTCAATTAATGCCGTCATCAGGATTGGTAGTTGTTAGGGGCAACACAACACATGAGCCGTTACTGGACCCAGTAATGCGTCAATATCCGTTGGCATAGCCGATGGTGTTGTTAGACAGATATCTAACACGCATTCTTCTCCACAAAGCAGGCATCGTAGAACAGGTAAGATGCAATCTTGCCAGATTGGTATGAATGACAGGAACCATGTGGTTTTCAGATCTCTCAAACGAGCCAAGGATCTGTGTTATTCTGTCACAATACCTCATGGCCTGGAGCGCATTCTCCATGCTGACCTGGGCATCGCTGGTGGCCGGATTTGCCATAAAGGAGCAGGAGGAATAAAAATAAGATCCCTACTACGAGTCCCAAAATGAGAGGCAGGCCGCCGAACACAGAGTGTACGAAGTTAGGAAACATGCCCAGGAGCGCTTTAAAGGGTGCTAACAGTCCCGAAAAAATCGTCTTAAATACATGTGCAATACCGCTGGTATCAGACATGGTAAAGATACGCCCTAACATTTCTGTGAAATGTATTGGGCAGTTTGTTGATAATAATGCATGTATCTCTGCAGGGGACCTTGCAACTTGCAGATCATACATCAATCTGGACGAGGTCAGTGGCACAGTTTTTTGAAAAAGAATGGCCTTCATTCTGCTTAAAGTATCAATTCGTATAGAAGAGATGTTCAGTGAAGGCCATAGTGGCGACTCCCCATCTGTCTTTGTTTTAGGAAACAATACTTACATACAACAAGTGACCCTGGCTGACACACTAACGAGATAGCCAGTTCCTGGCATCATCCACAACAGCTGTGATCATTTACATATTGTAGCTACCATTGGAAAGCTGCCTAAAAACTGGATCTATCACCGTTGTGGGCGAACCTTGCAGGTGGCAAGAAAGGTTATTGGAAGAACCCTCGCAGGCTCCGTGTAAATTAATACTTTGACATAACAATGTACCGCTTAGTGAGTTTTTACAATTTGACCACTAAGAAATACCTCCTTTACCCAACTCCAACATTTGTGTGTGTATGGTAAATCCCAGGTCAACTTAATGTATTCTTTACCCAACCTTTCATACAGGCCTGCTGGTATGTGTTTTAAGCAATACTGAAACTGGAAAGTCGTCACTGGTATCGTGATGGTGCCATGTATTATCCATTCAACTGATGTTTTTTCAGAAACGGTCAAAGGTAATCTCTCCAGTTTTTCTATGCTCAGCACCGTATAGTCTGCTCCCTTCTGTGCCAATGAGATTTGTTTATCTGTAAGGTTAAACACAGTAAACAATGACGTAGTGTTGATTAAACACCAAGGCACATAGCCAGAACGAAGGTTTAGCAACGTCCTGCCTAACAGCATTATAGAACATAATTGAGACTGGCCATGTTGTAACATTAGCAATTCCTCTTCCATTATAGCTATGGCAGAGGATACAATGCTGTCCAAAGAATATATTCTGGACGACAGAGTTGTTTATCCATTGTCAACTACAGAGAGTGCTTTCTCTAAATTAATACGATCAATTTCTCGTATTCTTTCAGCTGTTTCCATTTGCGTGACTTTCCATGCTTCATTGTATGCAGCGTATATACCGGCATATATGAAATGTTTATGTCGTGGATTACGAGGTCCCAGTAAGAATTCTTGTAAACCATCTTTAAGCAAAGATAAGTGTTGTTTTATTTCTGGAAGTGTAGATTTCTGCAGCCACTCAAGGCATAGTTTACCTACACTATAAGTTGCTATTATCCCTGGATGTTGTCTTTGGATATATCTTGGATCTGGTCGAGTTACTGTAAACCCTTGCGTCTTGTTCAGGAATCTATCTTGACAGTTATTCGTGTCTGTGGGCCAGATTAACTGCTTTTTCCATTCAGGATTTGTTCTGTTCTGTTGTAAAATATAGTTTACGTCTACCTCCTCACCTGAAGTTAAATTACTATCAGGTGTGGGCCTACGTATGGACGGTTTATTTAAATCCTTTATCTTAGCAATGCCAAGACAAGATGTCTGTTGAACAGTGTCATTTAAAAACATCATTTGTTCTGGGATGATGCATGCTCTGAACAATGCTTCTAAAGCTTGTACCTGCCAGTCTTTTGTGCCCCAGATTTGCAGATTTATGCAAGTAATGATGGCCAAAATGATTAAAACAATACATTTCTTCATAATTTGATGAACCTTCTAAGAATTCATGTTTTGTAAATTTAGCTGACATTTCTAAGTCTGCCATTATATTATTAACAGTTTTAAAGTCCCAATCATCAGAAAATGTGCTGGGTGAAACTAAGTCACTCAAGGACAACTTAAATTGGTGTGGATTTTTCAGCAGCTCGACAGGGCCATAAATGTCATAATCAGTTGTATCCCAAGCTATTCCACCAGGTAGAGGAACTGCTGTGATGTTCACTGATGACAGGTCTCGTTGTTCACGATAAGATGATTAGTGTGGCTTCAGGAGCAAGTTGATGTTCTTACTTGCTGTGTCCATTTGAATGTGTTTTCCATCTATCAGCTTTCCCAAACTTAAAACAAGAATGAGCCATAGCAGGAGATAAAATACACCTCATCCAATCCAAAATTCAACCCATGGTGTAACCAGATATGTTTTTGCAAGCTCTTGACCAAATTCCATTAATTTTTCCTTGAAAGATTTATTTGCTGTTATGATGGAAGTGTGTCTCCTAACCCGTGCTTATCTTTTTTTTAAATACAACTGCTATAATGATATAGCAGATGAAAAGCAGAAACTCCACACATATCTCTCTCTTTTTTCTTTTTTTTATAGCTTTTCTTTGCTTACTCTGCTTTTTGAGATATGTGCAGATATGAGCTGATTAGACCTTCCCACCGTGCTATCTATTCTCAACCCCCATCTATCCCCAAGTGACATACAGATAATACAGCATATATTCAGATTGATTCTCATATACTACCCAAACTATTGTCTATTTAAGTCCATCAAGGTATTCTTTTGCTTTAATTTCTGGGGAGAAAAATTTCGTCTGACCCCCATAGATTACTTTCAACCGAGCAGGATTATTAAGATATGCCTCTGCCTTCTTCTCTGGAAAGGGTTTGATCAGCTGACGGAGCCTCCACCTCCTTTCAACAGTTATGTGGCAAAAGTCTGGACGCACGAAGTAGGAGATCGAGCCTCTGGAACGTCTAGCTTCAGGTCTGGCTTTCTCGGATATTAATTGTCTAAGAAGAAAGTTTCCGAAATTGACAAGAATAGCTCGTAGATACCCCCCAGGTTTTAATGAATGTTTCAGAGTAAGGGGAACACGATGCGCGCGCTGAATTTCCATGTTCCAATTCCAGCTGGATAACTCGGCAAGGTTTCAAGGAAAAGGTGTATCACGTATGAGCGGGCGTCATCTCCCTCTGTGCGCCTCTGGAATGCCTAAGACGCGTAAGTTGTTTCTTCGTAGGCGGTTTTCGCAATCTTCCAGCTTCCACCTTACATCAGCCAGCTCAGCCTCATGGGATTCAACTTGCTCATGGGTTGCAGCAATCTCTGCCTCATTGGTGACAATTCGAGACTCCACATCAGTTATTCGGTTGTTAAACGTATTAACAGTTCTTGTTAATTTGCGTACCAGCCCCTGCACCTTACGTAAAGCTACTTGAGCTTTGTGCCCATCTTGAGAAGTCTCCTCATGATGAGCAGCAATAGCTTGAAGCACAATATCCAAAACAGTGTCCAGTGTGGATATAGTTTGATCTGGTTGTGCTGAGTGGATTGGATTCAATGGGGTTGGATTCTGTGGGGCACTCAAAGAGCCAGATATAGTAGCAAACTGAGTTGTTGGAGTATAATCCCAAGCCAACTCTCCTGCTCCGTGATGACTTTTTTTCCTTTTCAGAACAGTTTTTTGACCCCCCCTAGCATCACTTATTTTTATATTGTCATCACTCTCAGTGGTTAGGTCAGATTCAGCTTCAATTTCATCTGATCATTCAATTTCGTCTGAGAATGAATAAAAATCACTAGGGTCTTTGTCAATCTCTCCCATACCTCATATGGCTTCCACTCTGATGGAGTCTGAATGACCTTTTATGGGTACTGGGAGGGAGGGTGGATTGTGTGGGGTGGGGTTGGAGAAGGGTGGTGGGGGAAGCAGGGGGGAAGCATTAAAAAAAGTAACTTCAGATGTACAATAAGTATAATAAGTATAAGTATGAGTATAATTCTTTGCAAAGTACAAAAGTTTGAAATCCTGGTGTTAGGTGTTATGAAGAGAGGAACTAGATTGAGCACTATCTATATCTCATTTAAAAAATAACAATGGGGAGGTTGAAACTATGCTCCTGGAATATTGCTGGGCTGAATGATAAAGGGAAAAGGGCTTGTTTGTATGAAATAATCCGACAGAACTCTTTTGATGTACTTTGTCTTCAAGAGACCCACTTACCGGGGGCTGAGAAGGATCTGCTGAGAGTCCCAGGGTATAATTTGCTTGCTTCAACAACACAAACTTCCAAAACACGGGGAGTAGCTGTCCTAGCCAAAATATTTCTTGGGCAAGCCAAACGTAAGTTAGTTGATGCCCTGGGTAGAATGGTCATAGTAGAACTAGAGCTGGGCATCACCATTTGTTCCCTATACGGTTCTAACCAGGATGACCCTCAGATATTTGAATAACTGGAATTACAGCTGGCCTCTTGGCCTAGGACACTAATTGTGTGTGGCGATTTTAATGTATCCTTGGGTTCTTTAAGGAATAGGCAGACATAGTACACATATACTGGTCGTAAACCTAAAGTTTTTAGAGCAGTTAATCAACTTAGGGCTAGCTATGACTTAATAGACATCTGGGATTATAAATACAAATACGACCCGGGGTACACCTATTTCTCTTACCCCCATAATAAATATATGAGGATTGATTATATAATGACAACAAGTGAATAGTCTACTCATGCAGAAATAGATAAATATCCAAAAACAATCTCAGACCATAACTCGTTGATTCTTACAATCAGCATAGCTAATTTTAATAGATTTCGCTCTGAGTGGTCATTTGACAGGAAACTATTGGCTAATAGAGAATATATACAGCATATAACTGTCTAGTCGCAGGAATTCTTGATTATAATCAATACAGTGCTTCGAGAGGCATAGTTTGGGATTGTTTTAAAGCTGCACTGAGGGGAGATACTATCAGCTTTGTAGCCAAGCGCAAGAAAATACTAGATAGCCTCAACCATCAACTATGCATGAATTGGCTAAATTGGAAGAACAACATGCTACCCTAATATTGCGAGGGGAAGATGGTAGAAAAACTCTGCGCAAAATGCTAGTTCTTAAAACTGAACTTAACAGTGGACTCACTCAAAGAGTAGCAGAAACTTTTCAGACAAATCAGAACGAAATCTATGAAAATGGAGAGAGGGTAGGAAAACAGCTGGTACTACGTACCCGCCAGAAGCAATCCTATAATGCGATTGCTTCTATTGATTTTGAAGGCCAGAGACATACAACACCTGTTGGTATTGCTGAGACTTTTCGACAATACTATCAAAAATTATATCAAAACGAGAATGAAATTGAGTCAAGTGATATTAAAGAATTTCTAAGAGTATGGTTAAGTGAGACGGGGCCAGGTAAGACCATCAATGATACTACTAGAGAAGACCTAGAAAAAGAAATTACGATCACTGAACTGCATTTAGCTCTCTGAGGCCTGGCCTATGGGAAGGCCGCTGGCCCAGACAAAATCCCACTAGATCTATATAAAATCCTCGAAGCGCAAATATCGCCATACTTGTTAGATTTATTTCTAGGGATTCAATGGAGTGGCACTCCACCCGAGTCATGGAAGCAAACTAACATAGTAATTTTTCCCAAAAAAGGAAAACCTCCAGAACATCCTTCCTCATACCGCCCAATCTCATTGATTAACTCCGACTCAAAGCTGTACGCTAAGATTCTCGCCAACCGGCTCGGTAGGGTCATCGAACATCTGGTCTCCCCGTGGCAGCATGGCTTTATTCCCGGAAAGGGTACTACAGATCACACTCGTAGGGCCATCTCTCACTTTGACATCATGAGTGTGACGGGGGGCCAGATGTCGATGATCCTACTCGATGCCGAGAAGGATTTCTTTTTTTTTGTCTTTCCTCATCTCAACCATGGCTGGTCCAACAGTACCGAGGACTAGGAGAGATGTGACTTGAGAAATAGACATGCTGTCTCAGTGCAGGACTGGTAGGGGTCAATCGTTACGAGGATGCACCAGGACCCTGCAGCCAAGTCAGTTTCACAATAAGTCACAGACCCTTTTATACTCTCGGGATGGTGCTTGCCATTAGCCAAATTCCACTATTTGCTCATATCACAAATTGACCTTAATTGTGAAGGACAAGCATGAATAAGCAAAAGGAGTGCGACATGGCTTCGTAATCATTGGAACTGGGGAAATAAAAAAAAAACTGTTTTTGATTATTGAGACCAATCAAGTTTAAGCCAGAAAGCTCTTTTTTCTGACTTACCACCTCTAGAAAGATCTAGTTTCGATATAGAAAGTATGGAGGAACTCCAGTCTTGTAGTGTCGGGGGAGATGCCTCTTTCCAACGCCTACAAATCTCCCGTCGAGCCGCCAGGATTGAGTAGAACAAAAGGTTGTTGTTTGCACTGCGTTTTTTGTCCGTTACTCCAAAAATTACCAGGCTTAGATCTATATTCACAGTAGTGCCTGTTGAAGATGTTAGTTTGTTGCTTATTGATTGCCAATAAGATGTTAAATGTGGGCAATCGTAGAACATATGAGCATCAGAGGCTGCCACCTGCCACAACGGGGGCAAGCTTCTGGTGTGCCTGATGAAAATTTGGACAACCTCTGAGGAGAATAATAAGCCCTGTGAAGGGTAAAGAGATGGTTTCTTCGCAGCCAGGCTGGTTTAATAATGTCCCATAGAACAGTGAAGGATATCTTCCATAATTCTTTTAGATTTACCGCCGGCAATAGTGAACCCCATAGTTGATCGGGAAGATGTAATGCTCCGTCTATTTCCTCTAAAATTAGGTTATAAAAGTGAGAAACCTGTTTTGTTTTTAGGGAAATGTCCAGTAAGGAAGATTCTAGTTGACTATTGTCTCCCAATGATTGTTGAGGACGGCGAGTGGGGCCAGATTTTTGTGCAATCGCCCAGCTAGAGATCTGCAGATATTTAAGTCCAGAGAGATTGGGACCTATCCTACTCACTAGATGTTCCCAGGAGAGCATTTCCCTCTCAAAAAACAGATCTCTCAAAGTTAAAATCCCAGCATCTTTTAGCGGGCTTGTCAGAGCATCTTTAGTCCACTCCGGTGGAGCCGGCAGATCCCATATAGGAGAGCCGTTAGAGTAATAGCCTATTTTGGTAATAGTTCTAATATTATACCAAGTTCTTGCCAGGCCTTGCAGTATCTTTAAAAAATTTGGGTCTCCAAAGTTAAATAAGAATCCCGTCTGATTTAAACCTTCACATTTTATCAGTGTTGAAAACATGTGGCCGACTCCCTGATCCGATGGAGTTTTAAATAATATTCGGGCATGTGTCAGCTGAAATGCCCAGGCATAGATTTGAATATCAGGGCCGGCCAAACACCCCTTCTCCCTACGACGCCTCAACTTATTCCAAGAAATTCTTGCTGTCTTATTCCTCCATATGAATGAGGTGATGTCACTCTGCATCTTTGCTATCATTTTCTTTTCAAAATATAGTGGTAAACTGTTGAAAATAAAGGTCAACTTAGGTAAGATCGACATCTTGACCAGATTAGATCGGCCTAGGAGCGTCCATGGAAGATGTCTCCAAGAATTCATTAGGTTCCTACAGTCTTTGGCTGCTAGAGTAAAATTTGTGTGGGCAATCTGATTGATATCTTTTAAGATTTTTATACCTAAATATCTCATGCTGTCCCGGGTTTGTACAGGGAGTGGCACATTTATGCTGTTCCATGCCATGATCTCAGTCTTTGTGGCATTAATTTCGTAGCCAGAGATGTTACCGAATTTTTGTGCCAAATTAATAACTGATGGAAACGTTGTGTTGATGTCCGATGTTAAAATCATCAGATCATCAGCATATAAGGCTACTTTTTTTTCCCAATCTCTGTATCTAAATGGAGCGATGTTTATGGCTTCACGAATCAATTGGGCGAAAGGCTCCATATAAATATCAAAAAGTAAGGGCGAAAGCGGACAGCCCTGCCGGGTACCTCTTGTGATGGTAAAGGGTTCAGATAGTCCGCCGTTGACCAAGACCGAGGCTGAAGGTTCGTGATATAATAGTTCCACAGCTCGACAAAAAGCCCGCCCCACCCCAAATTTTTCCAAGGCCCCCGACGGGTATTTCCAATTAACCCTGTCGAAAGCCTTGGCGGCGTCTAGGGTGAGAATAGCTAAGGGCCGTGATGAGTTAGTTGCCATGTCGATTGCGCCTATCAGGTTATAAATTAACTCATAGAGTTGGCGGCCCTTAACGAAGCCCTTTTGGTTAGGATGTAATACTGAAGGAGCTACTTGTCCCAATCGTTTGGCTAGTATAGACGCAAAGATCTTATAATCGGCGTTTAAGACTGAAATTGGACGGTATGATCCACAGGCGGTGGCTTCTTTGCCTGGTTTCAATATTAACGTGATGGAAGCTTTGCTCCATGATGATGGAGGTAAATCGCCTTCTACCAGTATTTGGTTGAATGGCTTGGTGAGAAAGGGAGCAATGTCTGCTGCAATATATTTATATATCTCTGCCGGAAGGCCATCCGGGCCCGCCGCCTTACCAGATTTACTATTTGATATAGCAAGTGCTACCTCCTCAACCAAAATTGGGGTGTCTAATATCGTCGCCTGTTCTTTAAAAAGTACTGGTAGGGAAATTTTGTTGAGCCAGTTTTCTACATCAACAGAGGTGATATTGTCCTCTCTATAGATAGCTTGGAAAAAATCTTTGAAAACTGACCTTATTTCTGCCTCCGAAGATGCTGTAACAGAATCAAAAATTATAGAGCTGATGTTATTGCGTGTTTGGTCTGTTCTAGATTTCCAGGCTAATAATTTGCCTGCCCCTTCACCAAATTCAAAATTGGCTAGTTTACTAGCTTCCCACTTCTGCAGAATGCACTGATTCAATACAGAAGCCATTCGCCCTTTAAGTTTTGTTAACTCCTCCTGTTTTGCATGTATAACATGATCTGGGCAATTATTTGAGTTTTCTAAATCTGATTGAGCTTTTAGTATATTGGCCTCTATTAGTGTAACCTCTTGGGTGTATTGTTTCTTACGGAACGAAGTTTTATTCCTAACGATCCCTCTCAAAGAGCATTTAAAAGCGTCCCACACTAAACTAGAGCGCGCCGAACCAATGTTGATTTTAAAAAATTCTTGCGTCTCCACCTTAACATATTCCAGATCCTCAGAAGATGTAAGAAAAGATCTGTCAATTGTCCACGACCTTGTCGCGGTTTGGGACTGTACTCGAAGTTTATGAGTACAGCCGAGTGGTCTGACAGGTGTGATGGTAAATATGTTATATCCTTTACTAACTTTTCCAAGCTTTTGTTAACCAATATAAAATCGATCCTTGATCTGTGACGCTACTTATAGTTTCTAAAAGAAAAGCCGGACTTCTGACCCGACCTTGCCCTCCAGATATCAATAAAACCGTATTGATGCATATTTTTAATTAGTAGATCTCTAGATTTAGAATGTGACTGTTGACGACTAGAAGTAGATTCATCCAACTTCGGATCAAGCACAATGTTAAAATCTCCCGCTATTATCATGGGTTCTGGGAAATGTAGCAACTCGGAGAACAGCGTGGCCGGAACCGATGGGTCATCACAGTTAGGCCCATAATAGCCTACCAATGTAATGTTTGACCCCCCTATCATTACAGCCGCGATCACCCATCTACCCTGGGGATCAACCTTTTGTTTCAAGAGCTTTGTTGTGATAGTTTTTTTAAATAGAATGGCAACCCCTCTTGTATTAACTGTCTGAGAAGTAGAAACTGACAGATCTATCCATCTATTCTTTTTTACTAAGTCCAATATTTCTGCTTCAACCAGGTGTGTCTCCTGGAGAATAATGACCTGAGCACCAACATCTCGAATATATTGTATAATTGTGTTAGTTCTAGGTTTGGTGCGCAGGCCATTAACATTCCAGGAGAGAATCTTAATGGTACTTATAATTGGTGGGTCTATTGGTATTGATTAAGGGCCCTACCGATACATTCAGTTTGATATTGCAAAAATAAGGAAGATTAGTCCAATGTTTAATTATAACATTATCGACCGCCATTTTAGAAGTGAGAAACATTTTATTTTTTATTTGCCTAACCCCTTCCCCTCGTGAAAACCTCCCCTCCACCCCTGAGGAACCCTTGATTATCCAACCGGAAAGAATCCGGTTTGTGATACCCCTGATACTCTATCTAGGCTCGGACGGGACTTATTTAGGATATAGGGCTGAATATATCTAAATCTGTTGGGCATTTTGTTGGAGAGTCAACGATGTGAAAATTTGACTAAATAGCTTTAAGTGGTAACTATAGAGTTTTATACAGGGAGAAAAAGAGTTCATACACTGGTGCTCTTTATAATTTCCTATTACGTGGTCTGTGTGTTTATTTATTTATTTATATATATATATTTTTTTTTTTCCTTTTTTTTTTTTTTTTAATAGAGCATTCCGAGATTTTAAAGTGTTATTAAAGTGTTTTTTTGTTTTCTTCTTAAGCAAACTATTATATTAACCTTCTATTTGCATTCATTAGGCAAGTTCAATTTGAGCTATAATTTTATACTGTTCAGTCAAAATTGAGCTCTGTAAACTCTATGAACTGGATTATAAGAAGAGCCCCCAAACATTGTAGTTAAGCTTGAATTACTTTTTTGAGGTGCCCAAACTTAACAATAGTTCATCGGCTGCTTGGACTGTTCGGACGTTAAACATTTTGTTGTTTAGCATGATTTTAAGAGCTGCAGGAAAGCTTAACTGGACTGATGCTCCCAAATTTCTGAATGCCTCCATCCTCCGACCTAGCTCCCACTGTCTGTCAAGGGTCGCCCTTGACAAGTCAGAGCGCACTTGGAAGGAAAAACCATCGCCTGCCAAGGATTTTTGTTTTAAGGCTAAATTTAAAATATGATCCTTGAGTTGATACGTGTGGAAATTCACTAAAATCTTGCGGGGCTTTGTACGTTGTTGATTACGCCTGAATGGATCCCTGTGAATCCGCTGAATGTCTAGATTAAGTTCCTCCTCTGTGTGTTTTAGATTTAGAGTTTTAATTAGGAGTTGGATAATGTAAGCCTTAATGTTGGTGCCTTCATTGGCTTCTGGTACATTCATGATGCGAATATTACATCGCCTCGCATTGTTTTCCAAATGTTCTATTCTTTCAGCCAGCGCAGTGTCTTCTCTTTTAAGCTTCAGTATCTCCTCCTTAGCGTTGTCTAGTTCTATGGACATCACTGCAGTTGTCTCCTCCAAGGCTCCTGTCCTTGAGTACAGCCCATCAATTTTGCTGTCTAGTGATTCACAATACGACCTAATCTCTCTCTGGATTTTAGATGACTCCTCAAATCCCCGTTTAACATCGACAGTTAAGTTCGAAATCATGGTTAGTATTGCAGAGAGGTCTGAAGGTGAGGTAGAGATAGCGACTTCTGGTAGCATCTGAACTTCAGGACTAAGAGGTTGAGAAATCTGATTTACTTGCTGTATAGTACTCTGAGAACTCTGAGAGCTTTGGGCTGAAGTTAGAAAATCTTCAAGTACTTGAGCTGATTATGCTCCCTGATATTCATTTGTTTCATGGTTGTTACCACTATCGGTGAGGCCAGAGTCTGCCAGTTCTGTGGTATTGAGTGGGACAGCCGTTCTCATGTTGGATTTGAGCACGTCATTGTCACCCTTAGAGGTTACAGAGTTTTCTAGTATAGCAGTTGTTTGCCTGTTTTCCATATTTGGAAGTACAGAGACAGCGGCCATATTACCAACTTGTGGTGGGCTAGGGCTTGTCTCATAATTACAGTGGAGGAATGACTGGCATGTGCGAGACTCAGGACCTGGGGAATTGCCTTAAAGTATGAGCGCAAAGAAGGTGTTATCTTTGTGTCCGCGTCCAAAACCGTTTTTTTAACTTAGACTTCTTGGATCGTTTGGGCTTGGCTTCTACTGAGAGGTATGAGGAGGACTTGGAAAGCGTATTTTTTGTACCGTCACTAATACTAGTAAACCTGATGGGTGCTAGACTAGTTGGGACTATTGCTTTAGGGCCCTCAGTAGCGCTGTCCCGAACCTCCTGCACGGTAGCCTGTGGAGACTCCAGTATTGGGGCAGAGAAACAGTTAGATTTTTCTGAGACTTACCCCCCTCGGTTATTCAGTACACTTCCTACTTTAGTTGGTTGTCTGCCTCTATGACCTTTTCTGCGAGATTCTGAGTTTGATTTTATTTTTACTTCAGGTTGGGTGATAGCTCCACTTCTTAGAAAGTATGGATTTTTTACTAGACAGACAGCCTGGCCTATGACCTCAAGCGTTGAGCTTGTGCTCCCCACGAGATCAGAGTGCACAACTGCGGGGGTCTCAGGCTGATCCACAAGCTTAGCCACATACGGCTCACGAAACTTTACACCCTCGTCCTCCTCCCTCGCCCTTTGTAACCCCTTCACCTCATTTGGAGAATGATCCAGCTGCACGAGGCTTCCAATCCCCTCGGGAGGCGCTGTAATCGGTGTACCGGAATACTCAGAGGTTTCACCGCCTCCGCCCGCCACTGTTTGCTGCCTCTCCGTGTCTGCTGTTGACACCGTCGGTAGAAGTTTTCTACGAAGAGAGTGAGCCCGCCTACCTCGGCGGAGCTCCAGGGCGGCTCGGTCCCACCTCCAAGGTGCCGGCGTGGGAACGACCAGCGTCTGCAGTGCTGACAGAGCTGACAGGATCGGCAAGGAATGTGTAGACGCCGGCTGCGAGTGCGGACAGAGCACGCCCCCTGCGAGTCCAAGCATGGGGAGTGGACGGGCGTTACTGGCAAGCTCTGTATACTCCGTAAACTTAATCAGTGGAAACAAGATATTTTACAGACAGTTAAGGCGAAAAAGAAATCGACACCATAATCCAGCCTGAAAACATTGAGTACAGCCCTCGTCAGGGAGTATAGAGCAAAAAAAGAACCGTCCCGCTAGAGCCAAGAGCGAGGTATCGCGGCCGCGAGCCTGCCGCCGCCATGTTCCTCGAGGCAGTGCCGCCGAGAAGGCTTTCGATCGAGTTTCTTGGAAATTTTTATGGGAGGTGCTCGAAATGAATAACTTTGGACCCGGGTCTGCAAAATCAATCATGGCAATGTGTTCAGATCCCAGGGCTAGACTTCGTGTAATGGGTACAGAATCGGGGTTAATTAATATACAAAGAGGCACAAGGCAGGGCTCTCCATGCTCGCTGATTCTGTTTGCCATGTATATTAATCCATTAATCTTAAAATGAATTGCATCACGTATAATAGAACCCATTACGGTGGGTATTTATGAAAATAAGATACTGGCATATGCCGATGATGTGGCGGTATTAACACCTAAGCCTGCTGAGGCAAGCAAGGAAATCGAATGAATTCCCCAGACCTTTGGTAACTACTCAGGGTATTCCCTTAACCGAGATAAAACAATGGTTATATGTACGGAAAATATTGCCTATGAGAATTCAAAGAAAGTGGATAACGCTATTTATCTTGGAGTTTGTATTTCTCCTAAAGTAGAAATTATCAATAAGCTCAATTTTGAACCCCTAATGAAGGCCATACAAAAATATCTTATAAGGGTAAATAGCCTTCACTTATCAATTATTGGCAGGGGGAATTTAAAAAAAATGAATATTCTTCCCAGGATATTATATTTATTTCGAGCCATCCCCCTAATAGTTGAAGACAACATTCTTAAAACTATAGAGTCACATATGTGTAAATTCATTTGGCAATACGGGAAAAGCAGAAGGGCTTTGTCACATTTATCTCTACCTCAGAACAGGGGTGGTTTGGCGATCCCTAATATAATGCTATATCTCTGGGCAGTTCTTCTCCAGCAAATGACACCATTGTTTAATCGAAAAATATCAACTGAAAATATACAGGATGGTGAGATACCGTCAATATATGAATTAGCAATCGGGAATAAAGCAAGAGGGCTTTTGCTAAGACAACTAGAGCCGTCTTACTTTAAGAAAGTGAAATTTAGGATTAGTCATAGTGCATGGAAAATTTAGAAAAAGTCCTCCAAACACCTAGCAATCCCAAAATTTAATAAATATACCCCATTATGGCAGTCTTCTGTATAACCAATACAAACTAATGATAATACTGCCAAAAAATAGGAATGCTTGGGGATTGCTACTGTGGGGGATTTTCTCAGTCTTGAATCAAACACCGGGTTCTTGAACCTTCAAACAACATTTTCTGTTCCTAGTACTGATTTTCTTAAATTCATACAAGTTAATACCATCCTTAATCAAATAACTCAGAGAATTACACTCGCAAGCATTTCTTTTTTCGAACTCATAGGGAAACGATCTACTAGGATAGGTACTATTTATGACTTATTAATTGAGAGACAAAGGGACAATTTGGAACATGTTGAGAGAGCATGGGCGGGCAAACTTAACAACCCCAATGTAGATATCGATATGTCATTGTCGCTAATATCCAATTTATTCTTATCATCTAATCTAAAAACGCAACTTTACAAAACGATATTTAATTTATATTACACGCCAGCTAAGTTATACACTTGGGGTAAAAGAATAAATGACGAATGTCCAAGATGCGGTATAGGTCCCGCAAACCTAATACACATGTTCTTTGAATGTGCTAAACTAGATCCCCTTAAAAAAAAATGCTATCTGATTACTGGGATGAAGTCTTTGGTCATAAAATACCGGTATCACCAACACTTTATATATTAGGCTATGATAATACTCTTGGACACAACAAGGATGAGGAAACATGTTTATTCCTGGGCACGGCAGTGTATCGAATAATACTGGCAGCTCGGTGGAAGGAGGTTGATCCTCCTAATTTTCAAATGTGGTTAACTCGCTTTTTAGGAATTTATAACCAAGAAAAATCTATTTATGAAGCCAGAGGTAAAAAATCTAGAATACGTGGCTGCCAAATTTGGCAGCCAATCGCCGTTTGCAGTAACGATGTAAGGAATGCTTTGTGAAGATTGCTTGTATAGATCTCATGCTTCGATAGTTTATATTGGAGAAAATGTAAGGTTTTTATTGTTTTAGATGAATATTATGAATTAGCTGTGATCTTTTTCTATATTAATGATTGTAGATGTAACTCAATGTTTTGTTTTTATGCATTTTTGTACATTTTCTGAAGTTGCTTAATAAAAAAAAAAAAAGTTTTATTTGCTGGCGTAGTTTCTGGTTCATTGGGATCCTCAGAAAAGTTATCAAAGTTGATAAAATAGCCAGAGGCAGTTCTGTCAATAGTTGGTATTGCATCCGGATTCTCTGAAATCGCTGGAGTTGCTTGTTCCCTTGACATGTTTGTATAGTCAGATGCTACATCATTGTAGAGGGGAGTTTCTTGATGAACTGTTATTTGGGTTTCAAAAGGCACAAGTTCCATGTCTTTGTTGCATGAGGCCATATGTATCAAGCCAAATTGCATTCGCAAACGCCGAAATTCGCAGAATTTCGGCGTTTGCGAATGCAATTTGGCCAAATGGTATGTATTAAGTAAATCTGCGTGTAAAATAAGGAATCGCAAAATTTGCGATTCCTTATTTTGTGATTGCATTTAAGGAATCGCAAATTTTGCAATTCCTTAAATGCACTGTAAGAAGCATTAAAAAAAAGCAAATTGGCCTTAAGGAATCGCAAATTACCACAAACTTCAAGTTGATGGTAATATGCAAATTCCTTGAAAAATTCCCTTTTTTTTGCATTTTTCAAAGTGCACTGTGAAGGGCATGTATGTGCACCACATGTGCACCCATGCTAATTTCAGGGGTGCAACAGGGTGTCCTTTGGACACCCCTGCACCCTTGAAATTATTCTCAATTTGCGATTCTCAAATTGCGAATCGCAAATTGAGAATAACTTCCGTTTCATTCCTATGGGCCTCCTGGCCCATAGAAATGAATGGGAAAGTATTCCTTAATTGCGATTCACAATTTGCTAATTGCAATTAAGGAATTTTAAGAAAACGCAAAAAAAATGTGATTTTCTACATACATATCAATTTGTGAATCTCAAATAGCAATTTCTTAAAATTCGCTATTTGAGATTCGTGAATGGGTACCTTCATACATATGGCCCATATAGTCCTTTTCTCACTTTAGACTCTTCAAACGTGATGAGTCTTTCAGTTGGAACCTCTTGGATAGTAGCAAGATTTGGTCGTATGCTACATCTTGGGAGCCTACTGAGCCTTCTACTTATTATCGGCCACATGGTATGGTTTTACCAGGTCAATTGATACAGACCGGTTCTCCTTTCTTCCAGCAAGGGGCGGCAGTAGCACTGTTCTTGATCCGTGGATTGCTAGTACAGGTACTGGTTTTCTGTAAGAAGGCCCAAATTCCTTCTTGTCTGCTATTTTTTCCCTGACCAGATCCCCAATCTTTCGAATCCAGACAGGTCTTGCTGGGACAGGTGGTTTTTCTTCAGTGGTCATTGGCTTTTCACTGGTGTTGCTTAGACTTCTTCTTGTTTCATTTAAGTCCTATAAAACAGCCAAACGATCTTTGATATCAAAGGGTTTTTGTTCCACCACTGAAGTGTGACGATCGAGATCTTCAACCAACATTCTATTATTTATTTATTTATTTATTTTTTAGTCCTCATTTCACCTTAAGCATCTGCAATTTTCGCATAAAGACCCCCTTTCTCTTTTTCCAAGCTGGGCACCCTGGGTCCATGCTCTTGCATTCGCTTTTAGGCCAACCAGGCCAGCTTCTTTTGTGCGAGGCTTGGTATAATCATTAGACCATAGGAACTTGAACCAGCCTCATTTCTGTACCCCAGACAATTAATGGTGCCCAGATATTCCCCTCCCCTTGGTCCAGTCTCGCCATACTCAATACTGCTCTCAGCCAGATCTCATAATGCAGAGGCTCGGGGTCTTTCCACAACCTGCAGATCTCTCTACGGGCCACTAAAATAAAGCAGAGTAGTAGGCCAATCGATTTATTAGATTTTTGATATGTAAGGTTATTTTCAATACCGAAAACAACTAAAGACAAATTAAGATTAATGTTAACTATAAAAATTCCCTCCAATGCCCTCTCAACATTCTCCCAAAAGACCCTTAGATGAGCACATTCACAAAACATATGTAAATCGTCAGCCTCCACTAAACCACACCTCAGGCACTTCGGAGCTGAGTTTGGAGCAAACCTTGCAATATTTTTTGGTGTGTAGTATAGTCTATTCACCACAAAGAAATGATTCCTCTTTAAAGAAGCTGACTTAACATACTTGTATAAATTATGAAGGGAAAAGAAAAACAAATCAACGGAGGCATCTTCCAGGGGTGATGAATTCCAAACTATGTTCAACCAACATTCTAGTACCTAAAAAGATTTCATATGGAGTGATTCCACCCAGGGAATTTCTTGGCAGGTTATTAAGACTACTTTGGACATTTATTAGATGTTTGACCCACCCATTACCCGAACCTAATACCCTAGCTAGTTTAGATTGTTTTATGTCTCGGTTTTTTCTCTCCACAACCGAATTCCCCTCAGGATGGAATGGACTCGAAAATCGCAATGCAACGCCCAAGCTGGCATGGCCTCCTTGTATGCCCTAGAGCTAAAAGCCGGACCCTGGTCAGAATGTAGCGTGCTGATTGAGTATGTGCCGATAAAGACTTGCAAATCCATTATAACAGTTTGGGCGTCAGCCGAGCACTGAGGCCACATGCAAGTGAATCTTGTGCATGAATCCACTGCGACCATGATATATTTATAGTTGCCATCCCTTTGTAAGGGACCACAGTGGTCCAGGTAAACACATGCTAATGGTTTATCTGAAATTAGAAGGGGCGTCTGCACCGGGCGTTTCACTGTTGAAACTTTAATTTTTGGGCAGATCTCACACTCCAAAACATAGTTTCGGTCTGTTTTCTCATGCGCGGCCACCAGTATCTTTGCTTTAATAATGACACTGTGGCAGAAACACCTGCGTGTGCAGAGGCGAGCCCTTCATGTGCTGCTAAGATTAGTCCTAACTGGATCATGTGAGTCTTTTGTAGTTCTTTCTGTAAAATAACTACTTGTTCCCAAAGCATTTTATGCTTGATTGTGCCACCTTTTGTTTCTTTAAAACCATTTTGAACCCAGTACTGCAGATAGTCATTTTAAGACTGGACGCAGTAATACGAATCGCACACTATGAGTGTGGGGAATTCGCAATAAGTATTTTTAAGCGCCATCTTGAAAGCTTGGAGTTTAGCTCGCTGAGCTGTACAGTCTCCTAAAGAGTTTTTGTGACCATAGGTCTCAATTTACCATCGCGCCAACGACCTTTAACAATCACGCACGCAGCACTATAAGCTTGTTTACCCCCAATTGCGGGCTGTGCTGATCCGTCTGTATATATTATACAGCCGTAATGTTCTAGAGGTAGAATTTCAGTAGGCAGAGGACATTCTTGTTCGTATTGGAGAAATTCTTGTGTCTTCAAGTAAGGGTCAAAAACGTATTCAACGTCTGTCGCAGCAAGAGAATTAACCCTTTGTATCCATCTTGGATGTTGAGCTTTTGCATTTGGAATGCTTGCCTTCGTAAACACCTCTAAGGCAGGTACAGGTGTAACAACTTTAATGCGTTTACCCTGTGCGAGGGCTCTCTCCTTTGCTACCGCAGTTTGAACCGTTATCAGAATTTTTTCTTTTGAAGTGAATTTCATTTCAGCTTGTGTGTACAAGTGTGATTTGTATGTTATTGGTACCTTTTTACCTTCATTAAAGGTTAGGTATGTGAATCCGTATCTCCCTGGGGTGATTCAGATTACAAGGTTGCGTACATTGTCGCGTGTTTGTAAGTGTGTTGTTGCCAACATGTCAGTTTGTACTGAACGCAAAATTTCTGTGTGTTTTTGAGTCCAATTCAGAGGTTTGAAATCAGGTTTGATTAGTTCGTAGAGAGGTTTAACCCTTTTTGCGTAATTCAGAATGTAAGTTCTTCCGAAGTTTAGGAATCCTAAAATTGTAAGTTTTTCAGCGATTTTGGAGGTTGGAGCAACGTGCATTTGTCTAAAAAGTTTGCTGCCAGGTTTTGCCTTCAATTGAAAGTTCGTATCCTAAGAATAGGACGTTGAGGTGGGCAATTCTTGATTTTTTAAAGTTGAATTTATACCCTTCAGAGGCGAATCCAAGTATTATGGTGTTCACCCTGGTCAAGTGCCTGTCCAAATCATCATCTGTAAGATAGATGTCATAGACATAGGATAATGCCTCATCATCGTACGCTTGTAGTAACTCTGTTACTCTGGCTGAAAATAATCCAGGACTGTTTTTTAATCCCTGGGGGAGATAACAAAAGTGTTGTTGTGTCCCCATTATTGAGAAAGCGGTCAAGTACCTGCTTTCAGGTGCAATGTTTTGACAGAAGAAACCGTTTGAAATATTTAATGTAGTTTTATATTTCTTGCGAACAATGGCATTGTTATGTTATGTAAATGCCTGTAATCCAAAACTAGACGATATGTTTTGTCTGGTTTGGAGACAGGAAACGAAAGATTGTTCATGGGCAAGGTGCATGTTTCAATCACCCCTTGGTATTCAAGTTGTTCTAAGATCTCCCTGACTTGCTTTTTAGATTCCTGTTTTACTGGATACTGCCTCTGAGCAGTGGGTTGATTTTTTAAATGGATTTTATGGTGCAGAGAGTCCTCATCCCATCCCACATGATTTTTATATAATGCTGGAGCCTGGGCCACAGCCCATTTTCTGGCATAGTTGTATTTTTTATGAATAGGAATAAGATTAGAGAAGACTGGCATAATTATTTCTTCACCATGTGGGCACTCCCTGACAAATTCTGGTGGCCAGTCTTTTTCAGCCAGAAGAATATCATAACCCTTAGATAGTTTTTCCCAAAAGAGTGCTTTTATTTTTTTTGTTATGTCCCCCTCTATCCTGAGTGTTACTTCATATAACGTATGGGGTACACTAACTCTGGTGTCGGCAGTTTCAACCTGAATGCATTCATTCAGATCCACTGTCTCCAGATGATCTTTCAGGATCCTGCAAGCTATGGTGACCTCTGCTGCGCTGTCCAGGGTTGTCTGGGCCCACTCCCTGTTCTTGAGTTGTGTCCTCAAGATCCTCGGGATGTCTGATTTTAAAACTTGCTACTTTCTTTTTGGAAAATTGAGTTTTCTTATTTTTTGGAACGTGTTGATTGTCTTTGGACTTTACGCGTTCTTCTTTGTGTTCTGATCATCCTCTTCTTTCGGATTTCTGCAAGGAAGTCTGAAAGGTACCAGAGGATCGTGTATCAGTATCTTGATATCTATCAGGGTTTCTTAAATTATCCCAATTTCTAAGGTTATATCTCTTTTCAGAGTGCTCCTTTTGAGGAGATCTACCTCTGGACTGAGAGCGCTTCTCTTTAGGAAGTGGCTGTCTACTATTTTCCCATTTCTTTTTAGGAGTAGTTAGATTATTTTTGATGAAAACTTCTTCAGGATTTTCTGGCAGGCTCTCTTCTTACACCGCACCAAACTGGAAAAGCAACATAACACTCACGCTTACCTTACCAGACTGCATCTGCGCCAGGCACCCTAGATTGATGGACAGTCCAAGAGGAATAAAGATACAACTCCCAATTTGACAATACAGAATAATTTTTTCTTTTAATAACCATTAAAACTGAGGGGCATATTATCAAGAAACGGTGTTAAAATAATCACTGCTTTAGCGGCAGGAAACCGCTGGTAAAGCGGCGACAATGGGCTTGATAATATGCCCTTGGGAATTCCTATAGAAGCCCATGTTCTGGTGTGAAGCTGGGCTTCTATGGGAATTCTCCAGGGCATATTTTCAAGCCCATTATCGCTGCTTTAGCGCCAGTTTCCTGCCGGTAAAGGGGCGATACTTTTAACTCCATTCTTGATAGTATGCCCCTGAGTGTGTTGTTTGCTTGATCCTACATAATTTTTAATATATTTGCTATCTTCCAAAGCTAGGTAACACAGGTTATTTAGATATACAATGGTATGTAACTTGGGTCTCTCTGGTGGGAGACAGACAATTTGGTTTGGTTTGCATTTCAGTTACCTGTAACCATTTCCTTGTTTGCTTTTCCTCCCATAGGAGATTCATGATGGCTGTCTGCTCCTTACCCAGATAAATGTTGCCCATGTGTAGTGTTTGTCTTTGTCAAACCTTTCTCCAAATCCCCCTTCCCATCCATTTATCAAAAAGCCCTAACCATCTTTCCATGGGCTATGTGATTTCTTGAGGTGTGGCTTAATTTACACAACCAATGGAACACACACTTGGTGGGGTGGATGTGGTGAAAGCAACACCAATTCAGTGCAGGATCTTCAGTGTTTACTCCTGTTACTGAAACAATAATCCACACTGGCCCCAGTTACCCACCCAATTGTATGATATTTTGTTAATTGAGGAACATCATTTATCAGTATCAGTATTCATGCACTGTGTATTGCGATAAATGCTTAACCAATAATAATCATGCCCTCCAGTCTTTAAGTCCTCTTCCTAACGAATCACCATACAAGACTAAATACCATGTTACCCACCATTGCTCTGACTAATTTAGTTGTTATTTCGGCATCAGGTATTCTTTGTTGTATGCTAGACTAGTCTGGTCTCAACTTTAAGGTGTTTATAATGCCTATTAATTATACATACCACATAAATCCGTTTTATATTTCCAAATATTTGCCTGCGATGGATAATCCTTCTTATAAATGCCTACAGTTGGAGTTCACCTTAGGTGGGTTTGGAACCTGGCTTCTGATTCCTGCACTGTTGTTAGAGCATTAGCTGGCTACTGCTACCACCAGGGCACCTTGGGAAACACTGCAGTCCCTGCTTCTACTTCTATTCTGAATAAAAACTATAGTTTGTTGTTCTACTAAGATGTTGTAGCTGGGAAAGGCATAGGCAAACACCCACACCCCCTTTACTGGTCAATATAGCTGCAGTCTAGAGAAACTAGGAGAGTAGTAGGGTAAAAGTACCACGTAGGCATTGCACATGCCTAGTTGTAGTTACACACTATCAGCACCTTTTTTAAATACGTTGTGCTAAAAGGCAGCTTTAATAGGTAAAACATCCACAAAAACCTTGATTAGACATTAGGGTCATAAATAAATACATTTAAATATTTATTTTTCTGGACTAACAAAAAACCCACCCATTCCACCCACCCTCAACAACTGGCCCACCCCTCTCCCCAAACAAATGATATATCCCCGTCCCCAACCACTGTCCGTAAAAGACAAAGTCCAGTTGTCCCAATCATAAATTCAGCGTCTTTTACTTTGGTACTCCTAAATGCCTTCTGTGAATACCGAAAGTCTTAAAGTTAAGCTTTTTCTCAGTTTAGGAGTAGTAAAGTTAGGACTCCTGACTTCAGGTCTCCTAAATGCCTTTTGTGAATACCCAAAGTCTTAAAGTTAAGCTTTTTCTCAGTTTAGGAGTAGTAAAGTTAGGACTCCTAACTTTAGGACTCCTAAATGACTTCTGTAAATACCGAAATGAGTAAGTGCCTTCTGTGAAGACCAAAATGAGTAAATGCCTTCTGTGAATACCAAAATGGTAGTAAGTTTAGGATTTTGTCTTAAGTTAGTTCTGTGAATCGGGCCCATGGTCTTAGGTGGCAAATGCAATGGGGCCTCCTCATCATACTTCTAGACATGCTGCACGGCCATTAACTGATGGTATACAATGATAAAAATACATGCACAACACTTGGGGCTCCACCATGACCATGGCCACTCACTCGTTTTACAGTACTGTTTGAGCATGAACAAGAAAAAGAAAGCCTTCTCAACAAACATGTGTAAAGTACCTTAACTTCATGCAATCGTCACAGTAGAATACCTGACCTAAAATGGGTTCACGAGTTTTACTGTATCACCAGTCTATAGGGGAAAGGCAAAGCTTACTGACAAAGTAGAAGTAAAAGGAAGCTACAGACTAGTACAGATAGTTTTAAAGTCAAGTAAAGAAACTTGAAATATAGAGAAAGTTAGTAATAAAAAGGATAATGTAGGGATAAGAAGGATTTAGGAAACAGATCAAAGTGGAGCTGGAAAGAATTAGGAGACAGGCAAAATAAAAAGGAGAAAGAAAAATCTAATTGTGGAGTGTTAAAAGAATAATCAAGATAGTAAAATAAATAATTTTAACAGAAGGACTTACTTGGCCCAACAGAGCCATCTGCACTTATGGAGGCACCTGCAGCCCCCTCACCTACCTGCACCACAGTGATGGTACTCGCCGTATCCCCCCTGCCACTGAGGGCTGATGTAAGAAATAAACAAAATAAAATAAAAAAAGATTAGGTGTACAGTTAATCTCCCCCCCAAAAATTTTGACTGGGAGAGGCAAACACAGTAAAATTTGATTTGACGTTCATAAATCGGATCTCTTCTACTATTACTATTGTGGACCTGTTCCTTAAGTTCCTAACCCCATTCCAAATTTCCTAAACTGCAATAAAACTACTAATAAATTGCAACAATTGATCTTTGCATCTCATTCTCAATCTCTCAACCTTTGGTGGGTCACCTCAGTCTGCATTTCTTTGAAATGCATACATGCTGATGCATGCATAGTTACTGGTTACTTAATACATATCACTGGGAAATCGCTTGGGGTTGGGAGTTGGGCCTGTATGAGCTACAACAAATACGGTCAAAGAGAAGTGAAAAAAGAATGTGCTAACTAACTAATAACTATAACTATCTAATTGACAGCACAGGGGAGTTCCACTGCACATAAAAAGGGGACCCCCTGCAACAAGGAAGAGTTCCTGAGTCAGGGAAAAGAAACAGCTATAACGTAAATGCTCAGGCAGACATTCTCTTTACTTACTAACATATTATTTCTTAATACACAGAGCTCATGACCACATAAATATAGAAAAGTATCAAAATTATTTTATTATCAACAAAAACATGACATATATATATATAAATATACATAAAGTTCGGCTCTAAAACAACCCAATGCAATCATCCACATCTATCATAACACATATATTTATAAAATTCACTTAATAACCCAACAATTAAATTCCAGTACATTTCTAAGTCAGTGTCTTCTTAATATACAGATCCTGATAGATACAGAAGGTAACCTCTAAAACATATAGGGCCCAATTCACAAAGTAAATTGATATGAAATTCTAACTTTATGACTTTTGGTATTTACAAAGGGCATTTACTACTTGTACATGCCCTTTGTGAATACCGAAAGCCGCACTTTACAACTTTTGATATTCACAAAGGGCCCTTACAAGTAGTAAATGCCCTTTGTGAATACCAAAAGTCATAAAAGTTGGACTTTTGTCTCAGTTTACCTTTGTGAATCAGGCCCTTAATTGCTTATTGATTTATAAAACAAGATGTGGCACATAACAAGGAATCCAGAGGCCAAATATCAAAAATAGTTAATGAATATAATATGGCTGGAATGCACACTGCAGTCAAAGGATCTCTCTATGCACATTTCAGCACACAAGCCTTCATCAGGGGATCCATGCTTCATTGATTTTTAAAAAGCCTGCTTCCTCCTTACAGGAGTATCTACATAACATGGTCAATGCAGCGAGACTGACATAAATATGGCAACTACCTATCCTCAGATGATTATATGAGGGTGTTCTTGTAGTTGATCAATAAAAGTAATGTCTGGCATTGAGGTTAAATGCCATGCAAAACCTGAAATGGATTTCAGGTAGATTGAAACAACTTCTGTCCACTATGCTGCAGTGGGACAGCATCCCTATCACTTAACAATGCTCCAGTGTGTATTTCAACCCTTAAAGGATCTTGGTTACGTGTTGGCACACCTTGGTATAGATATGCAAGTTCCCCATGTATGGTTAAGCCCTGGATAATCTCAGATACTTGCCATCATGCCTAAGTTTGAATGTGAACTCACCAGGAGGAGGCCTGTATGATGTAGCTGAGTCCTCCACACGATCGTGATTGAGATCGGGTTGAGGACTCGGCTGAAGCAGAGTTTTTTTTAGCACTCTGCGGACTTCCGCGTAGTGCAGGTACACAAACTCTGCACAGACCTAATTACAACTTTGACAGACTGTGCCATTGAGGCACGATGGCAGTTTGTGGCTCATTGTGTCCCGCACCTCCATGTGGGGATTATGAATTGGAATGCTGTCTATATGCTAAACTAAATTCTCTGCCTGTTCTATGCACCTCATTTGCCTGCATGCTGTAGGGATACAGCTGGTCATTGCCTTTGCCCCACTTACCTACTTGGCTAGCACTGCTCCAAAGACCCTCATTGGCTTGGCTTGGCTGTGGAGCTGGGCAGTCCTCCGCTACTGTGGTTGCCTTGCACCATGTTTCATAGGGACATGCTGGTATGGCAGGGACTGCTGGCAAGGTTCTCTTTGCAATCCTTGGATGGCTTTGCATAAGCAGGGAAGATGCCACAGTGCATGGACCTCAAGCCACATGTGGGGGGTGTGGCAAGAGTGCAGGCACAGGCATTCTTTGCTTGTGCCAGTGCCTGGTAATTTTTCTCACTCTCCCAAGACTGACAGCCTGCTCACATCTGATCTGGGCTCGGAAATTGAAGGTGATTTGACTGTAAGAGCTAAATCACCCGCCCCTGAACACTGGGAAAGACTAGGATGCTAACCTCCTTAAATAACTAACTTAATGATTCAATGCACTAGGTGAGACATACAAGTATGAACTACATGGGGACCCTGAGGGGGTTGAGTCAGCTCCTAGTAATGAAAAATTACAAAAGACACCTATTGAGGTACCTTAGCTGTTAGCACTGGGTCAGAAGTAGGAGCAGGAGTAGAAGCAGGAGGCCTTATTTTCCCTTTCCCTTGTCTTCATTATAATCTGCTCCAGTTCCATTATTGACATTGAGTTTCAGACTATAAATTTGAAGGAGTCCGCACAATACATGAACAATGAAACAAAACATATTATTAGAAACTGCAGGCCATGTCATAGAAGATGTGAAAAATAACATTCAGGGCAATAACTTTCATGTGTCAGGGATCCCAGAGGGAAAGGAAGGGGATGATCTCTAGCACTACACTGTCTATCTTCTCCAACAGTCCTTCCCATAACCTAGTGATTGGGCCATTGACTGCCAGGTGCAACAGGCCCATACAATCCTGACAGTCCTGTCATCCTTTGGGTGGTCTTCTTCCCCACTTTGTGCCAGCTTACCTCCACATGTTGCTGTATCTTTTTGCTGTCCATAGGGCTCTGAGCAGGTTACCACTGCTAACCAGTACAGAAGTGCACATGCTTCTCCCCTAAGCATGGTGCAATTGGTATGTACCTGATAGGCACATTTAGTTTACTCATAAGTCCCTTGTAAAGTGGTATACCATACAATCAGGGCCTGTAATCTAAATGCTACTGGTGGGTCTGCAGCACTAGTTGTGCCACCCATACAAGCAGCATCTCAAACCTGTCTGACATTGTAGGGCTTGTGTGTGCAGTTTACTGCCACTTTGACTTGGCATTTAAAACCACTTGCCGAGCCTTAAACTCCACTTTTATTACACATAGGTCACCCCTAAGGTAGGCCTTAGGTAGCCTTAAGGGCAGGGTGCTTTGGAAGTAAAAGGTAGGACTTGTACGTTTACGTTTTACATGTCCTGGTAGTTACAAACAGCTAAATTCATTTTTCACTACTGTGAGGCCATCTCCTCTCATAGGCTAGCATTGGGAAATCCTTACGACACTTATAATCTGTAATTCCTAATTAGAAAGGAGTAGTTAAATCATGTTTTATTTCTTTGGTATGGAAATGATAAATCCTTTTTAGTGGTAAAGTTGGATTTAACAATAACATTTTAGAAATGCCACTTTTAGAAAGTGACAAAAAACACAGTTGATGGACAGAATGTAGAACAATGTCATACATTCACCCCAGTACAAGGATTTGGGCCTAAATCCATCGTTTTTTTGCACTCCACACCACCCTGGGTTAGACACTGGCTATATGCAAATCAGCTCTGACCCTGTGCCTCATGGGAACAGTCCAGTCCGAACTACCAAGCCATGTCTTTCCCAGACCGGAATCAAGCATCCAAGGACCGGTTTCTGGCTATCAGCCTTCATCAGCCTGGATAGCTTGACTCCAGTGGTGTGGAGAGCCTGGGACTCACGTCTGAGCATACCCAGCCCACTCGGGGTGAAAATTGCAAAAAACACAGTTGATGGACAGAATGTAGAACAATGTCATACATTCACCCCAGTACAAGGATCTGGGCCTAAATCCATCGTTTTTTTGCATTCCACACCACCCTGGGTTAGACACTGGCTATATGCAAATCAGCTCTGACCCTGTGCCTCATGGGAACAGTCCAGTCCGAACTACCAAGCCATGTCTTTCCCAGACCGTAATCAAGCATCCAAGGACCGGTTTCTGGCTATCAGCCTTCATCAGCCTGGATAGCTTGACTCCAGTGGTGTGGAGAGCCTGGGACTCACGTCTGAGCATACCCAGCCCACTCGGGGTGAAAATTGCAAAAAACACAGTTGATGGACAGAATGTAGAACAATGTCATACATTCACCCCAGTACAAGGATCTGGGCCTAAATCCATCGTTTTTATGTACTCCACACTACCCTGGGTTAGACACTGGCTATATGCAAATCAGCTCTGACCCTGTGCCTCATGGGAACAGTCCGGTCCGAACTACCAAGCCATGTCTTTCCCAGACCGGAATCAAGCATCCAAGGACCGGTTTCTGGCTATCAGCCTTCATCAGCCTGGATAGCTTGACTCCAGTGGTGTGGAGAGCATGGGACTCACGTCTGAGCATACCCAGCCCACTCGGGGTGAAAATTGCAAAAAACACCGTTGATGGACAGAATGTAGAACAATGTCATACATTCACCCCAGTACAAGGATCTGGGCCTAAATCCATCATTTTTTTGCACTCCACACCACCCTGGGTTAGACACTGGCTATATGCAAATCAGCTCTGACCCTGTGCCTCATGGGAACAGTCCAGTCCAAACTACCAAGCCATGTCTTGGCAGTTCGGGCTGGACTGTTCCCATGAGGCACAGGGTCAGACTGATTTGAAATCACCACCCCCTTTTGTACCGCTTTGGCCGCCATAAGTGTGGCAGGGTATGCTCAGACGTGAGTCCCTTGCCCACTTTGCCACTGGATTCAAGCAAGCCGGGCTGAAGACGGCTGTAATGCCAGAAACCGGTCCTCGGAAGCTTGTTTCCGGTCCAGGGAAGGCATGGCTTGGCAGTTGGGGCTGGACTGTTCCCATGAGGCACAGGGTCAGACTGATTTGCATATAGCCATGTCTGAACTGGGGTGGCAAAGAGGGCTAAAAAACGGTGATGGATCAAACCCAGATCTTTTGACTGGGTGTGAGTGTTTGATTGGTTCAGATGCTCCGTCCATCACCACCCCCTTTTGTACCGCTTTGGCCGCCATAAGTGTGGCAGGGTATGCTCAGATGTGAGTCCCTTGCTCACTTTGCCACTGGATTCAAGCAAGTCGGGCTGAAGACGGCTGTAATGCCAGAAACCGGTCCTCGGAAGCTTGTTTCCGGTCCAGGGAAGGCATGGCTTGGCAGTTCGGGCTGGACTGTTCCCATGAGGCACAGGGTCAGACTGATTTGCATATAGCCATGTCTGAACTGGGGTGGCAGAGAGGGCTAAAAAACGGTGATGGATCAAACCCAGATCTTTTGACTGGGTATGAGTGTTTGATTGGTTCAGATGCTCCGTCCATCACCACCCCCTTTTGTACCGCTTTGGCCACCATAAGTGTGGCAGGGTATGCTCAGATGTGAGTCCCTTGCTCACTTTGCCACTGGATTCAAGCAAGCCGGGCTGAAGACGGCTGTAATGCCAGAAACCGGTCCTCGGAAGCTTGTTTCCGGTCCAGGGAAGGCATGGCTTGGCAGTTCGGGCTGGACTGTTCCCATGAGGCACAGGGTCAGACTGATTTGCATATAGCCATGTCTGAACTGGGGTGGCAGAGTGGGCTAAAGAACGGTGATGGATCAAACCCAGATCTTTTGACTGGGTGTGAGTATTTGATTGGCTCAGATGCTCCGTCCATCACCACCCCCTTTTGTACCGCTTTGGCCGCCATACGTGTGGCAGGGTATGCTCAGACATGAGTCCCTTGCTCACTTTGCCACTGGATTCAAGCAAGCCGGGCTGAAGACGGCTGTAATGCCAGAAACCGGTCCTCGGAAGCTTGTTTCCAGTCCAGGGAAGGCATGGCTTGGCAGTTCGGGCTGGACTGTTCCCATGAGGCACAGGGTCAGACTGATTTGCATATAGCCATATCTGAACTGGGGTGCCAGAGTGGGCAAAAGAATGGTGATGGATCAAACCCAGATCTTTAGACTGGGTGTGAGTGTTTGATTGGTTCAGATGCTCCGTCCATCACCACCCCCTTTTGTACTGCTTTGGCCGCCATAAGTGTGGCAGGGTATGCTCAGACGTAAGTCCCTTGCTCACTTTGCCACTGGATTCAAGCAAGCCGGGCTGAAGACGGCTGTAATGCCAGAAACCGGTCCTCGGAAGCTTGTTTCCGGTCCAGGGAAGGCATGGCTTGGCAGTTCGGGCTGGACTGTTCCCATGAGGCACAGGGTCAGACTGATTTGCATATAGCCATGTCTGAACTGGGGTGGCAGAGTGGGCTAAAGAACGGTGATGGATCAAACCCAGATCTTTTGACTGGGTGTGAGTGTTTGATTGGTTCAGATGCTCCGTCCATCACCACCCCCTTTTGTACCGCTTTGGCCGCCATAAGTGTGGCAGGGTATGCTCAGATGTGAGTCCCTTGCTCACTTTGCCACTGGATTCAAGCAAGCCGGGCTGAAGGTGGCTGTAATGCCAGAAACCGGTCCTCGGAAGCTTGTTTCCGGTCCAGGGAAGGCATGGCTTGGCAGTTCGGGCTGGACTGTTCCCATGAGGCACAGGGTCAGACTGATTTGCATATAGCCATGTCTGAACTGGGGTGGCAGAGTGGGCTAAAGAACGGTGATGGATCAAACCCAGATCTTTTGACTGGGTGTGAGTATTTGATTGGCTCAGATGCTCCGTCCATCACCACCCCCTTTTGTACCGCTTTGGCCGCCATACGTGTGGCAGGGTATGCTCAGACATGAGTCCCTTGCTCACTTTGCCACTGGATTCAAGCAAGCCGGGCTGAAGACGGCTGTAATGCCAGAAACCGGTCCTCGGAAGCTTGTTTCCAGTCCAGGGAAGGCATGGCTTGGCAGTTCGGGCTGGACTGTTCCCATGAGGCACAGGGTCAGACTGATTTGCATATAGCCATGTCTGAACTGGGGTGCCAGAGTGGGCTAAAGAATGGTGATGGATCAAACCCAGATCTTTAGACTGGGTGTGAGTGTTTGATTGGTTCAGATGCTCCGTCCATCACCACCCCCTTTTGTACTGCTTTGGCCACCATAAGTGTGGCAGGGTATGCTCAGACGTAAGTCCCTTGCTCACTTTGCCACTGGATTCAAGCAAGCCGGGCTGAAGACGGCTGTAATGCCAGAAACCGGTCCTCGGAAGCTTGTTTCCGGTCCAGGGAAGGCATGGCTTGGCAGTTCGGGCTGGACTGTTCCCATGAGGCACAGGGTCAGACTGATTTGCATATAGCCATGTCTGAACTGGGGTGGCAGAGTGAGCTAAAGAACGGTGATGGATCAAACCCAGATCTTTTGACTGGGTGTGAGTGTTTGATTGGTTCAGATGCTCCGTCCATCACCACCCCCTTTTGTACCGCTTTGGCCGCCATAAGTGTGGCAGGGTATGCTCAGACGTGAGTCCCTTGCTCACTTTGCCACTGGATTCAAGCAAGCCGGGCTGAAGACGGCTGTAATGCCAGAAACCGGTCCTCGGAAGCTTGTTTCCGGTCCAGGGAAGGCATGGCTTGGCAGTTCGGGCTGGACTGTTCCCATGAGGCACAGGGTCAGACTGATTTGCATATAGCCATGTCTGAACTGGGGTGGCAGAGTGGGCTAAAGAACGGTGATGGATCAAACCCAGATCTTTTGACTGGGTGTGAGTGTTTGATTGGTTCAGATGCTCCGTCCATCACCACCCCCTTTTGTACCACTTCTAGAAAGTGAGTGAAGCGCAGCTGATGTGCACTCGATTAACTAATTCAAACTTTTATACAAAACGTTGTAAAGAAATATTAGACCTGCTTCTTAATTTGTGTGCATCAGGCGAGGGGTTCCGCAACCTCCTAATTCTAAATGAAAACAAATACCTAGATAGGTGTCTAGGTGAACCCAATGCACTACTTTGGTGTCACAGAATAGTGTACTCTGTTTTTTATTACTAAATCAAAAGTATAAAATGATGATTGATATCATTTCTCAATAGTCATCCATATATGAATCAATTCAATACACCATAGCAAAAGAATCTTCATGAGCTTCAAAAGTTGAAAGTCTGCATCATTTATTTCAGTGTAGAGCAGATCAACTTCAAAATCAAAGAGTTGTAGTAGCTTGAATTCAGCGTACATAAACAAATATCAGAAGTTCCCAATGCATTTCGGGCTTAAATCAAGAGCACTTCGTCAGGGGAATCTGTAACAAGTACATGAATGTCATGATTACATAACCATAATGACGTATTCAACAGTTTTAGCTGACATTGGCCCAATCAAAAAATAAAAAAAATATTAGATCAGGAGTGTCAGTACTCTGAATAGCAGCAAAAATAAAAGACCCACTGATAAATCTTATTGGTGAAATGCTCTTGTGCCCATAAAGATTTAAAAAATGCTGGTGAAGACAGAATTCAAAGAAAGACTTCAAAGAAAAGAGACCTCTACCGAGTTGTCAAAACACCTAAAACGTGAGAAAAGTGATAAATAAACGTCCAAAAGGTGTACCTGAAACAAATGAACAGAACTGCGTCTGTTCTAAAATAGTCTCCAAAGAGTATCACAGTAAGGAACCAGCCTACAGTAAATTAAGCTGTAAGTTGATAAAGGGAAGAAAAAGGAAACTGAATGTGAATATGCTGCTTTCAATGAAAGCACCTAATATAAAGAGCTGGCTGGAGAGAGCTCTGTACCTTGAGATGAAGAGACAGGAGTGAACTATAGCTGCCAGGGTCACAAGGTACGCGTGCATCTGAAAATACAACACGCACAATTAAACACTAAATTGACTACAATGCGAATGCATTCTATGTAATTAACCCCTTCGATGCTCATGACGGAACGGTTCCGTCATGAGCTACGGTTGAGCTGTGCTCATGACGGAACCGTTCCGTCATGACCACGCCTGTTTTTATTAGGGCCCAGCACCGGAGGGGGAATCGCGGTCGCGCTGAAAAGGTTAAAAAGTCTGATCTGAGGCTTACCAATAGATCGGGGAAGTGGCGCGTAGGCGGCTGCTTTCAAAGTGAAGAACGCCAGTCAAGGTGTGTACGCCATGGCTGTGTACGACTACTTGATAAATAGACTCAGCGACATAGAAAGAGGACTCCGCGCGAGTGAAAAGCCAATCAGTTGGCCGCCATTGTGAAATGATGTTTAATCCGAAAAAGTTTAAAATACAAAATAGTGGTGAGACGAGTAAAAAATGTTATGGAAGAAATAGTAACAAGTGCATATGAATACTTTAAAAAAATATAATGGTGAATAGTAGAGATTAAAAGTGAAGAATATAAAAGAAAGTGTGGATTACAAAGAGTCAACTGACACCCACTGCTGATCTTAATGATGGGAAATATAAAGATACAAATCAAATAGCCTATTCTGATACACAATAAATCTAGTCTAAACAAAATATACAGGGATGATGTACAATCATCATTCATGAATATGAATCTAGACGATCAGATGTGTAAAAATATAACAAGTCAAGAATATACAACACATCAAGCATTTACAAAAAGCAAGACAGTTCAAACTTATCGTTTAACCTTGTGGGGGACAAAGTTTGCATATTCCATATCCAGTATGTTTCACGTTGTGATAGTGATTTAGACATGTCTCTGTCTGGTAATTCTTCCATTTTTTCTAACACCCCAAATCTAAGCTGTGCGATGGAATGATGTGCAGGCTGCCAATGTTGTGCCAAACGTGAACTCTGGGTATTGGTACAAATTCTACTTTTGTGTTCTGTCATCCTAGTTCGAAGAATTCTTTCAGATTTTCCAATATACAGCAAATCGCATGGACATTTTATGACATAACTGACATGGTGACTGTTACAATTTGCATTATAATTAGGGTTATCTTTTTGCCCGTGCGGGGATGGTTTATACTGTTGCCAGAAATGACATTGTTACTGTGGGAACAGTTCATGCATCTAGTCATACCTTTGAACCTAACTTTTTTTGGATGAGGGCGTTTATTCAAAATTTCTTCAAGATTTCGCGATCTTTTATATGCGAATAATGGAAGTTTAGAAAACATACCATTAAAATCTGGCTCTGATTGGAGTAGGTCCCATCTTTTGAGGATGCAATTTTTTACAAGTGTGGAATGGGTAGAAAAAGTTGAAACAAATACTTCCCTAGACTGAGAAGAGGAAGCAATGCTTTTTTTCAAAAGGTCATCACGGTTTAAAGTTGAAGTTCTGCTTTCTACTTGATCTAGGACTTGTGGGGGATATCCTCTAGAGAGAAATGATTGTCTAGCTTCTTTGATGGTCTGCAGGCCTAACTCCGGTTAGAGTTTATCCGATTTATTCTCAGAAATTGAGAAAAAGGCAGATGGTGTTTTAATGACCACGTGTAGAAACTCTGATACAGCAAAGCGTTATTGCGATCGGTAGGTTTTTTGAAAACAGTAGTTTCTATGTGAGTGCCAAGCCAATACTTGCCCTAAAACTAAGCAGGACTTGTGACCATCAAAGCCAATAAGGTAGTTCTTTTAGAAACCCTTCATTCTTACTTGTTTCACAACTACTTTCACTGTAAAAATCATTTCTTTCTTCAAGCCAACGGAACTTCGATGGGCTTTTCGGGAGCCCCCAGCTATGCAAACATTTTTATGTATAAATTTGAAACAGAGAACATTTTAACTAATAACACCTGGAGTTCCAACCTAATGGTATACAGACGTTTTATAGATGAAATACTTATCATCTGGAAAGGCTCACGCAGCCAACTTGAGACACAGATTATTGCACTTAATGACATCAATCCCCGAATCCAATTTACGTTTCAAATTGATCACAAAGCATAGCTTTTCTTGATGTCTTGCTTAAATGCTCAGGCACTCACATAGAAACCATTTTTGAGTCTTTTGTGGTGTTTTCATTGTGCTACTGTATGTGTGTGTTGCACAACTTTGCACATTGCCTCTCTTAAGTTAAGCCTGCCTGCTCTGTGCCAAGCTATCAGAGGGTGAGCACAAGTTAATTTAAAGTGTGTATCTAGCTTACCCTGACTAGGATTGTGGTCTCTACCTGGACAGAGTGCAAACTTCTGCCAATTAGAGACTCAAATTCTAACATTTCCCATTCTGCAAGCCAAATAAAGGCGGGCAGTCACATACCTACGGGCTATTTTGATATACACAGAGACCTTTTTTGTTTAGGCAACATATATTTCAGCTGGTCTGCCCAAAAAATCCAGTGAAAGTATTGCTCAGATATACATTTACCTGGAAGAAATGAAAAGACAAGAGGCATTTGGCAAAGCAGGAACAAGTTGCTTTAATTAAAGGCAGCGGCCAGGAGAGTCTCGACCGAATGTGTCTGCGGAAAGCCTCTTGGTGTACAGAGTTTTAGTTGACATTATATTCATCTTTTGAGGTACAATAAAGGAATTTCCGCATTCCTGAAAAGCATCTCAGTCATAACTTTAACACGTTTGGGCATCTGATAAAGATGCAGATATCTCTCGACCTCAGGGAGAGCTAGTGTGGACCAGCGTGTATAAGTTGAGATGTCATTCATGAGGAGCACGTGATCACTACGTGTTGTGTGCATCATGTGTTCTGATTGGCTAATGGTTTCTATCCACATGTGATATCAAGCTTTGTGGTATTTTGGAGGCATGCAAGATTTTGGCCAAAAGGTGTTTTATTGCGAACAAATTACTTTGACATGTTTGTGGTGCAATCTCTAGGATCGGTTTTCCCTTGGTGCGCGTTTGTGCAAAGTGAGACCCCACCTGTGACCTGTCATTTGATAGGCATGGGATTCAGTCGCAGGACCTGCCTGACCTTATATCTTGACTCTGGGTTGATGGGAGGTCACCTTGGGTAAATATGACAGCAATGATATCAGTTCATTGGAACTCCTGAAAATAATATGGCAGCAACTAGTGTCATTTTTATCGACATCCTCAACAATGGGTGTACAGTTGTCATAGCATACATCGACATTGTCTTTGCTGATATTGACAGAGTTATGCTTGCCTAAGTCATATGGTACATTAACAGTGTTTCTACTGGTAACAACATTGTAATTTGTGCATGGATTATGGCATACATCGAAATTGATACTGCTGGTATCTACGAGGTTCTATGGGCACAAAGTATGGCACACATTGACTTTGTATTTATGGGTATTGACATTGATATGCAGACATAGGTTATGTCATACATTGACATTGCATTTATTGGTATTGCTGCTTCAGGGCCTGCACATATCAAGGTACTCATTTACATCTTACTTACACATTCCAACAAAAGGCTGCAGAGTGGAATTCTTTGTCGGACCAGATTTATTCTGCGAGACTGTGGAATGCCGATGGTGCCGCCACAAAACCATTTCATGATTCCAGAAGCTGGGCGCCAAGGCCTCCTTATTGGAACCTGCCAATATTAAGATCTGTTTTAAGGCCAAATTACTTATTGCCAAGATTCTATATGGGCAAACAACTTGTTAAGACAGTGGGGTGAAACCAGTGAATGCATGCCACTGTTACTGTTCTCTTGTTTTTTTCTAGTAAGGGATAGAAGAGGGTAGGATGGGGAGGAGGGAATTAATAATAGAAATTCAGTTTTTCTTTTTCTCTTAATTATACACAGCAGGATTAAGGCCCTTTGGGCATTTAAGGCTGCAATGATCTTTTTTATGGGCAAAAGCTTTGCTTTATTTTCTATTTTTGAGAAAAATCTTACTAATTACTATGTTGAGCTCCCCTGGATGTGGGGTTTGTAGTCAGTTGGATTGCTAATTCAACAGACGCAACTGGGTCGGTGTGTTTTCACACCGAAGGTCACAAGTCCTGCTTAGTTTTAGGGCAAGTATTGGCTTGGATTTGGATGGCAGGAGATGGACAGGTAAGTGTGGGGAGGGTGGGGGGAAGTGGGAAGGTGGGGGGCAAGGGAATGTATGATGCACTACGTTGGGTAATTCTGCTGGGGCTAAGACATCCTATAGGCTAAAAAGAGGAGTTACAGCATTAAGAGGGTTTATACAAGCAGAGAAGTTGTGAAGCTTTAGCAAGACAACATCGTAGGAATGATAGTAGATTCTTACCTAATGACAAATACTACTGAAGATGGGATTTAGATTCTCATTTGGAACATAAACAGTATTGTCACTGCTGCAAAGTTATGCATATCAGAGAGGAATAATGTACCCTTAAACCTCACATTCTCTGTATACAAGAGACCCATCCTACCATCAGGGCACATTAATAGGCTGAAGGGTCTAGGCTACTATATTCTGGCTGGATCAGCAAAAATAAAGGCTAAACATGTGCTCCTTTGAAATCACACTGTACAGCCCCTGATAATATTGTAATTCACTGCCCTTCACCCAACCATCCAATGCCTTGCAAAAGAAATCCACACAACCCACCCAGGTCTGATGGGACAGTTTCTGACTGTTCCTACGCTTCTTCCTACACTTCTCTGGGGTAAGGTCATTCGTCCTAACAAGGGATTCTTTCATGGGGATACCTCATCCTGTCTCCATTCTCTAGGGGCAGTAGGATGTCTCTCCCTTCACTAGAGATGTGCTTACACAGTCAATTCCCTACAAATATGGACCTAGTTGTCTCTAGAGGGCACTGCAGGCATGCCGTCACCATCACTGCTGGACCCCTCCCTGTCTGGCCTTGATGTCCAGCTCCTTTAGACTTAGTTCATGAGCCAACAAGATTTTATTTCCCTCCATGGTCAGTTTCTTTTCCTCCATTCTCATTGGGCCATCTGCATCTTGAACTCTCTCTCCTACCTCCTTTATGTCATCCTCTTCAACTGAAGGTGGCATCACAGGAAGGTCTGCTCCAGGCCTTTCATCTAATTATCATACCCCTCTGTAGTTCCAAGCAACGACTGATGGGCTTCTGCCCAGGCCTTCAGAACATTTTGGAGCTCCATATTCCTGGTGGTACTCTTTGCTCGAGGTCCCCTCTGCTTGCAGAACTCCTTGAACTGGGCCACAGTGTAGGCATCCATGTTGACCAGCTCAGATTTCATTCATGAAAGTGTGGTTTCAGGCACAATAGGTATGGAGAGAATAAAAGAAACTGAAAAAAGGCCAATCAAGGAGAATTTTAAATTTGAATTGGTCTCAGATATGGCATAGTAGTGTACACACAATGTTAACAATATAAGAAATGGTGTTGTTGCTTGACTGGGGTGTGAGCCCTGGCCAAGCATAAACCACAATAGGGCAAGGTATCTCTAAATTAACATGTGCATAACCCTTTGGTAGCTTGGCACAGAGTAGTCAGCCTTAATTTTCAGGCAATGTTTAAAGTATTTGTGCAACACTTTAAACAGTACTAAAGTGAAAACACCACACAAAAAGGATTCCACACAAAGTAAAAAAATAAACACTACTTAAGAAATGGAACATGACTAAAATTACAAAAATCCTATCAGTAGAACCAGAGATATGCAATTTTAAAGATTGTAGTGAAAATAGCTATACCCACTGAACAAAGTACCTTAATTCCTTATTTTTGGAGGATTATGAGGATCAGCGTTCAGGATGTATCGTGCAACCAAAAAAATTTGTTGGTTTCAAGATGTGGTGAGACTATTATGTGAGGGCCTGATTCGTCGCAGAAGATCCTGCAATGCAAAGGATCTGATGTGCAGTCATGGCAATGTGTCCATTCTATGAAGCTGCAAGGTTGCTCTGCACAGTCCTGTGTTGTCATCGAGGCTGCTGTCGATGAAGGATGCAAGGGCGTGTGCCAAGGATTTGCTATACAGTAGGGGTTCTGGTGGGATTGTGAAGGTGATGCAGATCTTTGTCACGAGTCCAATCCACTCAGAAAGGGTGATGTGTCCGTTCTGCTCAGGTTTGCGCCACAACGCAGAGGAGATGCGTCAGTTCCACAGGATCCACAGAGACTGGCAGAGCACATTAAGCCTACTTCCAAGGGTCCAGGATTGATGTGGCATGACTTAGATGAGTAGGATCACCAATGGCAAAGTCCATGTGCAAGTGCAAGGTTGTTGGAAGCCTGTTGTGCCCCTGAGGCTTCAGATCAGGTGGCCAGCCAACTTGCCATTGGAGGCACTCTGAATTCTGCGTTCAAGAGATGCAGGTCCGGTTCTTCCTGCCCAGGCAAGAGGGCAGCAGGCAGCAAAGTCAGCACAGCAGGATAGCAGTCCTTCAGAACAGCAGTCCAATAAAGTGTCAGTGCTTTCAGCAGCACAACAGTCCTTTTTCCTGGCAGAGTATCCACAGGTCCAAAACTGCACTGAAGACTTGGTGTCTGAGGTCCAGGATTTATACACAGTTGTGCCTTTGAAGTGGGGGAGAAGCTTCTAGAGGTTTTCCTTTGAAGTCCTCAGGCATCCTGCCTTCCCTGTCCTAGCCCAAAACTAACTACAAGGGCTATGCAGCCCTTTTTGGGGGAGGCAGGACACAGCCTATTCAAGTGTAAGAGGGGTTGTGCCCAGCTCCTCCCTCCCATCCTCCCAGGGATGGCCCATCCAGGCACACCTACGCTCTCTATTGTGTGTGGTTGTGACTCAGGTACAAGCTACAGTCACTAAATGGCTAAGACAGGAAACTATAAATTCATAATGGGGTGGAGAGGACCAGAACCAGAGTGAATAAATAAACAATCAGTGGCACGATTGTGTGTTTTGAAAAACTGCCCTCACTCACACACAAATGTGTGTGACATGCTTCATCATCGGGTCTGCTTACAAAACGCCCTGGCATAGCCACGCACAGGGCGGAGCATAGGGAGGGGGAAACACAAAACACAATAACAAAGACAAACACAAGAGTGACAAGCGGTGATCACAAATAAAGTGTGAACCCAAGAGTTGGTATAGTGATATAAAAAGGTGCAGTAAGTAGATAGTGCTATTAAAACTGGCTCATGGATACCTGTCAGACCTTTATTCGTAGGTTCCAAGGTCAGGATTAAAAGTGAATAAAGGATGGGAATTGTTTTCAAAGGAAATCAAGTTCCTAAAACACCCCTCCTTAAACTGCGATAGCCAACACATTTCGACCGTATTATAGTGCCCACATTCAACAGGTCGAGCCAGTCTTCTTCAGGACTTCTACCCGTCCCAGTCTTATCTCCCTCCTTACCTCAGTCAGGCAATATAGAGGAAAAAACGATCAATAGATCAGAACCATGTGGAGGTCAATTCCGCCATCACGGAGTACAAATATGAGTTTATTAGTAGATTAAACTCGAAATAGTGCCAGGCGGGAGAAGCTCCAAAGAACACAACTGTTCTGATGGAGTTTCCAGCACCTCTCGTGCCTGCTCCTCCGGTGCCGTGAAGACAGTAAACTGCCAACTTTCTAATGGAGGCATTTTCAAAACTGTAATTTAAAATCTGACTTCACAATGATTTTGTATTTTTAATTACAAGGACACCAAACACGAACTGGTTACTTTCTCTCATTTGGAAATTACAGTGTATTAAATGTAATAAGGTAACTCCAATGTTATTCAATGGGAGGGATAGGCCTTGCAGCAATAAAAATGAATGTAAGAGTTTTTCACTACCAGGATATGTAAGACTTAAAAATACATGCTATACTTTTTATACGCAATGGCAGTCCTGAGACATGCTTAAAGTAGGCCTGGGCGTCAAGTTCCGCTACACTTTACGTCATTCGCTGCGTCATCGTTCACCGCGTGAGAGATTGGGATTGCGAGCACGTCATTCTGGCGCGCCATCGGACATCCGGAGGAATAATGGTAAAGCTCGCAATCCTGAACATGCACAATTTTCAATATGGAGAAGATTGATATTTGGCTGTCCTTTTTTGTCAAATTTATTTAGGGGGAGAGGGAGGAAGTACCACAGGGTCTCCTACATCCTGTTCCTGTCCAACAGGCTCCTCTCAGTGCTTTCTCCATCTCCTGTTCTGGAAGGATCACTCTTTGTGTCTGCTGCATCATTATCATTGGATTTGAGGACTTTTGGATTTGAGATTTTACAAGTAAGTTGGTGTTGTTTTTTGTTTGATTGGGGCATTGCAGTTGCTGCAACTACAATTTTGGTACTTTTTATCATTTAAATAAAATAGTTGTGGGTAGCCAGTAGGCCCAGAGCTAGTCATGGGTGAGTGCAAGATGAAACAACTGTTCCTATGCTCTGTGATGTATTTATTTATTTCAAAGATCATTTAGGGCATGGATGGCATTGGATTGAATTGTAAAATGTGTATTTTTGCCTTAGTTGTGTGTGGTGTGTTGTGTACCTTGCCTACCTTGTTTTGTTGAACAAAGAAACTTTCTCAAGGGTCCCACTGATACTTGGTCCTTTTAAACTCACAAAGAAGAAATTGGCACAGAAGCTGAAATATAAAAGAGCATCTTTATTAACCTCAAATGAGTGAGACTACATCACACAGAAGCCTTAGCAACTGAATGAGGCAGTCTGAGGAGTGCAGAAAACAGATGCCTTATATATGCTTAGGGTTACATACTCAGCATAAGACCCAGGGGCAGTCCTGGCTCATGTAAGCATGCAAAAATGACTAAGATGGGCATACAAGATCTGCTTGCTCAACAAAGTGGGAGGAGAGTTACTTCTCCATGCAGCAGCAAAAATAGCCTGACAGTAATACTAGAGAAGCAGGTGCATTCTACTAGCTAGGCCCTTCTGGGCATGTGCGAAGGTGGAAGATGCCAAACATAATTTGTCTCTAGGCAGACTACAAGAGCAGCTAACAGAAAGGTAGGACAGAGCACATGGCGAGCACATGGAAAACAAAATGGCTGCCAGAAATACAAAATGGCTTTCACACAGTGGATAAGATAACTTCTAAATACAGGATGGTGTCTGCTAATGCTAACCCATTGCTGCCAATTTACAACAGTTTGGCCCTGCAGATTTTCGTTTGTGCATTTTATTGCAATACAGGCAAAGCAGTGTGGTTTAGCATGCAGCCTTTGCTTGGCTATTATAGACCTGTTGTCAGTACATTGTTTTCCAGGCCTCCTGCTTGTTGTTTGTGATTTTTGATTGTCCATGTGGCTGGTGGCCATTTCTGGTGGGAGTTATAAGTGTACTGCTTTTGCTATTTAGGCCTGCATGTGTTTCCTTTGTGGCCTGCGTTTCTTGTTGTCGTGGGCCTGGTCATGAGGCTGGCGGCCATTTTGAAGCCAGGCAGTGTGCTTTTTGCCATAGGCCTGCATTGTCTGTCTTCAGTTTCTTGTGGTTGTGGGCCTGACCATGAGGCTGGAGGCCATGTTAAAGCCAGGCTGTGTGCTTTTTGCCATAGGCCTGCATTGTCTGTCTTCAGTTTCTTGTTGTTGTGGGCCTGGCCATGTGGCTGGTGGCCATTTTGAAGCCCAGTAGTGTGATTTTATCCATAGGCATGCACGCTTGTGGCTTTGTCTGCCAACAGGCCTTTCATCCAGTAGGCTCAGAGGTAGTCAGGGATGCATGAAACAACTGTTTCTGTGTGTTCTGTTGAACTTAAACATCATTTAGGGCATGGATGGCATTGGGTTGAATTGCAAAATGTGCATTTTTGGGAGAATTTCAGTTTTTTGGTGTGTGTTAAATAAATGCATTAGTTGTGTGTGGTGTGTTGCGGACCTTGTTTAGCCCAGTGGATTTTCGTTTTTGCATTTTATTGCATTACAGGCAAAGCAGTGTGGTTTAGAATGCAGCCTTTGCCTGGCTATTATAGGCCTGTTTTCAGTACATTGTTTTCTAGACCTCCTGCTTGTTGCTTGTGATATGTGAGTGTACAGGTGGCTGGTGGCCCTTTCCGGTGGGAGTTTTAAGTGTGCTGCATTTAGGCCTACATGGTTTTCCTCTTGGCTTACTGCTACCATCCATCACCTCTGCCAGCTGCAGCTCCCTGTATGATGTGATGAGAAAATCATTTAATGCCAGACAAGGTCCACTTCCATTACATTTGTATTTTTGTTGTTGTTCCTCTTCTTTCCTATCCTTCCTGAGAGTGTGCACAGCATACAATGAAAGCCCTTGTTGACAAAGTCTCACAAATGGCTACACTACGTTATATATTGTATTTGTTTGTTTGTACCAGTAGTAATTGAACCACAACAGCAAATGCAACATTTCACTAATGTTCTTCTCCTGGTATCTTTGCTTTTAGGTGCACAAAAAGACATAGGAGGAGGTGTCATCATCATCATCATCACCCGTTGTACTGCCAGACAGAAGTCCTGCTGCGCACCACGTCACGTCCATGTGTGACCACAGACATATGCAACTTGTGCACCTGCGTCCTGCTGACATCTGAAGAAGATGGCCCAAAAGAAAGGTACCAGGTCCTCCAGTACCAAGAAAGTTGCCAGTGAGAAGAAGAAGGAACAGAAGAAGGAAGTGGTACTTGCCAAGACTAGTGTGCCGCCCTAGGTGTTTTTTGTGGACAAAAAACCTATGCCTGTAGCAGCGGTGTCCGTTGGAGGCCAAGCTGGGAGCAGCATCTCCGCATTGGAAGGCCCACCCCACGAACCTAGGCCCAAGCCCATGAGTGTGGCACTGGTAGCCAGTCTACTAGTGAGAAGTTATGTTGAAATGTAATTATCGCAAAGTAATACCCAACCAAGCCACTCGCAGGCGGAAACTCAGCAGATAAGTGGGCAACACCAGCCAGAACCACACCAAAGCTGCAACCACAGCCGCAACCACAGCCGCAACCACAGCTGAAACCACAGATGCAACCACAGCTGCAACCACAGCCGCAACCACAGCCCACAATAGTAGTTGTTCCTCCCGAAGAAGGGACAGTTCAGGAAATTGAGCTTTTTGCAGATGAAGAGGAGCAAGCCACTGTTTCAGAAGATCCATGGTCTTCCAGACCTCCAGCAAGGAAAAGGAGGGTTAGTCCATCAACTTCTTCTTCAAGCCCCACTTTTGATGATCAAGATGCCACTTGGAAGCCACCAGATCAGTCTACATCATGATGCGCTGAAATCGGTTGGACAAGCTTTGCAGCAGAGTGCTGTTCACAATATCCACCTGACAACAGACATGTGGACCAGTTGCTAAGTCACTGATTACATGTGCATCTCTGCACACTGGTTCTCTTTTGTAGGGGTTAGAGAAAAGCTATCTGAAGTAGGTGCTGTTGACACAGCTGAGACTTTTAATGCTACTCGCAAACATGCAGCTGTAGCCATATTCGCCATGGAGAAAGCTCATATTGCTGCAAAAATTTTGGAAGAGTTTAACTGCAAGGTCTTTGAATGGCTGCGCCCAAGAGTATTTAACATTGCATAATGGCAGTAATGTACTTAAAGCCATGGAGGTTGGTGTCTATTTCAGGGTCCCGTGTTTGGCGCACTGCATTAACATTGTAGTTTAAGACTTTCTGAAAAAAGAGCCCATAGTCAGCAACTTACTGATCAAATGCCGCAGAATATATGCACTCAGTTCAGCCATTCTTTTAAAGCCCGGAAGCAGCTGAGGATCATTCAATGTGACTATAGAATGGCAGTCAAATCACTCATTCAGGAGGTGGCAAAACGTTCAAACTCAACTTATTACATGCTTGACCGTCTGTTTGAGCAGTATAGAAGAAGACAATAAACTGCCAACTTTCTAATGGAGGCATTTTCAAAACTGTAATTTAAAATCTGACTTCACAATGATTTTGTATTTTTCATTACAAGGACACCAAACACGAACTGGTTACTTTCTCTCATTTGGAAATTACAGTGTATTAAATGTAATAAGGTAACTCCAATGTTATTCAATGGGAGGGATAGGCCTTGCAGCAATAAAAATGAATATAAGAGTTTTTCACTACCAGGATATGTAAGACTTAAAAATACATGCTATACTTTTTATACGCAATGGCAGTCCTGAGACATGCTTAAAGTAGGCCTGGGCGTCAAGTTCCGCTACACTTTACGTCATTCGCTGCGTCATCGTTCACCGCGTGAGAGATTGGGATTGCGAGCACGTCATTCTGGCGCGCCATCGGACATCCGGAGGAATAATGGTAAAGCTCGCAATCCTGAACATGCACAATTTTCAATATGGAGAAGATTGATATTTGGCTGTCCTTTTTTGTCAAATTTATTTAGGGGGAGAGGGAGGAAGTACCACAGGGTCTCCTACATCCTGTTCCTGTCCAACAGGCTCCTCTCAGTGCTTTCTCCATCTCCTGTTCTGGAAGGATCACTCTTTGTGTCTGCTGCATCATTATCATTGGATTTGAGGACTTTTGGATTTGAGATTTTACAAGTGAGTTGGTGTTGTTTTTTGTTTGATTGGGGCATTGCAGTTGCTGCAACTACAATTTTGGTACTTTTTATCATTTAAATAAAATAGTTGTGGGTAGCCAGTAGGCCCAGAGCTAGTCATGGGTGAGTGCAAGATGAAACAACTGTTCCTATGCTCTGTGATGTATTTATTTATTTCAAAGATCATTTAGGGCATGGATTGCATTGGATTGAATTGTAAAATGTGTATTTTTGCCTTAGTTGTGTGTGGTGTGTTGTGTACCTTGCCGACCTTGTTTTGTTGAACAAAGAAACTTTCTCAGGGGTCCCACTGATACTTGGTCCTTTTAAACTCACAAAGAAGAAATTGGCACAGAAGCTGAAATATAAAAGAGCATCTTTATTAACCTCAAATGAGTGAGACTACATCACACAGAAGCCTTAGCAACTGAATGAGGCAGTCTGAGGAGTGCAGAAAACAGATGCCTTATATATGCTTAGGGTTACATACTCAGCATAAGACCCAGGGGCAGTCCTGGCTCATGTAAGCATGCAAAAATGACTAAGATGGGCATACAAGATCTGCTTGCTCAACAAAGTGGGAGGAGAGTTACTTCTCCATGTAGCAGCAAAAATAGCCTGACAGTAATACTAGAGAAGCAGGTGCATTCTACTAGCTAGGCCCTTCTGGGCATGTGCGAAGGTGGAATATGCCAAACATAATTTGTCTCTAGGCAGACTACAAGAGCAGCTAACAGAAAGGTAGGACAGAGCACATGGCGAGCACATGGAAAACAAAATGGCTGCCAGAAATACAAAATGGCTTTCACACAGTGGATAAGATAACTTCTAAATACAGGATGGTGTCTGCTAATGCTAACCCATTGCTGCCAATTTACAACAGTTTGGCCCTGCAGATTTTCGTTTGTGCATTTTATTGCAATACAGGCAAAGCAGTGTGGTTTAGCATGCAGCCTTTGCTTGGCTATTATAGACCTGTTGTCAGTACATTGTTTTCCAGGCCTCCTGCTTGTTGTTTGTGATTTTTGAGTGTCCATGTGGCTGGTGGCCATTTCTGGTGGGAGTTATAAGTGTACTGCTTTTGCCATTTAGGCCTGCATGTGTTTCCTTTGTGGCCTGCGTTTCTTGTTGTCGTGGGCCTGGCCATGAGGCTGGCGGCCATTTTGAAGCCAGGCAGTGTGCTTTTTGCCATAGGCCTGCATTGTCTGTCTTCGCTTTCTCATTGTTGTTGTGGGCCTGGCCATGTGGCTGGTGGGCATTTTGAAGCCAGGCAGTGTGCTTTTGCCATAGACCTGCATTGTTTGTCTTCAGTTTCTTGTGGTTGTGGGCCTGACCATGAGGCTGGAGGCCATGTTAAAGCCAGGCCGTGTGCTTTTTGCCATAGGCCTGCATTGTCTGTCTTCAGTTTCTTGTTGTTGTGGGCCTGGCCATGTGGCTGGTGGCCATTTTGAAGCCCAGTAGTGTGATTTTATCCATAGGCATGCACGCTTGTGGCTTTGTCTGCCAACAGGCCTTTCATCCAGTAGGCTCAGAGGTAGTCAGGGATGCATGAAACAACTGTTTCTGTGTGTTCTGTTGAACTTAAACATCATTTAGGGCATGGATGGCATTGGGTTGAATTGCAAAATGTGCATTTTTGGGAGAATTTCAGTTTTTTGGTGTGTGTTAAATAAATGCATTAGTTGTGTGTGGTGTGTTGCGGACCTTGTTTAGCCCAGTGGATTTTTGTTTTTGCATTTTATTGCATTACAGGCAAAGCAGTGTGGTTTAGAATGCAGCCTTTGCCTGGCTATTATAGGCCTGTTTTCAGTACATTGTTTTCTAGACCTCCTGCTTGTTGCTTGTGATATGTGAGTGTCCAGGTGGCTGGTGGCCCTTTCCGGTGGGAGTTTTAAGTGTGCTGCATTTAGGCCTACATGGTTTTCCTCTTGGCTTACTGCTTCCATCCATCACCTCTGCCAGCTGCATCTCCCTGCATGATGTGATGAGCAAATCATTTAATGCCAGAAAAGGTCCACTTCCATTACATTTGTATTTTTGTTATTGTTCCTCTTCTTTCCTATCCTTCCTGAGAGTGTGCACAGCATACAATGAAAGCCCTTGTTGACAAAGTCTCACAAATGGCTACACTACGTTATATATTGTATTTGTTTGTTTGTACCAGTAGTAATTGAACCACAACAGCAAATGCAACATTTCACTAATGTTCTTCTTCTGGTATCTTTGCTTTTAGGTGCACAAAAAGACATAGGAGGAGGTGTCATCATCATCATCACCCGTTGTACTGCCAGACAGAAGTCCTGCTGCGCACCACGTCACGTCCATGTGTGACCACAGACATATGCAACTTGTGCACCTGCGTCCTGCTGACATCTGAAGAAGATGGCCCAAAAGAAAGGTACCAGGTCCTCCAGTACCAAGAAAGTTGCCAGTGAGAAGAAGGAACAGAAGAAGGAAGTGGTACTTGCCAAGACTAGTGTGCCGCCCTAGGTGTTTTTTGGGGACAAAAAACCTATGCCTGTAGCAGCGGTGTCCGTTGGAGGCCAAGCTGGGAGCAGCATCTCCACATTGGAAGGCCCACCCCACGAACCTAGGCCCAAGCCCATGAGTGTGGCACTGGTAGCCAGTCTACTAGTGAGAAGTTATGTTGAAATGTAATTATCGCAAAGTAATACCCAACCAAGGCACTCGCAGGCGGAAACTCAGCAGATAAGTGGGCAACACCAGCCAGAACCACACCAAAGCTGCAACCACAGCCACAACCACAGCCGCAACCACAGCTGAAACCACAGATGCAACCACAGATGCAACTGCAGCCGCAACCACAGCCCACAATAGCAGTTGTTCCTCCCGAAGAAGGGACAGTTCAGGAAATTGAGCTTTTTGCAGATGAAGAGGAGCAAGCCACTGTTTCAGAAGATCCATGGTCTTCCAGACCTCCAGCAAGGATAAGGAGGGTTAGTCCATCAACTTCTTCTTCAAGCCCCACTTTTGATGATCAAGATGCCACTTGGAAGCCACCAGATCAGTCTACATCATGATGCGCTGAAATCGGTTGGACAAGCTTTGCAGCAGAGTGCTGTTCACAATATCCACCTGACAACAGACATGTGGACCAGTTGCTAAGTCACTGATTACATGTGCATCTCTGCACACTGGTTCTCTTTTGTAGGGGTTAGAGAAAAGCGATCTGAAGTAGGTGCTGTTGACACAGCTGATCTTTTAATGCTACTCGCAAACATGCAGCTGTAGCCATATTCGCCATGGAGAAAGCTCATATTGCTGCAAAAATTTTGGAAGAGTTTAACTGCAAGGTCTTTGAATGGCTGCGCCCAAGAGTATTTAACATTGCATAATGGCAGTAATGTACTTAAAGCCATGGAGGTTGGTGTCTATTTCAGGGTCCCGTGTTTGGCGCACTGCATTAACATTGTAGTTTAAGACTTTCTGAAAAAAGAGCCCATAGTCAGCAACTTACTGATCAAATGCCGCAGAATATATGCACTCAGTTCAGCCATTCTTTTAAAGCCCGGAAGCAGCTGAGGATCATTCAATGTGACTATAGAATGCCAGTCAAATCACTCATTCAGGAGGTGGCAACACGTTCGAACTCAACTTATTACATGCTTGACCGTCTGTTTGAGCAGTATAGACCAATCAATGAATATGTCATGCGAAGGTCGGATGCTACTGTGAAAGGCATGACCCTTCAGTTGGACCAATGGAGCCTAGTTAAATGCCTGACAGAGATGCTTCTTCCTTTCGAGGTCTTCATACATGAAGTCAGCAAGGAGGACTGTACTATGGGCCAAGCTATCCCATTGTTGCACATGCTAGAGCAACAGCTGAAGGAGGTGTGTGAAGCACACATAGGTGTGGAGGAAAAAAGAAACATGAGTTGGTGGAGAGCTTATCATGTTGCTTAACTGAAAATGCAAGGGTGCAAACTAAGATTTTGTTACAAGAACATTACATTTGTGCCACAATTCTAGATCCACGGTACAAATCGGCACTGAACAGTAAGACCTTACTCCCTTTTTCAGAAGTGGATGTTGCCCTGTACAAAACTTAGATAGCTGAGGCAGCCAGTAAATTCGAAAATGAATGGCTGGTAATTAAAGGCACGCAACTCAAACCCAGAACAACAAGTACTGCAGCAGGACATCCGGCGTCAAGTTCAACTTAAGAGTCTGAGGGCAGTGCGTTTGGCTCACAGCTGTCATCAACACTATCAACAACAGCAAGACCCGGATCATCAGCCCCAGTAAAACCGGCACAGATATTTACAGCAAGGACTTGCTAGGTCAAGTGCTGATGAAAGACAAAAAAAAGGCCGAACAAAGTGTAGCACCCCTGAAAATTGAGCGGATGGTCCAGGCCCATCTGGATGACCCAACAGAGGTCTACATTGATCAAAATCGATTACTGTTTTGGTATGGCAAAAGGGGCCATTGGTCAGTGCTCAGCAATAAAACTATCAGGCTTGCCCTGTCACAAGTATCTCTTCTGAAAATTTTTTCAGTGCTGCTGGTTCCATTGTAACAGTGAAAAGGACCAGTCTCTCACCCAAAAACGTGGAGAGGTTAACCATGATGAAAATGAATCAGCAATTTATACCACCAAATTACACAATACATGAATCAATGCAGGAAGATTAGGACAGTGGCTCAGGTGACGGAAGTAGCGTGTTAGATGATGATTACTTACTTCTGGTTGAACCCCCATAGTTTGAGGATGAGCTATACTTCCCTGACAAATAGGCTTCCACTTCTTACTGTCTTCCTCCCTTACTTACTTTTATTTGTGTGTCTGTCTTTCTGGTTGGAAACTTCGAAATTCGAATCACAACAAATCCATCACCACCGCCTTCTAGTCTTTTATTGCCATATATGAGTTTCAGCTGTCTGCATTTCAGTTCACTCCTCCGAGTCCTGCTCCTCCACCCTCCTGAATTGCCCTGAATCTATTTCCCTCAAGCCAGATGATGATTGGATGTAGCATAATAGAAGAAAAGCAAATGTCTTGCCTCGTTGAGTCCCTCCAAAAGAAGTGGAAAATGATGATTGATAACTACTATAGCTATCCTCCTTTCCGAGCCGAGAGAGACTGCCCATTAACTGAAGATGTGAAGGAACAGGTAATGAATGATGACATGCATTAGACGCTGACTGAGTGATTTGTGTTGTTGTTGTTTGCAGTGTATGAAGTTCATTCATTGTGTACTAGAATCTCATCTACACGCTAAAAGTAATTTAAGGCAAAGTTTTTTTCCCTTCTTGTTTTTTTAATAGCAAATTTGTACTTCTACTGCAGGCCGATCCATTGCATTTTGAATATGGAAAGGGGACTCAATCTATTCTGTACACTGCACACTGAGTTGGACAACACCATGATGAAATGGTATAAAATGGAATAACTCAGGGCGTTTCATGAGTGGCATGAAAGTTAAACAAGTCAACAACAACAACTGCAGACCTACATGTCTGTGTAGTGGTGGAGTCGAGTGTGGTGGTATGACTGAGAGTGGTGCATTGATTTAGTCACTTAGTTTGTAAAATGCTATGTTGCTGTATATGTGCTTTGTCTGCCTCTGTCAAAAATGTACGCTAAATGGAGGATGGGTCACGGGTGGCATGGGCCTGGTCTTCCTGTTGTTGGAGTTTAATGATGGAAACAGATTAGAGTAGACATGATGTATCCATGCTGCCTCTGAAAGTGTTCTTGTTGCACTCCACCGAAATCTACTTGATTTTTCAATATCCCTTTTATTTTTCCATCTACAACTACAGACCAGCCCATTACTCTGTGCTATACTGAGAAAAACAACTCACACTTACCTTACCAATAAATCTACATCTGCCAGGCAGGCTGTGGCGTCACCCAAGATTGATGGCCAGAGCGTCCATGGAAGGGAGGACCAAGAAGAATGCTGAGATGCAACTCCCCATTTTGACCAGGATAACATACAGTACCAGTATCAACTTTCATCATCTTTTAAATAATTTGATACAGGTTTTGTCTTCAATCATTACTAATGTGTGTTGTTGTTGTTATTATGTTTGCTCTCTGCTTATATATTTCAATTCATCCCTACAGCTATTTTTGAATTTTCTTTACTATCTTTAATAGTAAGCCCGGGCGGGTACAACAGAACAGAAACTGTATGTAAATCAGGTCTCTCGGAGGGCAGACAGGCAAAGCAAATTGCATAAGATACTGCTGCCCTGTACTGTTTAACTGTCTAGTAGTAGTTAGTAAGTACTACTTATCATTAACCACCAAGTTATCATCATCAATCATGCATGCATGCATTTCCTTTTTCTCCCTCAACAGATTATGGAAATGGTTGTCTGCCAAGATTGTGTTTTCTTTTGTTGCTGTCCATGCGTACTGTTTTACTTTGTCAAACCTTTCTCAAAAACCCATTCCCAACCATTCATCAAACCCTAACCCTCTTCCCACGGTCTGTGTGACTTATTGAGGTGTGACTAAATTAAATGTACACCAATAATTTATCACACGCTTGCTGGGGCGGATGTGGCAAAAGTAACACTAATTCATTTTCAAGGCAGGGCGAGTATCCTCTTCTGCTTGCCCACCCATGAGCAGTATATTTGCGATGTAATTTTTTTACCAAAGGTACTTAATCCATCAGCATTAATTGCCGGCATTGATTGTATTTGTTGTCATTCTCCTACACAGCACTAACGGTTACGCTTGTGTCGAGTGTACTGTAGTCCTAGTCGAGTGACTCGCGACACAACAGTTTGTTGTAACTCTAGGTACTAGGCTATCCTCGCTACCATTATGTTTTATTGTATTTTGGCATATTTATTGTTTGGCAGTAAGTTCAGTACTGTACTTTGTGCTACTACCCCTCTCACAGTCTCTCTCATGTGACTGACTGTCTCATTTTCCTTTTTTTGAAAATGCTACTGCCAGTGTCTACTACTACTTCCACCACAACCGTGGGATTTTGGGACAGAAAAACATCATCACCATGTAGCCATCGCTGTGCCTAAGTTAAACATCAAGCACATGTAAGAGAAGAAGTTTCGGGGAGGCATAATTAATAATGGAAATGTTTTCATTAATTCAATTCCACACACCCCTTTGAGTCCAGTTGCAGAATGCATAGACCAGGAGGAGAGACTGACAGTACTAGTAGGACAAGTCCCTCAGTGAGGGGTACCGCATCTATCTGTTTGTGTGTTACAAAATCAGCAGATTATTAAATCCAACACTGGGTGCGGCCCTGCCTGCAGCAGAAAGGAAACCTTGTTTGTGACATAAAACAATACCCCCACAATACATTAACAATGTATTGCTATGTTTAAGTAGAAATATAATTTAATACCCTAACAAAACTAAATTATGTAGAAAAATCCCATAACACCTGACCCACCCCTCTCCCTAACCCTAACCAATGCCCAAAATGATAAAGGCCAACCAATGTCCAAAATGTCTATAAACCCCAAGGCAAAACCCAATTCCCACCCACCCACCCAAAAAAAGGATTAAAAAAGGGACAATGCAACAGGGTCAAGTTATTAGCGGGATCTTGGGTATGCCGTCTCCAGGACCTTTAGCCTCTTCTTCACCTTGTCTAACTGCTCCTCTAGGCATGCATTCCGGAGGACCATGCAGCGCGCATATGCCCTGCAGTTTCATCCACAGGGGGGGCAGCATTGCTGAATATTGAAGGGCTGTATATAACTGGAGGGCCTAGCTGGGGCCCGGGGCATTGGAGGAGGCTGCAGCTGCCGCCGCCTCCTCCTCCGCCAGAGCCACCAACCGCCAGTATTCTTGGCAGACAGCCTCCAGCTTCTGCCGCCGGGCCTTGGATGTCAACTCTTCCTGGATGGTTTTGCTTTGGAAGGAGTACCTATATCAAGAAAAAAAAATATTAACCAATACTCTTAGCAAAGGAGTAACACAAATTAATTCAACACATAGTGGCACAGTAGCACTAGCAAGCACAGTACATAACATTTGTGGTATGTATCTATCTTCCCACTTCCTCGGCCTCTAACATTTGTGGGAGTTTCTGGCATTATACTAGCGCAATGTATGAACTCAAGTACACAGTATACCAGTCTTCTTCTTCTCTCTTGTTTTGCCAAATTAATGTAACTTGTTTTAGCCGGCATGCCGGCCCAGCCACCCTGTGCCCAAGACAAACATACTAGAGTCATGATGCAGACTCACATTAGATTTATTCACTACTGTCTGCAGGTGGGCAAGCTCGTATTTTTCTATTACATGTGGCACTGGCCATACTCTGTTACATCAAGGGCAACTGCCTAATTTCACTTTGACACTGCCATGACTACTAGAAAAAGGCATATGATATCTGACCCAATATTCATTACTTATATATGGGACAACATGAGGTACTTTGTTTTGATTGATTGTGTAATCAGCCGATAGGCCTCCCATGGCAGGCTGGCTGACACAGTCGAAAAAAAATTAACATAGGTAGGGAGTTGTCCTCTGAGTCGGAGGAAGGCGCTTGATGATAACTACTACCTACATACACAATATATATGCTGTGGTTGTAAACTACTGTGGGTCAAGGGAGTATTCTGAAAAAACAACTTGTATTCTCCTCGGCTTTGCTACTCTTGCTCGATTCTTTCACAGTCTCTTCAAACTAAGACTCTTCATCCAGTGACAGTCTCCACCTATGCTATCTATGATGATACCATTCAAGCATCCATCCATTCAAAGTAAACGTCTATCATTCTTATTAATATCTCAACAAACCTTAGTTTGTTTCACCAACAAACATTTATTCTTTTTTTTTTAAACCACCACCCATGCATCCTTTCCTTCCTTGCTTGCTTGCCTTGGTTTAGAGTTTGACCCAAACACCACTGAGGATTCTTGCTATCCTCCACCCATACAGTTTCACCCACCCAGGCAGGCATTTTTTCTTTCACATTCCACCCATCCTTCAACCACCCATGCATCTGATTCCTATCAGCCACCTATGCATGTATCCCATGTATCCTTCTCTGCCAGCCATAAATATTACATCTCGCCCATCCTTCCTCCTTCCACTCTTTTTTCCCTTTTCGTTCAACACACCCATCAAGGTCATCTGATCTGATTCTTTGCTAATGCCAAGTAAAGGGTGTCTTCTTCAACCAACTTCTTACTTACTAAGTCTCAACTGTACAGTGTACTGTAAACCCTTCCTGCGAGCGTAATGCCAATAAGTAAGGATAACTTACCACCGCCCGCCACTACTGCTGTCTCAACCCCTGCAGCCCCTGCAGGTACCGCATCTCCTGCCCCATCCGGAATGGCCGCGTCGCCATCGCCGCTGTCCCTGGCACTGGTGGTTGGTAGTACGCCTAGAAAAAAACGATAAACATTTTTAGATGCCATGTACACCTCCCCCTATTTATTCTTTTTCACTAGCAAGATTCAAACAAAAGTTAAATACATACATATACAACAGACATCACTAGTACACATCTGGTACTTCTAGAGTAGAGTAGACACTAGTAGTGTTATGGTCTCTAGGGTCATGCTAGTCTCTTTGCTAAGTTAGCCTGAGCCGCGCCACCATTTTAGCTTTGTGTCTCTTATTTTTGCGCATGTTACCTCGCAGCTTGTTGTGTAAGAACTAAGAAGCCTTTGAGCCCACATGAGCTCATACGGCTACTGTCTGAGCGCTGCGTACAAGTTCGAAAAACAAGGAACTTTGTTATTGAGTTCTGGTGTTCTGTCCGTATTGCTTAGCCATAACATGCTACCCTTTTGGCACGACTGAGAAATTCTTGCAATATGCTAATGCGCACCATTTTTCTCATTACAGACGGAATATTCCCTTCTACGGAACAGAGCATTGCAGATCCTATGATGTAACCAGTAATTCTAGGTTCTTCTAAGGTGAGGGGTCCCCCAGAATTTGCTCAGAGATCTTCATTTATATTTTTATATAAATTATATTCCTGCTAAGGGGAGGGTGGTTCTTCAACCACTGTTCAGTTATCATGATTTCCCCTTTTGTCTTCTCTTGACTTGTAGTTGTAACAATGTTTATTGTTTTAATCTTATGCATTTTGCTGTTGGTGCTGGCTCATATAGTTAGTATATTGCATTATAGAATAACGTACAGAGTTGATATTCGAAAATAAACCTTTTGAACTTACATACACTCTGTGGTATTTGGTGTGGATTGTGGACTTAAACGAGTGAGTGAGCAAAAGGGTGCATTGCTTCCACAACTCTGTGAGATCGGGAGTGTAGTGTTATGTTCTGGGTTGTCTAATCATTGGGTTTCTTCGGGGGGTTATATATATATATATATATATATATATATATATATTACCTACTGGCGGTCGCCAGTAGGTATATATAGTTAGGATTTTTTCTCTATGGGATTTTTGAAAATTCTATGTCTAATAACTTTGGCGTTTGTGGACGGAATTGGCTGAAATTTTCAGGACAATGGAACATTTTGTTTCTGAGCAGCCCCTGAAAATTTGGGGGGGTTTCGTCAAGGGGGGGCCGAGAAAAAAGGGGGGTCCCAAAACGTGTTTTTAACATTGAGTTTCCCATAGGGCGGTTGGCCTCACTTTTAGCCCGAACGGCTGAATGGATTTGCACGAAACTTGGCAAAATTGTAGGGACTGGTAGCCCGATGTGCCTTTGCTAGGTCTCAATATATGTGCTTCAGTGGATTTTGAGAAATTAACGTTCAAAAAAAGATATATATCTGTAACAGCGGACCGGGCAGCGCTCCGCTTCGCGGACTTTTCGCGGTACGGAGCTTTGCGAAGCTGATTGGTTCTCCGGCGTCTGTAAACATTCCAAACAGTCCGTAGCGGCCGCCATCTTGTCTCTCGGTAGGATCGAGAGACAAGAGGAGGCCAAAGCGAAGGGGCAAATGACCATAAGGGGGCATAGTAGATCCTTCCTGACCTCTTAGGTTTGATGTACCATTTTGCCAAGTTTGGTGTAATTCCGTTCAGCCATTCAGGCTGTAGACGTATGTAAATGTCCTATGGAAAATTGCATGGGGAAAACACATTTGAAAGTGTTGAAATTTAGAACCAATTAAAATGTTACTTTTGGTTTTGTATTTGTGTGTGATGAAAGTTAATTGGTTATGTATATATCTCAAATGAGAGGAAACCACAGCCATTTTGTGATACTACTGTCTGAGGTACATTTGTGAGGAATTTTTGGTGGTGAATTTCTGGTGTTTGATTTACACAGTACTAACACTTCTCCTACTTTTAAAAAGGTGAGTTGTTAATTTGTAAGGGGAACTATGTTGTACACTTGAAGATAATTTGAAAAATGTTTTCTGTTATTTATTTGCAGTCCTTCTGTTATACTAAATACTTGATAAAGTTAGTTTTATATTATGTATTACTAAAAACGATAAATGAAAGTGATTATTTTTTTCTGCAATTTACAGCAAGCAATTTGAAAATAAAATGGCTCACAATGAAGAGACCGTGGTAATTTCTTTTGAATTGTCCACTACATTGATTGAAATTGACAGCACCAATAATGAAATATTGTCACAAGGAGGAGATGACTTGAATGATTCCACTACATTGATTGAAATTGACAGAACCAATAATGAAATATTGTCACAAGGAGGAGATGACTTGAATGATTTTTTGGATCAATCTGTTGATGGCGAATTTATCGAATGTTTGGAGACCATAGAGTTACAAGAATCATCATTGCAGACTTTTAATGAGGAGATTCCAGATGAGATGATTGAAGAGGAAATTACTGATGAGGACATGTTACTAGTTCTTTCAAATTTAGAAAATTCAGAAGAATAAATTTATATTTAGAAATCAAAAATTGTTTGAGACATTATTCATTTTTATTTTTAATTTATGAGGTTGTAGCGAAGTGATTGTAGTATAAAATGAGACTTATAGTATAGAGTGCAACATTTTTATGTTACATGGTAAGTTTACTCATATTTACTTCCCTTCTCCCACTATATTATCTCCAATGTGTATTTGACATCTCTTCTTCATCTCCGGCCTCCTTTCTCTCACTGTGTGTCTCTGATGCATCTTATCGCTGCTATTTTGTGTAATTACAGAAGAGAGTAAAATAAAATAGTTCGGAACGTGAAAAGGGGGCAAAGTAGAGTACCCCTCACCCCCTAGGCCTTCTCAGGCGGTCCCAAAAGGATCAGTTTCTGCTTTCCTGAGAGATTATGGTATGAGTTCCATATACCACAATAATTTGCATTACAACATGCAAGATATATATCTCCTATTACCAACTTTTGGAGATATTCGCGCTAAGCGCGAATATCTCCAAAAACTAACACCTGCCCTGAGCAGTTCTTAGCCATGTTATCCAATGGGAGGTGGATAACATGGCTAAGAGCATTAGCTCGGTAATGCATGAATATCGCTGAGTTTTCAGCGATATTAATGCATTGCGGTCGTTTTTTATCGCATTTGCGATAAACCTTGATAATAGCAAGGTTTATCTTCGATAATTTCTGACGATGCTTAGCGGTAAAAAATTCGTTGGTAAGCATCGTTAGCGATAAATATCGCTTAACTTTGGTAATATGCACCAACGTCTGTTAATGTTCGATTCGAAGGAAATGAGGAAGTGTTGAAAAACATTGTTTGCGCCATCTTGCCTTTTTTGAAATGCCACACTTTTGTCGTGCACGGCAGCCATTTTAGATGCCTTGACCAGACCCACTCTCTGCACGCTGTCGATTCGTAGCATGGCTCCCCACCCTCGCATGTCCGATTGTCCAGGCTATCAGCTAGCCCTGCAGATGTAGTTTATGGCTCCAGCTGTAAAGAATCACCCCTCTTCAAAGGAGTTATAGTAGATCAAGGCCCACACCCGATAAGATCCGTCACACCACACGTGTTCCTACTATCTGAAAACCATCCTGTATTGTGATTGGGGAGGGGACCGAGCCTGAAGCGGAAGATTCCAGGGATGACTCTTTGTACATCAAAGTTTTTACATTTATGTGTCACATTAAAAATATATAGCACTCCAACAAAGTAGTAGGATTATAAAACTTTAATAACTTATAAATATATACAACAAAAGAAAAACAGTAAAAACATTTAAACAACGAAGAGACCGTGGCAATTTCTTTTGAATTATCCAATACATTTATTGAAATTGACAGCACCAATAATGACATTTTCTCACAAGGAGGAGATGACTTGAATGATTTTTTTGATCAATCTCTTGATGGCGAATTTATCGAATGTTTGGAGACCATAGAGTTACAAGAATCATCATTGCAGACTTTTCATGAGGAAATTCCTGATGAGTACATGTTACTAGTTCTTTCAAATTATGAAAATTCAGAAGATGTTGCCTGGGGGTGGGTCGTCAGTAGCAGTCTGTTGTGCGAATAGTTCCAAGGCAGCAGAACGCGCTGAAATCTAGATGGCACAAAGGTGATGTCTAGTAAGTTGCCGCCCAGCAAATAACGGCGTGGGGCGCCGCGGGGGTGAGTGAGTCCAGTAGGCACCACAGGTATTTTTACCGGCATTGCAGAATTACTGCTGGGGACAATGCCTGTGCTGTAGCAGGGTCACAGCAGAAACAAAAAGGATTCTGTTGAAGATGTTGTTGGTTTTCAATTTGAAAACAGTTCTGGTGTCAACTGCTATGCTAATGTAGTGGTTAATGTTTTGTTTTCTCTAGAAAATGTAAAAGAGGGGGAGGCAGTCCAAAGTTCTGGTAAAAGGGCAAAGGAAAGGATCGGTGGTTTGAACTATCAGTCAAAAAGGGGAGGGGGTGCAACAATTTTTCCTACCGGGTCACAGTGTGCTTTCACCGGAACTGAGGTTTGCAGGATTCTAGTAATTCAAAGTGAGGCTGGCGCCAGCATGGGAGCGCCGACGTCCCGCGGATACAGTTTCGTCACTCCACGGGCGATCATGGCAGTCATTCCCCATCGGGGGTGTCTGCGGTGGTCGGAGACTCCCGCGGCTCCTCTAGAATCTTCAAGGTCGTGGAGGACTACTGTGGTGGAGTCAACCAGTGACCGGGCCATTTCTTTATGCTGGGCCCGCTCTTGCCACGTCGATCGCCATTTTGAGAGTTCGGTAGCTACTGGCGATCGCGGGGTCAAATGAGCGGACGGGCTCCACCCTGCCGGGCGAGACGTTGCAGCATCGCCACAGTGGAAGAACCCTTTTCCGGGCGCCTGGAGCGCTGAGGGTGCAGGTGGGAAGCCTCCACTGGGGAGGCGGGAGAGGCCTGTTCGCACCGTCTCTCCCTCCCAGTGCACCCCACGGCGTCTCGCTTGAGATTTGTTATGGCCGGACCAGGCGATGAGGACGAGGGGGGGGGGGGGGTCGGAGGCATGTGCAAGACATCCCCCCCCAGTGTTGTCGCAGCCATTATTCAAGAAAGAAGAAGTGTCCCGTCCGTCTTCGGGCCGGGCTTCCGGTGGATGTCGGCCGGACGCCCCTTGCTCTGGCCCCATGAACGGGTTCCTTGGTTTATCGGCTGCAGCCGGATCCCATCGGCCCCGGCCGTTGGTGGCCGGACTGGTAGAGAATGTGGCGGGACTACCTGAAACTGTCAAGGGCCACCGCGGCCGGACTGGGAGAGAGAGGGGAGGGTCGAGGACACGGACATTTCCCCCCCCTGCAACTCTCCAGCGTTGTCAATCCCCCTGGCCGGGTCCCGCTGGCCTCGGCCTCGGCCTCTCCTCCGGCTACACCCTACGTGATGATCTCCGAGGCGTGGCAGCAGGACCCGCCTTATATGTGTTGCTTCTGGCTGGGCGTAGCCGAAAACCTGTTGCCCTTTGGAAGTTTCTAGAATGGGGCGGATGTCTGCTGACTTCTATCTTTCCCAGTTTGCCGTTATTTGGCCGTGGCAGGCGGTGGGACAGACACGTTTTGGGGCAGTGAGGGGCGATGTTTTCAGGTTTCTTATTACGGGCTTACTTCTAACGTTTCTTGTTTCTAGGACAATAATAGGTTTTATCATTACGTATTGTTATCGTTTCTTTGTTTGTTATTTAATAAAAAGTTCATCAGTGGCCTACTGATTTTCGTTTTCCTATTCTTTTCTTTCCAGTTTGTTTCATGCTAAAGTTTCTGTTAACAGGATACAGTGATCACTTCGTTATTATTGCATATGTCCTTTTCACTAGGGTTGCTCTCTTGTTGGGCCAGATATCTCTAGTAAATGGTCCGGGTGAAACAGGTGCATCAATCAGTGGGGAGTAGATAGGCATGACAGATTACAACGGGGGAGAAAGGTCCGCATTACCTACCCTTTCACTACTTGCAAAGATTTTCCTACGTTTATTTGCAAACAGGGAATACCTCCAAAAAGAACTAATTCCCAAACAGTCAATGTTCGGACAATCAATCAATCAATGAGGAATGAAATAGGTACGACGTGTTAAAGGCTTGCGTTACCTACCCTTCACTATCTGCAAAGGGAGAGAGAATATTCCTATTCTTCCTCGTTTGCAGGCAGAGAAGATCCTTAAGAGAACCAACTTCGAACAATTCAATGCTCGATTCAAACAATCAACAAGGGGTACTGTGAACACAAATGAACGCCGCTTATGTACATACACATTGCTATTTTCAACAGGTTGTTCCTAATGTTTCTATTTTAGCGAGGTCAAAAAGAGATCCCATTAGTGGCCTACTGATTTTGCTCGATTCCTTTTGTTTTTTTACACGATTTTTCGCTATCTGCAAAGACTAAACAGAGTATTGCGACTCTGTGCTTGTTTGTAAATAGAGAATGAACCAAAGAGAACAATCAATCAAATGGAGAGAGAAGCAGGCACGACGGATTACAACGGGGGCAAAGGCCTGCGTTAACTACCCTTCACTATCTGCAAAGAGAGAGTACTCCTAATAGAAATGAGGGGTGGGGGGCAGCATTCAAAGCAGATCAGTGTGCATAAACACGAAAATGTTTTTACTTACCACGTACTTGACATTCGACAGCTTATGATATTTGCTATTAAAAAACCATTGAAATTCACTGAGAAACCATAGGTTATAGACCATATATAGTTAGGAATTAGCATTTACAAAACCTTGAAAATTCACTGAAAAAACCATAGGTTATAGACCATATATAGTTAGGAATTAGCATTTACAAAACCTTGAAAATTCACTGAAAAAACCATAGGTTAGAGACCATATATAGTTAGCTGGACATTTTATTGACATAAAACCAATGAAATTCCATATATAGTTAGTTGCACTAACTATATATCGCGCACCCGCAATCCACTGCTGATGATGTCACATATTACATCATTCATGACATGGTCAGTGACATCACTGATGACATCTCAAATGACATCACTGATGACATCTCATTTGACATCAATGACCACATCACTGATGATATCATTCATGTGACAATACAATGCATCTCCTCACATTTTAATATAACCTCTGTTTCACCCAGTGTTAAATACAGAGTATAATTTTTGAAACCATTGACACACCAATACTAGTTACTACGTACGCACTCACTGATTGCTACGTCTACACACACCTTCACTCATTCACCCATACAATCATTCATACATACAATCACTCATCTTTACAACACTATCATATGCACTCATACACCTATACAGACACTCACAGTCTGCCACTCATCCATGGAGTTACTCACACACCTAGTCAGTCCTGTAAAGAATCAATGACACTTCCATTTTCTTGTCTATACAGTTAAACATAGAGCACCTTACATTTTCAAACATATACTAACACATACTTACCTTCTTATACAATCATTGATACAAGTACACATTGATCTGCACAGAGTCACACACCTCCCAGCTAGCCACACACACACTCAGTCTCCCATACAAATACTTGGGCAATCAATCAATAACCCATATAGTTACTCATATAGCTACTGATCAACACATGCAGCAGTTTACAGAACAACAGACATAATGATGCACAAATTAAGACAGTTTAGTCACTAACCCATGCACTCAGTGAGACACATTTAATCACTCACTCATACAGTCAGTCATGCACCTACTAAATCCTTCGTCCAGACACTTACACATCCACTCATTCTTCAATATGTAAGACATATTTAAACTTTACAGAAACAAAAAATCACTGGATGTTGTTATCAGTGATGTCATCAGTGATGTCACTGATCATGTCATGAATGATGTAATATGTGACATCATCAGCAGTGGATTGCGGGTGCGCGATATATAGTTAGTGCAACTAACTATATACGGAAATTCATTGGTTTTATGTCAATAAAATGTCCAGCTAACTATATATGGTCTCTAACCTATGTTTTTTTCAGTGAATATATATATATATATATATATAGCTAGTCGGTCAGGGGAATGTGGGTGAGGCATCAGGAAGGTCCAACCTCCTATCAACAATGTCTTGTGCATAGTTATGTATGTGCAGAATCCCTACAACAGTAGTAGTATGTACTAGTATCCTATAAAAAAAATAGTTAACTATCTGGTTGGGCATTTTGTTGGAGGGAATTTTTTAAAACCCTCAAGATTAAGACTAGAAGAGGACAGCCCAAAGGACTGGACTCAGTGGCTAGAGCGATTGGTGAATCTGAGTTTGATTTAAAACCTTTAAAATAAAGAGTGGCCGCCTGGGCAAGCTTAGCTACAGACAGACTAATAGTAGTAGTAGTAGTCATAGCAGAGGCAGTTAGATGCAGGGATAACAAGAATTTAGAAACTGATTGTCTAGATTGAACATTGAAGAAGATTTTGTAAAAAAGTTAAATTAGGAAATCAACATTTCAGAAAAAATAAGGTGCTGGTGCAGTAAAAGTAGGGAAGTATAATTATCAATATTAACAACAGGAGGACTTACTGGGGCCAGCAGCAGAGCTCTCGATAGAAGAGCTTTCCTGGCCCTGGGAGGCATCTTCCACAGCTCCCGCCGACTCGACCCCGTCTTCCTGCCCCTGGTTATTGATCATGAAAGATGTAAGAAAGAAAGAGACAAACATGGATGATTGGTGTGAAACAAATAAAAAAAAAATTTAAACGCTTGAAAAAACATTTATGGAAACAACAATTGCAATAAAAATTACCTATCTATATCTGGTCGACTAGTATTGCGGGATTCGCGGTCCTTCTTGTTATTATTTAATATATTTATGAACACTAAGCCTAAGTACCACCTGACCTAGCCAACCTATTCCAGATGGGCCAATTGTTCACTAAGTCTGCAAAAATGCAATGGCGGACACATGCGTACATTTTTACATACACCAAATTGTAGATTTGCTTGGTTCTTGCTTTGTTCTGCTAGTGATAATAAGCCTATATTACCACTCAATAAACAAACTACAAAAGGTTCTACTAAGGACTGGGGTAAGCAGCAATCAGCAGCAATTGACATGACAGAGGATGCGTCATGCAGAGCACTAAAAACTTACCTACTAATAAGAAGTAACTAGACTAAACCTATCAATCCACCACTATCTCTTCTTAGTGGCACAAGGACAAAGCAAGGACTAGAGTCTCTCTAGCATTACCTAACTTAAGTTCTCTAAAGTAAACTCATAATAATGCCAATTGAGCGCAAAGTTGCAAACAAGTAAGAGTAGTAGCACCGAGCACCTTTGTCATTACAGTCACAGAAGATTTTTAAACGTAATTTACCTGCAATGTAAGCAGCAGCATTCTTACTGTTTGGGGAAAAAGATGTATTTGCAATATATAACACAGAACAGGAGAACACAAAGTAGTAATATTAAATAGATACTCACCGAGCCCCGGGACCTCCACTCCTAGCAGGTCCAGCAGGTCCTGCTCCCGGTCCAGGATATTGGACGACCTGTGCATCAGCTGGTTATTGGTGCGCCGGACTCCAGAGTAGCAAAACACTGCCTGGCGCACCTTTCCCCACCACTTCCGATGCTCCCAGAGCCCGTACCCGGACCCAGGCCTGCTGCCAGGGTTAAGGGGAGGTGGCGCTGGTTGAAAAAAACAAGTGCGGCCACCTCCGCCTCACCAAATAAGGCCCGTGCATGCACCCCATTTGGGCGCCGCCTTCCGCGGGGAAGGCGGTCACTGCTGTGGCTGCTAGCAGCCCTGCCCTTGCCCTTGGCTTTGCCCTCTCCCTTGGCCAGGGCTCCGGGACTTTTGGGGGGGGGGGGGAAAAAGATAAGGGAGGAATTGGAAAAGTAGGTAAAAGAAAAAGCAACTTATAGCAAAAGAGTAAAAAAGTAGTAGAAAAAGTAACAAAAAGTAGAAAAAACCTCAAAATATAGAATCAGGAAAATAGAGAGATAGATAATGAATTTAACATTTTTTTAAAAAAGTTTACTGAAACAAAGGATTGCAAAGATAGAGGGAGGATAGAAAATCAGGCTCAGAACCATGGAATAGATTGAAAAACAAGATGGCTGCGCCCGGTGCAAAATTACCCCCGAACACGCAAAAAGCGTCGCAAACACATAGTACGCATTCCCAAACAGGAAATACTCATCGCGAATGGGTGGGAGCATGCAATACGTGACCCAGAACAGGAAATAGGCATCGTGAACAGGTGGAAGAAGTGAAAAACAAGATGGCCGCGCCCATTAGTGATCGCATGGGCAAATTGGCAATATATTCCAACGCAATCACACAAAAACACACTGTGAACAGGTGGGCCAAGCAATTCCATGCTTGCGGAGATTTTATGCGGTTTTGCGGAGACATGCGTAGCACGACTATGCAAATTTATCCCACTCCTAGTGTATAGGGGCTACTTAAGAGGATGGCACAATTAGTGCTTCAAGCCCACTAATCGCATTTAACTAACAGGCCCTGGGCACATGTTGTGGTACTCAACTAGGGACATACAAGAAAATTAAATATGCCAATTGGGTATAAGCTGATTCTACTGTGTTTTAAAGAGAGAGCTTGAGCAACTTCAGCACTGGTTAGCAGTGGTAAACTGCGCAGAGTCCGAAAGGCCAACAAAAAATAAGGCAAAATGTTTGCTGATGACCATGCAAAAAGGACCAGGTCCAACACATGGGTTTCCTCTGCATCCACTCATGTATTTTTTTGGGATATATATCTACAAAAACTTGTAGACATGGATTTACGCCAAAATCCTGTGCCTACCAGGGGCTGACATAAGAGAGAGAGAAATAGCTATAACTCTTCATGTTTTTTCAAGGGTCCTGCATTCTTCAGAACACATAGATAAAGGAACTTGCCTTTCAGCATAGTTTTTGTGCAGGAAGGGAACCTTTCCTCCCTGCTCTGTCCTGTCACACGATGCAGTACAGTAACTTCACTTTCTGCACTGAATATGTTATTTATTTGTAAATCTGGGCCAAAGTGTTTTTGAAATCTTGAGCAGGATCACATTAAGTTTACACTGGGACCCCTAATTTAAAACAGTCTCAGAAACAGTTTGGGGCAGATTGGTGTCTTAAACAATTGAAAACTGGGAGCAGTGCTATTTTACCACGTGAGACTGCTGTGAATTGTGTTTGTCACTGGGATGTTATAGCAAAGGCTGCATTTGGCTTGTTGAAAACTGCAAAGTAATTAAATAGCACAAGTGCACACAACATAATAGTGTTAAAGAAAGTGTTAGAAATGGGATTTCAGGTTGGCTAAGGCTTACGCCAAAGCCAGACAGAAACCACCACTCTACTCAGGGCAAGGTAGTTACATGCTGAATATAACCCCTGCTCACCCCCTTGGTAGCTTGGCACGAGCAGTCAGGATTATCCCAGAGGCAATGTGTAAAGCATTTGCACAACACACACCCAGCAACAACATACTAGGCACACCACAAAAGGAACTCCTAACAAGGTTATAAATAAAAATAGCCTTTGTATTATCATAAACACATTAGAATAGTAATCACACAATATACACAGTGGCAACTGCCACTAGGCAATATTTACTGGGGATTATATACACATGACAGGGCCAATTGGACCACTGTCATAACCATCACAAAGTAACGATAGTAAATGTAGAACCAAATAATTAACGTAGAAAACAACTAGTAATTACTTGCAAACACTGTACTCAGCATTTTCCTGCAACATAAATCATATTATGCACAGTATCACATCAGCGCAAACTACATTATGCGCCAACATCAGAAGCCTAAACATATTAGACCATAACCTCCTAATCCTAAATCTCATTAGGCATAAATCACAGTGGAGAATAACCTCACAAGCATAAATCACGGTATGCAAATCACCTCATAAAAATAAACCACATTAGAGGCATAAATCACTGTGCATAACTCACAGTACATGATTCACATTTCCTGCGCACCACATAAATCACAGTAGGGCCTGGTGCCCTATTAACCTCACATTCCCCCTGGCGAACTGGCCATCTCAGAGGGTTCAAATGCCCTATGTCCATAATGGCAGGGCATCTGCAATGCAGCAGAATTCCCAAGTGCGCAATTGAGCTGTGGCAGAAGAGTTCATCTCACTCCTGTCTCACTGTAAATGCCCCCAAAGAAATATCAGCCTAAACATTGCAGCTGCTGCTAATTGCCATGCAGCTGTGGAACAGAACATGGGCCTCGGCAATCACTGTACCCTTGGACAAATTTGCAAAAAGTGTTGCAGCTGCCCGTGCTGGTGCGGTGCAGCTGTGTATAACATAAAGGGCCCTGGCACGACTGTGCCCTAGAAGCCTCCACTGGGGCTTTCTGAATAACACTGCCCCCATCATTGCAGCTGCCCTCTACCAGGCGGGGCAGCTGTAAAAGGATCGAAAAGGGGGAAGGCACGGACACCACTGTGCCCTCAGGACCCCCACGGGGGCCCTAACAATAAAATATGCCCCAGCGTTGGTGCGGGCCGCTTTCTGGCGGGACTGTTCATGAACTGTGCCTTGATCCGCACACACAATGAAGAAGCCCCTACTCACGAGGCTTTCCTTGGACCTGGACTCCTCTGATCTCCTCTCTGCACTCCGGACCGGCGCCAGGGAGCCTCCTCACTTTGCTGGTGCTCTGGTTGTGTGCGGGGCTTTCCTTAACTACCTGGGAGCACGCTTCCTTCCGTTCGCATGTGACGGCCCCACCCATCACCAGGCAGCTTGCCTGGCTTCCGGGTTGCACAGCCCGAGGAAGATTTCTTCGGCGGTTCGGGCCGCAGCAGTGATTTTCAATAGTAGAACGCGGGTTAGGCTCCTGCTAAGTCCACCAAAATTCAAATGAGGGGTGGGGACCCACGAGAATAAAGAAAAACGCGGGTGGGCTCCCTCTCGGTATGGCATCACTTGGGAATCCGTGCGATGGGGATTCCCTCTCAAAGAGCTGCAGCGCTGCACAGCCCACACTCCTTTTCTTGGGGAAAATCACAAATAAAGCACTCACAGGGCCTAAGATGCAGCACAAAGTCCTGGAGGTCCTGGACTACCAAAAGAAAAACAAATGGGTCCAAGCAACAAGTTCTTCCAGGTCTATGGGACATAGCTGGGCCCAGAGAGGCAAGCACACAGGGCCCTCCAGCAGGGAGGCAAGCCCCCATGGCGGTTCCTCCTGGGCCCCAGCAGCAGCACGGCCCCCCAAGTCAGGAACAGCACAAAAACACAGAACATTTTAATGAGGTCACAGCCCCAGTATTTATACACCTTTTCCTTTTGTCTGCGCAAGCACAGGGCTTGGGAAACCAGCAGAAACTGGTTCCGGGGGGTATTTGGAGCACTTTGTTTTCCAAGCTCCTCTTTCCCTTTGTCGGGTGGGGGCTAGGTGGTCAGACAAACCACAGGATACAGTAAGATACTGCAGCATCAGTTGAACTGATTCTAGGGCCCTGAGGAGAATCCCAAGAACAAAGGGATTCAAAACGCGTAGACCATCGGTTCTGCCCAACAGTTGTTTTGCCAATTAATTGTGGAGTAATTACACCTAATTATTGTGACTATTATTGATTAGTTGTATAGTTGAATGAAAAAACTGTGAAGGGTGTATATAAGAGAAATTAATGGTGTAAATAGTTGGGGTTGGCAGTCCAGGTGCTCCTCAAGTGGTTTATTGAATCTCCATTGTTGTGGGTGCACCCAGTAAGTTGAATGTGTTTGGTGTGAGTTGGATAGAGTGAGTTTGTGAGAGTGAATGAATGCTTGTGAACTCTGCATGAGTTTTTCTGTCTTAGCGCGGGGACACGCCATCTGAGCGTAACCAGGCGCTTTATAAAACTCCCTTATTATTATTATTGTTGATTTTTCACTATTCCCCGTGTCCATAATCAATCCCATTTTTTGTTTTTTGGTTTTAAATGTATTTGAATTGTTTTAGATTGAAAAAATAGTATATTTGAATAAAAAGCTACTAATGAGCTTTCAGATGCATTGTTTTGTGGTCTATGCATTTGTGGTAAATCAGATTTTGAATAATGAATCAGTATTGGCACTTCTTCTTGTTGTTTAGTATATAGGGCTCAGCCATACTGATTAGAGCCAAACCCGTCTTTGGTATTAACTTCTGAAAGTGGCATTTCTCAAATAGTCAAAATAAATTTAAACCCACCATTGTGCAAGCATTTATTATCACAATGCCATACTTACTAAACTCGACCACTCTGCTCCTCCCATATCAGGAATTACCACTGACAAACTCATCAGGGAATCCCCAATGCATTCCTATGGGAGGGCAGGCCAATCTCACCAATGTAACACAGAGAGAGCACGCACTTTACACTGGACAGCAGTGCTAAAGTGCCCAGAGGACTAAATCTACCAACACCAGGTCACCAAAAAGGCTAGGAGAAGGCAAAAGGTTTTGAGGTGAACCTTCAAAAGGGCCAAGTCTAACAGAAAGCAAAGTAACAACACAACAAAAACATAAGGCACAACACAACAGTGAAAACAGGGTGCAATATAACAATCACAATACAATCTACGAATTACACTATACATTAGTGCAATAGACTAGCACAACACTGCAAAAATCAAGATCAGAAACACTTCCAGAATATGCACTTCAAGAAATATTTACAAACATTCTTGCCACTATTACCACTTCCACATTTCTACTTTCATAATACACTGGTAAAAAGTGTTTCTACCAAATACTACCTCGCTTACCTTGGTCAGCACACAGCAGAACAGCTTTTGATATGTGCTTCCAGGGCCTCATTTACAAGAAACTGACGCATCTGCATAGATGCATCAGTTTCCGTGCTCCAGTGCCAAATATTCCTGCACCACCATGGATGCACTGTATTTACAATACAGTGCTCCATGGCGCAAGGATTATCAGATGCATCAGAAATTCTGACGCATCTGCTGCCAAAAAAGTGACGCATTGCTGGTGTTGCTCATGAAAGCGACGCAACTCCAGCACTACGCCACAACAGATAGGTGAGTCCCTTTCAAAAAGGTCTGTGTCATTCCTTACGCGTGGTCTTAGCAGGAGTAGGGATTTTGACACAGTGAAGGCGCAGAGTGATGCAGTGAAATGTTGTAAATTTCACAGCGTCAATTCTATATGGCTTTTTGTTTGAGAACGCCAATGTGCATACATTATACCTGATTCAGGTTCAAATGGCGCATGGCTTTACAACGTGACACATCTCATCACATTGTAAATGGGCTGCATGTGGCGCATTGTTTACGCCGCAGCTGCGTCACAAAATATCGACGCAACAGCGGCGCAAAAGTGTTGCAAGGGCTTGTAAATCTGCCCCTCAGTGTTTACATTGAATTCATTTACTTGTTATTTATTTAAGCAACAGTTGCCATTTTTTTTAAATGTGCCCTCCGACAATAAAGCAGTAACTGAGAGAAATGTAGTATTAAATGAATTCACTGTACACACTACAGGCACATATGACAGTTGCTTGGCTTCACGTTGCACCAGGAAAACCCATCATGATACAGCCCGGGGGCAAAAAAGAGCGCCAGTGATAAATGTTTTGTGATACAGCCCCTAAGATAAAGCCTCATATCCTGGCAATTCATACTCTCGCGTTTTTCTCTTTTTCAAATTTTATCTAAGTAATTGCTTTCTAATTGCTGTCTAGAGCGACTTTCAGTGGATGATATTTAGTAGTTCAAAGAAGGGACAATTAGAAAATGGAGAAAATGTACGTGCGGCAAATGTTTCCTCACAGATGACAGAATGGAACCTATAATACGGTAGAGATAACTAATATGCACTGTACCTGTGAGTCATTTCGGTTTGGGAGACAGCATTTAATTACTGTACATGGCCAAGCTTTCCAGTGATGAATGTGTCTGACTTTTACATAACAGCAGAGGTATTTTGGTTTTGTTAAATCATTAACTGAACAACAAGAAGACTCAGCTAAAGAAGAGTAGGATTTTTTCTGCACATATGGCGGATAATATTGAAAAGATTTGCTTTTAAAGTATTGTGAATCCACACTGCATAAAACGAATTTATTACCTATATGTTAACTGAACTGCGATGCAAAAATTTTGAAAAACTGTTTAAAAAAGCACTGGTAAAGCCAGTAGGCTAAAGTGTTTCTTCTTAAGTTGCCTGGTTGGTGTGTGTGTGGCAAATAACACTGGGCGGAGCAGGCATAATGCCTCTATGCGAAGTTCCACGAAATTGGAAAACAACTCCGTGGAACTTTGCTCCACTCCCTCCCCACTCCCAAAGAAATGATGAAGTAATTAAAAAGGCATTTACCTGCCATGGCTGCCTCCTCCTCACCATGGCCACTCTCCTTCCTCATCCTCACCGTCCTTCTTCTTAAGATAACCCCTACGTTGTACGTCTTACACATGCGCATACGTACCCACAGGATGTTCAACATAGGGGTTATCAGTAGAGAAGGACATCGAGGAGGAGAAAAGAGAGCGGCCATGGCAAGGAGGAGGCAGCAATGGCAGGTAAGTGCCTTTTTTATTACTTTATAATTACATTGGGAGGGTGGAGGGGCCGGCTAACTACGATCTGCCATGGAGTTGTAGATTTGCCTAAACTCCACGGGCCTCATTTATGAGAAATGACGCATCGCTGCGTCACTTCTCAGTGCGCACTCCTTGCGACATACCTGATGCATCATATTTAATGTATGACGCATCATGTCGCAAGGAGTTACAGATACGTCAGTATTTCTGACGTATCTGTAAGCGCAAAAGTGATGCATTGCTGGAGTGTGTCACAAAAGTGACGCAACTCCAGCAATGCTTCCTTTCACATGGGGCAAGCCCCATGGGAAAGGGCTTGCGTCAGTCTTACGCCTGCTGTGAGCCAGGCGCAAGATTTTGACGCAACGGTGTCCTAGAAGTGACGCAGTGAAATCTCATAGATTTCACTGCGTCACTTCTACGACCCTTTCTTGCGTCAATACGCCCCCTTTGCATACATTATACCTGGCGCAGGTATAATGTGGCGCAGGGGTTTACAAAGTGACGCATCTACCTAGATGCGTCACTTTGTAAATATGGCGCAACAAGGCGCATTGTTTACGCCACTGGTGCGTCACAAAAAGTGACGCACCGGCGGCGTAAAAGTGACGCAAGGGCTCATAAATGGGCCCCCACGTTCGCAACGGAATTCGGAGTAGGCAAAACTACGTAAACTACGCTGGCGGCAAGGTGTGTAGATAAGTTTGAGAATTAATGAATTGTTTGAAATCAGAAGGGTACTGGCGCATAGCTGAGTAACTGAAGATTAATGGCGGAGGGCTGCATTCTTTTAAGGCAGAAATGATGCATGACTGCAAAACGATTTTGCAGGATCCGTGAGTAAATAAAAGAAACACTAAAGATAGACAAGCAATGAGCAAATACACAGTAAAAGACTTGGAAAAGTAATTAAGACAGATCCATAAGAAATACAATATTTCTTTTATAAAATAAGCAACTTTCTTTGAAACAATAAACAAGGAGTTTCCATGAAAATAACATGCTTAAAAAACTATGGAGTAGGTTTAGAGTCTAGCGAATAGGGTACTCCGTCACCAGAGTATTCTGAACACCAAACCGAAGGTTCACCCACCCTATTTAGAGTTGGGAGTACTGCCAGCTTTTATTCAATTGGGCCACAGTTGGCTCCATCAATGTAATATTTCCTCTGATGTCCTGATGGAGTGGGAGCTATCAGAGGAAGGGCATTACAACACTTACCTTATTTAGGGAGGACACAGTGGAGTTCTTTTTTCCTGTTCTTTGTTTTCTGAGGGACAGAATAATACAAACCATGACCCCCTACGTCCATGGGGAAAAAACTGCCTATGTGTCGGGGGAGGGCCATACATGTTTTGCTTTTCAATAACAAACTCCCACATTAATTTTTTTTGGGCGTGTGCCGGTCCCACCCAGGACTCCCACACTTTATGTATAGTTGGGGACCATGGGTGAACCCCAAAGCCTAGGCTGGCCCTGCTGGCTCCCCAGCCAGCACCCATCTTGGGTGCATGCGAGAGCTGGTCATTTTTCTTTTTCCCTTTGGTGCCCAGTCCTGTCATATCAAATTATACAAAAAGTGATGGATGAAATGCTTGAAATAATCAAAGCCACTGGTTATTGCTCAGGGTCGCATCCTAATGCACAGATCAGACGTGGGTCTCCTGCACACTGTGTGACTGAAAGCATGCTATACCTGGCTGATGAGCCCTAACTATGGCAAAACCGACCCTAATTGCTTGTGTTCCTGTGCAGGGAGGACCTAACCTGGTAGTTAAGACTGGACTGTTCTCATTGCAGCACGGTCAAGACTAATTTGCAATTTTGCATATGGCTGGGTCCACACTGCGGTGACATGGTGTGAAAAATAACCATGGACTGGGATAGCTGCAGGGGACCCCTGTTGCCACTTTAATTAAAAAAAATACTCGAAAAATGTAAAAGATATGTATATATTGTAACATTATTTCCTACGGGGTTCAGTATTAAGTCCATAACTCCATTATGTTATATGTGAGGGCATTGCAGTACCAGTGTTTGGTAATGTGTGGAGATAGACTTACTCCCAGCCGCGGCCCGTGGAGGGTGTTTTGGTGGGGCAGAGAGGCTGGGTGGGGGGTGCTAAAAACCGGAGTATGGATAATTGAAGGTAAGTAAACAATTTAATTAATAAAACGAATTTCGTAGCGCGCCCTGCATCGCAAAATGTGATGCAGGGCGCGCTACGAAATTCGTTTTATTTATTAAATTGTTTACTTACCTTCAATTATCCATACTCCGGTTTTTAGCATCATCCACCCTGCCCCTCCCCCACCCCGCCTCTCCGCCTCACCGAAACTCCCTCCACGGGCCGTGCCTGCTTACTCCAATTCTTAGTTGAAGTACATTTACAACTGTTTTGGGACTTTTTGGCTGTAGAATTTTGTGAATAGGATTGGGCTTACTCTTTTGTGGGTTGCTACATGTTCCAAATGACACCCCTCCTTAGTCTTCCCCAAACCACCTAAATTACTTCCACATTTACTACTAAATAGTAGAGTAGACTTAAGTGTGTGGAAATATCCACACCGAAAAGATAGGAGAGGCAGAGCTCTCCTCATGTAGGTTTGTGAGTAGCATTTGGTAGTATGTGAGAAGTACTACTGAACATTCGATAAAATGCATTTTAAGAATAGGACCTATAGAGTTTCTGTCAATTGCATGGGGTGGAAACACTTCTTTAGACTAGTACCAGCACTATTTGTATTAGAGAAGGCGCCACACAATAATCTACGAGACATTCTGTAAAACCAAAGTGCCCGGGGGTGTAGAAATAAGGTTCACACACTTTTTGCTCCTCAGAGCCACTTTATGTAATATGGGCCTTAGTAGTTATAAGCCTGTGGCATACCTCTTTCTTTAATTGTTCATTGATTCCAAGATATAAAACATTAGCTAGCATCGGCATGTGTTACCACACACTTGGAATTCAGTGATGCTGCTAGACATAGCTGCATTTAATAAGGGTGTCTGCTACTGAATCTATGTAATTTTCCAGAAAGCCAAGTAGTGGCTTCAGAGCTGGCTTTAGCGCTGCTGGCGCCCGGTGTGAGAATAATTTTTGGCGCCACCCTACCCCATGTCCGCCTCCTCGATGTTCTCACTACCACCAGGCTTAAGGGCCCCTTATCTCTCTAATCATAAGTTATTGCTAAACAAGCGTCCCCCTATCATGAGGTCAGCGCCCCCTCCACATGTCAGTGGCCAGTGCAGCCGCACCAGTCGCACTGTTTTAAAGCCGGCCCTTGAGTGGCTTGATGTAATGCACCTCGGTTACGCGACAGTGGTCGCTGGTTCTTAACGCCACCTGTAACAGCACATACAAGAATGATGAGAGAAAGAATAAATGCAAAGCCTTTTCAGTGGAGATAGGCACACAGTTTATTTGGCCATTGAGTCCCCATTGATATGGTAAAATGTAACTGCTAATTTTTGGGGCCATTAGTTACTAATGTATTTAGAGCAGTTGTGAAGGGGGCTCCAATTAACACCTTGAGGGAATCCATTTTAGAGCCAATATTTAAGACGGCTAACAGAAATTCCCCTACAAGTTTCCACCCGATTTCTCTGTTAACTGCGGCAGTACAAACATTAGGACATATCATCTTGGACAAGTTGGAAGCATGGGAAGAAACTAATTCCTTCTTCTCAAACGCTCAAAACAGTCTTTGCCCAGGGCTTGGGGACAACCAAGCAGGCACGCAACTTATCCCTTATTATGGGAAAATGTGTCAGGGTCAGGAGAGGTTTGTTACACATGGCGTTTATGGACCTCTCCTGCACTTTTGGTTTGGTTGACATGGGAAAGTTGTGGACTTTGAGGAAGTCGGCTGGGGCGACCCACCATTGTTGAACTATATTAGGCATTTACACTGGGACACTACTACTAAGATCCACTAGGCACAACAAGGTGACTGCACACAACCTATAAGGGTACTCAGAGGGGCTAGGCAGTGCTGCATAATGGCATTGCTTTTGTTTTTTTATTTTATTTTAATTCCCTTGATGCATCCCTGGGCTTATGTAGTAACGACATCACCGAATTGCCTCTTGTCCAGTCCCAGTTCTTTTATATGTAGACAACACTTAATTTCACAAACAGCAATTGGCCTCCAGAAAGTTTTAAACGGTTTTAATAGTTTTATGGCAAGCCTAAGCCTAAAAGTGAACCATCAAAAATCGTTGATCTTAGCCTGTGGTCCAAAAACACAAATTCAAAATCCGTTTTTATTGGAGAGACCCAAATCACTAACTTTTCTCAATTTAGCTTTCTAGGTATCCTGTTTCAAGCTAATTTGTTATTGGGCAGCATAACCAACAGAAAATGTGAGTAATCTGTTGTTCAAGTTTTAGATTTTCAAAACATTAGGGGCACTTAAAGAGATGGTCTAGCTATATAAACCTAAACGTCTGGGTGTAGGAACATACTGAGCAGGTGTGTGGAGCCATGAAGTTCCAGCTAGAATGCAGGCCTTTGAAAACAAGTTCCTCTGCAGAATTTTGGCTGTCTCTTAATCAACCCCAAGTTTTGTTTCCTATCATGAATTGGGCATGGGCTTCTTGGAAGACCAAGAGAAAATAGCTGCCGTTTTGCTCTGGGTTAAAATCTGGACTTCCCCAGAAGCAGGATTTTAAAGGAAAATTTTGAGTGATTGTTTAAATTTAGACAATAGAGACTCCATCCCTTGACTGGCTTATGTCAGGAAAACTTTTAATGATATGCGCCTGAACAAGCTTTTGAGTCTCCAGATAGTATTGGGCCCCAAACTAAGGCTATAGTTAAGGAAGAGTTCCTTATGCTGAATGAGGAGACTACAATTGCGAGATCAATTCATATGACCTTTGTTCTTAACTATTTGCCAATTTCTACAACTCCTGGGATGGAGCAGTATTTAACGTGGGTTGAAAAAACACAACATTGGTTTTACCTCAAAAGTCTTAGACTACACTCAATTCACTATTTAGTTGCTTTTCCCATCCCCTGCTCTTGGTTTGAATCTCTTCCAGGATGCCCATGTAATAACATCCTGTCTCAAACAACAGCGCAGTTTATGCTTTTATGTAGTATAAATAGCAGCTTGAGAGCACACTTCTTACAATCAATTTTAAACCACAAGCCCTTTATATCTCACCAAGGGGGGGCTGATCTTTTTAAAATGTTTAAACACACTTACAATTTGTTTTCTGTACTTAGTTACATCTTGTCTGCAATAATACTGAGGAAGAGGTACGCTTTATAATAATAGATATTTTAGCATTTAATGAGATAGTTAATTATATTTAAAAGAATTTTAGCTTTTATTGGTGCCATTAAGTAATTTTTTAAATAGCATCAATGTGTTTTTTAAATTTGAACATTGTTCTTATCTTGGTTATTACATTTTAATTTTCAAAATTGAAATTTAGTTATAATGTCTGCTATTTGTAATTGAACATCTCTAATGCTATTTCACAACCCCTTGCTGTTATACACCATATATTTTGTGTTTATTTAAGCTATTTGTTCATTGTTGTTTGATGCCTTTTTATGTTTACTTTTATGAATCTGACCTTAAAATATATATATGTGATGTAAAATGTATTTTTTTAATTTGTGTTTTTATGGTCACTAATATGACTGAATAAAGACTATTGAACGTATAAACAATTCAACTTTTGCTAGGCTGAAGGATTGTTGCAGGAGCGTATCTTTTGTAATTACTATAGTGGAGAGTGATCCTACACCTCAGAAATGAAAACAAACTGATATGGCTATTCAACATTTTTTATTTCGCGTGGATAATGTCTTCCATGCTATATTCAGTGGTTAAAGTGTAAAGTAATTACTAGAGATTTTATTAAAGGCATCATTCATGGGACAAATAATTTAGACTCTGCACAAAACAGAAGCATTGTTCTTACGTCAAGTCAAAGCATTGTTCTTAAGGCATGATGTTGGAAAATGGCTCTCTCTGAAGGATCACTCTAAAATTTTTGCCTTCCTCCTCTTCTTTTTTAAACACATTTTAGTTGTCTTTAGGATTCTGAGCACTTTGCCACTGTTAACAGGTGCGAATGTGCATGTGGTTCTCCCCTAAACATGGTTTAATTGCCTTATCCACAATTATATATATTATTATATATAGATATATTATGGATATATTTAATGTATTGTGTCCCTAATAAATTACACTGAGTCCCTAGTAGAGTACAGTACTGCAGCACTCACTGATTGTGCCACCCACACAAGTAGCCCTTTAAACATGTCTCAGACCTGCTACTTCAGAGCCTTGTGTGCAGTTTACTCTGCCATGTTGACTTGGCAATTAAAACACCTTGCCAAGCCTTACACTTCTATTTTATTACATATAAGCCACCCCTAAGGCAGGTCCTAGGTAGCCCATTGGGAAGGGTGTTGTGTAAGTAAAAGGTAGGACACGTACTTTTAAGGTTTGCATGTACTGGAAGTGAAAAACACCTACATCCATTTTCCACACCTGTGAGGCCTACCCCTCTCATGGGTTGACATTGGGAATTTATTATTACACTTCGAGCTGTAATTCCTGATTGAGAAGGAGTAGTGGAATGGTAATGATACATCCTCTTTGCTGGTAAAGATGGATTTAACATTATTGTTTTAGAAATGCCATTTTTAGAAAGATAGCATTTCTCTGCTCTTAAAGCTCTGTGTGCCTGCAGATGTCTTCATTACACATCTGGGGTGGGTGACAGCTGGCCTTTGAGCATTCCCTCTAGACGGCTACACACAAAGCAAGGTGAGGTGTGACTGAGAGGCCAACTGCATCCTGATGGGTCATCCTGGGCATGATGGGAGGGAGGAGCTGACACACCTCAATGAGCAGTATTCTTTCCCCTGTAGTGCATCTGGAGCCATGTCTGTGAAGGTAGGACCCCTGTGCCCTTCAAAGCCCCTCTATGAAGTCACCTACACTTCAAAGGCACAACAGGGTAAAGTACTGGCCCTCTGATCCCATCAAATCTGTACCCCCAAATAGATTCTGCCAAGAAGCAGGGCTGCTATACTACTATAAGGACTGCCATTCTGCTGGACTGCAACTCTGGAAGAACTGATTTTGTGGTGGGCTTCCCTGCTGCCTGCTACTCTCTGTCACTGCTGAGGATGCACTGGACTCTTGCCCAGAGTGATCTCTAAGGGCATGCTGGCTTTACTCCTATATGAGGCCCAGAGATAATAAATCTCACATTCTCCTCCTGTGCTTGCTCCTGTCAGGCTGATACATCCTCTGTTATGTGAAGCAGAATTGATCCATCACAGCTCTGTTGAGAACTAAACCGGCACATTGCACTCAGAACCAGCACATCACCTCCAGAACTGACACATCCGAACCATCGCATCGCAGCCGCTGCCGCTGCAGTGAGGGGCATTCAGTACATCCCCTTGACTGCATTGAAAAAATCAGTGCATCAGCTTTGTAATCAATGCCTCACTGTTCCAGCCCCTCATCTACAGAACCAGCTCATCGGCATCATTGTGTGGGGAAAATTGATGCATCATCTTGACTGCGGGATCGACCCCGGCGCATCGCTTGTCTGCACCGCATCTCGCTGTTGCAACCAGCATCAAGGTACTTTGTTCTGCGGGCATTGCAAGGCTCCTGAATTTGGCCTGCACTCCTTCACTGTCCGCCTGAACTCTTGTCTCTGCCCTGGTCCAGCATAACCAGATACGCCATAGGCGCTTATCGCTTTTGAGTGTTATTGACACTTTTCTTCTTTAACAACTCATATATTGGCTAGTACTTATTGGATTTTTCTCATTTTGGTCTTTCTCTTATGTACAAAATCATATTTTTTTTTTCTAACTGGTGTGAAGTCTTTTTGTGGTGCTTGCACTGTGTTACTGTTTGAACTGTTGCGCACATACTTTACACATTACCTCTTAAGTTAAGCCTGGCTGCTTTGTGCAAAGCTACCAGAGGGTGAGCACAGGTTAATATAAAGTGTGTTTCTCACTTACCCTGAAGGGACTGTGGTTCCAGCTTGGACAGGGTGCATACCTTTGCCAACCAGAAACACAAAATCAAACACACGCTATCTAAGCTCAGGAAAAACCACTAGCTATTCCTGGGAAGTGGTGATTAGCTGTCTGCAGAAAAGTGAAGATCTTTGCTTGTTGACACATGAACATTTCTTTTAAGCATTTGATTTCTTGCCTGTGCATATTTTTTCTATGCCAAACATCAGTTGATCTAAATGTGAAATTTCAACAAGCTAGCTGGGACTAACTAGTCTAAAAGTTAAAATGCATCCCACCTTAAGAGGACATACTTCCTTTTTATTAACCATTCTTCCTTATTTTCAATAAATATTTTGTTGAAGATAAACTAGTAAGAAGCCGGTTGTACTAACAACCACTGTAATGTAGAAATTAATCCCAGATGCAAAAGATCACCTAATAACAGCATAGGGTGTGGCACACCTGAAACTGAACCAGCCAGAACTTCACCTTTTAGAAACCTGTGGTATTGCAACTTTGTAATCCAATTATATTGCAGAATTCCACAAAAAAGCAACCTGTTGTAATGTACCCATGTAACACAGCATGATGACAGTTGCAAACTGCCATCTAATTATACCTTTTGTTAATGCATCACTGTCCATCCATAAATATTTATATAATTGATTTTGCAATTATACAATTGATATGCCGCTCGCAGCCTCTGTTCTGGGAATCTCTTGCTGGACTTTGGTTTTTAAAATCATTTTAAGGATTGCTCTGTGTTTGTATCCTGATCTACAAGGACCTCTTCACTCGGGGCTTTTACCGCCGACGGTGCCGGGGCTGGGACTGCGAGACCCAGGGTGCCTAGCGCTTTAACATCACAGCGCACCTGGTGTCTCTTCCTGCCCCCAGCTCCCTCGCGGCTACAAACGGCTCGCGGCCCCTGCTTCGCGGGAGCCGCTCGCAGCCTCTATTCTGGGAATCCCTTGCTGGACTTTGGTTTTTAAAATCATTTTAAGGATTGCTCTGTGTTTGTATCCTGATCTACAAGGACCTCTTCACTCGGGGCTTTTACCGCCGACGGTGCCGGGGCTGGGACTGCGAGACCCAGGGTGCCTAGCGCTTTAACATCACAGTGCACCTGGTGTCTCTTCCCGCCCCTAACTCCCTTATTTATACCTATTTGTGTCCGCGCACGCGGGACGCGCGCGGGTCTTAGCCCGGGCAAAGGGCGGGCCCTCTGAGGCCCTGCGAGGACCGTATGGACTGGACTGGCTCTTAGCCCCTTGCAGGTTATATTTAATTTAAGTTGGTCCTTGGCAATTAACTTGTTTTATTTTGTAATGGGCTGTTTATGACTCCTTTTAAACCCTTTCAAGTTTAGCTGCCTCCCGTTTTTTTCCTTGAATACTGAGGCTCTTGCTTTTTTTGTGTATTGCATATGTTTGTGTTCCTCGTTGAAGTCGTTATTGTCTTTCCCTTAAAGCTATGTCGACACGTAAAACCCGCAGTCAGGCAGCGGTTGGAGCGAAAAATAAAACCAAAAAACTTACTAGGACCTTAGATAACTTTATTCTATGTACTAATACCTTAATTGATGAGGGTATTGTTCTTATGGAACGGAGGGTTTCACAAGATCTTTTACATGCCAAAAGGTCGTCACTAGGGAGTATAGCCTTGGCATGTACCCCGACCAGAGCCCTGAGTAATTCTGATCCGCGCCTGACGAAAGCTGTCCCTGTGCCCCCTAAACCTAATGAGTCCCATTCTCCCTCCATAGATACAACTTCAGCACCTATATTACCATTACTCCTAATAGCGCCCCCTCTTCCAAACAATCCACTAGTTACATCTGCTATTGTTCACAGAGCGAACTCGCAATCTGAAGGGTGCTCTGTGGAAGGTGCAACCTTCTCCCCCAACCAAACCTCCCCTCAGGTGACCAGCGTAACCTCAATTAACCAGAACATGTCGGGTTGTTTGGGAAATTTGGCTTGTGTTGCTAATAGCATAGAGGAGGGGAGGACTAGTATGGGAGTCTTAGAAGGGAGAGAAAGGGCTCAGCACGAATCCCACCCCCTGCCATTAGGTATTCCAGATGTGACAGTCTCAGATACAAGTTTGGTCAGTATTCTTGATAATAGATGTTGTGGTGAATCCCTAGAAGATATAGAGGACCAGAATGCTCCACTCTTGGATTCTTTAGCGGCCCTTATTAGGTCTTTACTTTTGCCCTTGGAGATTAGACTCCAAGGCATAGAACACCATCTCCAGACCATAAGTAAGGAACTAAACTCTAAGGGGGAAAACATCACACAAGGGTCCTCGAACACTCCAGTTTCAACTGGTAACTTTTTACCTGTGGTTAAGACTCACTCTGTAGGACCTAACCCTACCTCTAAGAAATGCCCCCCCACAACTTCCGTCCATAAGGTTAGCAAAGATGATTCTACTCAGCCAGCTCCCACTGCTGCCACAAAACCCCAGAAAACAGCAGGTTCAACCGTCCCAGCTGTTAATCCCCCAACATCGCAGCCGGAGACATCAAGGGCACGGCGGAATATTAGTTTACCCCCTGACGCCTGCCCGTTTGTGATAGTTCTAACGGGCGTTCCAGAGCTTGCACCAGCTACTTCTGAACCCTTTTGGGCACTTAAAAACAAAGTTTGCTATTGGCTGGATAGAAACTTTCCCCCTCCTCCTAATATCAATAATAAAATGCTTATGGTGGAGAGAGCGCCTTGGGTAGGAGATAAAAAGAAAAATCTTTAGGGTGACTGTATTGTGATTACATTTGAAGACCCACGATTAGTAGAGTATATTTGCTCTGGGTCCCGATGTAATAACGATTCGGCGATCAATGTTAAACCTCTGTCATATTTTTATATGTCCTCGGAAAATTATGATTATAGGTGGAGCTGGTTGAGGGCTCCCATTCATGACAGTGGTAGAATGAGACCCGAACAACATGGAAGGCAACACCCTTATAATTGGGGAGGGGATGAAAGTGGAGGCTGGAATGTAATACGAAGAGGGGCAGGGAGGCCTCTAATACAGAGACTAACCACTCCTGAGGCGAGAAAGCCGGGAGACGAAACTGATTTTAAAGATTACTTTTAAAAATTTTCGTGTTTAGATAAATTGTTGCACTGTTTCTTAAAAATTGCTTTTAACTGAAAATCGCACTTTTAAACTGTTGCACGATACCCCAGAGCACTCCCCCACCTCACCTGTTGAGAACTCCCCGCGCTGCCGATTTCAGGGCTGCGGCGGGTCAGAGTTCTTGGCGCCAAAATCGGAGCGAGCACAAGCCACGCCCACCGACGCATGCCACGCCCCCTCCCACCCTACTAGAAAATGTGCCCTCCACAAACGCGCAGCGGGCGCGACGATTGCGCGCCTAAGGCAAGCCCGTCTGCGCCCGTCCGTGCCAAGACCGGGCCCAGGGCCATATCCCCTGTCCAAAATGACCCCGATAAAAGACTATGGAAATACTCCAGCCAGGAACTTCGAGGGCTGAGACCAAACATCACATGTGCCCAAATAGAGCCACACAAAGAAGGTAAGAAATGTCTGTCATGCCCTCTTACATTCGACTTTCTTCCCGTTAAAAACATGGATAAATTCGAGAGCCCAAAATATAGAAACTATACTTTGAAAACAGGTTTGATTAATGCTAGGTCATTGGTCAAACATAATACTCAGACATCCGAACTAATAGATGAACAAAATATTGATATATTATTCATTACCGAAACATGGGCAGACGAGGCATCAGATGCTGATCTGGCATTAGCTATTCCGGAGGGATACTCTTTCTCCAGAGTTGACAGAAAAATAAAACGGGGAGGAGGATTAGCAATAATAGCAAAAGAAGGTCTTAGAATTAAAATCTCAGATAAAGGCAGTACCCCAGACTGCGAAACATTAACCTTTCAAATAAAAATTACAAACAATTACACGTTTAATGGAATACTAATATACAGACCACCTAGTGCAAAAACCCCCTTAATCGTCTTGCTAAGTCCATTTCTTGAATCTAGTGTGTCATGTCCAGATTATACCATCCTAGGTGATTTGAATCTACATCTAGAGAAAAATTCAGACCCTAAGATAGCAGCATTCATCGATGCAATGGCAAACTTTGACTTGAAACAGAAAGTACACTTAGATACCCACAACGCCGGACATACACTAGACGGTATTTTAACATCTTGTCAGAGCCTAAATAAAATTGATACTCTCCCAATCCCATGGTCAGACCACAAATTAGTAAGATTCACTCTGGAAGTTAAAGAAGACACTGGAAGACCGGTGAAACATAATAAACAAGTAACCTATCGTGACTGGTCTAAAATTGACAACGAGGCATTTATAAAAAAACTCCAAACATCCCATCCCACATTTGACGACAATAGCAATATAGCCTGCAAACAATTCAATGAGTGGATAGATAAGGCAGTCAATCTGACAGTCCCACAAAAAAAGGCTACTCTGAAAAGAAAAACCCCCTCACAACCTTGGTTCTCAGAAGCTCTAAAAAACACAAAAACAAACGTGTAGAAGAGCAGAGAAAAAATGGAGAACTAACTACGATACCCAACTAAGACAAGAATACAAAGATACCCTAAACATCTACAAAAAACTAATAATAGCAGAAAAAAGTAAATACTTCGTTAAGAAGATCGAGTAAAAAAATTCCAGCAAAACCCTTTTTGACACTGTCAAAAAACTATCAAAGTTCGAAAACAACAACCCAGAAGCACTGTCATCAGACTTCTGCAATATACTAGGAGACTTCTTCGTGAATAAAGTCTCATCAGTATACGACTCCTTCAAAAATCAGAGTACTGAGACAATAGAAAGGGATACATCACAGCCACTGAACTCAATAAGGCAACAAGATCAAACGTCAGCTTTTAGATTTACACCCCCTACAGCTGAGCAGATCGAAAAAGAGATCCACACTACCAATTCAGGTAACCAAATGGACCTTTGTCCACCCAAAATAATGCATGTTTGTTCCATACAACTAAGCCTAGTATTGGAAAAATTATTCTCCAAAATCATCAACACCAATATCTTCCCAATCGACTGGAAAAAGATATCTATCAGGCCACTGCTAAAAAAAAACAACCTAGATTATGAAAATCCCAACAATTATAGACCCATAGCTAGGATCCCTTTCGCCGCAAAAATCTTGGAGAAACTGTTAAATGAACAGCTATCTCAACATCTGATTGACGGAGATTGGCTGGATCACTCTCAGTTCGGTTTCCGGGTAGAACATGGGACGGCAGTGGAGGAACTTAGGCAAATAATGGACAATGGATCGAAGGCCGCCTTGATATTACTCGACTTATCGGCGGCCTTCGACACGGTCAGCCACAAAATCCTTATAACACGGTTAAAGACAGCAATCATACATGACTCAGCATGCGCTCTCACAGCCTCCTACTTAGAGAACAGAACCTTCTCAGTAGAATCAGGAGAAGCGAAATCCAATCTGTTCAACCTACCATGCGGAGTCCCGCAGGGCTCTTCGATGAGCCCCACTCTTTAATTTATATGTAGCTCCACTCGCACAGATAATAAGGAATAACGGCTTCACTCCTATATCTTACGCCGACGACACCCAAATTGTGGTGTCAATAAGTAAGGAGGTACATGACACAGCAGAAAAATTCCAACTCTGCATGGCAAAAATCAGTCAATGGATGAGAATGAACTGCCTAAAGTTAAACGGGGACAAGAGTGAGGTCATGATACTAGGAGGAGACACAAACATATGGTCCCCCTCATGGTGGCCTAAAGATATGGGAAGATGCCCTGAATCGTCAGAAAAGGTGAAAAACCTAGGGATCATGTTAGACACCAACCTTTCCTTCGACGCTCAAGCCAGCAAACTAGCCTCATCATTATGGTACATCCTAAAAATGATCAAAAAGATTCTGCCATACTTACCGTATGATTCACGCAAGACAGTGGTGACAGCACTGGCCTTGTCCAGACTGGACTACGGGAACGGATTATATGCCGGAGCTAGGAAGAAAATCCTACTTAAGCTACAACGCCTGCAGAATGCGGCAGCCAGGTTAATACTAGGAATACCAAAGTTCGAAAAAGTAAGCCACAAACTAAAAAGCCTGCACTGGCTACCAATTGTAAGTAGGATACATTTTAAATCACTATGCTTGGCATACAAAGCACTAAACGGAACTGGATCATAATTTCTAAAATCACATCTGCAACTATATGAGCCAAACAGACTTCTCAGATCCAGCCAAATGAAACTCATCAGGGTCCCTAAATTCAGGAAAACTAACTGGGGCGGAAGAAGCTTCCTGGTACACGCAGCAAGAATGTGGAACCAACCACCACTAGACATAAAAACCAGTCCATCCCTGAAATCTTTCAGAAAGGAAGTTAAAACATGGCTCTTCTCCACACAGCTCTAGTCAACATCTTCAGACCCAGTGGTACATCTCAGCGCCAAGACGCCCTCGGGCAATCGTGCGCTATACAAATAGACAAATCAAATCCAATCAATTGGTGGTAACCGGTTAACCCCTTCAACGCTCATGACGAGCTGGGCTCGTCATGAGGTAGCCTCCTCGCACGCTCATGACGAGCCCAGCTCGTCATGTAAAGTGCGAATCCCTAAAACCCAGCGTACGGGCGGAAATCCTACCGCACGCATGCGGTTAAATGAGGGATGGTTGGGCCCCCAGCTTAATTATCCTATTCCATGTTACAATCACTTCAATGGTCTGGAAGGAGTCGATTGACTCCCAATCCAGTCTTTTGGGCGATTTGGAAGCAGGGAGGTGCTTTGTTACCTCTGGGAAACAACCTAAATTGGCCTCGGAAGGAACAGTCACTACAGGCCTCATTAGCGAAGGTAGAGAAGGAATTGAATCCTGGGCTCTAGTTGAAACCATGGAACTCCCATCCCAGTTCTCTGGACGTCTTGGTATTAGAGAAAAGTCAGTTACCCCTGGGGAATATTCCAATTTACCTATGATAGGTACAGTTAACACAGGATTATATTGCGAAGGTTCAGGAGAACTGGAACCCAGTGCTTTAGTCGGAATTACGAAACCCACTGTTCCTTCCACTTCCATCAATATATTATCATGGAATATAGCAGGATTAAAGAAAAACCTTGTTAACCCAGAATGGAATGACTTTATTAATACCTTTGATATATGTATGTTTCAGGAAACTTGGTGTCTCTCCCCGCAATATAAAAATGGTTATTCAACCTTCTCTGTTCCCGCAGTTTCGGTGGGGAAAGGGCGCCCTTCTGGTGGCCTGCATATTTGGGTAAAGGTGTCCTTAAATTGTACTGTTACTTCCCACAAACTTGATTCTAACGACATCCTGCACATTACTCTCAGGAATCAATCAGGGGGTCACAGTTTTGAACTTTTTTGTATTTATGCTAGAGGCCTCCAGGGTGGGCTTTCCTCTCCAATATTAGAGCTGTTAGATGTGAGGTTATCACACCTTCCCCCCAGATCTAAAATATTGGTTGGGGGGGATTTTAACTGCACATTTGAACCCCTAGACGATGAAGAGGTATTGGGTTTTAATGCAGAGGATTGTAGTCAGATTATACCTCCCCTAGTCCTTACACCTATTAAGAAATGGACAGCCAGAGCTATCCAGCTGAATGCCCTAGTGTTAGAACACAACCTACGGGCTCTCAATGGCCGGACCAGGTCGGATCGCGATGGGGCAATGACTTTTAACAGGCTAGGTTGCCCATCTCGTATTGACTACATCCTTTTAGATATACACTCATGGCCTGACGTAATTGATATGGAGATTAGGCAGTCTTCCGATAGTGACCACAATCCATTATGCATGGAAATCCACTGGGTAAGAGGGTTTGATATTAGAGGGAAACCAGAGTTGATCACTAAAGAGGTTTTCCCTACAAATGATAATCGGAAACTAAAATGGAATGTGGTCAAATGTGATGAGGGAAAGCTCCAAAACATTAAAGAGTTGGTTTTAGAAGAAACAAGCAGACTTATTGCTTTGGCACCAGCTTCTTTTAATCTTGCTGAACTTAGCCTGTCGGTTTCCTATGAAAATCTAATAAATAAACTAGGAGCCCATTTCTGTAAGAAGCCCCGGGCGAAATCACGTTTTAACTGTGATCACTCTAAGAGTAACCCCTGGTATATGACAAATTGTAGGAACAAAAGGAAAGCAATTACCCAAGCAATAAAAAGCAAGGATCCTGGGGCTGTCCGGCTGTCCAGAAAGGAATACTCTAATAATATAACATCGGCAAAGAAAGATTGGGAGGAAGAGCACTGGCAGCAGCTGAAGGCCGCAGCCTGCGGGAAAAACTCTGTTATTTTTTGGAAATTAATTAATGCATTTGATAGAAGGGGGGTATCTCCTATTTTAAATCATATAACCGAACAGCAATGGTATTCCCATTTTTTAAAATTATATTGTGAGGACAGTTTGGATAGCTCGACAATATCACCAACTACTGTCCCTCAAAGTAAATCTTGTGAGCAGTCAGTTTCCATGGTAGACCTATTTTCCCAGCGTGAAGTTCAAGACGTCATTTCTAAATTACTATCAGGGAAGGCACCTGGACCAGATGGCCTTCCGGGGGATTTGTTAATGTATGATTCCAAAATATGGGCAGAGTTTATAGCATGTCTGATGAATCTCATCCAGTATGGCCACCCTGTTCCAGAATCCTGGAAGGGCGCAGAGGTCATAACCATATATAAAAAGGGCGAAAAAGATGACCCTGCCAATTACAGACCGATAAACCTGATGGACACTATCCAAAAGGTGGTTGGCTGGGTCATCATAAATCGCACCGAAGCCTGGCTTGTGGATAAAGACATTCTGTCCCACTTTCAGGCTGCGTTCAGGCATAATGTCGGTGCAATAGACCAGGTCTTCTGATTCTGTGCAGTCTGTTGGAAGTCAGTATTAATTGCCAAGGGCAGTTTATACTTGGCTTTCATAGACTTGAAGACAGGATTCAATGTCATCCCTCGGGCCAAACTCTGGTCAGTCCTATCTGATTTGGGTTTCCCCAGTTATTTACTGCAGTTCATTAGTAAACTCCATGAGGGGAACTATGCCAGGATTCGATGGGGAAGTCAGGGTCAACTGACAGAGAAGGTACCGGTCAATAGAGGAGTGAGACAGGGATGCGTGATGGCTCCCACTCTGTTCTCCCTCTTTATAAATGGGGTGGTGGACCATTTGAGGGAGGACCCCGCCGATGCCCCTGTCCTTGCAGGAGAGAAAACCCCTACGCTCCTCTTTGCCGATGACACCCTTCTGATGTCCAAATCCCCCATGGGTCTGCAAAAACTGCTAGATCGCTTTTGTATTTTTTGTAAAGATTGGGGGTTGTTGGTAAATACCACTAAAACAAAGTTGATGGTGTTGTCCGCCAATAAAAAACATAGGAAGGTTAACCTCTTGTTGAACGGCACTCCCCTTGAGGTGGTGGAAGAATTTAATTATCTTGGAGTAAGACTTAGTAACAACTTGAGTTGGACTTCCCATATCGCTAAAATGGTTCTAAACCTTAAAAGGGTATAACAAAGAATCAGCGGCTCTCAACTAGCAGACCCATAGCTCCTACTTTGGCAGTTTATGAGGGGAAAGCGTTAGCAGCGGCAGTATACGGTTCTGAACTTTGGGGTGCGGAGAACACTAAACTATTGGCAGTGGCTGAAAATAAGTTTATAAGAGACATAGTCTCGCTGCCTTTTTCGACCCCTCTGAAACCACTATTTTTAGATTTGGGTAAAAGAACGATCTCTGATTTTGTTCAAATTCGCCCCTTGTTATATTGGGTTCGGTTTAGAAGGACCCCTGAACTTTTTAATTATGCATTAGTACTGGACGAGCTAATCAGTTTGAATGTAGCTAACAAAATAAAATGGCTCAACAATCTAAAGAAGTTGGTGATATCTATAGGTTTAGGGTATTGTTGGATTTCCCAAACTCCCCCGCCTAAACTAACAGTTAAAAAACTTTATTGGGATTGGGTTGTGGCAAAGGAATCTAGGAATCCAAATTGGGGCCCCTTGACTAATACTTTCCTTGACCACAAGCCCCTCAGAAAGTTAGAGCCATTTTTGGACTTCATCCAGGCCCCCCGTGACAGAACTTTGTTTCTGAAACTAAGATATGGTATTTTACCCCTTAATTCATTTAAGGAAGGGTGGGAGGGATGGAGAGGAATTGACCTAAAATGCCCAGGTTGCTCTTGCCCGAAAGAATCGCTGGGCCATTTTTTGTTTGCATGTGCTGCATACAAACAGTCGAGAGCAAAATGGCTGAAACCTGTTTGTAGGGAGCTTGGGGTTAGGGACCACAGATCAGCTATGCGTGTCATTCTAACCAATGCTTCTTCAATGTATATTGTTTGTGGGGTAGCCAAATATGTGGCGAATGCTTGGTTCATCAGGTCGAAACTGTTACCCGATGTTTGATTATTTTCTTTAAGTAAGAACCGTTCACTATGCCCTTTTAATGCTTATGGATCTGTAATATTTGTAACATTGTTTTATATATTTCGTATGTTGAATACTTGTACTTTTATGAAACATTTTTTCGAATAAAGTATTTAACAACGATATGCTGAAGGATGTGCCAGCCTATTCTAATAAGTAGTCAAAATTAAGCAAATGGAACTAAGGAGTGTCATTGAGAGAGTTGAGAATATGTGATGTACTACAACTACATACATCATTTTCAGAATGCTTACTATCCTGTTTTTAGTGAAGAAAAACCCCTGACTTTATTGTGCAGATCAGCCAACTGAATAAAATCTGCATTGGATTAGTTCAATAGCTGAGTGCTAACATTAAAAGAGGCTAGGGTAGTTTGAAGTATAGCTGAAATGTAACACAGAAAGCACTCTGTGTATATAGTTCTCTGTGGTACAGCAGCATGATTATAAATATGAAGTAGACACTTGGGCTAAATAATAGTGATAAATGCCATTTATATGTAAGTCCAAGAGAAATGCTAAAAATGCCGGCAATGTTTTTGCAATTCCCAAATTTTGCATTACACAAACTTCATGCAATTTTGGAATTTTTCATTATGCATATATGTGTACTTTTTGCACATGACAGACATACTCACAGTAAATCTCTGCAACCCAATGCAGTAAGGCAACTTGCTGAACTGCGTTGTGTGAAAAGGAGCAAGCATAAGTGCACTATATCTGTGAAGAAATGGTGCACATCTGCTCTCTCATAGCACACGCCCCCATTCAAATGAGAGAAAGCCCTTTTGACTAAAGCGCTGGCACTTTATGTGCACTAGTGCTATTGGTATTACAGAATGGGTCGCAGAAGTGTCTGCGGCCCCTTCTGTAATACCAAAGTGACCCGGGGGCACACAAAGCACCACAAATGCCTGTTGCTCCCCCAGGGCCCTTTCTGTAATACGGACCCTGATGCAGGGTAATGCATTAAGTAGTGCAAAGTTCTGTGTTGCATTGCTTTTCTTTACAAAGCCAAGCAAGGTGACGCAAATCGACCTTTGAGGGGCTTTGTGAATCTTGACTAGCATTTACCATCATGGCTGTGCTAAAAAATTGGCACTACAACAATGAAAATGTAATAATCAGTCTAGGCCCAAGGCTTTTTCTGCTTGAAGCAGTCCCCTGGTTACTATCCTGCAAGATGTTTTTAATCAAATTGCATGCATGTGGGAAAAATGTCCAGCAGGATAGGGCAAACCATATTTCCACAAAAACGCAATATTAGTAACATTTTCAAGTAAAAATGTTCTGCAAACCCTCCAACCCTTTGATCAAATTTGAATTTAAGCAATTGTAGCTTTCAAAACAGCACCTTGTGTACTGTGTACTGCGCACTTTATTCCTACTCATCCAGGGATGTTACAATTAAGAAAAGATACAAATCTGATTTAGGGGAAACGGGTACACAATTGATTAGGGTTTGTTAGGCATAAGGATTGAAACAGCTGTGTATGGAGAGAAGAGTGATCACATCCTGCCAAAAATAAAACGGAATGGACTGTTCAATATTTTTATGTCCTAGTGGAATATTACCCAGCAAGTTGAAGAAGGTTCTAATCCGTAATCTTAAAAGTGTGAAAGAAGAATTAGCGGAAATATTGTTGAGGATGTCGTGGAGGCAGAAAAGTGTGAGGAGATTTATCAACGGCACCTGATGCTCTTATATCAAACCATGTTGACTCTAGTCAAATTGAGCTCTGGCTCTAAACTGCAGCCCTCGATCACTCTGAGAATGACAACCAGTAACATTTGTTTGATACCTTGACTCACTTTTGATTTAATTGATCTGGGGTTGAAACTATTGATTCCCTTCTTATATTTTTTCTCTTGCTTATTTTCCCATTTAAAAAAAAATAAATAAATAAACCTACCGATGAGTCCAAGGTACTAACATCACTGGAAAGCAACCATGATTCCAGGCAACCGAACATCACATAGAAAGACGTATGGATCTGCACGCTTATAGCTTAGCACCGTAGCCATAAAAAACACCATTTAGTAGCAGTATTTTGTAAGGCACCTAGGGAATTCAACAATGATGCCTGGCAAGGCCACAAAACTTCACCTAGCAATGACTTGTTATGATGCGTCCCTGGACAATGCATTTACTAGGCAGACGCATTTACCAGCATGTTCTAGCCAATGCCCAAGGGCTGGAAATGCATAAATATTGATCTTAAAACATACCACCTCAACAAGTGTTTTGAACCTTTAGTCAAATATTAAACGGAACCTGAGCGTTTTGAAGTATTTTCAATATGAGAACGCTCTTTTGTGTGTTACTTTAGTTCACCAATGGCGCAACAGCATACCTGTAAGTACAAATCAAAATAGAGCTGTGCCCTAGCTACTATTCCAGCATGATGCCAGATCGCTGCCTTTTGAAGTGCCCATATGAGGGTAGACTGCAACACACCACCTAGTAAGGGCTTGTGGTACCGAATACCTTATATAATGCAGGGATGTTATCAGATAGAAATGATGCAAATCTTGTTCAGTAAAAACTCGTAAACAAATGACTATTCTGTGTCTAGGCTGGCCGGTTGGGGATAGAGGGTGTCTTTTGAAATATTGAATAGAGAATAGGATGGTCATGTTACTAAGAAATAAGAATTTATATGACTTTTTAATTCCTTTTGACTCTCTTTGGCTAATGCTCAGTCTGTTCTAACAAGTAATGGAAGTGTGAAAGAAGAAGCGACTATTTATTGAGTGTCAAAGGGGCAAAGATGAACTGGGGTGGGGTTAGAAAGGTGGAATTTTTGTTTAAGTCATGCAATTCTGACTGCTAACAATTATTATATCACTGCCTCGAAAGTGTAGTTGGGAAAGACTACAGGAAAGTGCAGTACTGGCCAATAGCACATATCTGTCATGCACATTCCAAAGAGTAACATTTCTTTGATACTTTGAGTCTGGCCTCAAAATATTTTTGACTATCACTATTTCATAGCAAACACAAGGAGATGATGGACAGGGCAATGAATCTTTCCAGACTCTAACCCGAGTCACAGACCTGGGTTTAATCCATCATTGTTCTTTAGCTCACTTTTCCACCCCAGTTGAGTCCCACCCATATGCAAATCGATCTTGGCCCTGTTCCTCATGGGAACAGTACAGCCAAACTGCCAAACCAGGTCGTCCTTGTACCGGAAACAAGCATCCTAGGACTAGTTTGGGGGGTTCAACCCTCAGCAGCCAGGTTAGCTTGAAATCAGTGGGAAAGTGAGCAAGGGACCCATGTCTGGGCATTCCCTACCAACTTAGGGCAAACAAAGCAAATACAAGGAGATGATGGACGGACCGCTGAAACTTTTCAGACACTCACCCCCAGTCACAGATCTGGATTTAATCCATCATCATTCTTTAGCTTACTTCACCACCCCAGTTCAGTTCCAGCCATAGACAAATCAGTCTTGAAATTTGTTACTCATAGGAACAGTTCAGCCCAAACTGCCAAGCCAGGTCTTCCCAGGGCTCGAAACAAGCATCCTAGGACCGGTTTCAGCCAGGGTAGCTTGAATGCAGTGGCAAAGTGAGCAATGGATCCATGTCTGCGTATATGCTGCCAACTTAGGGCGAGAAAAGCAAACACAATGAGATGGTGGATGGGGCATTGCAACTTTTCAAAAACTTACCCCCAGGCTCACATATGGGTTTAATTCATCATCGTTCTTTGCTCAATTCTTCACCCTAGTTCAGTCCCAGCAATGTGCAAATCAGTCTTGACCCTTGAAAGACCTAGCTTGGCAGTTGGAGCTGGACTGTTCCCATGAGAAACAGGGTCAAGACTGATTTGCCCCATGTTCAGTATCATCAGTTTGAATAATGAATTATTTCTCATAATCAGGTGCTTTTAGGACAGGTGCTGAGCACATAGCTGCTTTCAGGGTGTCAAAGGCATTTTGACAGCCTGTTGTCCAAATGACTTTCTTTTGCTGCTTCTTTGAGGTTAACTCTTTGAGAAGGGACACAATAGAACCATACCCCTTCACAAGCCTCTTATAGTAACACTGACATGTGTCAGTGTCTTTGGAGCCTCCTAGTCCAGAATAGTTTGGATCTTGGGTTGGAGAGGTCTTACCCACTCTTCACTATAAGTTAGCCCAGGTACACATCAGTACCTAATCTGGCACTTGTTTACCTTGATTGGGAGGCCTTCCTGATGCAGGACCTGCAAAACGTCTCTGAGGTGGACCAGGTGATCCTCCAAGGTGGAGCTAAAGACAGCAATATCATTTAGATAAGCTGCAATAAAGTCATGTAGGTCTGAAAGAACTCGAAACACCAACCTTTTAAAAAAGTGGCAGGTGCATTCTTTACCCCAATGGCCGTCACCTTAAATTGAAAGTGACCATCTGGGGTGGAGAATACAATCTCTCTTTTGCTCCATGGGTCAAGACAATCTGCCAATTCTCTGACGCCAAGTCACAGATGGTGAGAAATCTTACTGCCACAGCTTATCGATAAACTCATCTGCCCTTGGGATGGGGTGGGCATCAGTGTTAATGACGGCATTTAACCCTCTGTAATCCACACTGCGATGGCCAAGATACTGTTTGAGGGTTCAATAACCCCAATTCCTAGCATCTTGCTAACTTTGACTTTGATGCTGGCCTTGACTTGGTCAGACAGTCTCTTTATCCTGTTCTTGACAAGGAGACTGTGCACCAGTTTCCACATCATGGGTACACCACGTTGTCTGTCCAGAGGTCAGGGGAAAGATTTTTGTAAACTGGCTGATGATATTCCTGCAGTCAGTCTGCTGCTGTGCAATAAGAGTGTGAGATAAGACTACACCATTCACTGTACAATTTTGAAGATTTATTGACAACAAATCAGGTAGGGATTCAGTCTCCTCCTTCTGTCCCTCATCAGTGACCATCAGCATGGTTATGTCAGCTTTATCTTGGTGTGGTTTTAGGCGATTGGCATGGAGTGCTCTCAATTTACTCTAGGGGTGTCTAAGTCAACCAAGTAGGTGGCCTCCCCTTTCTTTTCTACAATGGGATAGGGCACAGTCCACTTGTCCAGGTGGGCCCTGGGAGCCACAGGCTCCAAAACCGTACACCAGCTGACCTGGTTAATATTCAACCACAGCTTTCTTCCCGTTATAATAGAGCTTTGTGAGCTTCTAGATGGCCTGCACATTCTTGTTGACCTTCTTTATGTACTCTGCAATGTGTGAGCGTAGGTCTAACACAAAGTCCATTGTCCTGTGTGGGTTGCTTGAGAGCCTTCTCCAAAGCTCCCCCACTAGAGTCTGAGGACCCCATACAGGTTGTCCAACCAGAAGTTCAAAGGGGCTTAGGCCAACCCTCAACTGAGGAACCACCCTGTATACAAACAGGAGGTATGTCAGCAAAACATCCCATCTCTTCTTGAGTTTGTCAGAGAGTCTTGAATCATGCCTTTAATGGTCTTGTTGAATCTCTTGACTAAGCCATTAGTCTGGGGTGGATAGGGGGTTGTGAATTTGTAACTCACACCACATTCATACTTTATGATATTGAAGTATGTTGAGTCGGGCCCTCTATTTGAGGCCACTTCTTTAGGAAACCCAACCCTGGTGAAGATGCCAAGGAGGGCCATTGCTACTACAAGAGCAGTTGCAGTTCAGAGGGGAATTGCTTCAGGATATCTAGAGGCATGGTCCACTACCACTAGGATACATTTGTTTCTAGATGCAGTAGGAGGGTCCAGGGAATCAACCATGTCAATCCCTACCCGCTCAAAAGGAGTCCCAGTCACAGATAGTTGAATTAAAGGAGTCTTTGTAGTTGATCCTGTCTTGCTACTGGCTTGCCAGGTTGAACAGGAGTGACAGAATTTATTAATCTTCTCAAACATCTGGGGCCAAAAATAATGGGCGACTAGCCTTTCCCAGGTCTTAGTCTGTCCCAGATGTCCAGTGAGGGGAATATCATGGACCAATGTAAGAATTAATTCCCTGTATGCCTTGTGGACCATTTCTCTACTGATTTGGTATCCCTGGCCTTAGCATACAAGAGTTCACCCTCCCAGTAGACCCTATGAGCTCTACTCACAGCCCCCTCTTTTCGCATGGCATCTTGCTTCCTCAGGCTCTCTAGGTTGGGCACACCTTTTCCTCTGTGCACAGGTCCTTTCTGGACGGTCCCCTGCATAATTAAGCTCTGTCAGGTCAGGCCCAAAGCTCCTCAACTGCAGTTTCCTCCTTAGGCATCAGGACATCTTCCTCAGAAGTCGTCTCCCCCTGACCCATGGGCTTCTTGGAAGCTGTACCACCAGGCGTCAAGATCTTTACTTTTCTTGGTCTCTTTGCCTAAATGTTTAGGCCCCAAGTCCTCTTGACTACCCTTCCTTGCAGCCTGTGCTCTTGTAGTAATACACACCCATTCAGGCAGGCCCCTGAATATGTGCAGGAACCCTCTTTTCTATTTTTGCCCATGCAATCATCTCCAGATTATTGCCTAACAGACATACATGTAACTGGTAAGGCAGGAGACACAACCCTGTTCATTGGTCCGGTAACCCCTGTCTACTCTAAGCTAACCACAGCCAGTGGATGTTGCTTAGTCTCATTGTCAGCAGTGACAATTTGGTGACTAGCACCAGGAATGTACTCCTCTTGGGAAACCAGTTTGGCTGTTACATTGATAACACTAGCTCTGTATGCCTAATAGCTTCTTCTTTAATCCTATTGATTCTAGGTCTCTGCCTGTACCTAGACAGGTTGTCAGGGAGAGTATCCAGAGGTTCAATGTCTACCCCACTTTGGAAAACAAAATTAGCCTCTCTGTATCCTCTGGCCTCTCCAGAGTACACACCCATTTCCATGCTCAAACTGGCTAAACCCTTGAAAGTACCGCCAGTGGGGGACCTCTTGGTGCATGGTGGATCACCTCTCTTATGCCCTTGCTGGCCACAGTCAAAGCATGTCCAGGCCTCTTTGGGATCCCAGATTTTATCCTGATACACCTTTCCTTTGGACTGGGATGAATCTTGGGCCCACCCTCCTTACACGATTGTTGGGGTCCTAGAGAACTACTTATTTTGATCTATTTCTTCGTAAGTGCTCACCTCTTTCCCCTGCTACGAAGTCTGAGCACCCTTCTTGGGGTCACCTCCTCCTTGGGTCTTCTTGTTGGATACCCAGGTTCTGACCCATTTATCTGCTTTCTTACCTAACTCAGCAGGAGGAGACAAGTCAGAATCTACTGGATGCTGTCTGAATAGCTCTGTGGTACAATTGCTCAAAATGTTCTCCTTCATAATTAAATTATACAGCTCATCATAAGGGTCCACTTTGTTACCAATGATCCAGCCCTCCAGTGCTTTGACTGCGGAGTCAACAAAGTCCACACAGGTTTGGTCCTGCCTCTTCTGTTTCTCTCTGACCTTTACTCTGTACTCCTCTGTGGTGAGTCCAAACCCCCCCAATCAGTGTCTCCTTCAGGTGTGAATAGGATTCTCATCAAGGGTCAGGAGTCAATCTCTGTCCTTCACTGATAATAAGTCCCAAAGTAGAGCGCCTCAGTGTTGGTGACCGAACCTCCTCATTCTGCAAGCTCTCTCAAACTCTGCAAACCACTTGGTTATGTCACCTCCATCACTAAACTTATGGACAATCCCTTTAGGGACCTTGGAGGTCAAAAGACTCCTCTTCATCCTTGTTAAAATTGCTGCCACAATCTTTTGGAAATAGTCCTATCTTAGCCCTCTTGATCTTAAGGGCTAGTCTCCTTTCTTCCAATTACAATTTTTTCTCCTCCAACGAGAGCTCATCAAGCTGATCATTGAAGTTTCCTAACACCCTACCAATGGTGGGTATTCTAGAACGAACTCTATCACTTCCCATTGGTGTAGGGGGTCCTCCCCTTCCCTGCAAACGTCATCGAGAAAACCATCAACAAACAGCTGACAGCCTTCCTGGAGACGAACGGCTCCCTCGAAACATCGCAGTCCGAATTCGGAGCGAACCACAGCAATGAGACTGCCCTCATCGCGGCCACCGACGACATCCGGACCCTGCTGGACAACGGAGAAACCGCCGCCCTCATCCTGCTCGACCTTTCGGCTGCGTTCGACACGGTCTACCACTGCACCATGACAACCCGCCTCTGCCACGCCGGGATCCAAGGAAAGGCCCTGGAGGTCCTTCCTCTCCGACAAAACCCAAAGAGTCCGTCTCCCGCCCTTCCTCACAGAAGCCATCAAGATCATCTGCGGTGTACCTCAAGGCTTCTCCCTCAGCCCCACCCTCTTCAACATCTACATGAGCCCCCTCGCAGCCATCGCATGCAAGCAAAACCTCAACATCATCTCCTACGCCGACGATACCCAACTGATCCTCTCCCTCACCAACGACCCCACCTCCGCCAGAGCCAGCTTCCAGGACGGAATGAAAGACATCGCAGACTGGATGAAGCTCAGCCGCCTGAAACTGAACTCAGACAAGACGGAAGTCCTCATCCTCGTCCCATCCATCTCCCCCTGGGACGACTCCTGGTGGCCCCCTGCTCTGGGCCCCCCACCCAAGCCCACGGACCACGCACACAACCTGGGCTTCATCCTGGACTCCTCCCTCACGATGGCCAGGCAAGTTAACGCAGTTACCTCCTCCTGCTTCAACACACTCCGCATGCTACGTCAGATCTTCCGCTGGATCCCCACTGGAACCAGGAAAACGGTCACCCAGGCCCTCGTCACCAGCCGTCTGGACTACGGGAACGCCCTCTACGCTGGGACCACCGCCAAACTACAGAAAAGACTCCAGCGCATCCAGAATGCCTCAGCACGACTCGTCTTGGACATCACCCGACACAGCCACATCTCCGCCCACCTGAGGGACCTGCACTGGCTCCCAGTCAGCAAGAGGATCACGTTCAGACTCCTCACCCACGCACACAAGGCTCTCCACGACTTGGGCCCCGAATACCTCAACAACCACCTCACGTTCTACACGCCAACCCGCCAGCTCCGCTCCGCCTGCCTCGCCCTCGCCACCGTCCCACGGATCCGCAGAACCACCACCAGAGGAAGATCCTTCACCTACCTGGCGGCCAAGACCTGGAACACCCTCCCCACCCACCTACGACTCACCCAGGACCATCTCTCCTTCAGGAAGCAACTCAAGACCTGGCTTTTCGAGCAGTAGCAGCCCCCCCCTCACCCAGCGCCTTGAGACCCTAGCGGGTGAGTAGCGGGCTTTACAAATACTCGATTGATTGGGGAAGTTCTGTGATTTAGGATAAACAGTCTCCCCTCATCAACTTGGGCTATTACTGAATAAAGTATTTATAAAACGCGTGTTTGCTGAGGCGTCTTGGTGCTAAGATAGGTTCATACTACTCTGCGTATTTACTTATTCAAGAGCGCTTAGGAAACAGCCAGGTCTTAACCTGTTTCCTGAAGATATTCCTGTTGGATTGCAGTCTCAGCTTTGGGGGGGAGGGAATTCCACAGCTTTGCGGCTAGATGACAAAAGCTCTTATCACCCCATTGAGCCCCTTTTATTCTGGGCACGAGTACCAACCCTGTGTTGGCGGATCTCAGGCTACGCAGAGGATTGTTCCAAGAGAATAGTTTTTGGATGTCAATAGCACCACCTCCGTATAGCGCCTTGTGCACTAGGCAGAGGGCTTTGAATTTTACTCCTTCGGGGATGGTAAGCCAGAGGAGCTGTTTGATGCTGGTAGATGTGGGATGGTATTTTGGAAGAGCGACCAGCACACGGGCTGCAGCATTCTGTATAGATTGTAATTTTGCAATTTGACCTTTGTCTATACCTAGTTATAGCGCATTCCTGTAGTCGATTCGAGAAACTAGGGCTCCAATTACCGTTTTCCTTAACATAAATGGGATAAACGGCAGGATTTTGCGCAGAACTTTCAAGGTGCAAAAGCAAGCAGAGGTTACTTGGGTGATTTGCTTCCCGAGCTTTAATTTGCAGTAAAATGTGAAGCCTAGATTCTTAGCTTTCATCACTGGCTATGACCACATCCTTCCTTCTTCTGCTGTTTGATCAACAAAGGGAGGAACGGTCATTCCTCTCTAGGGTTTCAACCTCAGTCTTTGAGGGCCTGTTCTAGGTCCTCTCTCTTAGATGCTGCTTTAAAGCGAATACCTCTAATCTTGCGTAATGCCCATAGGTCATTGATCTTCAGGATGGCGAGAACAGAAGGATAAAGGCTCAGGACTTTCTCCATTATACACTACTTGTTTTATAAACTTATAGCTTCTAAGAACTTTTAAAACATGTTCCTAACTTTACAAAAACCTTTTTAAAACTTTTAATGCAAGTGGAATAGGGATGTAACACAGGACCATATAATTTACTATTAAATCTAGCTTTAAGAAAAATGTAAAAAAAAACGTTTTCCCTTATGCCTTGAAAGAATGTAAGGATTTTTTGTGCACTGGAATAACTACTTAATGACAGGAGGTACAAATGAAACAGGTTTTAAATCCCACTGCTAAAACACCAATGTTGCAAGGTGGAGGTAGTATGTGATATGGCTGGTGGGCCTTATCATGTAATACTAACCCAATACACAAAAGTGGCCCTCTGATTCTCTCACAGCAATCCTTAGCTCAAGCCTGGTAGAGTGGCATTAAACAATCAGGCTTACTTAGAGCTACATGTGTAAAGCATTTCATGCACCTGTTCATATACAGAATATCGACAACTAAAATATCCCCATACTACAATATCGAGTTATAAATATAGATGTCAAATATATCAACATTGTATCATTATAAGTGTAAGTACAAAAATATCAGCACAAATAATTGATGTCATGAATATAGTTGTACAAAATATTCTTTTTATATGTATACAAAATAAAGTAATACATATTAAATATCTTAAAATTTAAAATGAATAAAATAAAAAAATTGATTATACATTTTAACAAATATAACAAATAAACGTAATTTAAAAAAATGAAACTCACATATATAATAATTAATATATATATTTCCTTTAGAACAATTTTTAAACTAATCATTTTAATGGAATTATAAAGTTATATAAAAATGTAACAAATACATGTATATATATACATACACTTCTTTCTCCACTTTACCGGGGGCCTCCAATTCTGCAGGGCGGGCTCCAAGACAGGAATGGAGAATCCTGTTATTTGAAAACACACGAAAAAACGGAGCCCACAGCTTCTGCTCCTTTCATGCTGAGACTTTTATTTCTCACGATAGCGTGACAGCAAACAACTCTCAACACCTTACGCGTTTCGATGCACAGCGCCTTGCTCACAGGTGAGTTGAATTTTAACTTTATTTATCACCAAGTGGTCATGTGATCCATAGTTCTGACCACAGTTCCCATAATGCATTCATATTCGAATTTTGAAGCTGGGCTTGACATCGTATCATATTGTGCATTTAGTGGCGTTGTAATATTGTCAAAGTCCAATTATATGCACTCTTTTCATATTGCATTTCAGGACAATTATTTAAAACAGCATAGTGCACTTCGCTGCCATACAAAAGGATACTTGCTTGAATTTAAAAGCACGAAGTCCGTCAGAAAGAGGAACAACTCCTCCTTCATTTCCCTTTCGCTGATATCCACACCAAATAGCTTGGAAATCCATTTTGGCTGGTGTTTCAAAGCGCGAGTCATGCCCCCTCGATTAAATATACACTTCTTCCTCCACTTTACCGGGGGCCTCCAACTCTGCAGGGCGGGCTCCAAGACAGGAATGGAGAATCCTGTTATTTGAAAACACACGAAAAATCGGAGCCCACAGCTTCTGCTTCCTTTCATGCTTAGACTTTTATTTCTCTCGATAGCGTGGCAGCAAACAACACTCAGCATCTTCCCCTTTTGACGCACAGCGTCTTGCTCACAGGTGAGTTGAATTTTAACTTTATTTATCTCCAAGTGGTCATGTGATCCATAGTTCCGACCACAGTTCCCATAATGCATTCATATTTAAATTTTGAAGCTGGGCTTGACATCGTATCATATTGTGCATTTAGTGGCGTTGTAATATTGTCAAAGTCCAATTATATGCACTCTTTTCACATTGCATTTCAGGACAAATATTTAAAACAGCATAGTGCACTTCGCTGCCACGCAAAAGGATACTTTTTTTTTTTTTTTTAAATCTTTATTTATTAAATTTTTCCTTGGTGAACAGCACAAAGAAGAAACAACCACAGAGGTCACACTTGTACATATCATAATCGTTTGATGAACGTATAGGCACTATACATGGGCGAGTGGCAGCCCGGGCATACATCTGTCACATAGGAGAACTTATGCGGTACCTCGGAGCAAACAAAACATAGCAATATGCAGTTATGGACATCCACATAGATAGGTAACATGGGTAGTGGCATTTAGCAGTCATACTACTGATAACAGCATCCCAAAGTCATTTCAAGAAAACATACCCTCGCGATATCAAGGCATGAAGAGTGTAGCGTATGCAAACCCGTGCTTAAACTCCTGTCCTGGCCGTGTACTGTGATGGGCCATGTTTTCCCCATATTCTATCCCCTACAGGATCCCGTATCAGTGTGCTACGGTGTGCCTCCCAAAGCGTCCTCGACGAGGGTCCCGTCTAGGTGATAGTTATAGCCGCACCATTCAACTGTCGGCCTCTGAGTCCGTAGATGCCGTCGTGCTTCGCAACAAATATAGCTTCAGTGGCCCCCAAATATCCGTCGGTCTGCTCTGTACTGGTGTCAATTCGGCATAAATAGTATTCTGGTCTTGACAATAAACCAAGTCATCAAGCCATTCCTTAAATTTAGGAGCCCTACCCCGTCCCCAGCGACAAGCAACTCGCCTCTTGGCTAGCAATAGTGCAACATCCGTGAACTTTCGAATAGACTTAGGTACATCCCGAGTGTATCCCAATAGCATAATCAGCGGGTCTCTGTCAATTGCCCCGGACGTCATAACCTGTAGCGCGGCCTGCACCTGCGTCCAATAGTCAAAAACTCCTGGGCATTCCCAAGCTAAATGGAAGAAACCCGCCCCCGCTGTATTGCAGAGGTCGCATCTATCTGTATCTGCCAAGTGAAAGTGCAATTTTCTCACAGGTGTATAATAGAATCGTTGCAAAACTTTGAAGTGAATGATCTTTAGTCTACTGCTAGGCGCAATATGAGCCGTGACAGCACAGCAGTACCGCCATTGGTCGTCAGAAATGTCCCGGTCGAAGTCTACAGTCCAATGTCGCCGCGCCGAGCTCTCTGGCCCTTGGCGCCTCGACCTAATGGCAGTATATAGTCGGGATACAAGATGGCGGCCGTCCGATAAAAGCATGGTATGCAGTGGCAGGACCGCTTTTGGTTCCTCCGGAAAGTCGGGCAACACATCCCTCAATCCCTGTCTAAGGCGGACATAGTAGAACACCTCCAGCGGCGTGGGTGTAACTGCATGAAACAGCTGTTCCTTGGTACGGAACCGTCCATTGATGAACAAGTCCCCCCACACGGAAATTTTCGCGCGCCTACACATCAATCGAAATCCCGTTTCCTGCAAGAGCGATATGCGAGGGTGGTACGAAAGAGGGAGAATCGGGGAATATAAGTGCGTGGCACCAACGGGCCTTACTATCCTACTCCACGCGTCAATGGTGCGAGTGACCGTGGTAAACGGCGTGTCTATGTCCTTGATCGTACCCAGTAGGAGACCATTAAGAGGGAGAGGACGCGCGATCCAATCCTCTGCAGCAATTTGCGGCATGCATGGCGTGGGTTTCACCCAATGATACGCGTATTGCGCCTGGGCAGCGATGTAATAAAGTTCAAAGTCCGGCACATCAAAACCTCCTGTCTCATAAGGCTGGGTAATGATGGACCAGCGCAACCGAGGTTGTCTGCCTCCCCAAAAAAGACGTAGGAGCTCCGAGCGCAGTTGTTTAAAGAAAAAGACGCCAGGAAAATATGGTATATTTTGGAATAGATATAAGAATTGCGGTAGCACCACCATCTTTATAAGCGACGCCCTCCCTGCCATCGACAGCGGTAAAGCCTTCCAACGCGTTATATTATCAGCTAATTTTGTGATGGCCACTCCATAGTTCGATCTGAGTGTCACGTCCTTGTCCAGAGATATTACAATACCCAAGTATCTAAGATCTGTATCGCACCATTCGAGCGGATAGTCCAGCTGGAATTTCGTAACGGCACTTGTGAGCGGGAAAAATTGGGACTTCCTCCAATTGACATGTACTCCTGACAGTCTTCCAAATACAATAAACTCCCGTAAAATAGGATTAAGGTTGGTTTGGGGATGTTTCACATATAGCGTAATATCATCTGCATACAGCGATACTCCAATTTGGCGTTGAAAGCAGAGAAAGGCACTGGCTCTGTGCAGTTGTCGGATTCTACATGCCAAAGGCTCAATTGCCATAGCAAAGAGTAGAGGGGAGAGAGGGCACCCCTGCCTGGTGCCCCTCGTTATTGGCATCGGGGCCGATAATAATCCGTTAACGACCACTTTGGCAGACGGTCTGGTATATAACAGCTCGATCCAATTAACAAACAAATTAGGAGATAGCGGTCTATATGAGTCCGTGTCCGTCGGTTCTTTACCCGGTTTCAACAAGGAGGTAATAACCACCTCCCTCATCGATCCCGGCAGTTCCCCAACTTCCAGCGACTCCTCATAGACTTCCTTAAGAACCGGTGCCATGATATCGATGTAGCACTTATAAAACTCAGCGGGGAGTCCATCTGACCCCGTCGCCTTACCATTGGCAAGCAACATAATTGCATCTCGGATCTCATCAGTCTCCAACGGTGCACTAAGGAACTGTCTATGCACATCGCTGAGCCAGCACAGAGCAATATCATCGAGAAAACTTCCCATATTTACCTCGGTAGTTTGTTGAGAAGTGTACAGTTGCTGATAGTGTAAAAGAAATTCCTCCTGAATCCCTCTCGTATCCTGACAGCGTACGCCGTCTGTCGTAACTATTTCTAATATGTTGGCACTGAAGCTGGGCTTTCTCGTTATGGCGGCCAAGACCCTGCCAGGCCGTTCCCTTTCGCAGTAACGCCGCGCTGTCCAATACTTTCCCTTAAACTTAACCTCTCTCGCCGCCTCCTCTTGAAACTCGGAAAGTTTTACTCTAAATGTATTATGTATGTCCGAGTCACCACCTCCCGCCATCCTAAGTTCAAGCTCCTTAAGCTCGCGCTCCAACCTGCCCAATGTCCTGTGAATGTCTTTCAGTATCCCCCCGCCCTTGGAAATGCAAATACCCCTGACCCACTTTGAATGCCTCCCATACCATCTCTACACTATCAACTGAATCCTTGTTCCTGGGGAAGAACTCTTCGATTTCGTCACCCAACTCTTTACTAAAGACTGTGTCCAGTAGCATAGTAGGGAGCAATCTCCATGGAGGTTTTATTCTATCATGACCCGGAATCACCAGGGACAACAACACTGGGCAGTGATCTGAATACATTCTGGGCAGGTGCGTTACCTTATCTATTCCCGTACCCAGCTTCCTAGACACAAAGCAGTAATCCAATCTAGCCCACGTGTTAGCGTAAGACGTAAAGTGCGTGCCCTCTCTATGTGCAGGATGTGTGTATCTCCAACTATCCACCAGCCCCGCCTCCTCTATGACGCCCAGGAGCACATCCCTCGCCTGCCTGTTATATTGACCACAACCATCTGATCTATCCATACCTGGTACCAGTGTAACATTAAAGTCCCCCCCCAAATAATATGTGTAGCACCCGCTACCAACACATGTCCCCAAATCGTGGTGAAAAATTCTGGTGTGTCGTCATTCGGAGCGTAGCAGTTTACTATAGCAACAGTATCTATGCCAAGCCTACCCCACAATATTACAAAGCGTCCATCAGGGTCAATAACCTCTCCCAACACCTGATAAGGAATTGATTTTTTGATTAGAACAGCAGTGCCCCTGGAGTACGAAGAATATGAGGAGAACTTTCTGACTGAGGCCCACTTACTGGCATATTCAGGATCAGATCTAGGGCAGAAATGCGTCTCTTGTAACAGGGCTATATGTACATTATGCCTATCCAGATAGGCAAGGATATTTCCACCTTTTCTAGAATCATTAATGCCTCGCACGTTCCAGGACATTATCATCAGTTTACTCCCCGCCATATCAGCCATCATCATTGGCAGCAGCCGCAACAATACTTCCCCCCACCCGTACTTCCCATCGCCCATACGTGCCAGTCCATACATTCCAAGTACTTTGCAATTTCGTGTGGATCCTCTGTACAGTGCAACCAAACTCACATGCTTCCCCCCCGCCCCCTGACCCCCCCAACTAGCTCAGGCATACCCCAGACCAACACCCCGTCCAACCCATGTACCCATTTATGTCTCATGCAGTCTATCACCTTCCGAGTACTCTCCCTTGCAATCAGCCAACTCCCATCCCACCCTGCCCCCTCAAGTCGGTGAGTCCAACTCTTCGTAGTCTGCATCATCTGAATCCAACAAGGGCTTTGGCCAGATACAACCCCATACATTCCCCCCCCACCCACCTTCAAACTACCTACGTGCAACAATTCCAACTCTGTGCCCGCCCCCCCTCCACCCACTGAAGTGTCCCCAAATCTCCAGCATTCACAATCCCCCCCCACCCATCACCGCTAGCAAACCCCCAACCAGCCGCAGTGTAACAAACAGTGTCATAGGGGCACACCCTAGTAGGGTCAACTAAGGTACACACTTTAGCACCCCCTGCTCCTCGTCCCCAGATCTGAAACCGCCCTTAGTGGGGCAAGCCAAAGGGAGGGGGTTGTCGCCTGGCATACTTTACCACCCATAGTCCAATGCCGTCTTCATCATTCTTGATTGTCCAAATTCGCAGTACCCCAGCAGAGTTTCGAGTGTGGTGTCAAGGGAACAGCACGCACCCCAATCCCAAACTCAAGCCACAGCAGTTTAGGAGAGTTCTCAGCAATTCAAACATGCAGATCAGTCCTCCTCATTCTCCACCTCCCCATCCACGTGACGATTCCCACGTTCGCGTCTCAATGTTTTGAGGAAATCTTCCACCTGCTGCGGTTTCAAGAAGAAGTACTGTTTCGCCTGATGCGTGATCCGAAGTTTAGCCGGGTACAGCAGAGCATAATCTATTTGTAGATCCCTTAGTTTTTTCTTCACGCCCAGAAACTTTCTCCTTTGGTCCTGGACAATTGGCGTGAAGTCTGGGTACAGTGAAAAATTGACCCCATCACATGTCAATTGTTTAGCAGTTCTTGCAGCACGGAGTGCAGTGTCCCTATCCCGATAATTTAGTAGACGAGCAATTATCGGTCGAGGCGGGGCCCCTGGTTGGGGCTGAGGGCCAAGGGAACGATGTGCACGTTCAACAATGAACTGTTTGGAAAAAGCATCCGCTCCTACCGCCGTCTGGAGGATCCGTTTCACATATTCCTCCATACGCCCAGTGTTCGTAGACTCCGGCACACCTACCACACATATATTATTTCGGCGACAGCGCGCCTCCAACTCCTCGTTCTTTGCAGCTATCACTTTGAGGATGTTATCCATTCGCGACAGTCTAGTGGCATGGGACGCGGTGGCATCATCATTATCTGAAATCCGTCTCTTCGCTTCCATGAGGCGTTCCTCGTGAACATCCATCTTCTGTGCAATAGCGTCCATCCTGGAGGAGAGCCGATCCACCTTATCCAACACCGTCGCAAACCCTAGTTTCATCTCCTTCAGTAGTAGATGCATGTCCGGTGCAGCCGCACCGCTGCTAGGCCCCGCTGTCGGCGGGCTCGAAGCCCCATTTGAATCTGTCCCCGTCCTGACAGTCTTTTTCGAGGTCGGGGCCTGGTCGAAGGATATTTTTGGTTGTCGAGTATCTTGTCGGCCCATGTCGGCACCTCTCGCTGACTTTTCCGCAGTGAGCGTAGAAGTACGATTGTTCCCCCCTCGCGGTGAGTCAGAAGTCCTGGACATGTAACGCTCCGACCTCAGCGTTCAGCTCCTCCGTCCACCAGGACTCTCTCCAGCTGGGTCCGCAGTTCTGTCCACACTCCACCCCTGCCGCTAGGTCCCGGAGATTCGTCCGGTTGCAAGCCTCACCATGCGCTGTCCTTGCGTGTTTCACACTCGCAATATGCTGTATCCAGTACTGCGGGTACACAGTGCACCAGGATCTGCTCCGTCTCCCCGGTGTCACGCACTTCCCAGGATCGGCGCCTAGTATCCGTCGCGCCCTCTGGATCGCCAACAACCCTCCAGAAGCGTGGTAATTGCACCTTCCCGCACTGTTGCGTCAGATCCACGCTAGCAGAGATCGTCCAACTCCATGGGCAGCCTCTAAGCAGTCATAGCTTCACCGCACCAGCTGGAATCAATTGCAATGACCACGCCGTCAAGTTCCAAGTGCAGGGCCAGTAGCCACAGTCAATCTGGGGTCAGTGTGCACAAAGTACTCTCGTCCTGGCCTCGCGTAGGCCCGTCTCCCGTTCGCGCCAGCAAGTCCTGCAGTGCTACCTATCAAAGCGCTAGCCGTAGAGATCACGAGCACACACTCAGGATCTGTCGAGCAATCAAAATCCTAGTGTAGGACACATACTTCATTCACAATCAGCGTCGCATCCGGATTAGCACAAGGGGGCCGCCGATCAGTGAATGTAATCACAGGCCGATCCCTGTCCCTCACACGCTGCTCCAGCGAATTCCCTCGCAGCAACTTAAGACAGAGTGTAGGCCTTGTATTGTGCCTCCTATTTTAACCAGTCAACAGGAGGTCGTTCCCCGCCTGCAACACCCCCCCAGGGTGCGGCACTGCAAACCTCCTCGCTCGCACCACCGAGATGGATGGGGGGGGGTCCGTAGATCACCGGCAGGGGCGCGAAGACTATTTAACAGCGCCGGGCGTAACAACGCCTCCGGCGCCTCTTACCGCAAATCTCGCCGCGGTCTATGTCGGACTGTTCCCGCTGCCTTGCGCCTGCCGCAAAGGGGATCGTGGAAGCTCCTGCGCCCAACGGTCGCGGCCTACACACCACGTGGGAGCCTCGGAGTCTCGTAGCAACTGTGTCCCATCTCGCGCTCGAGCAGACTTCGCCTCCACAGCCCGTGCTTCCCTCACGTCGGGATATCTCCGCACTCCGGTGCCCGAATCTCCTCAAACTCACAGCGAGTGACGGGTCAAGGGTCTACTACACTCGCTCCAAGTTTCAGCGGCATTGGAGGTGGTTAAATCAGGATAAATAGCGGATTTCGGCTCAGGCTGCAGGAGCCTCACAAAGGTGCGGCCATGCTGCTCGTGCGCCCTCTAGTGCCCACGCAAAAGGATACTTGCTTGAATTTAAAAGCACGAAGTCCGTCAGAAAGAGGAACAACTCCTCCTTCATTTCCTTTTCGCTGATATCGACACCAAATAGCTTGGAAATCCATTTTGGCTGGTGTTTCAAAGCGCGAGTCATGCGCCCTCAAATAAATATACACTTCTTCCTCCACTTTACCGGGGGCCTCCAACTCTGCAGGGCGGGCTCCAAGACAGGAATGGAGAATCCTGTTATTTGAAAACACACGAAAAAACGGAGCCCACAGCTTCTGCTTCCTTTCATGCTGAGACTTTTATTTCTCTTGATAGCGTGGCAGCAAACAACTCTCAACACCTTACGTGTTTCATATATATATATGGTCCAGTAGAAGGCTAGTGGTAGCTGAAGCGCGTAGGCTGTCCTAATTTTGCTCACTTTGCACAATGATGTGGAAATAAACCAATTTTTAAAATCAGTTACCTTGCTGTGGTGCTGTGACTTTCGCCAGGACTGAATAACTCTATACGGAGGCGAGGGAATCCCAGAAAAAAAAATATATATATATGATCCAAACGTCGCTGATGCAAATCACGGAAATCCTCATGGAAAAACAGCCACCACGGACACTAAATTGCTTCAAAAAGCAGTATTTATTTAAGCATAATATCGGCAACTCACTCCGACGCGTTTCGGGACCTAGTCCCTTGATCACAGGTGATCAAGGGACTAGGGCCCAGATGTAGGTAAATCTGATTTACCGACTCTAGAATACCGAATTTTACCGATTCGGTATTCTAGATTCAGTAAATCAGATGTAGGTAAAAATTCGGTAATATTTACCGAATCTGTATAATTCGGTAATTACTGAATCGGTATTTACCGATTCGGTAATTGCCATTGATTCCTATGGGCCTACAGGCCCATAGGAATCAATGTCAATTTACTGATTTTGCAAGGGGAACAGGGTGTCACTTTGACAACCTGTTGCACCCCTGATTTTGGCTTGTGTGCCATATGACACACAAACATGCCCTCAGGGCATGTATGTGTGCCACATGGCACAGGTGTACAAGCACAGATGTGCATGTACACTGGAGATCGTTATTTACCATGCACTTGTATTACATGGTAAATAACGAATCGGTAATGGCCTGTGGCACTGTTCGAAGTGCCACCTACATCTGGATTTACCGATTCGGTAAATTTACAGAATCGGTATTTTACAGAATCTGTAAATTTACCGAATCGGTAAATATACCGATTCTGTAAATGAAATGCCCCCTACATGCCAAACACCAAATACCAGTCGGTAACGGCCGAAATCGGCTGTTAACGACCGGTATTTGGTGTCCTACATCTGGCCCTTGGTCCCAAAATGCTTTTTGAAGCAATTTAGTGTCCGTGGTGGCTGTTTTTCCATGAGGATTTCCGTGGTTTGCAGCAGCGATGTTTGGATCATTTGAAGGTTTGCCTCCTTTTCCACGGACCGCTGTCATAAGTGGCCGGGACGTGGCATTCTCGGCGTTTGCCGAGTGTGGGAGTTTGAATATATATATATATATATTTACAAAACCATTGAAATTCCTCTGTTATAGTTAGTTGTACTAACTGTAACTCTCGCAACCGCAATCCACTGGTGATGTCACATATTACATCATTCATGACATGGTCAGTGACATCACTGATGACATCACCGATGACATCTCAAATGACATCACTGATGACATCATCCAGTGAATGTGATTTGGTTCCATGTTTAAATATGTATTAGAAATATAGCAATCTGCATTGAAAAATGAGTGGATGTATAAGTGTCTAGAAGGACGATTTAGTAGCAGTGTGATTCACTATTTACTTGACTAATTTATAGTGTTTCACTAAATATATTGGATAGTGATTAAACTGTGTGAATATCTGTATTACTTTCTCAATTGTTGTGTAAACTGCTGCACCAGTTAGTTACTAGCTACGTGAAAGTCTATATTAGTTATTGGTTAGTTAACTGATTATTTGTATGGGAGAGTGAATCTGTGTGTAGTTCGGTGGGGTGTTTGTGACTGCCCAAAGATGTGTCAATAGTTGATTCAGTAGGTGTATGATGTTAAGAATACATGTTATAATACTTGTTTAGGTGAGTGAATATGTATAAGGATGAGCTGATGAGCAAATATATTTCTCAATGGTACATGTCCCAAAACTAGAATAATAAAAGGCAGTGTATATGACATATGTTGTATATAAATAAGTATACATAAGACTCAATGATTGCATGAGTGACTGTATAGATAACTGTATGCTTGTAATAGTAATTTTATAGCGCACTAAGTATGAGCTACTATCTATATCATTAAATGAAGTGGTGTTTGTATAAGTGTGTAGCTCAGTAAATATAAGTATGATCCATTGTTTGCATAAGTGAGCAGGATGACCGCATAAGTAAATAGGATATGTGCTGGTGTGTAATGTCAATATAGGTGTATAAGTATATTTCATAGTATTCTATTGATCATTGACAGCATGTATGAATGAATCTATAGATCATTGATTACATGTTTGTGTGGACTTAAGAATGACTGAGTGGGGTTTTAGATACTTGTATTAGTGTATAAATGGATTCAAATATGGTACTCTATATTTTACAGTGAGTGCTGAAAGATTATAGTAGTGTATGATGAGGTGTATCTGATTGTCACATGGATGATGTCATCAGTGATGTCATCAGTGATGTCATTTGAGATGTCATCAGTGATGTTATCAGTGATGTCACTGACCATGTCATGAATTATGTAATTTGTGACATCATCACCAGTGGATTGTGGGCGCGAGAGTTACAGTTAGTACAACTAACTATAACAGAGGAATCTCAATGGTTCTGTATGAGTGAAATGTCCAGCTAACTCTAACATTCCTAAAACCTATGGTTTTTTCAGTGAATTTCTAAGGTTTTTTAAATGCTAATTCCTAACTATAACCTGCGTGAAACTTATGTTTTTTTCAGTGAATTTCAAAGTTTTTTAAAATGACAATTTCTACTTATTATGTTGACCACTTCCCCATATTTTCAACCAGAAACCAAATCTGCAATGCTACCTAAAAAATCAGGCAATAGTTCCACTTACCACTAACAAATTAACATCAACATTTAACTACTGTAAGAATGTCGAACATGTACTACGTGAATTACATCGAACTCACACCCATGTTGAAAGAGCAATATGTCTTAGAGATTGTAATTATACACTTCCGACACCCAACAAAATCACAATACTCAGCGCCACTACCACTACAACGACCCCCACGGACCTCTCCTTCCTACTACCTCAGAGGCAGCACAAAACAGTACTACAGACCTTTCCAAATTAATATATCTCCTCAACAGTACACTTGCTCAATCTACAGAGATGTGGCAACAAAGTATGTATAAGGGAAAGAACTCGAACATCAACAATAATGTACACAACGCTAAGACTACCGGTGAAATACTATACACAATTCACTATAGAAATCAAAAACTTTTCAGTGTGTGCATATACCATTGATACGTGTAGTGTACTGAATAGTGGAAGCAACAATATTATCACAGACACTAGGGAATATTTCGGTCATGTAGCTGTGTTCCCCCCCTCCTTTGAAACAGAAGCAGAGTGGGCTAGTCCAACGTAAACAACGTCAATGTAAGACTATAAATAATTAGTCTATGTCGTGGGCGTGGTTCACTTCTGCAAAGAGAACAGCATGCACCGCAGCGAAGGTCCACACCCTGCCACGTGGCTGCCGCCATGACCACGTGCTTCCTTGATACAGGCCGATTGCGAACTCAACGCCACAGCATCGCAGACTTATGTCTGTATCGACTAGTGGTTTCCATCAACACTGCAGACAGCAGGGTTCGCAACTTAAATTCAACTTTGGATCTAAATTTGTCTTCAGTATCTGTGCTGAGAAGTGCCTACAATCTATTCTGCGGTCAGTAGAGTTGACAACTTGATACCAGTTGAATTCAGTTTTGCATCCACACTACGGACAACATTGAATCCAGCCTTGCTTTATTTAAGGCAGAGACAATTGTACTGTGTCCTCAGATTCTATTAACTGTGCAAAATAGCATTAATCCATCTTTGTGTTGACTACTGCCTTCAATCTACACTGCGTACAACAGGGTTCTCAACTTCAATTCAGCTTTACATCAACACTACGGACAGAATTGAATCCAGCCTTGCTTTATTTAAGGCAGACACAATTGTACTGTGTCCTCAGATTCTGTGACAAAATAGCATGCTTCGATCTTTGCATCGACTACTGCCTTAAATCTTCACTGCGTACAACAGGGTTCACAACTTGCATTCAGCTTTCCATCTATACTACGGACAGAATTCAAGATATCCTTGATTTATGTAAGGCAAAGATTATTTTCTTAAAGGATGCCACAAAAAACATTCCTCAATGACTGTAGTGAGTTCTGTTTTCAAATGTACACTGCGATCAAAAGAGTTTACAGCTTGATACCAGTGGCGCATAAGCACCACAGACAGCATTAAATTCAGCCTCGATTTATTTAAAGCAGAGAAAAAAATTGTGCTGTTGCACTGCTAGTATGTGCAAACACCTTCAATAGCTGCATCATCTGAATTATGATAGTGGAGAAGTGTGGCTCAGTGGTTAGAGGCGGCAGACCCGGAAGCTGAGATCGGCCGTGGACCAGGGTTTGATTCCCCGCCTCGGCGGGTCTCGGGCTCTAAAATTCCATGGACTCGATAATTCTCGCTCCGGTGCCTACTCGACTCACGGGGTCACACTCTGCGACTCTGGGCAATAGCTTGCTTAATCTCCACTACGGCCCCTCGCGGCGGGATGCCTGGCTTTCACCTTGTGGATACCCTGCCGGGGTATCTCACAGGGGAATACCAGGACGGGTTCCCTAAGCAAGCGCTTAGATACCGTGTCGGTGATTTGCGCTATATAAATACATGTACATTTACATTTACATAACAAACAATGTACAAGTTTGCGCCAAAATGTACCTTCACCACCAGCAATATCAAGTACTTCTGGAGTATCACCCTCAACATCGCCACCAGACATACGTCCCCAATTTGTGAAAGTTACAATGCACTGCATGAAGAGGAATTGTGTAATTTGTTATGAGATGCAATCAGTACACCTAGTTTTCAAAGCAATTGATAACCAGCAATGCTATTTTTTTCCCCCTCAAAGTTCATATACTCCAGTATGCAACAGAGAATGATTTCAGTGCAGCCGTTTCAGACCACGCATCATCGCAGGGTGAGCACACGATAACCACCAGACGTACCACTAACTCAGTACACCGTAAGTAAAAGCCACGTGCCCTTGTTAAAACTAAATTCAATAGTCAAAACACATTTTTACCAGTGCGGTCTGCCTGGATCACGCATCATCGCAGGCTCCACACAAACCGCCCCTACCTCAGTGCACCACAACTCATTAACTCTTTAAGATAGAATCTTCTGTGTATTATTTGACATACAATCCTCCTACCTTTGTACAGCAGAAGTCATAAACCGTTCATGATTAATTATCTGTATATTATATCATGATTACTATTCCACTTGTTACCAACAACAACTTAATGAAATGGAGTCGAGCACACGTGCCCGTACCCACTTCAACTATCTATCTGTGTCTGTGCATTTATTGTGTTTGTAAAATGCTGCTCCTCTGCCCTACCACATTATATTGTTCTATAAGTAGCGTATGCAACCATCTTACCTGTGACAGTAAGTGTGGGCTATTCCTCTTTTTTTTAGCATATTTAAATAGCGCAAAATCAACCCAAAACTAATACATTTTCAGGCACGCGTACATTACGTCATTACTCTACAATAACAGGGTGTGGATGCAACACTGAGGCTCAAAAACTGATTTCCAGCACCAACTTCTACAGTGTACCTGAAAAACCACATACGTATATATATATATATATATTAGCTGCCATTAAAGTGCCAAAAACTGCAACTTAAAAATTTCACAGTCCTATATTACTACACCTACAACACTCCACTGAATATATAGCAAAGATTCATAATCGCCAAAATGCGTCATGTCCACCATCTTTTATGTATGCAACAATGAACGGACATAGAGTCAGTAATACCCCGTACCTTACATGTTGGCCAAGTTGTGGGACTTTACAAATATAATGACACATTTCTTTTTAAGACACGGGTGACATCAGCACTACAAAACGGACACCCGAATCACTTGATTTCTCATATAGCTCACAACGAGACCACGCCCATAGCTCTGGAATCATGGTACAGAGCCTCGCGCAGCACTAGCATACGTCACACCAGCCCACTCCACTTACCCTTTCAGGAAAATATAGCAACGAAACATGGCCCAGATTTAATTGTAGTGATTTATTACTTGCTTGTTGTCAGAACGGTACACACACACTCCCTCATGGCTGGTATACAGCCACACCACACCCATCCAGCACCTGCGTCACAACACCTGTGACCCTACCAATAAAAAAGACGGGGCGCACATGCTCTACACCATTTTAGAGTTGCTCCCATCCCAAGCGCTGTGATGTCCCGTCCTAGTGATTCAAACGCCTCATGTAGGCCCGAACCACCTAGTAGGGGGGCCCACCACCATGTGCGTGGCCACTTTGGTCACTAAGTTAGTAATATCAGAAGCACTGAGTGGGTAAGGAACCTGCGATGATGATGATGGGAGCACGAGTATGTCGTTAGCCATACCGATATCAAGACTCGGCACCATATATGAGACTTCTTGGTGGCAGAGCGGGACTACATGATGCAGAAGGTGTCCTGTCCACGAAAAGGTGAGTAGTGAGGCCTCGGTGTGCATCGGAGGGAGTCGATAGGCTTCTGCAGACTGGATACAAGAAAACGACGCAGCAATTTAGACAAACGCAGTCCTATATAGTGTATCAAATTACATGTACATTTTTTTTTCCAATAGCAGAAACGTTTTTATAATCGGTCAAACGTCCAGAATATAAACAATACAAACAGTTTTTTTACATGTGAGAGGGAACGTGTGTGAAAGGCCGATGTTACTGAACTCCACATTAAGATAGTTACAATTACCAAATATAACATCTTTCTTTTACTATCTTTTAGATGTAGAGCTTCAGGGTGCAATATATACCAGCACGTGGTGAAAAACACACTGGTGACAGAAAGTTGAGCTGTGAATATTCTTTAAAGTCACTCTCTCACTTCCTCTCCACTTTCATAAAATCATTACACACAATGTTAAATTCCTTTTTATCTTACAGGTTTTGTTTCACAAATTGGCATCCGCCCCAACACCTCTAAAACTCAACGTTTGAGGATTCTGCGGTGACAGAAAGTTGACCTGCGAATATTCTTTGCAGTCACTCTCTCACTTCCTCTCTCCTTTCATAAAAAAATTACACACAATGTTGACTTCCTTTTTATCTACAGGTTTTGTTTCACAAATTGGCGTCCCCCCAAACACCTCTAAAACTCAACGTTTGAGGATTCTGCGATGATGCATGTCCACCATAACAATGTCTGAGAAGGCTGCTACGACATGTGGTGCACCCTCTTTGAATCACACCAATGGCACAGAGTGAACAAAAAAGCTTCTTTCCAAAACAACGACAAGTCATCTGTGAAAGGAGAGAGTGGGTAGTGTGCAGCAGCTTTACTGCATATGAATGTACAATTACCTCCGAGCAGTGACAATAGATAGATTACAACAGTCCGAGATACAAATCTACAAGCCCCTTATGCCACTTTTGTATGTAGTATACTATGACTAACTCTATATACTATATTTCAGATCACTAAACAGAGGGTGCACTATGAGCCAGCACATACTTGGACACACAACCAATGCAAAAGGTGAGCTACGAGTATTTTCTCCACTATTAACTGCTCCATATATATTTTCACTCTCTCACAGGTTTAATGTTGTTTTCTCTCTCTTTCTCTCTCTCCCTCTCACATCATTTCTCTTTCTCTTTTAAAGTTATGGACGCTGTTGTCCACTGTGCCGTGACCAACCAAAGCTGAGTTCAAGTTGTGAACTCTGTTGGCTACAGTGTTTACACAAGGTAAGCAGAGCGACCTAGATATACAATGCCTCCGATTAAATGCTTTAGAAATGAAAGACCTTATTTACAAGCCTTTGCGCCACTTTTGCGTCACTTTCAACATGAGAAAAGTAACACAAAACTTGAGCGAGTCTTGTAAATAAGCCCTAAAGAATATTGTCCTGCATAATGACTTGATCTCTCACCTAATTCTGTCTCATCTCTGTATCATTTTAAAGACCTGTTGATATGTAATGTAAATCTGACGCAATAGGCTCTTCCATACAGACAGCGCTTGAACGCAAACCTTTAAGACAAGTGAAATGTATCAGGCACACGTTAAAAAAAGGAAATGTCTTCAACTGTTAATTTGACTTGTAATGTTTGACCTCATTTAGTTACATCGATCTAATTTTAAACACTAATTATCTTTTTTGTTCTGCAGATTACCTACCGTACCTCTATTGGACTCCATATCACATTTTGTTTATTATATTGTTTTGTTAGTTATGTTTCTAGTAATTTATTGTATTGTTATCTTTAAGTTACATTTCCAGTTATTTATTGTTTTAATAAAAGTTAATTTTAAAAAAGTATGCACGTCTTTTTTTTGGAGGGGTGAGGGGGGGCGTAAGCGGTCCCTAATAGAAATATTTATAATCTGAAGTATAAATCTGAGGCTAACTCTTTTTACCAGATCTTTACCAGAGTCTATACCTATGACTTACGGTTCCTATGGAAAAGTTTAAAAACTCCAGCACAGTAACTTTTTTCCATTACCAACATAGTGTGGTGAACATCTAACCTCTATGCTCATTTAAGTGTTCTATGAACTGTTACTATGGTAACAGGCAGAAAGCCATTTGGGGGTAGAGTTAAAACGTACTGGCTGTACAAAAACCCTTATATTAACCCTGGATCCTCTACAAGACCAAAAAGGAAAGCAAGCTAAAACAAAAAACTGTGTACCAGATTTACAACCCCCTTTCACCACTTTCGCATCCAAGGCCCCCACTAAAAAATTAGAAGTGTGTGGGCTTTAACGACCCTCCTCAAGCCCCGGGAACCACCACCCCCGGAAATGTGTGTATTGTGAGAGACAGACTGCGTGACCCTATGTCTAGAGCCCTCGAGAGCCCTGGAGCTCGGAAGGCCCGACGGCCGGCTCATGTAGTGTCCCGGGGTGCCTACCGCTGTGACACTGCTGTTTGCTTTGAGAGAGCGGGAGGGCTCCTGCCCTCCCATAGCAGATTTAGTTAGCATTTTGAAAGACAAAGCAGAGAAATCTGTTCTCACTTTCAAAATAAAAATCAGATTGCATTTCCACTTACAAGTTAGCATCTCCCCCTGCGGAAAAGCAATTCCGACTCCCGAAGAATGCGGAAAGCCGGCGGGACAGTGGGGGCATTGCAGCTCCCCTCATTATCACCAACATTTGTTATAAGACCCGGGGATAGGGTCCCTGGAGATATTAGAAATTACTAATGGGGGCTATTTTTTTATGGGAAAATTACAAGTCTGGTGTGTACCCGCATGTTGCACGACTCATAATCTGTAGGGTGCACGACTCCAGCGCCTTTGATGCACAACTTGTACGTGTTTAGGACTCGGCATTACTTTTCCAATTCACGAGCTACTAACATACAACTCCCCATGCATTAGAAATAAATATTTCAAACTTGCACGTGTCCTCATTACTCCTCGTTTTGGACTGATATGATAGTATAACAAAAGAGTGTTTATGAGTTCCACGTTACCTGAGGTGTTCTAAGTCCATGTTTTGGGTTGTCTAATTATTGGGGGTATGGAAGAACCAATGAGACACTGATTGCTAGTCTGGTAGGGGATTTTGGCTACTAAGGTGAGTTTTGGAACACCCTAATTCACTGAGGCTCCAAGTCTCTATGCAGAGTTCTGTGTAGGAGCAGAATTCCTGCGACATGGCGCCCAATCATTGGTGGTCCTATTACATGACGCTTGAGTAGTGCTTCTATCAGTCCTTAACTCCCTTCACTATTGTTTCCGGATAATAGTAGTGTCGGACAAATCTACCTATAGTTACATAGGTCATTCAAGCTTGAATCTTTTCAAAAGGTTTCCTTTTGAATTACTACCCAATTGTGCTACGTAGTTTTTTGTTGTTACTGTGTCACTATGGCTGACGTTGACATACCGCAACATAGTCGAATTGCGGTTCGCAATCATTTGCAGGCTTATAACGTCGGGTTAGAGGGCATGGCAGTTATTATGGTAAGCTTACCCTTACAAAATTTTCTATTCGTGGGTGACCTTCCATGCAGTGAACGCAAATACTGGTGTGTTGACACTTATACTCCTACTGCCGTGCCACAGGAATATGTTCCATATAGGATATAGGAAGCTCCGATTAATATTTGGCAGCACCGGGTTTGATTTAATGGCGCCCTACCCCACACTTTGTTAGTCTCAAGCCTAGGTCCATTGTCCATTCCAGGCGCTACCTGGACTGTTTTGGATGAATTTAAACCGCATCCTCGACATGGAGCGGTTCCCGTTGCAGATTAACAGCTGCTACATGCAGTCGCAATTAGTGTAATTAGGTCGTTGGTGCAATACATTACCCGCATTCTCCCGGGCGGGGCCCCGGTTGTTGCGGTGCTACCAGCCGGACCAAGCGGTATGAAGCTTAGTGCTGTTATGGTTAATGCAGTGATGGGCAAGCGCCCCCAGGATAAGGATGATATGCCTTTCTGGCTTGCCGAGAAATTTGACCAGCTGGAAGCTGTATTTCCTAACACGACTCCTGTTGAAAAGCACAAGATTCTGACAATTAGTTTGCCTAAAGACTTGATACCAGAGGCAGGTGAATGTGAGTCTTGGGGTAAGATTTTTGCGGTGGTGTATACGCGGTGCTTTGGCACTCCGTCAATGACCGTCCTACCCTCGGTCATTAAACGTGTTCAGGATGAGCACGGGCCTGAGGCAGCGGTTGAATTGGGTATGCGGTTCTGCAGCAGTTTTGACGTAGTTACCGATCTCGTACTTGTGAATGTCAAGGGAGATGCGGTAGGCTTTCAGGTGTCTAATGCTTTGTAGGCTGTTCCCAATGCCGATAAACCCCACCAGTTACCGAGAATTATTACGGCGGTTTATAAGACCGTGGGCCGTAATAGTTTGGGTGACAAGCCTTTCTCTACAAAGGAGCAAAAGCAACCCCAAGGGCAGAAGTCGAAAACAGATGACCAGCCCAAGGCTAAGAAGCAAAATTGGCCGAAAAAACAAAAACAGGGTAAACAACAGCAACAGAAATAGGGGTCATGTCCTGCATCTCCAGTGCCTGTACCTACAGAACGTGTTTATGACTTGCGCGATTGCGCGACGATAAAATCACCTGATCGTTTATAGGTTTCTGAACAACGCTCTCCCCGTTCTTTTCAGGACTCATCGGCCTCATCGACCGGTGGTGGAGGAGGCAGCAGAGGTCGGGGTGGCCAGCAGGGACGCGACCAGCCCCGCCAAAAAGATGGTAAAGGCAAGCAGGACGATTCGACACCGAAAAGACCCCAGTTTCAGAAGAAAAAAGTTGCCGCCTTAACAACGAGATATGCCACAGATAGTGAGAACACAGATTCGGAATCTGACATGGGCGCTGACGTTATTGGACAGCGCGGCGGAGATTACCATAGTGCGAGAGGCCCTGCGTCCACTACTGAAGGTGACGGCGACTGACCGATATGTTGTTGTGGAAACAGCTGATACCAGAGTAGCTCCCCCTGATAGACTTTATGAAATAGTCCTTTTAATTGAAGGTGACATACAACGTACCATAAAAGGGGTATTTTGGGAAAATCTTACAAATACCTATGACATTATGTTAGCGGAGGCTGACTGGCCCCCTCCTTTTGTCCTCGCAGCTCCAAGAAGGGAGGAGATGATCCTCCCTAGTTTCGCGCACACTGTCTCAAAGGAGCATGCGCTGAATTTTGCAGAAGAGTGGGCTAAAGCCCTTGCGCCGGCTCTGTACAGTACACACTGTGGTTGGGATACATTTTCCCCACACCATGAGATTCCCTTACAATCTGTGCCACAGCCTCAACCTCAATATCCCATCCGATGCGAAGCTAATGCTTCCGTTGCGGAAATCCTTGAACAATTGGAATATCAAGGTGTAATTGAAACTTGTGTGTCACCGATGAATAACCCTCTTTTTACTGTGACCAAGCCGGCATTTGAACTTGTATTGCCATACCTGTGCAGGTCAGAATACCCACGGCTCTGCCTTAGTGGATAGTCTTGAGCGTAAACGGTTTAAAACCACGCTTGACATATCCAACGTATTTTTTGCCCACCATTTGGATGGCTTAAGCTCCAAGTGGACCAGTTTTACAATTGGCGGTAAACAACGCCACTTTAAACGTTTACCTATGGGCTATAAGAATAGTCCTGGTGTGTTTGCTGCCCGCATAGTATCTCTCTTAGAGAGAGTTGACCCAGATGCGTGTTCGTATGTGGATGTCATTTTTCTCACAGACGACGAAATTTGAGCACATCTGTGTCGTGTTGACCGCATAATTTGTAGCTTTGCGGACTTCGGTTACATATTTAACTTTGCAAAGTCTCACATTGCAGAGTACACAGCGTTGTTCCTGGGCTACGAGCTCAACAATGTAGGTCGAGGTTTGGCTCCTCACTTCTTGGAGAAATGCGCACAACTGAGCGCTCCTACAACTCTGAAAAAATGACAGTCCTTGTTGGGATTTTTTATTTTCGGGCATACATAAATTCCTGAATATGCCCAGCGTATCAAGCCTTTGTATGCTTTGATACAACCTACTTTTACCAATTCTTGCTGGCTGCCAGAACATTCGGCCATTTTGCAATTGTTGCAGGCTGATCTTCTTGAATCTAAATTCTTACTGACTCGTGATAACCACACCAACCTGTTGATAAGAATCAGCCCTGGGGCGGTGGGTTTCACTTACCTTACTTTTAACGAAGGAGACACAGTAGATATTGCTTACAAGTCACACTTGTACACTTCGACAGAAATACGGTTTTCCACTGTGGAAAAAGTTTTGACAGCAGTGCAAATGGCGATTCTGAAAGAACGTGCACTGTCGCAGGGAAAACGCATGTTGGTTGTTACCCCGTATCCTGCACTGGAGGCAGTGATGAAGGCCAGTGTACCAAATTCTAAGGCTTTGTATCCACGGTGGATACAATGGGCTGCGTTATTGACGTCTCCGGATGTCACATTTGTTTTTGATGCCTCCTTACAATCACAAGAGTTTTTGCAGTATAAATTTGTTTTTCCTGCGCCATTGATAATAATAATAATAACAATATTTATTGTATAGTTAGTAAAAACCATTACAAAATGTGAATACGGCAATATTAAAACACACGAAAATTTACACTGCTGAGTGAATAAAAAATGTTATAAAAGGAGAACGCCTTTCAGGTTAGGAAGGTAAAAGTGTTCAGGGTTCAAGACTTTACAAGTGTTTTTTGTTTTTTATCGAAATTGTCAATGAATTTGACTGCCCTGCAAATGAGTTGCGGATCTACTGAGCACAGGATTAGCATGATCGCAGACCGGCAGGTACGTGTTCCATACTCCTTAAACTTGGTCTTTAACCAACTCCGACGTTCCTGGATCAGGGCCGGGCAAATACAGATCAGATGGATAAAGTCTTGTCTTCCTGCGCCACATAAGCAACATCCGTCACGTTCTTGGGGCTTCCATTTTGGTGACTCAGCATTTTTTGGTAGGCTACCCAGCCTTAAATTGAGGTATTTCCGTTTGATGAATGGCGAGAAAGCAAGGTCTATGTAGGCTGCTGCTCCTAATTTTTTATAAGATTGAATTGTCATCCAGGCGTGGGACCGATGACTAAAAGTTATTTTATCATTGAGCAACGAATGCCTGTTGGCAGCCTTTTATATCAACTGTTTAAAGGAAAGCACCGGATTCCCAAGGTGCAGCCAGGTTGGTTGATTCTAGTGATGATTTGAGGTACTTGGCATAATGCGAGTTGGGACTTTTACTGATTATTTCCCACATGGCACGGTACAGCGCAATTTCTTGGTTCATCCACACATCGTACCAGAATTTTATGGTCTCGTACTTTTTCAGCAGGACTTCAGATTGCAAACCGAATTCAAGTCTGACTTGTGCGGGTGATGCATTCGTAGGTAACACAAATACGCGCTTGTAGGTTTTCATTTGAAGTTTGTCCAAGAGTTGTGCACTCTTGCCATGATGTAATACGCTCCCATAAGCTATTGTTGGAAGTAGCTTGGCTTTCATTATTGTTAGGAGGGGGGAGACCAGGGGGCCTCTAAGTTCGGTCGCCAAGCTACTGAAAGCGTGCAATAGGACCATGCTCCTCTTTTCCATGCTGTTTAGATGCGTAGCAAAGTTAAGACGCTTGTCCAGTTGTATCCCGAGATACTTATAACTTTCAACCGCTTCCAGTTTGACATTGTCTATAGTGAAGGTTGGTTGCACTTTGTGGCGTCTGGTTATTACCACAGTCTTAGTTTTAGTACTGTTTATTGCTAGCAAATTCTGTTTGGTATAGCAGGTCAATTCCTGTAGTAGGCGTTGCAGGCCTATTCTTGTCTGGCTTAGTAGGACCACATCGTCGGCGTAGGATAGGTGTGTTATACAGAGATTACCTAGCCGCGGTGAATGAGCGTTAATCTGATCAAGGCTTACTGTTAGATCCGCCATGAATAAATTAAAAAGGTGAGGGGCCAGGACACAGCCTTGCTTTAATCCATCAAAGGTATTGATCTTCCGGGTTAACTTCTGTCCGTTGTCGATCTTTACCTGCATCCAGGTGTTACTATACAGGTCAATATTCGGCGTTAGGATTGAGTCTGGCAGGCCCTGCTGCTTCAATTTGGCCCATAGTAAATTCCTGTTGACACGGTCGAAGGCCGCCTTAAAGTCAACGAAGCAGGTGTAAAGTTCCTGGTGGTTTTGTAGGCTTTTTTCACCAATCAAGCATAACGCCATTGCGTTTGCCATGGTGCCTGTTCCGCGACGGAACCCTGTTTGGTTTAACAGGATTTTGCTGTTCATATCCGACCATTGGGCTAGATCTGCTAGCACCAGAGATGCGTAGTATTTGGCTTCCGCATCGATCAGGGCTATTAAGCGGTAGTTAGTTGGATTTTTGCGGTCTCCGCCTTTGTAGATGGGGTTGATGATGGTGTCCCTCCAGCTTTCCGGGACCCGACCTGAGTTGCTAATTGACCGAAACAGGATGTTGAATTTGCATGCCCAGAACTTGGGGTCCTCTTTGTAGATTGCCTGCGGAATGCCATTCGGCCCCGGTGCACTCTCTTGTTTGCCTTTCTTGATTATTTTTAGTATTCGGCAATCGTCGTCTGTCAATATTGATTGATCCATGTCTTCCTGGGCGTTGATCGAGCCATTAGTGTTGGTAGCAGTTGTTCTTTCCTGGTTCATAGCTCTTGCCGTTTCTGATTCGGTTGTTGACATTGAAATATGGTTCGCCGTTAGGTTTATTGAGAATGTGAACCACCGCCACAGTGTAGAGGCATACTGTGACGAGCGCAGCACGCAGAGCCATCGGGCAAAGCCGTGAGGGCAACGGCAGTGTAGCGGGACATGCAGTATTGGACTCCAGCCCCCAGCAGCACCAGGGGCGACGCGCCCGTGACGCGGAGGGAGCGCCAGGAGGCGCTGAAAGGGAGACGCCGCCGGGAGCCTCGTGGAACCACCGCCACAGTGTAGAGGCATACCGTGACGAGCGCAGCACGCAGAGCCATCGGGCAAAGCCGTGAGGGCAACGGCAGTGTAGCGGGACACGCAGTATTGGACTCCAGCCCCCAGCAGCACCAGGGGCGACGCGCCCGTGACGCGGAGGGAGCGCCAGGAGGCGCTGAAAGGGAGACGCCCCCTCTCGCCTCGCGAATCGCGCGCGGGAAGCGCCCGGGAAAAGCCCGGGACAAGGGCGGGACAGTCTTAGACAGTCCTAGACTGGCCGGGACTGGACTGGGCTACCCCCCTTTATAGCCGCACTCAAGTAAGAATTAAATCAATTGTTTATCTAATATTACGGGTGTCTGCAAAGTGGAGACATATACCTTCTGTGGGTCATATAAATAGAGTTCTCATTTGTTGCCCAAAGAGCATTCAGCTCTAGGCAATTATCCTGTTTGAATGCTCTTGTGATTGTGACGCCAGTTCCCCGAACGGTACTGTGTAGTTGGGGTCTAGGTGCACCACTTGTCCTTGCCCGGGGAAAGTATTTACGAGACTTTCATATGTCAAAAAACATGTCCAAAAAACAGCCTCCACCGAATACCAAGACTATAGAAAATTATATGGTCCAAGTAGTGAGCAAAATCAATGACAAAAGGAGACAGTCACTAGGCTTAAGTCAGTCTCCGGATTTACATCCACTAAGCCCGACTCAGAGTAGCCATCAGTCAAACTCCATAGCTCCGGATGTTTCCACCGACCTGATAGATCTTATGGCCCACTCTAATCCAAATATGGATCAACAGAATACCCTCATACTAGATAACGAAGTAAACTTAGTATCACCAGAGCTAGAAGCCATTTCCGATTCTGAGCATGTGACCTTGGAACACAAACCCGATGATCTTTCATCTCCTGAACAGGAAACTCGACCTGCGAGAAGACATAGAAGAGTTCAGGAAAAACGGTCGGGTTTACGATCAGGAAATAGGAGGAAAAAGGCATCACCTATAGGGAAAAACAAGGCAAAACTCACTGAAGAAGGAGAAACAATATCCTTGAAAAAAGTGATCAGGATAATAGCTATAATGAGGATGATCTGTTGCAGAAAATAGCTGATATCATTGATTCAAAAATTAAAACCATCATCAAGCCGCTAGTTGCAAAGATTGATAAGCTAAATGCGGAACTAAGAAAAATGGGTGCTCTCCAGGCAAATAGTCTAAAAGGGAGATCCCTGGAGTCGAATAGTCGACTAGTAACTATTGGCCTTTCCTATTTAGGGAGAAAAGGTCACAAGATACAATAGGTGTTAAACTAACACAGAAATAGGTTTTCCACACGGAGATAGAATCGTTTACAGTCTATATTTATTAAAATTACAATCAATTAAACAATAAAAAACAGAGTAAATTTATATACTTTTTACAACACAATTTAAAATCCAAGTGGAAAGGTACCTTGGAGGGTTAAAAATAATCATAAATATTCCACAATGTTACACAAACACAATATAACGATGCACAGTAAATGAAGACACAATCAAAGCATATTCACGGTAAATAAACAACAAACTGCACATAATCACAAAAAACCCCTAAATTTTGATGTGGCCAACCAAATATCTATGCCACTGTCTTTTACCCGATCCAATGGCCTAAATCCGTTTTGTTGTTATAAAGCTCTAGTGGAAGAATGAGGTACCCATCTAAAGTTTTATACGGCCCTCATTGGATTCTATTAGAAAAAAACAAACAGTGCGTCGACGCGTTTCGGTGCTGTACTCTGGATTTGGTTGCACCTTCCTCAGGACTTCTTATTTTCCGGGGTTTCGGGGAGTGGATGGTTACACCATATCTGTGGATATATTAGGAAAGATGTGCAAAATCAATTATCGTGAAAAATAGCTATTCTCTCCTTCTCTTTAGAGGGTGGGTGTCTAGTTTATGTCTTCCCCACCATGCATTTCAGTGCCATTCTTGTCTCACACTTTCGATTATCTGGCGCTTGTATATTTATTCAGTAAGTATCCATTTAGTCTTAGTGCCTTCACCAGTACATATAACTCAGTCTTCTACCTGTTGCCCGCTGCTGTTACTCTGGGACGCTTATACATATGTTCACAAAGTACCCAATCAGTATTGTTGTTTTCACAAGTACATACAACAATTCAGTTTTCTGTATATTGCCCACTACTTGTATTTAAGGGCAATCCTATTGGCCTGAAGCTCTAAGGCCACACCTTAATCCCTCCGAGTCTTTTCTCAATGCGGAAGACCTTTTAATTCAGGGGGGGCATAGGTACCTAGGGGGGATAAAAAGATATAGATTCTCACCCTTTGGGTCGTGTGGGGGGCGTATCAGGATATGGTCAGCTGTGAATTTCAATTAGCTTCTGCGGATAATGTGGTCTTCTGTCAAAAAACCACAGATTTGTATTAGGGATAAGTTAGAATACATTATGCCCTAACTTCTGCACGGGTCTATGGGTTCATATAATTACCTCTCCCCTATGATAGGAGCTCTTTATCTTGAGTTTCCTTGTTTTGAGCTTGTTCAGCGTATATTCAAGTCTCGTGCATCTATGATAAGTATTCTGTCAAATAACCACAGACTTGTATTAGGGATAAGTTGGAATATCCTATGCCCTGACTACTAGACGGTTCTTTGGGTTCATACAATTACCTCTCTCCTGCGGTAGGAGCTCCTTGTCTTGGGTTTCCTTGCTTTGAGCTTGTCAGGCGTATGTTCAAGTCTCATGCATCTACGGTATAATATATATTTTCACTTTACTATGTCTTAGGGCCACCTAGGTCTAGTCTAGTACCCTCTCGGTAGGAGTGTCTTACCTGATAAAGTTTTAAAACATTCTTAGAACGGGCATAGGATTTCTTTAGTCTTCTCCAGAACTGGATATGTTCTGTAGAATAGAGACAAGTGTGAAATAGTCATATGTTTCTTGTGTTTTAAATGCTGAAAAAATAGTCTGCTCTTACTTCTGTTCTTACTTTGTAGGTAACTAGGAGATTTAAGTGACACCTTTATTTCTTTATATTCTTTTATGGTTACTGCTATTATGTGCCCTCTATCTCCATTTACCCCCATGGTACATAAGTCCCTATTTGTTGCCCCTGTTCTCTAGTGTTTAAGAGGAGCCACATTGTTGTACTAGTAATTGGCTTGCCCCATACCACTCAGGTTAAAGTCTGTGGCTCAGGGTATCCACTAAGAATCAAAAAATGAATTAGAACACATTTATTTTACCTACTCTCTGCTACAAGAAGGTGTAGGGCTAAAGTTGTCCCATATTTCAAGTACCTTTAAGATATAACTCCCTGTTTTTTCTACAAATAGCATTTAAATAGGATCCCCTCCTTAAAAAAGCATATGGGCTTCGTCTGCACTTACCGGATTAGCGCTACGTCTGAGCTTCTGCCTCGTTCGTCCACTCGATCTAGTGTGTGGTGTTTGGTGTGTGCATTTATACCTCACCATGATCGCTAAAATGATTGCACCTGACTGTGGTCGCGCTGATCTCACGCTTCCAAAACCGCTGTAGGCGTGGGCGCCATCTTTGAGCGGGGTTGAATGTATCACTATGTGCCATAAGATCAACCTATATCATACTTATACGTATATCTACTCCATCCTAGATGTATCTACACCTGTCTACTGACTAATCCGAGAATCTGAGCCGCCATCTCGTAGTTATAATGCCCAGGCTCGTCTGATCGGCATATGGTGGCGTTTTTTGTACAAATGTCGTACTTCTCACGGAAATGTCCCATATTAGTTTCTGTTTTCCAGTGTTTTTAAAAAAACGGCTAAAATAGTATTATCGTAGTATACCTAGATTGTCCAGGTTTCGCAATATGTGTAGTTGTTTGGACCAATGGGCCGCCCTTCTATGTCCCCTCGTTACGGGCGCCATCTTGGACTGGTATGTCCTATGTCTTTTATTTACGCACTTTCAGTCTGATTTGAGTGCACGTCAGTTGCATTTGCCCTTATGTGTGATACCTTTGTTCCCGGTCACCCATACATGTATATTAAAGGAGATCCTCGCTGGTTGGGGTTTTTTAATATCAAAACTTGCCTTGGTCTAATATAGGGCTATTTGTTCATGCTTCAGATAGTGGAGAGGTGGTAACAGGGGGGGATCGGCTAACTAGATGAGAGCCTCCCACTCTTCCCTGGAATTCAATCCTTTCCTGATGGTATTGCATTTCACCATATACCATTGTTCCTGTAGTTTTCGTCTCTTTGTGCTATCTCCTGATCTTGTGAGTTCTCTAACTCTTTCCAAGATGACCCATCTGAGGTCCTTAGTAGTGTGTCCTTTTTCTTTCCAATGAGACACAAGTGGGGCATTTTCTTTGTTGGTGTTTATCGCAGACTTGTGTTCCCCTATCCTGAGTCTCACTTCTCTGCCAGTTTCACCTATATATGCCTGGTTGCATGGGCATAGAATCATATATACCACATTTTTTGTCCGGCAGTTGTTCAAGGTGGTGATTGTGTGCGTGGCATCATTATGTGCCACTGTTTTAGTTACTATACACAACTCACAGATACAGCAATTTCCACATTTATTATTGCCTGTTGCTTTCTGTCCACTCAAGGTGGTTTGGGTCTCTATTCTGTCCTCTCTGTATGTATGCACAAGATTTGACCTCAGATTCTTATTCTTCCTGTATGCATACAGGGGACGTTCTAGCGGAGTAACATCTGGACCATTGTTTAAAATTTTCCAATTGTGGTTAATTATGTTCTTGATTTGGTTGGCTATGACTGAGTGTTGGCTCACCATCACTATTTTGTCCTGCGTCTTCTTATTATCTGCCTTTTTTATGAGGCAGTCCCTATTGTAGCATTGTGCTCTCTTCAGTGAATGATTAATCAATTTTTAGGATAGCCTCGGTCCTTAAATTTCTTTTTCATTTCTTGGGCATGTTTGTGGAAATCTGCTAAGTCCGTACAATTTCTCCTGAGGCAGAGAAACTCACCAAAAGGTATCGAGTCTTTCTGGCTCTTAGGGTGGTAGCTGGAGTAATGTAAGATTGTATTCCTGTCGGACTCCTTTTTATACAATTCCACCTTCAGTTGTTGATCTTGGCTCTTAATGCATATGTCCAGGAAATTTACCTTGGACCTGCTGTATGTTGCTGTAAATTTAAGGTTTGGGTCCCCTAAGTTAAGCCAACTAAGGAATTCTTCTAGTAGCTCTACAGGTCCCTGCCATATGAAGAATATGTCATCAATGAAGCGAGCCCAATTTCGAATATTTTCAAAAAATGGACTCACTTCATTGTATACGTGTCTGTTCTCAAACAGGCTCACGTATATACAGGCCAGACTCGGCGCGCAAGTTGCGCCCATGCTGGTCCCCTTCTTCTGGATATAGAGGTCTTTTTTGAAGAGAAAAATGTTGTTGAGTAAGACCATCGATACACATTGGACAATGAACTCTTTGTTGCCTCCTCGTATCTCTGTCTCTTCTAGGAGGTTCTTGACTGCCACAATGGTGTCCCTTTGTGGTATATTGGTGTAGAGTGACTCTACGTCGAGAGTCACCATCAGTTCATTTTCCACATCAAAAGGGATCCCTTCCACTTTGGCTATCATATCTGCCGTATCTCGGATATATGATTTCTGTTCTGCTACTAAGGGCTTGAGGAATCTATCAGCGTATTGACTCAAGGGTTCCAACAAAGAGTCGATTGATGCTACTATTGGTCTTAGGGGGGGGTTATTTAGACTCTTGTGGACCTTGGGTAGTCCATAGAATGCGGGAGTTTTTGGATTAGTGTTATTGAGGAATTTCCATTCCTCCTCAGTGATTTTGTTCTCCTCTAGGGCTTTGTGAAGTAGTGTCTCTACATCTTTTTTTAGTTTATTTAGTCTCATTTTAGAGACTCTTGAATAATGTAATTCGTTGGTAAGGAGGGCGAGTGCTCGTTGGTCATAGTCAGATGTATCAAATACAACTACTCCTCCCCCCTTATCAGCGGGTTTTATAGTTATGCAGCTGTCCTCGGACAGAGATTTAATGGCCTCTCTCTGAGCTTTACTGATGTTATGCTGTTGAAAGTGCTCTTTCTCTAGTAGGATACCTATTTCTATTTTTACAATTGACTCAAAGGTCTCTAAGTTCTTGTCGACCATTCCTAAACTGGGGGTAAAGGTTGATTTCGTTCTCAGACCCGAATCTAGGGGTTGCTCTCTCACAGGTCTGTTTTCAAAGAACCGGCGTAGGCGTATTTTGCGAAAAAAGGCCCTCAGGTCCTTTTCCAATTGGAATTTGTTGATGCCTGTAGTTGGGACAAAATTGAACCCCATCCCTAACACTTGCTTTTCTGTGTGTGTAAGTGTTCTGTTCGAGAGATTTATGATGGGTGTCCTATCTAATGCCAGTAAACTTTGTTCCTGGTTCTCTTGTATTCTTGAGGGGCCGGGGTCTGTTGGTATTCCTGGTCCTGCTCTCTGGGAGCTGTTCTCCTCGGGTATTGACCTCTCCCTCTGCCCCGAAAGCTCCCTCTGCTTTTCTGTGGGCGCTGATCTAAAAAAGGGGTTTCGTACTCTCTATTTAGTCCTGTGTACTCTCCGTCTTCTCTACACAGTTCCTCCTCCTCTACGCTACTTTCAGATGTACCTGAGAAGTGTACATGCCTAGGTTTCCTCGGCTGAAATCTTGTTTGGAATCTGGGTCTAGGTCCCTCATTCCTGTTGTATTCTGCCTTCTCTGTATAATAGTCCTTCCTCAAAAACGGATAAACCACCTCCTGGCTAAATTTGTTTATATCTTTTCTAAGTTTTTGAGTCTTCTTGTTAGTCAGATATTCACCGTATCCCTTCATGTCTTGGTTTATCTCTTCTAACCTTTTTTTTGCATCCTCTATTACATTACTGTCTAATAAGACCTTCTCCAATTCCTCCATCTCTTTTATTTCTATCAAGACCGTAGCTTGGGCGGTTTCGATAATGAGGAGCAATAGGTCCCTGCTACATCTATTACAGATAAAAGTCCATGTTTCCAGGAACTTTGGGTTATCTACAAATAACCCTGGCTCGTTGCGTATTTGGAGACCTATTGGTATCTTCCCTGCCCTCACATACTGTGTCATAAAATCGGCATGCAGTTCTGTTCTAATGATCTTCTTTTTAAGGTTGATTAGTTGGTTCCATTTCTCTCCCCCATTGGGGATGACTGTGATACTGTTACTACCTCTGTTAGAGCTCAAAATCTTATTAAGTTGCTCTTCACTAAAGCCGAATGTCTTTAGTGTATCCATTGAATGATTGGAAAGGGACTATATTGTTTTATTGGGATAGGAAAAAACTGTGATAGTCTACACAAAAAACCTAGACTCTCCAGCACGAGGCTGTACTTAACTGGTTTCAAAAAGGAGAGGGTACCCCACTTCCCCCAGGGAACAGGGTAGAAAGACAATTAGTCTAAAAGGGAGATCCCTGGAGTCGAATAGTCGACTAGTAACTATTGGCCTTTCCTATTTAGGGAGAAAAGGTCACAAGATACAATAGGTGTTAAACTAACACAGAAATAGGTTTTCCACACTGAGATAGAATCGTTTACAGTCTATATTTATTAAAATTACAATCAATTAAACAATAAAAAACAGAGTAAATTTATATACTTTTTACAACACAATTTAAAATCCAAGTGGAAAGGTACCTTGGAGGGTTAAAAATAATCAGGCAAAGACTGTGGATGGGGTTGACAATCTATCTACTCTGGTGTCACAAATGGAAAAGCCAGTTGAGATCAAGGAGAGGAGTACCATAGAGAAAGAGAATGGCTTGACACTCCCTGTATGTCCAGTCCAAAATGGGACAAATTCTACTAACCAGTCCGTGACAATAGACGGTGCTCCACTGACAATAAGTATTCCGACAGTGACACGTCAGGATCTAGACCCCCTTCAATTCATCGAAGAAGCTTCGCCAGTGGTATTGGTGTTGGCCAATGTGCCTCCGCAAACGGACACTCAAATGGAATCACCAGCATCTTTGTCTAGCAAGGCACTGCACTGGTTAACAACTAACATGTATATGGGACCAGGAGGCAAACATCAGCTTGCATGTGAAATTAAGTCCGTGAAAAGGGTTGCTTGGATTGGGAATCGGCCTAAAAGGTTTAAAGGAGATTGTGTCATAGTGACTTTTTGCCACGCAGCCGTTTTACCCAACGTTCTAAATCATATCTTTCCCCCACAAAGAAGAGCCGGGTCTGTTGTTCCCCTCACTTTAAAATTCTTTTATGGGGAGCAACAGAATGTAACATTCCCAAAAACTCCTGGCCCGCAGTGGGAAACTGTGAGAAATAACAGAGGACCAAGGGCTCCTCCTAATGAATGGGGTGTGGTCCTTGGAAATAGATATGAAGCTCTATCAGGGCTAAATACCTGTGATTGACTGGGCAAAAGGAATTTTGATGTTGATTATCTTGCTCCCAATGGAGGACGTTCAGGGGGGGAACTGGAAGCTCAGACAAATTCTGTAACAACTGATCTTTTGCTAAACGCGAGCAGTATACAGGGTGTTTTAGGTGTTACATGCAATGATTATCATCCTACTGGTTGTTTTGTTTATACCGATGAAAGTGAATCAAATGTAAATTTATCCCCAAAACTGGTTGTAAATGTGGATAGTGTAGGTGTAAACTATCTCACTCAGAAACAGAGGGCTAGTCTACCTACTAGTATTGAACCTACCAACGACAAGGCCTTTGGCCAATATATTTTAACGTCTTGGAATGTTGCAGGTTTGAGAAGTAAGATACCATCACAGAACTGGCAAACTTTCCTGGATTTAAAGGATGTAATCCTTCTCCAGGAAACTTGGCAATTAGATCCAGTTCCTATTGAAGGATATCTACATTTTTATGTCCCGGCTACACCAAGTAAAAAGGGAAGACCTAAAGGTGGTCTAGTGACATGGGTAAAACAAAATAGTTACTACTCAGTGGTTCAATTGGCCACCAATAGCCCCGATATACTGTTGGTCAAGCTACAGCAACCATCCTGTCAGGACCTTTATATTTTCAATGTTTATTCTAGGGGTACACCAGGTGGAAAACCCACGGAGGCGGTTGATTTGCTAGATTCTCTTCTAAAACAACATTGCTTCAATGCAAATGTAATTGTTGGAGGTGATTTTAATTGTTGTTTCGAACCTTTGGATGACCACGATGTGGATCTCATGATAGAAGAGGACTACATCTGGGATATCCCCCAGCTTTCCTTACCACCAATTAAAAAATGGTCTGAGGCTGCACTGCAGCTAAAAATTCTCTGTGTTGAGTCTGGGTTGCGGGCCACCAATGGAAGAGTGGTTTCGGATAAACATGGTGCCACCACCTTTTCCAATGGGAATTCACAAAGTCGTATTGACTATATTTTAATTAACAAACAGAATTGGGCCAGTGTTGTTGATATGTGGATAGAGCCTAGAGTGGAAAGCGACCATGATCCATTAATTCTGACATTTAAATTGTTTGGAGTATTGGAAAAAGACGTTTCGAGGGAAAATGTTCAAATAAATCTCTCAAATGACAACAGACGCATCAGATGGTCAACTTGTGCAGCCAACGAGGAAAGCATAATTGCTATGAGGGACTTAACAACCCAGGCCATTAAAGAAGTAAGGAGCATAACCATTATGGACACTCAGATATCTGAAGTTAGTAGGATCCATGATGAATTTTTTAATAGATTAAAATTTTTCTTTGTTAAAACAGCTACTAAGAAGCAACGTAGGCCAGTAAGAAAGGAAGACCAGTGGTACGATAAAACCTGCAGGGGTGCTTACAAGGCATTGTCTGATGCTGTGAAGACAAAAGATATAAATAAAATAAGGGATGCACGTGTTATGTATAAAAAGGTCCAAACAAGTGCAAAAAGGGACTGGGAGGAAGGCTACTGGAGGGATCTCCTTAAAGCAAGTGAGGAAAGATCTATGACGCCCTTTTGGAACATTGTAAAATGGGGAAGGGGGCCATAAGAGGAGAACCCATGAATCATGTGTCACCAGAAGCATGGGTATCCCATTATGCGGCCCAGTTCGCTGCTGAGGACACTGTTGGAGAGGAGAGTGTGGCCCCAGTAGATACTGTGGAGAGCCCCCTAATCTTCAGTAAAGCTGATGTCCTAAAAACTCTAAATAATATACCTAAAGCCAGAGCACCGGGCCTAGACTCTGTTCCAGCAGACCTTTTTATGCACGATAAAGACCTATGGGCCACGTACATTCACTTGCTAGTAAATGGTATCGCGAAGGGCTCGCCTATTGCTGAGACCTGGAAGGGGGCCGAGATCATCCCCATCTATAAAAAGGGGGCATGCTCGGATCCAGGCAATTATAGGCCCATTAGCCTGATCGCATGTATACAGAAAGTTCTGGCAAGACTTTTACTCCAGCGAATCCATGGGTGGATAGATGAACAGGACATACTGTCACCCCTGCAGGCAGGCTTTCGTAGCCATACAAGTACCATAGATCAAGTATTTAGATTTGTTTTAATTTACTGGCGTGTAGTTATACTTGGGGGGGGGGATGCTTTTTGCTGCTTTCGTCGATTTAAAATCGGCTTTTGATCTAGTCCCCCGCCACAAGTTGTGGAATACTCTCCAAAATCAGGGTATTCCCAATGAAATTTTGTCCTTATTAATGAGAATGCATGCAAATAATTTTGCACAAGTGCGATGGAACCAACAGGGCAGTGTCACTGATAAATTCCCTATTGCGAAGGGAGTACGCCAAGGATGCGTGCTCGCTCCAACGCTGTTTTCGCTATACACCAACAGGGTGATCAGATACTTCGAACATCAACCAACAGATGCCCCAAAATTGGCAGGTAGACTGATCCCCCTGTTGATGTTTGCGGACGATACTCTGCTGATATCTAAGACACAACAGGGCCTTCAGAGGGCCATTGGAGTTTTTGAATCATTCTGTGCAGATCATGGTCTTGTAATTGTTACAAGTAAAACAAAATTTATGGTTTTGCATAAACGGCGTCACATTAGAGGGAAGGTAACTATGGACGGGGTTCAGCTTGAACAGACCCAGGTTTTCAAGTACCTTGGAATTAACTTGTCCTACAATTTAGACTGGAAACAACATACTAATGAGTTAGCGACAAGACATGCTCAATTAACCGGAGCCCTTACTAAGGAATTTTTTACATCTCAGACCAAACCTATCAGACCGGTATTAAAAATTTATAATGCTAAGGTAGGAGCGGCAGTTCTATATGGAGCTGAACTCTGGGGGCCCAGTAATCTTACTAAGCTGATGGTAGCACAGAATAGATTCTTCCGTAACATTACTGGGTTACCAATGTCAACGCCTTTGATACCCTTAAAATATGATCTGGGATTCCATAGCTTTGAGGATATGGCTAGATATAGATCTGTAGCCTACTGGAGAAGGCTCTGGGTAACCCCAGAGCTCTCTCAGTACGCCCAAGGCTTTTTAGAGATTCGAACCCTGGATAAAGGTTGTAAAATAGTTTGGTTAAGAGAAGTAAGAAGTATATATAGGGCGATGGGATTATCCCAATTGTGGGACGATCCTGTAAGCAATGCATTTCCACCAAAAAAGGCACTTCGAGATTTATACTGGAGCATGATTGAGACAAAGTGTTTTAGAAACTGTATTGATCGATCTTTTACTAACGATTTTCTAGAACTTAAGCATGTTCCGACCCTAGAACTGTACTGGGACTGGATAACTGTACCAGGGGACCGGAAAAGGTACCACCAATTGAGGGTGGGGTCTTTACCTTTAAATGCCCTAACTGTGAAATGGCATAAGAGCCAAACCTCAAGGTGCCCTTTCTGTCCTGATCAAAATGAAAATATTGGACATGTGTTATTTGCTTGCCCTGAATATAGTGTCCCCAGACGCTCATGGCTAAAACCGATCTGTGCCCAGCTAGGCTTAAGAACTGCAAATGAGGCTGTTAGGGTTTTAAGAACTAATACATCCCAGCCTGTTGTTATAGCCATGTCAAAATTCCTGCACTGGATATGGATTATTCGGTCACGCAAAATGAGTCTGGAGTAATTATGGGAATGACATTGTCTGCTGCTATATAAATCCGCACATATCATACTATAAGTGACTAACTATGTACATTGCACTAGTAACTGATAAATTTGTATTTTGGTATGGATGAATTCGTTTTTTATACCTGTTTTTATAAATGTCTTTTAAAAATAGGCTTCATTTAAGAAAATGTAAAAATGTAAATAGGATGAGTTAGGGTGTTATGTACTCTACTTTTATTGTATATTTTCAATTTTTATCTTCTGTATGATGAAATAATTCATTGTGGATCCTGTTCTCTTGTGGGACAGTGGGTGGGTATCAAAAACAACCTTTTTTTAACTGTGAAATGTCTTTTATGATTGAAAAATATCGAATAAAGACTATTTTGAATTTGAATTTGAGAATGTGTCGACTATGTGTTTGGCCCAATCACAAAGGGTGATGCATGTCATATTTGTAGGTTGAGCTGCTCTATTAATGGAGTTGACTTGCATCCAGAACGCCCTGGAGTCTGATTTTTTTATGTTGTGCAGCAATTTGACCCAGAAGTCGTTAGCTATGTTCCTTTTTTCTATCCAAACCAGCTTCTTGTATTGCCTCCTTGTCGATCGGACTTCTTGCCAGATACTTGGGTTTTGCCTTACTCCTTGTGCCCGTCTTAAGAGCTTCTGAAGTTGTTTCTTCATAGAGAGTGCTGTTTTTGTGAGTTTTATATTGGTCTTTAGATAGGTCTTCTTTTTTGCATTACTATTGGACCTTGGTAGCCTTTCCAGGAAGTCAGACCAGGTTTCTGAACATAGGTCCTTTTCTGCAGTTAATTGTTTGAACAATTTCTTAGCGTCTAACGCTATTTGAGGTAGGGTGTTACTTGACCACCTTAATCGCTTCAGGTTGATTGTTGAAGTTATGCCTGGAATAGTTGGTGCCTTTGCGTGCCTACAGGGACTTAGTTTCATCTCGATGTGTTGCATTGAGTGATCACTGTCTAGTGAGCAGAGTATTTGGAATTTTTTAATTAGACTTAGCAGGGGTAGTGTTACTAATGTGTAATCCAAGGTGGAGCTTGCATTGTGGCCTATATAGGTGGCGGCAGGGGGCTTATCATGAAAGGTCCTTCCGTTTATTACCCGTAGGCCAAGGCGTTCAATGTCCCACATCAGTTGCCTACCCACTTTGTCTGTCTTCTTAACAGATATGATCTCCTGGGGTTCAACATCCCACAGTTCGTTTGCAACAGAGATGTTGACCTCATCTTCCGGTGGATGTAGAAGATTGATGTTAAAATCGCCCGTGACAATAATCTCCCAATTTGGTTGTTCTAGGCGGGTGTTGGTTACTACATTGACAACACGGTCAAAGAGGTCCTTTTTCGCCAATTTTTTCGGGTGGGCGTATAAATTGATCAAGATGAATGTTTTGACATTGCTTTTTATTGTACTCTCCAGTTTAATAATTTGCATGTCTGGTGCTGATATGGCCATTTGTGAGGCTCTGATCTTCAGTGCTGTGGATATATATATTGAAAGACCACCCCTTGCGCGCCCGTAGCGCTGGAGACGCGTCGCGCTTTCATGGAAGCATAGTCTTCCCGGTACATCAATTGGCTCCGTTGTCCACGTTTCTTGCAGTACTATGATGTCATATTGGTCCCAGGTTGCTGTTTTTCTACTATGGTTTAAGATGTTTTTCGCTCCTGCGATGTTCCAGGAGAGCAGCTTTATTAGTGTTCCTTTGCTCTCTCCTGCTTCCCAGTGGGTTCAATTATCCTTACTGCCCAATGTCTGTCTCCAGTGATTATTAGTCAGAGTCTCAGCCCCCCTGGCACCTTGCAATACTGAGTGAGTAATTCGAGGTTTACAGTTAACTCTTTTCTCACATCTTCTTAGTAGGGGTGACGGATAACCCTTTTTTTTTCTTCGTGATTCCCCACTCTTCAAATTTGTGTATTTCTGTGAGTATGTTTTTTACTATTTCTATGTTCCTCCAGGTGGCGAGTGTGCCTTCCTTGGCCACATTGTCCCCTATTGTGATGAATTCGATTGATAGTAAAACGGCAGATGTTAGGTGGCTTAAGCTTGGGATGGAGGATGTAAGGTGGAGGATGTTCCCTCGATTTAATAGGTCTTGTGTGCCTTGGGGTTCATAGTTAGGGATAAAAAGTATCTTTCCTGCTGTAGCTGTTTGCTTCTCCAGTGGTCGGTCACTGCTTGTCTGAGCTTTTTCCTCTGAAGAGGATTTTGTAGACATGTGATCATCATGATCCTTTGCGTTGAGATGGAGATATTGCGCTATCTGATTGTACCCATTGCTCTGGGTTTGCGTGAGTGGCATGTTCACTACGGCCTCTACTTCATGGGCTGTTCGTTCGGGGCTGACCTGTTCTAGGTAGCGCCCTCTGACTGTGAAGACAGCCCCGGAGCATGGTCATGTCCATTCTACCTTTGTGGGTTCAGTAGTTTGTTGTGTGCCGTTGTTGCCTGTGAATATCGTCAGTTGTATTTGATCGTGCGTGTTTCTGTCCGCCTTTGTTCTTACTTATCTATTGGTCTTCTGGTCGCTTTTACCTAGTATTGAATTTTCACTTGGTATGGTGATACTTTTCCCTACAATTGAGTTTTTCCTGCGCCATTGACTATGCAGCCTTTGGAGGATTTCCATTGTATCATTTACACTGATGGTTCAGCGCATGTTGCGCATGGATCTAAACACGCATACGTTTCTGCTTGCGCTATTGAGGTAGGTACCATGGTGAATGATGAATTCAAGTCCAAGGTCGTGGACACACAGTTTTTAGGGGACTGTACCAAGCAATTGGCAGAGCTCCGTGCTCTGATGCTTGCATTGGAGTACGCTGATCCTAGTGTGAAGACTCTTATTGTGAGTGATTCTTACTACTGTGTCCAGTCTTACAATGAGAACCTGCATTTTTGGTTTCATAATGATTTTCATGATTCCAAGGGTAGCACAATAAAACATAAAATTATCTGGGTCCGAGTGGCTGAGCTTGAAGAGCAGTTGCTGCTCGTGTATGTAATTCGCACTCTCGGTCATCAGCGTGTAGGAGTTCACGCTGTTGGCAATTCTTTGGCTGATGAAGCCGCAAAATCAGCAGTATCGACCTGTTTGGTTGCAGCAGTTACGCGTTCCAAAAGTAGGATTGATGATGATATCTTAGCAGCTGTTGCTGCCACTGAGAAGGGAAGTAAATATCCTAAGGGGTTCCATTCGAAATACACTTATCACTTAAGTCTGATAAAGTCCCTTATGAGAAAATACCTGATGTTGGTGAACGGTTGATTCCCAACGCGGACCGCAGGTCCACACTGATTACAGCTGCCCATGAAGGTGTAGCGTCTGCGCATTCGGGTATTTTCGGCTACTGTTTCTCAGTTGCAACAACGTTTCTGGTGGCGGGGACTGTGCAGACAGATGCGTGATTATGTCCTTCAATGTGGCATTTGCCAGCAGATTAAACTTTCAACTGCTGCGCGTCCAACCCAGATGCAGTTGTACATTTCTAATAAACCACTTGATTGTGTTTATTTAGATCACTGCGGTCCCTTTTCTTCTGATACTGCATATAAGTATATCTTAGTAGCAGTTGGTTCATGCACACATTTTGTGTAGGTGTGGCCTCACCGCAGCGCTGATTCACGAACTGTCATAAGAGACTTGCGTGTCTTTGTAGGGATTTTTGCTTGTGGCACCTTCCATTCGGACCTGCTTTCGCCTCTAAGGTGTATAAGGATGCCATGGCTTCGTTGGGGGTCCAAGTCAAGTTTTCATCTCCATACAGGACTCAGGGTAATAGTGTTGTGGAATGAATGAACCGAGACTTAAAGCTGTCTTTGACAGCTAGAGTTATAGGCACTGGCAGGAACTGGCTAGCCCACCTCAATAGCGTGAAGCGTGCTCTAAATAATCTCCCTAGAGGGTCTCTGGGTTGGCGGACCGATACGAAATGCTCTTTGGTATCAAGATGTTCATCCCGGACCTTGACGGTCTAGACTCTGTGGCTGTTGCTGCCTCCTTTGACGTAGATGAACATTGCAATGTTTTACAGGATCTACAAATGATGAGAGACAGTCTTGCAAAGGAACATTTGCCCTGCCCATCTGAAGCTGCGTTGCAGATTCCCATAGTTGGCTGGCTACCCCAAGTTGGAGAACTGGTTCGACAGAGGATCGAAAACAAGAAAGAATTTGGTCCCTCCTATCGAGCTCCAGTTCTAGTGCTTGGAGTGAAGGGCACAAGAACAGTCATTTTACCACCACTTCCAGGTCGTAAAGAAAATAGGTATATCTCCATTGACAATGCCAAGATACACAGAGTGGCCGATTCTTCTTAGTATGACACCGGCAGTCTCATGTCCTTCGATTTTGAGAAATTCTGTTATGGCCGGGCTTCTGATCCAGGGCATGATGTTGCCAAAGAGATGCCTGCAATTTCTAATCCTTTATTAAGTACACTGCCTGGTGCTCACCATGATGACACTGACTATACTTACCCCACTGACTTATCGATGCCTGATTTGCAAACTCGTTTGGCTACAGAATCTAGATTTTCATTTGACACTGACTCTCACACATCGAAGACCCCTTCAAAAATGTCAACACTTTTTAAAAAGCATTTTTTGATTCCACCTTGGACCTACATTTGGTTGGTGCCTTTTTTCACTTTACCCATTCATGTCAATTGGCTTTGTGGTGTATTTTTTTCGCCTTGTCAACGGACACTATGTCAAGGAGAGAACTTGCATTCAACATATTAATGGAACATTGGCTCCCCATTCATCATCACGCAGATTGAAGCGGGACCTGGTGTATGTCAACATCACTGCTTGGTCCGTCTTAGATGGGATTGTGTGGGATGCTGTTAGATTTCAAATCCATGGGCCCATGAGGTTATAAAAGTCCCTAATGTGCTTCGAGTTTCTATGGGGGATGTGATTAAACAAAGTATACGTTCTGATGATTGGGATGTTCAGGCGTAGAGGCTTTGTTTTCTGATTTGAAATAATATGCTGCCTTTGATGCTGAAGATTTATATTTAGAATCTGCTAATTACGCTGATTTGTATTCTTTCCAACATTTTGGCAATCATTATCATTATCTGCATAAGGCTAATACCGTAAGGAATACTGTTAATTATACACAATGGGAACATTGTCCAGCTCCTGTACAAGGCAGTTCACCTTCCTTTTTGAAAAGGTTCACTTATTTCACTGATTTTAGTCAGTCAAATCACAATGCATTTTATTTTAAAATGACGGAAATGTCCTCGTCCAAGTTTAGACTTACGGACACGAAATTGTTGTATTCAAAGTCCTTTTTAGAAAAAGTTGGCTTTTGGGAGCTACGAATTGTGGAAGGATACCATTGATCTAAAATCTCTTTGGGGTTCTAAGAGCTGGCAAGTGCAAGGCACTGAGGCTTTGCACCGTGCATGCCTCACCTAAACCACATGTTGTTCTTGAATTCTACAATATTGCAGACAACTTGCTTTGGATTGGCTACTACTAAAAAATAAATGTTCCTTCTTTACCTGAATTAGATGAATATTCTGGTTGGGATAATGCTACTAAATTTTCGATCAGAGAGTTGCAAACTCTGTTGCTGAATTCTTCCTTTAACATACCCAGTTTGGATCCGAAGGGTTGGTAGCTCTGGCACAAGAGTGCTGATTCTTGTCAGCATCATTTTCTGGGTTTAGCTCATGGTTATGCACAGGTCAGGGAGGATCCCCGTTTTGAAAGTGGCCATTCTGTGACTACCTATTCTGTAGGCAAATTATGTCAGAATTGGCTTAAACATTCCACTTTGGCGTCAGTTAAGCTGCATTTATCTAAACTGACTGACGATGTTGATCTGAATGATTTTGTCAAAGACCTGGCTAACGGTAGATCTAAAAGATGGATATATGCTATTTGCAATGAATTCTGGAAAATGTCCTAGATTGAGCCGGCTACCCGCATTAGGGCAATAGATCAGGCTAATTTAGAGAAAGTGCTAGCAGTTGTGGATAACAGCATTAACACACTCTCTTCTCGCACTTTAGACAATAATGTTTCCTCTGTTGTTGATATTGTACAGGATGAAGTGTCTGTTTTGTATCATGGACAAAATCAATTGCGTTCTATTATGCAGTTTGCATGAACCTTGCAGACCCTGAAATCTGGCAAAGTGCCATGGCATTACATGAACACCTCGTCTTTGTTTGCCCCGTTTAATTTGACTGACAAGCAGCGTTTAATGTCAATGAAAGATGCAACATTTTCCATGTTACACATTAAAAAGTTAGAACATTTACCATTTTCGGTGGCAGTAGCCAATTCGGCAACATGGCTTATCCACGGGTTAATATCTCTCCCGTTTTCTCTATTCAAGTTCGAAGGCTGTATAAAGTACTATGCCATTGGTAGATACGAGCCTCTGGGCTGCTTATCTCCATGAAGCTTGGTCGCTTCCATTTACCTATAGGTGCCTTAGGGAGGGTAAGGAAGTTTATTTGAATGGTGAAGAATGCACTGAAATACCCAATCACTCATTAATGTGCAGACATATCCAGTTACATGGCTCTTGTAACCAAAACGAGCCAAATTTGGCCTGTATTTTGAAAGGAACGCCTGTGCATGCTATCATGCCCACATTCACATTGCTGGCAAACGGGAGTTATTTAATTTTAAATAGTGAAGATTGTTGTGGGTTAGTATCAGGAATTGGTTATGTCGTTACCATCAGTGAGTGTGTGGTTTGCTGTAAAAATGTAATGTATCCACCCCGGCATTGGGAAACTTGATGTTTCCATCTGGCCCACGATTCCGATGTTGAAAGCAGAGTTCAACAAGATGAGTCGCATAAGGGCTCTATTGTCTCAGAAAGAAGTTGCCCTCACATCTGCTCGTGAGACATTCGTCCTTCACGTGGCAAACACCCACACAGAAGTGCATGCTTTTTTAAATACTGATTTGCCCTTGCATTTCGGTGAGTTAATTCACCCTATCTTTAACGCATCCTCCACCACGGGGCTGGCAAACTTCTTTAAAGTTGTAAGCAGTGGCCTTGTGACTTCTTTTCAAGCTATTTTCGGTGTCTTCCCAGCCTTTTTTTATTCTATTTTTTCCAGCCTGTTTGGTGGATTTCCCTTAATGCTGGCTCTGGTTGCAGGCGTTTTGCTGCTGTTTTGTTTATTTAAAAATGGATGCACGTCCTGTGGTACAAGGAGACCTGTCAGGGCTGTCACTGCTCCGTAATAGGATGCTTGGTTATTATGGAGCGCTGCCTCTTGCTACATTGAGTGCGGCTTATGGATTATCGTTTTGATTTTCCTACTTCACATGCGTCCAGCCTGTCTTTCATTGCCGGAGTTGCGATTTCGACTGGGCCCTGGATTTGTGTCTCTGCAATACGGTGTCTCCCGATGTGGAATATGATCAGTTTATGAGCCCCTTAGTTGCTCATGACCTGCTTTGTTCTGGCGGAGGGATTATGGCCTTTGCAGCGATGCATGGAGTCCTGGGTCGTTTATTTATTTATGACATTTCTAGAGCGCACTGTTACCCGGAGGTGTCCTTGCGCTGGCTGATCACTAGTGGGGGTGGGCGGGGGCATTAGTGAGAGAAAAGCCACGTTTTGAGAGCCTTCCTGAACTTGAGTAGGTCGGGGATCTGTCTAAGATTGGCCGGCAGCGCGTTCCAGGCCTTGGCGGCGCCTAGGGATAGACTTCTGCCTCCCCAGCGAACTTTCCTAAATCTAGGGATGACAGCCAACCTCTGCTCGGCTGATCGTAACGCTTGGGTTGGTGTATACCACTGGAAGAGAGGAATCAGGCAGTGGGGGCCAGCGTCGTGTAGTGCTTTAAAGATCACGCAGAGTGATTTAAACAGGATTCTTTTCCGCACTGGCAGCCAGTGTAGTTTGATTAGGTCATGGGAGACTGAGGCGAACCTGGACGTGCCTGTGATCAGGCGAGCCGCTGCATTCTGCAGGATCTGAAGTTGGTCTAGGAGACCCTGCTGAGCATTTAGAAGGAGCGCGTTGCAATAGTCTAACCGAGACATCACAAGTCCGGTCACTACTGTCTTTTTATGTTCTACCGGAAGGAATGGCAAGACCTTCCTGATGGTTCTAAGCACAACATGCGTAGCAGAGGATAGGGCATTGATTTGAGGCCTGAAGGAAAGGGATTCGTCCATCAGATCCCCACATTTTTTACTTAGTTACTGGGGTAGGGGGAAGCCCCATTTCTTCTGGCCTCCAACGGGGGGACCAAAAGTTGTCTTTGATCCCAAACAGTAACACCTCTGTTTTTGCGGAGTTGAGCTTAAGGCAGTTATCTGCCATCCAATTGCTCACTTCCCGCATGCAGCATCTGAACCGATCTGCGGTGGTGTCTAGTTCTCCCTGGCGCAGTGACACCACAATCTGGGTGTCGTCAGCATAGGAAGTAAGATTAAAACCGAAGGATCTGATAACTGGCGCCAGGGTGGAGACATAGACATTAAACAAAGTTGGACTCAGGGAGGACCCCGCAGGGGATCCCGCAGGGGAGCACAAATGGCTCAGATTCGAAGTCCCCCAAGGCCACTGATTGAGTCCTCCCGGCCAAGAAGGCCTTCAGAATATCGAGTTCCTTTCCCTGAATCCCACTGGCCCTCAACCGGTCCACCAATAGTTTATGGAATGTATTCGCAGCGGCACAATATTTCTTGGCACACAGCTTCATTGAAAACCCACCGAGTTGTCCTCTGATGGTGCTGGAGGCTCCAGTAATTGAGGAACATTTATGTTCTTTCCCTTTGTTTAATTGGATGGCTGAAATATTTTCTGATGAGAACAGTGACTTCCTGTTGGAGGCTGTTGCTGCATATTTTGCATATTCGTTATTAGACTGAGATGTGCCTTCGGTTCTCTCTTCTATGGCCGAGGTCATGATTTGGACATCGACATTTTTTTTTTCTCTAGACTGAATTTTTCCCGCCCAGACCGATTGGCTTCACTATGTCCATGGCTACATCAATTAAATTTGGATTATGCTCGGACTATACATTTTTTTCTTTTTCTTTTTATTAAAACATTTTTTTCTTTCCCTGTGCAAATTTGAAAATGGTTCTGACTGTGGTTCTTGAACTCTGCGTTCAGAAAATGTGCCCTTTTTCTTATCTTGTCTTATCCGTGCTCGGATCAAGGGAGGGTCTCATGGTGATGACCTTTGCCTTTACACTGTGTTAAGTTAGCATGAGCTTATGAGAAGTTTAAATGCCATTTTATCACTCTGCTGCTTTTGCACACGGCACATGATATTATAATGTTTAGAGTCTAGCAGAATATTTTGCTTCACATGAGAATAATGTGTTTTTTTCCTATAGTATCAGCCTTGCTTGGTAAGCTATGTCTGAACAGTGAGTGCCGAGGCCTTCAAGGTTATTTCAACACAGTAGTTGTTGTTCGGTCTGATCAGCGCACGTTCTAGACATAACATATAGGCAGCTGTGGGCACCTCTAGTTTTTTTGCCACATTTAATAATGCACTGCGCAGAGCATGCACACACTGTTGGAGAACATTCACATGCAGAGAGCTGGTGTAGGAAATGATGTGATACCTTCCTACTAGGACCAGAGGTATGTGGCCGCCCTTGTAATCCCAAGAGACCTTCTGTAGATATAATATAATATACTAGCGAGCGAGGGTAAGATTTAGGTGTCATTTAGCCTTCTTCCCTTTAGCATTTTAACATGCTTTCTCCCTTTGTATTTTATGGAACTGTAACTATGCTGATAACCTTATTGCTTATAATATGTTTGCTTGTATTAGCTAAGATACTGCGCTTGAGAACACTGCATTAGAAATAAATATTTCAAACTTGCACGTGTCCTAATTACTCCTCGTTTTGGACTGATATGATAGTATAACAAAAGAGTGTTTATGTGTTCCACGTTACCTGAGGTGTTCTTAGTCCATGTTCTGGGTTGTCTAATCATTGGGGGTATGGAAGAACCAATGAGACACTGATTGCTAGTCTGGTAGGGGATTTTGGCTACTAAGATGAGTTTTGGTACACCCTAATTCTCTGAAGTTCCAAGTCTCTATGCACAGTTCTGTGTAGGAGCAGAATCCCTGCGACACCTAGAAATACTTTTTTTTGTATAGCCCCACTGAGTAACGGAGCCCTCAAGTGCTCCAGTAGGGGAGCCACGTAGTCCCCCTCCCACAATACATAAACCCCAACGGGTGATGGTCCCCACGGCTTTCAGGAATTTCGACCCCTCCCCCACCATTTTTTTTCTTTTTAGCCCCGGGCACTGATGATCCCCGAAGCTGGGGGTCCCCACATAAAATGTAATAACTTTGCCCTCGGAATTTAATCCCCTGGAGACGAATCATTTAAAAAAAACTCCTTTTTATTTTATTTATTTTACGGCACACTCCATGCACCCTACACACATCCCGGTTGTTTAAAAAAAAAAATGTGGGCCTTGGGGGTCTACAGGGTAAAATTATTTCTACCCTACTCCTTTTCTCCGTTTTGAACACATATTCCACTGACTTATTCAGCCTCGCTTCTACCGAGGCACAAAATGGCTGCCAACAGTTCCTGGTTTAGAATGTTAACAACCGCTTGACAGCCAATTAGCATTGAGCGCGTGATCGGGACGGTGCGCTTATAATACGATGCCAATACTCGCACAATCCGCGGATCCACCACGCCCATAGATATATAAAGGACTTTAACCGTAATTTTCTCAGAAACTACTGAACAGATTGACACCATATAAGCAAAAGGCACAAGTCAGAACTGAGGACTAGCTCTCTTCCAAATTTGGTGTACTTCCGTTCAGCCGTTTGGGCTGTAGCCGTGTCTAAAGGTCCTATAAGAAATTGCATGGGGAAACCATGTTTTGGGACCCCCCTTTTTTCTCAGCCCCCCTTGACCAATCACCCCCAACCTTTCAGGGAAAGAGCGGAACTGAGCTGGCCAAAAGTTTGGGAAATTTCAAGAAGATTCATCAATCGACGCCAAAATTATTGCCAATAGAATGTTGCAGTTTTCCTATGGATAATAGGTCCTAACTATAACTACCTCATTTATATTTACAAATAATATAAAATCTATTGAAAAAACATTCTATTATAAATAAAAACAGTAAACTGTTTAAAAATCTTAAAACTTACATTTCCCACTCTAGTTAGTGCAACAGTAGAGAAAATGATGGATAGTGGAGGGTATACACCCGTTACAACGGATCTTTTACTCCGCACTACCATTACAACGCGACCATTACTCCGCATACCATTACAACGCATTGCGCTGGGGGGCGCTCTAGGATAGGGAATAAGTATAATTTACTATCCAACACCTTCCCTAGGGTCCACGGGGACTGGAGTTAGAATAGTAAATTATACTTACCACTATCCAGCGCCCCAAGGCGCTATGCGTTGTAACGGTATGCGGAGTAAAAGTCACGTTGTAATGGTCTGCGGAGTAATAGTATGCGTTATAACGTCATACATCCATAGTGGAGGGGTAAAAATTACTATTCCCACTTCAGTGAGTGAAACAGTAGGGAAAGTGTTAAATAGCGGAGGGATAACATTTATAATTCCCACTCCAGTGAGTGCAACACTAGGGAAAGTGTTGAATAGTGGAGAGATAAAATTTACTACTCCCACTGCAGTCAATGCATCAATAGGGAAATTGTTGGATTACGGAGTGGTAAAATGTACTATTCCCACTCCAGTAAGTGCAACAGTAGGGAAAGTGTTGGATAGAGGAGGGATAACATTTACTATTCCCACTCCAGTGAGTGCAACAGTAGTGAAAGTGTTGGATTGTGGAGGGGTAAAATGTACTATTCTCACTCCAGTCAGTTCAAAATTAAAAACAAACACAATATCATCAACAAAGGAAAATATATATATATATATATATTGGACCGCACCCGTCAACAAGAGTGCCACGTATCTTGGGGCAGAGAGCGAGGATTTAATTTACGCTGAGCACCGCCACCACCCGTGGGGAGAAATCCTGGGAGGAGCGCATAACCTGAGGTTCCCGCAACCGTATTAGGGACAGAGAAGTACTCGGCGCACCCCGACTTAAACAGTGTAAGCTGTGATATACTCTGCTCGTATTTGTCGATTGAACCTGCAACTGGGCTCCTCACTAAACGGGCGGCTTGCTTTGACGAGGGGATCAAGAATTATTTCCAAACACAACAACGACAAGGGCAACCCGGGAGCGGGGGGCTCGACGACAAATTAGAACTATGTTTAACATCTCGCAACGCCGCGATCTGGCGACTGGAATGTTTAAAAACAAGAATCCTGATGTCACCACTCCAGCCGTGGCTAAATCAACTGAAGCTCCCAGCCCATTAGCCACGCAATATGGGAAACTTGAGAAACTATATGAGCGTGAGCTCCGTAAGTGGTGGGAAGGTACATCACTTCAAGGATACATAGAAGTAAAAAGAGTGCCGAGGGGTCTGCGGATATTTACAATCCCCGCTTATGAGAACCCGGACCCTCTGCTCCTGGAAACATGGGCTGCACACATCGCCAAATCCTGTGAAGGGATGCTAGAAATCCTGGTGCAATTCGCTTGGAGCGACAGGGATAAGGTCCTCAAGGAAATTGAAACTATGGAAACGGAACTAGCACTCAACGATGATAAAGATCAGCAGGATCAACTAAGAGCTCAGATGAAGAAATGACTGGAGAAATATGAGGTGAAAATCCGTACACGGAAGCAAGAAAAATTTGACAGGGACGAAAGGGACTACGCCATGTTCTCGAAAAAGTATGATCAAACGCGGAAAGATCTGATCAGCAAGAACAAAGCGGCTGGTGCGGCTGCACCAGCACATGTGGAAACATCTGAGTCTGAGGTTACAGAGGGAGAGCAATCAGAAGAGGAAATAAGATGTACCCCGAAACAGACCGAGGATACCCCTTTTCAGCAAGAGTTTCAAGTAATCCGAATGAACTGGCTGAGAGGAGGGAAGAACAAACCCCCAGAAAACGGAGGAAAACCAGAAGGGGTGGTCGGAAAAGCAAGGGGAAGAGGCAAAGCGGGGAATGCGGAGGCTCCAGTGCGCAAGGCAAGGGGCAAAAGAGGAGCAAGATGGTAGGATCTGAAGGACACACAGATCACCTCACAATCATCAACCTATCCGCAAGAACCCTTTCATCTGAAGAAGAATCAGTACTTAAACTGGGATTAACCTTCTGCCCGGACAACAATTTTGAGTATACTCAGACCAGAATCGACCTATTTCAATTCATTAGAAGGCTCCGTCTGCACAAATACTTCAAAACCAAACCAACTACAGATGAAGCTAAATTGATCCGATCACGCTTCAAAGACACTGATCTTTTAAAGGTCAATGATTTGACATCCCTGGAACTGCTGGAAGAACTACGACATGAAAGCGCAGCAGAGGCAATGCCAACACCAACAGAAACTCTGACCCAGAGACTGAGGGCAGTGGAGGTGGAACAAGAGGCTCCGAATAGTGGTCTCAAATTGAAATCGAAGTTTGTACCTCCAACACAAACGGATATGATAGACACTTTTTCTGAACTCGTGATCAAGGATCTAAGGAAAATGCGCATGCACAAAAAAGTATTTGGACGAAGCAATAACCTGACCGAGAAACAACGGGCAGCATTGAAAATATTGGCCGCAGACACTTCCATAGTCTGCAAACCCTCAGATAAGGGTGGCAACGTGGTCATATTATCACGGGAGGAATACGTCCAGGAAGCCATGCGCCAATTGCAAGACGTGACCTGTTATGAACCAACTACTAAACAACGATACCAATCAAGTATCGATGAGCTGCATGAATTACTCAAAAAATGGCATGACAAACAAATGCTTGAGACCGATGAATATCTTTTTTTCAAGACAGTACATCCAGTTACCCCCACCTTCTATTACTTACCTAAAGTACATAAGAGGATGGACAAGCCACCAGGGCGCCCTATTATTTCATCTATGGGCAGCCTCACCGAGAATCTCTCTAAGTTTTTAGACCATTTTCTATTTGAAATTGTTTTGGGTTTGAAATCATACATTCGTGACACTGCTGATTTTATTGAAAAAATTGAATCTATTGACTGGCACCCAGGTTATTGTATATTGACACTTGACATTACCAGCCTCTACACGAGCATCGAGCATGTACAAGGGATGAAGGCGATTGATTATTTTTTGGGAAAGAGACCTTTGAAATATGCCCAACACAACATTATGCTGATGGAGTTAATTGCATTCTGTCTTCATAATAAACATGTTTTGTTTCAAGATGCCTTATTTAGACAGCTCTCTGGTACAGCCATGGGTTCCTGCTTCGCCCCCAGCTACGCAAATTTATTCGTGGGCTGGTGGGAGGAGCAGGAGGCCTGGGCTCCTGAGAAAGAGCGATGGTCTAACTGTATCGTCTCATGGTATCGTTACATAGATGATCTTTGTATAGTGTGGAATGGCTCAATTGAGACAGCTCAGCAATATATTGCAGTGCTGAACGACAATGATTGTAACCTGATTTTTACTGGCCAGGTCAGTACTAGTGCGGCAGTGTACCTAGATCTAAGAGTGGAGGTGACGGACAATAAGATCAAAACTTCCCTATACAGAAAGCCAACGGCAGGAAATAGCACGCTACATGCGTCTAGCAATCATCCCCAGAAACTTATCAAAAGTATACCCTATGGCGAGCTATTGCGGTTGAAGCGCAATTGTTCAACCAATGAGGATTTTGAGCTTGCTGCTAAGGAGAGCATAGAGAGATTTGAAGCCAGGGGGTACAGTATGAAATTGCTGCAAAATACCTTAGATAGGGTTAGGTTACCATCGAGAAGTACCCTATTCTCTAAAAAGAATAAACCCATGACTGACACAGAGAAATTCAGAATGATCACTCCCTATTCTCAGGACTGCCAACAACTCAGAACAATTCTGAAGAGGCATTGGCATATTCTGAAAAATGATAATATCATAGGGAATGACGTGCCTGACAACCCTTTAATCACCTTTAAGAGAGCCCGTTCTCTGAGAGACACCTTGGTACAGAGCCACCTGTCGCCAACTCCAACGAAGACAGGAAAGTTAAAAGATGTGAAGGGCTTTTTCCCTTGTGGACGCTGCAAGGCCTGTGCCAATAGCAAAAGGGTTTACACATATGACATTACAGGGTACAGACAGAAAAAGAAAATCAATCAGTTCCTAACCTGCAGCACGCTGTTTGCAGTTTACTGCCTGCAATGCCCATGCGGGCTCAAGTACATAGGGAGCACCATCAATCCCGTAAAATTGCGTATTTTGGAACACATGAGGGCCATAGTCAACAGGGACTTCTCATATCCTGTCGCAAGACATTTTTCCATCAAACACAATAGCGACAGAAGTCTCTTGCAGTACTATTGCTTGGACTCAATTTCTGAAAATATCAGGGGAGGAGATAAACTACAGAAACTCCGTAGATTAGAATCTCGACATATTATAGATTGTCAGACTAAGGCCCCTGAGGGACTTAACTGTGGAGAAGAATTAGCAGTACACTTAGGCAGTTAAACAACATGGAAATAATAATTGAGGGCAGCGATCAATCTGGCTGAGACCACACATATATATACAGAAAAACTGAAAATTAATTTGTTATTTGTTATTTGCTATGATTTTCTTTCTGCAATTGATGAGGTATCATTATTGGATGAATTGACGAGATCTACTGATCATATGAATATAATGCTTGATTTATGTGTATTTCTGGACTTTGCAGGATTTTGTTAACTACACAGTAATTTTTTATATAATGCAATGAACGACACAGGGTATCTTTGGGACAGTTTTATGTACTGGACTTTGGTAATTGAAAAGGCAACCTGGTTGGTTGCCACAGGCCGATCCACGCCAAGATTTTACTCTCTGCCCACACATAATAACACGTGAGAGGTTAATTGCCGATTCACGGCGCTAATCGAGAGCAATGTTTTTCATCATTTCTTCTTTTTAAAGGTTTGCTCTAATTTTAGAACTGCCATTGAAACAATGTGGTAATATTATACACTCAGTGCTATGTTATGGTTTACATGTACTAGCAAGATGGCGCTCGCGCGCCTGTCCCCTCTTTTTGTTCCATACTCAAACCGGTGTGTGCTTTTTTGAAATAAAATGGCGCCTTGGCGCGCGTTGCAATGTAACAACATTGAGGAAGGAAGCGCTGCTTCCGAAACGCATCTGTGCGAGTAAAGTTGCTGTTTGGAATTGAAGATCCCCGTGTGTGCAGTCTTTATTTTCTGGGAGGGATTGAGCTTGCATATATAGAGCGCGAAGCTCCGACGCACTTGGACCTCACCCGTCAACAAGAGTGCCACGTATCTTGGGGCAGAGAGCGAGGATATATATATATTACCTACTGGCGGTCGCCAGTAGGTATATATAGTTAGGATTTTTTCTCTATGGGATTTTTGAAAATTCTATGTCTAATAACTTTGGCGTTTGTGGACGGAATTGGCTGAAATGTTCAGGAAAATGGCACATTTTGTTTCTGAGCAGCCCCTGAAAATTTGGGGGGGGGTTCGTCAAGGGGGGGCCGAGAAAAAAGGGGGGTCCCAAAACGCGTTTTTCCAATGTTAATTTCCATAGGGCGGTTGGCCTCACTTTTAGCCCGAACGGCTGAATGGATTTGCACGAAACTTGGCAAAATTGTAGGGACTGGTAGCCCGATGTGCCTTTGCTAGGTCTCAATATATGTGCTCCAGTGGATTTTGAGAAATTAACGTTCAAAAAAAGATATATATCTGTAACAGCGGACCGGGCAGCGCTCCAGTTCGCGTACTTTTCGCGTTACGGAGCTTTGTGAAGCGAAGCTGATTGGTTCCCCGGCGTCTGTAAACATTCCAAACAGTCCGTAGCGGCCGCCATCTTGTCTCTCGGTAGGATCGAGAGACAAGAGGAGGCCAAAGCGAAGGGGCAAATGACCATAAGGGGGCATAGTAGATCCTCCCTGACCCCCTAGGTTTGATGTGGAGGTTTTAAAAGGGCCCCGCAGGGCAAAAAAAAAAAAAATAATAATAATCGAACGGCTGAATGGATTTGCACGAAACTTGGCAAAATTGTAGGGACTGGTAGCCCGATGTGCCTTTGCTAGGTCTCAATATATGTGCTCCAGTGGATTTTGAGAAATTAACGTTCAAAAAAAGATATATATCTGTAACAGCGCTCCGGGCAGCGCTCCACTTCGCGTACTTTTCGCGTTACAGAGCTTTGTGAAGCGAAGCTGATTGGTTCTCCGGCGTCTGTAAACATTCCAAACAGTCCGTAGCGGCCGCCATCTTGTCTCTCGGTAGGATCGAGAGACAAGAGGAGGCCAAAGCGAAGGGGCAAATGACCATAAGGGGGCATAGTAGATCCTCCCTGACCCCATAGGTTTGATGTGGAGGCTTTAAAAGGGTTCCGGTGCGCCCGGTTAGCGTAACGGGAAGCGGACTGGGGAGCGTACTACAAGGAAAGAAGAATGATTGACTTTTAACTTATTGTATGTTTATAGACTTTTTTTAAACTTTTTTTTCTGCTGAGTGACGTCTCGGCCTATCGCCACGGGATGCAGTCCCTACCATCTCGGCGTTTAAGCCCAGGGGGACCGGTAGTGTGGGAGAGATAACGGGGCATATTATCAAGGGGGTTTATCTCCGCTTTTTTGGCTTTAAAAGCCAAGAAAGCGGAGATAAAATTATCTCCGTATTACCTAGCTGTCGCTAACACCAGTTAGCGACCGCTAGTAGGAGATAGCGACCATCTTGGGCCCCACTTTGCATGTCAGTGATATTTATCACTAATGACATGCAAAGTGGGCATTCCAAGATGTTAGCGACTGGAAACAGTTGCTAACATCGCTATCTCCTATTACCAACTTTTGGAGATATTCGCGCTAAGCGCGAATATCTCCAAAAAGTAACACCTGCCCTGAGCAGTTCTTAGCCATGTTATCCAATGGGAGGTGGATAACATGGCTAAGAGCATTAGCTCGGTAATGCATGAATATCGCTGACTTTTCAGCGATATTAATGCATTGCGGCCGTTTTTTATCGCATTTGCGATAAACCTTGATAATAGCAAGGTTTATCTGCGATAATTTCTGACGATGCTTAGCGGTAAAAAATTCGTTGCTAAGCATCGTTAGGGATAAATATCGCTTAACTTTGGTAATATGCCCCAACGTCTGTTAACGTTCGATTCGAAGGAAATCAGGAAGTGTTGAAAAACATTGTCTGCGCCATCTTGCCTTTTTTCAAATGCCACACTTTTCTCGTGCACGGCAGCCATTTTAGATGCCTTGACCAGACCCACTCTCTGCACGCTGTCGATCCTTAGCATGGCTCCCCACCCTCGCAAGCATCTCCCCCAGGCACTGGTCACCCCCGCTCTCTGTCTTATGCATGGGCAATAAACCTCCCCCCATCTGCGCTGCTCTTCCCTGAGAATCACACCCTGTGCCCGCCCGACACCTCCCTTTTGCCCTATTCACTACCGCACCCTCTGACACTCCTCTTCCTCTGTGTCAGATTGTCCAGGCCGGTCCCAGGCTATCAGCTAGCCTTGCAGATGTAGTTTATGGCCCCAGCTGTAAAGAATCACCCCTCTTCAAAGGAGTTATAGTAGATCAAGGCCCACACCCGATGAGATCCGTCACACCACACGCGTTCCTACTATCTGAAAACCATCCTGTATTGTGATTGGGGAGGGGACCGAGCCTGAAGCGGAAGATTCCAGGGATGACTCTTTGTACATCAAAGTTTTTACAATTATGTGTCACATTAAAAATATATAGCACTCCAACAAAGTAGTAGGATTATAAAACTTTAATAACTTATAAATATATACAACAAAACAAAAACAGTAAAAACATTTAAACATTTTTAGGGAAAAAGAAGGAACAATGGTCAGTAGCGGTCGGTTGTGCGAATAGTCCCAAGGCAGCACAACGTCCAGATTTCTGGACGGCACCCAGGTGATGTTGCCTGGGTGCCGCACTGATTTGGGTATCCGGCGTGGGGCGTCCCGGGGGGTGGGTCGTCAGTAGCGGTCTGTTGTGCGAATAGTTCCAAGGCAGCAGAACGCGCTGAAATGTGGATGGCACCAAGGTGATGTCCAGTAAGTTGCCGCCCTCCGAATAACGGCGTGGGGCGCCCCGGGGGGGGGGGGCGGAGGCGGCGTGAACGGACCTCCCCAGGTGGAGCCTCGTCTGCTGTAGTGGGGCGCCCCTTTACCGTTTCAGTTGCCATTCCGTCCGCTTTTGGTCCACTGTGTCAAAATCCGCAATTCAGCTGAGGTGCGCCCACTCTTGCGGTGCAGCGATAGGCGGCTGTCACAGGACTCTCAAAATGGCGGCAGGCTCTTTCCTTTTTGGGCCTGGTCCACTGAAAGGGCCCTGGGACACCTTGGAAATCGGACGCCTGTCTGCTAGGTCTTGGACCCCATTCTCGAAAGCGTCCCCTCCGCCTTGAGGATTCTACAAAAGTCTTGGGGGCCCCCGACTCCTGCAGGCTTCCGGTGGGGAGCGGCTGCCATGATTAATCGCGGAATGACCACGACGGAGCCACGAGATGGTGGTGCTTTCATGCTGACGCCAGCTTCAGTCTGAAACATCCAGAAACAAGGTGGGGCTTTCATCGTTTGGGAAAAAAAAAAGTTTTCATCCAATGAAAAGTGTTATTTTTAGGTCATATGATCAAGCCTTCCATCATTAGGAAACCAAAAGTAAAATGAACCAATGAAAAGTTTTATAAACAAGTCACATGACCTGTTATGCGGCATAGGGTATAAAAAGCGTAGAAAATCCGTTGGCACGTGAGGCGGCGTCAGTAGCGGACCGATGTGCGAATAGGCCGAAGGCAGCACAACGAGCCAAGATCCGGATGGCACCGAGGTGGTGTCCAGCAAGTTGTCGCACTGGTGTGGCCATCCTACAATGCTGAAAGTCGGCGTGGGGCGCCCCGTTGGCCTGTGAGATGGCGGCAGTAGCGGACCGATGTGCGAATGGGGCCAAAGGCAGCGCAACAATATTTTCTGAATAGAAGACACCACAAGGCGCTGAGATGCCAAGATCCGGATGGCACCGAGGTGGTGTCTAGCAAGTTGCTGCACTGGTGTGGCCATCCTACAATGCTGAAAGTCGGCGTGGGGCGCCCCGTTGGCCTGTGAGATGGCGGCAGTAGCGGCCGATGTGCGAATGGGGCCAAAGGCAGGGCAACAATATTTTCTGAATAGAAGACACCACAAGGCGCTGAGATGCCAAGATTCGGATGGCACCGAGGTGGTGTCTAGCAAGTTGCCGCACTGGTGTGGCCATCCTACAATGCTGAAAGTCGGCGTGGGGCGCCCCGTTGGCCTGTGAGATGGCGTCAGTAGCGGACCGATGTGCGAATGGGGCCAAAGGCAGCGCAACAATATTTTCTGAATAGAAGACACCACAAGGCGCTGAGATTCGGTTAGCACCGAGGTGGTGTCTAGCAAGCTATGCCGCTGAGTTGCGTGCGCACTTGCGGCGAATAGGTCGAAGGCAGCACAACAATGTTTTCTGAATAGAAGACACCACAAGGCGCTGAGATTCGGTAGGCACCGAGGTGGTGTCTAGCAAGTTGCCGTACTGGTGTGGCCATCCTACAATCCTGCTCCGAATAACGGCGTGGGGTGCCCGAAGGGGGGGGGGAGGCGGCGTGAACGGGCCTTCCTAGGTGGAGGCTCGTCTGCTGTAGTGGGGCGCCCCTTTACCGTTTCAGTTGCCATTCAGCTGAGTTTCGGCCGCTCTTGATGCTACAGCGACAGGCGGCTGCAACAGGACTCTCAAAATGGCGGCCTGTTCTTTGGATTTGGGCCTGGTCCACTAAAATGGCCCTGGGACACCTTAGAACTCGGACGCTCGAATTTTTTTTCCTTTCCTCTACATGCAAAAAAAGGTAAATGCCCGGTACGTTACACGCTTCATCTGCCACGATGTACTCTCCAGAGGAACCGAAAAAAAATATAGTTATGGTAACTATACCATGCATCGTCATATGGAGAGGTGGCACCGATTAATTATAGTGCTGCATAAAAGAGAGATTTGGAGGAGAACCCCCGACCTGCCAGTACATTCATCAAAGAACTGGCACTGACAGCATCAGAGGCAAGGGAAACGGTCCCAAATATTTAGAAGAACTTTGGAAAGATTAAAATGACATGTTTAGATTGTGGCAAATTAATTTCATGTGGACAGATGAGTGTTACTCTAATAAATACAGCATATGAACATCATCATAGTCGATGGTTGGTAGAGACATTTTGACTATATCCTGGACCTGCCCGTCCTCGCCCAAAATGGCGGCGGAATAAATGGGACTCGTAACTCCTTGTTGTGTACTGGTTGCACAACCTTGATATCACGAGATACGTATGCAGTTTTGAAGCACATGGCGGGCGGGGACGAGAATAGATTGAATATTTCGATATCCCTATTGATATTAAGTTCTGATGTGTTATTGATTACTGTACTATTGAAAGTTCGAATTAACGTCACCCATGGTACTTGCCCGCAAATGTATATCTAGATAATTTTATTGTAACTGGCCCTGTCGTATTTTAATTATAAAATGTACGTCCACTGATTCCGCAACTGTTAGACACCTTAGTTCTTGCAACCTAATGGCCCGCCCGTTACGTTCCTCTACAGTGTAAATGTCTACTCATCATATACGATTACAGTTTGCTCCGTGGCCGGCCCACGTGGTTATAGGCCCTTTTTTTTGTATAATGACATTTTCGCAATAAAGGTTTTTAAAAGAAAACATGGTAGTAGTATATACATTGGTAAAGTTTTTAATAATAGTCACTGTTTTAGAATCAGTAAAAGGCAAGTGAAATAAAGCAGACCAATTACATGAAGGGTAAAAGGTATAATACGCAGGAACGCAGTAAAGATAAATGGTCAAGGGCTGTTGTGTTTTCTACTCCTGCAACATAAAGTGATCGATAAGAATCTCATATTCAGGCGTATCGGCGACTAAGACAGCAGGCCGACCCTCTTTTGCTCAACGGCTCCGTCATGGGACGAAGAAACGCCCTTTTTCTCGAAAAAGGAATATATTTTACTTGCAGGACAGTTGTAAATTTTCCGGGAAAGTACATTAGCCTGGAACATTATAACATATATTTAAGAAAAAATAATGTTCAAAAGTAATAAAAAGCGTAATTTTTAGGTTATATGACCAAGCCTTTCATCATTAGAATAAGAAAAGTAAAATGAACCAATGAAAAGTTTTATTAACAAGTCACATGACCTGTTATGCTTACGTTACGCGCTGCGCGTCGCGCCCCGGATCACTTCCGGATGCGCTAACGCCGCGCGTCATATGACGCATTACGCGACAACGCAGGTCCAGAATATAGTCAAAATGTCTCCACCAACCAGCGGTCGGAACACAACCCCTTTCAGCAGGCTAAATAGTTCTGTTAAATGACAACAGAAGGGACAGGCAACAAGAACCATCAGTCAAAGAGGGGAGGGCTAGTTCTTCTCTACCGGGTCACGTTGGGGCGCTACCAGAACTGATCGAATTGGTAGTCTACAGTGTTTCTGGATGTTTCAGACTGAAGCTGGCGTTAGCATGAGAGCACCACCATTTCGTAGCTCCGTCGTGGCCATTCCACGAGCAATAATGCTAGCCGCTCCCCACCAGAAGCCTGCGGGAGTCGGGGGCCCCCAAGACTTTTGTAGAATCTTCAAGGCTGAGGGGACGCTTTCGAGAATGGAGCCCAATCTCTAGCAGACAAGCGTCCGAGTTCCTAGGTGTCGCAGGGCAATTTTAGTGGACTACGCCCAAATCTGAAGAGCCGGCCGCCATTTTGAGAGTACTGTGGCAGCCGCCTATCGCTGCACCACAAGAGCGGGAGCAACTCAACTACATGGTGAGCGAGACGCTGTAGTCGAAAGAGCGGGCGGTAAACAGCTGAATAGCGGAAGAGGCACAGTGTAGCAAAAGCGGGCGGAATGGCAACTGAAATGGTAAAGGGGCGCCCCACTACAGCGTGTCTTTAGGTGAAACGGATTGTGGGACAAGGTCAAGAATGGAAGAGTTACCAAAAGGCAAAAAGTTCCGCTTGATCCCGGGAGCCGGCCACCTATGTCGGGGGCGATCTCAGGCTACACCAGGAGAACACGACTTGGGGAGGGAGCCGGAGCCAAGCGCCCCCTCCGAGTCCGCGCCATCACACCGTCCCTCGGGGGCCTCCGTCAAGCGGTTCAGGGTGGCACCGCATCACATTGTTCACAAATGCAGTCACGTCCTCAAACAGCCCCCACTTTACTTTGAGAATAGTGAAGCTGAAGCAAGTGCAAATAGGCTTCAGACAGTGTTACAAGCACTCCTCAAAACTTTGAACTATCAGAGTGCATGAGTTTCATGCTCGATCGATTGAGCTAGCCGGATCGGGCAACAAAAAGTATAAAATAGTTATGTAAATAGTTGTTTAATAAAATGTTTTACTCTGTTACTTTGCTGGTGTGTTGTATATATTTGTAATATTTGCATAGAGTTTATCGTTATTTTGGGCGGGGTGGGTGGCGGAGCCGAGCTGTATTGCAGCCATCATGGTGTGGAGTTCAGTTCATCTCACTAGTTTCGTGTTTGTCATGAGGGGTTGTTCCTAATGTTTCTATTTTAGCGAGGTCAAAAAGAGATCCCATTAGTGGCCTAATGATTTTGCTCGATTCCTTTTGTTTTTTTACACGATTTTTCGCTATCTGCAAAGACTAAACAGAGTATTGCGACTCTGTGCTTGTTTGTAAATAGAGAATGAACCAAAGAGAACCAATTCTAAAACAGTAAATGCTTGGATAACAATCAATCAAATGGAGAGAGAAGCAGGCACGACGGATTACAACGGGGGCAAAGGCCTGCGTTAACTACCTTTCACTATCTGCAAAGAGAGAGTACTCCTAATAGAAATGAGGGGGGGGCAGCATTCAAAGCAGATAAGTGTGCATAAACACGAAAATGTTTTTTCTTACCACGTACTTGACATTCGACAGCTTATGATATTTGCTATTAAAAAACCATTGAAATTCACTGAAAAAACCATAGGTTATAGACCATATATAGTTAGGAATTAGCATTTACAAAACCTTGAAAATTCACTGAAAAAACCATAGGTTATAGACCATATATAGTTAGGAATTAGCATTTAAAAAACCTTATTTTACTCACACAAAACCATTGAAATTCCATATATAGTTAGTTGTACTAACTATATATCGCGCACCCGCAATCCACTGCTGATCATTTCACATATTACATCATTCATGACATGGTCAGTGACATCACTGATGACATCACTGATGACATCTCAAATGACATCACTGATGACATCACTGATGACATCTCAAATGACATCACTGATGACATCACTGATGACATCTCAAATGACATTACTGATCACATCACTGATGACATCATTCATGTGATAATACGATGAACCTCTTCAGACTCTAATATAACCTTAGATACACTCAGTGTAAACACAGACTCACAGATTGTCACTCATCCATGAAGTTACACACACACCTAGTCAGTCATGCAAACAATCAATCACACCTCCATTTCCTCAACTATACAGTTATACACACCTTACTTATTCAAACATATACTAAAACATATTTACTCTCTTATACAATCCTGGATACAAGTTCACAATGATGCATACAGCCACTCACACATTCACTGGCTCTTATGCACAGTTATTTATATATGTCAAGTCTCACATGTACTGTGTTTTACATATGTACTTACTTTGACATGTAGCACTGAGATATCCATTAACTCACCAATACACTGATGCACACAGTCAACCGCCCATACAGCTGTTTCCACATGCACTTTTGAACCCATACATCTAGTGAATCAACTGCTCACACATCTATGCACAGAGTCATACACCTCCCAGCCACCCACATATACACTCAGTCTCCCATACAAATACTTGGGCAACCAATCAATAACCCATATAGTTACTCATATAGCTACTGAACAACACATGCAGCAGTTTTCAGAACAACAGACATAATGATGCACAAATTAAGACAGTTTAGTCACTAACCCATGCATTCAGTGAGACACATTTAATCACTCACTCATACAGTCAGTCATGCACCTACTAAATCCTTCATCCAGACACTTATACATCCACTCAAGACATATTTTAACTTCACAGAAAAATACAGTCACTGGATGTTGTCATCAGTGATGTCATCAGTGATGTCATTTGAGATGTCATCAGTGATGTCATCAGTGATGTCATTTGAGATGTCATCAGTGATGTCATCAGTGATGTCACTGACCATGTCATGAATGATGTAATATGTGACATGATCAGCAGTGGATTGCGGGTGCGCGATATATAGTTAGTACAACTAACTATATATGGAATTTCAATGGTTTTGTGTGAGTAAAATAAGGTTTTTTAAATGCTAATTCCTAACTATATATGGTCTATAACCTATGGTTTTTTCAGTGAATTTTCAAGGTTTTGTAAATGCTAATTCCTAACTATATATGGTCTATAACCTATGGTTTTTTCAGTGAATATATATATATATATATATATATATGTTAGCTCCTACTGCACTTCGTTCACGCACTCAGTACACGGGTGCTGTATTTGCGGAAAGTGCCGCCGCAAAATATATTGCTCCTCGTCCTTATGTCCTTACAAAAAGAGACACAGCACTCACGGGGGGGAAGTCATAGGTTTTATTTCAGACTTCCAAACGCACCAGACGCGTTTCGGCTTGCGCCTTCCTCTGTGGTACCAAATTTCTATGTTGAATAACTTTGGCGTTGATGGACAGAATTGGCAGAAATTTTCAGGAAAATGGCACATTTTGTTTCTGAGCGTCCCCTGAAAGTTTGGGGGGGTTTCGTCAAGCTGGGGCTGAGAAAAAAGGGGGGTCCCAAAACGTGTTTTTAACATTGAGTTTTCCAAAGGGCGTTGGGCTCACTTTTAGCTCGAACGGCTGAATGGATTTCCACAAAACTTGGCAAAATTGTAGGGACTGGTAGCCCGATGTGCCTTTGCTATGTCTCAAGATATATGCTCCAGTGGTTTTTACGAAAATTAACTTTGAAAAATATATATTGGGCTACATTGGGCTATATATATGTTAGAGCCCAAATGTAGCCCAATGTAGCCCAATGAAGCCCAATGTAGGCCAAAGATGGCCACCAGAGACAAAAAAAAACAAATGTAGCCCAAATATCAGCCAGATGTAGCCCAACTATAGCCCAGTGACAGAATGTCCCAGAGTGTTCTAAAGAACAACTAGAGCGCTAACAGTCTTACTTATGAAAAAAGTATGGCACACCTGAAGTCATCTTGATTGGAATAAAGTGTTAACACTTAAAACATTTAATTTGCAAAGGAACAAAATGAGGGGGTTCATTTTGCCATAGAAATTATGATTAGTGCTGAAGAAAGAAAAAATAGGGCACATTTTGAGTGACTTCTCAAATCCTCTTATATTTCATTAAAAAAATTCTGATATGCAGTCTCCCAAGATGGCCACCAGAGACAAAAGAGCCCAAATGTAGCCCAAATATCATCCAGATGTAGCCCAACTATAGCCCAATGACAGAATGTCCCAGAGTGTTCTAAAGAACAACTAGAACGCTAACAGTCTTACTTATGACAAAAGTATGGCACACCTGAAGTCATCTTGATTGGAATAAAGTGGTAACACTTAAAACATTTAATTTGAAAAGGAACAAAATAAGGGGTTTCATTTTGCCATAGAAATGTTATATATATATATATATATATATATATATATATATATATATATATATATATATATATATATATATATATATATATATATATATATATATATATATATATATATATATATATAACATTTCTATGGCAAATGGCAAATGTATATATATATATATATATATATATATTACCTACTGGCGGTCGCCAGTAGGTATATATAGTTAGGATTTTTTTGAATAGGGATTTCTGAAAATTCTATGTTGAATAACTTTGGCGTTGATGGACGGAATTGGCTGAAATTTTCAGGAAAATGGCACATTTTGTTTCTTAGCGTCCCCTGAAAGTTTGGGGGGGGGTTTCGTCAAGCGGGGGCCGAGAAAAAAGGGGGGTCCCAAAACGTGTTTTTAACATTGAGTTTTCCATAGGGCGGTTGGACTCACTTTTAGCTCAAACGGCTGAATGGATTTCTATGAAACTTGGCAAAATTGTAGAGACTGTTTGCCCGATGTGCCTTTGCTAGGTCTCAAGATATGTGCTCCAGTGGATTTTGAGAAATTAACGTTAAAAAAAATATATATATCTGTGACAGCGTCCCAGTTAGCGCCCCGGTTCGCGTACCAGACGCGTAACGGAACTTCGCGAGGAGAAGCGGATTGGCTCTCCGGTGACTGTCAACATTCTAAACAGTCCGGAGCGGCCGCCATCGTGTCTCTCAGTAGGATCGAGAGACAAGAGGTGGAAATAAACGAAGGGGGAAATGAATGAAAGGGGGCAAGGTAGACCCCTCCTGACCCCCTAGGATTGATGTGGGGCTATTAAAGGGCCCCGCGGGGCAAAAAAATTAAAAAAAAAATTTCTTGATTTTTCGCAGTGGAAGCGCTACCCGGTACGCGAACCGGGTAGCTCACCGGTAGCGTAACGGGAGTCCGCCATCTTGTGTTTCGGACGAATTTAGTCACAAGATGGAGGATAAACAATGTTGGGAATGGGTATAAGGGGGCACGGGAGACATATCCTGACCCCCTAGGTTTTCTGAGGGTGGCTGAGGAGGCCCATATATGTAAAAAAAAAAAACTTTTTTTTAAAAAATTTCGCACGGTTAGCGCCCGGTCTGCGCACCGGGTAGCGTTCCGGAAAGCGTAACAAGGGGAAAACCAAGGGAAATATTAAAATAATATTTTAGAGTGCTTTGAGGTAGGGTAGCTCTGACTAGAGCTGTTGTGTTGTGTGGGTGATGTAAGTACCAACATGTAGGTACCAATGAAGAGTCTAAAATTCAATGTACACCGTCTCCTCTGTAGATATTTTGTATGTTCTAATATGGGTTATTTAAATGTAAATGTGTGGAAAAGCACTTCATGCTTTAAAGCAATTGTATTTTTGAACTGATTGTTCTTTCCTCTTAGTCCTCCTCTTTGTTTTTTTTTCCCCACACTCTTCTTCAGCATGATAGTTGATAAATTTGTTCCCTCAAAAAATTTATATACATAAAAAAATTATATTAAATACATATAAAATATATTTTTCCTTTAAAAGAAGAATACATTTTACAGCTTTTGATATTTGCTATTAAAAAACCATTGAAATTCACTGAAAAAACCATAGGTTATAGACCATATATAGTTAGGAATTAGCATTTACAAAACCTTGAAAATTCACTGAAAAAACCATAGGTTATAGACCATATATAGTTAGGAATTAGCATTTACAAAACCTTATTTTACTCACACAAAACCATTGAAATTCGCATATATAGTTAGTTGCACTAACTATATATCGCGCACCCGCAATCCACTGCTGATCATGTCACATATTACATCATTCATGACATGGTCAGTGACATCACTGGTGACATCACTGATGACATCTCAAATGACATCACTGATGACATCACTGATGACAACATCCAGTGACTGTATGTTTCTGTAAAGTTAAAATATGTCTTACATTTTGAAGAATGAGTGGATGTATAAGTGTCTGGATGAAGGATTTAGTAGGTGCATGACTGACTGTATGAGTGAGTGATTAAATGTGTCTCACTGAGTGCATGGGTTAGTGACTAAACTGTCTTAATTTGTGCATCATTATGTCTGTTGTTCTGTAAACTGCTGCATGTGTTGATCAGTAGCTATATGAGTAAGTATATGGGTTATTGATTGGTTGCCCAAGTATTTGTATGGGAGACTGAGTGTGTGTGTGGGTGGCTGGGAGGTGTATGACTCTGTGCATAGATGTGTGAGCAGTTGATTCACTAGATGTATGGGTTCTAAAAGTGCATGAGGAAACAGCTGTATGGGCGGTTGACTGTGTGCATGAGTGTATTGGTGAGTGAATGGATATCTCAGTGCTACATGTCAAAGTAAGTACATATGTAAAACACAGTACATGTGAGAGTTGACATATATAAATAACTGTGCATAAGAGCCAGTGAATGTGTGAGTGGCTGTATGGATCATTGTGAACTTGTATTGTATAAGAGAGTAAATATGTGTTAGTATTTGTTTGAATAAGTAAGGTGTGTATAACTGTATAGTTGAGGAAATGGAGGTGTGATTGATTCTTTGCATGACTGACTAGGTGTGTGAGTAACTCCATGGATGAGTGACAGTCTGTGAGTGTATGTTTACACTGAGTGTATCTAAGGTTATATTAGAGTCTGAAGAGGTTCATCGTATTATCACATGAATGATGTCATCAGTGATGTGATCAGTAATGTCAAATGAGATGTCATCAGTGATGTCATCAGTGATGTCATTTGAGATGTCATCAGTGATGTCATCAGTGATGTCATTTGAGATGTCATCAGTGATGTCATCAGTGATGTCACTGACCATGTCATGAATGATGTAATATGTGACATGATCAGCAGTGGATTGCGGGTGCGCGATATATAGTTAGTGCAACTAACTATACATGCGAATTTCAATGGTTTTGTGTGAGTAAAATAAGGTTTTGTAAATGCTAATTCCTAACTATATATGGTCTATAACCTATGTTTTTTTCAGTGAATATATATATATATGTTAAAAATTAAAATACAAATATATTAAATATTAAAAAGTAAAGAAATTAAAACATATTTTAATGTTAAATACATACCACAAATACCTACAAATATTATATTAAATAAAATACATGAATAATTTTTAAACAAATAAACATTTTTATTTAGAAATTATTTCTTTACAAAAATATTAATTATTACATACATTTAGTCTATTTACTTCCTACCTAGAACACCACACAACTCACAACCCACACCCCAAAAAATGTATTTGCATAATTAACATAATTAATCATCAATTAATTAAAAAATGTAATCAAAAAACAAATTAAAGCACATAAAATGTAATTAACATCCCACACTTTACATCTATAACCTCCACAGCCCAAACCTAAATTTTCACTGTAAAAGAATTCATTACACAATTTAAAAAACTAATAGTATTAAACAACTAATTATAAAGTAAAATTAATTTACTCAACACCCTTCACCCCTATAAATCAAACGCCGACACAAAAAATAATTAAACAATTACCCTAATTAATTATCGATTAATTAATAAATTTTAATTATCAACTAATTATTAATTGATTTAAAATAAATGACTTCCCACCCTTTAACCCTAGAAACCCCACAACCAGCAACTAAAATTAATTACAAAATGCCCATATTTAACTGTCAATTAAATAATGTTAATTAAAAACAAATTTTGTATTAATTAAAAATACATTACTTCCCACCCTTTACCCCTATAAACCTCACAACCCACACCACACATTAATTACTCAATTATCATAATAAATTGTCAATTAATGAATTATTGTTAGTTAACAACTAATTATTAAATAATTTAAATAAATTACTTCTTACCCTTTCCCACTATAAACTCCACAACCCGTACCTAAAATTACCCCCAATAAATGTAAAAAAAAATAACATAATAACATCTCAATTAAATAAATATTAATAAATAAAAAAGATTAATTAATTGATTACAATTAAATTACTTCCCACCCTATTCCCCTATAAATTCACAACCCGCTACAGAAATAAAAAACACAAAATGCAATTAAAATAAAATTAATAGCTACTAACAATTTAATACATATATTAAATCCTTTAACAATACGTATATAAGAAAATACATCACATACATTTAAAATATATACTAAAACACATAACAATAATTAAAAAATCAATATTTTAAACAACAATATTTTTGAATCCCAGGACACAGCTGTTTGCTTTTTCTTGATGGGAGCTACCAGGTCACCCCAAGCTAAATCCATAAATTTTCTAGAGGATCAAAACGTCCTGTTTGTTTGTTTTCCTGGCTCTCTCCAATGCAGTAACTCAAACGGCTAAGTCAAAAAAAGCTTTTCTTATGGTAACTAGGGCCTTAATATAACTACCTACTGGTGAGCGGCAGTAGGATATATATCTATAAAATGGTCACCAGTAGGTAGTTATAGTTAAGACCAAAGTTTCCTTAGGAAAAGTGTATTTTTTTTGCCAATAACTTTGGCACCGCTTGACAAATCTTCCCAAAATGTTCCCAAAACTTACCTTTTTTGGTTCAGCTGCTGCATGAAATGTTTCAGGGCGACCTGTCAATGTGGAGGCCAAGAAAAAGGGGGGTCATAAATATGCATTTTCCCCATGTTATATGTAAAGGGATTTTTCATTGTTTGAAAACAACTGCAGACCGAATTGCTGAACGGAATTACACCAGAATTGGCAGAAAGCTAGAGGTTGGTCCAGAAAGCGTGGTTTTTGTGATTTTGTGTAAATGTGTTTCGTAGTTTCAGAGATATGAAAGTTTAAAAAATATAGATATCTGGGGACAAGAGTCCTTGCAGTGGACTTGCAGATCCCACTAAAATTTGATTGGCTGCCAACAGTTCAAACAGGAAGTGTTAGCATCTATCTTTGGATTTGGCTTGAAGCAGAGTTTAACAAAAAAGTAAAAGATTATGAAAAGGGGGAAGGGTAGGAATACCATAACCCCCCCAGATATGGTAGGGGGTCCCAGAGGAACACCACAGGGGGTAAAAAGCTTGTTTTAGCATTTTTTCACAGATTTGCATGTGTTGCCACTAATCCGTGGCAAAATAAAAAAAAGACAGATGGGCTCCCTCATGCCTTTTAAAAAGCCCCCCAGGTAGGCCAAATCCCAGGGGCGTAAGGGTAATCAAGGAGGGGTGTTCATGGAACCCTCTTTTGTTTCTGGTCAAGTGCTCAGCAGTCCCAACATTTTATTATTTACCAAAAATCCAAAAGGACGGCCAGAGACCACCAAGATGCCCAATAGTGTCTTTGAAGGTAGGTCTACTAGAAAATGCATACATCTTTGTAGACTCAGTCCTTTTACCATTTGATAAGAGTCTAAGATCGTATATTAAGGACACCACAGATTTCATCAGAACCACACAGAATATCATATGGGAAGAACATTTCTTGCTCATAACTCTAGACATCAGAAGCCGTCACACATGTATAGCATGTGAGCAAGGTCTACAGGCAGTGGAATAATTTCTGAAACTAGCACCTAAAATATCAAAGCACCAACGGTGGAACTAGTCAAAGTCGAAATATATGGCTGACCATGGTGGAGTGCAGGTTGAATACAAGAACTGGATTGAGTACGGTCATCGCTTACCTTCAGACTTAAAAGAAATGTCTGAGTAGGTAAATTTCTACACCTGGCAAGGCTGCAGGCAGTGTCCGAAGAGGGGCCATTATCATCGGGGAGATTCTGAACAAGAATATTTTAACATTTGGACGTAGTCATTTTTGGAAGTGGAAAGTCTCTAGTGGGCAGGTGGCTGTAGATGAAGACAGTTCCAGGAGGTCACATTCCCCTTTAGGATGAAGGACCGCTGAACAGGATTTGCTGCTGCAGAGAAGAACATAGCGGGGACAGCCACAAAATCAGACAGACTGGCGATGCACCTTGAATAGATCAAGGAGCGGGATGGTCCCGGTCTTTCCTTGGTCCTCAGAGAAGTTTTTAGACAAAAATTGTCTAAGCCCCAAGATTTAGATTTTGGCTCGCTGGGCACCTTTATCACCACAACCACAGTTTCAGGTCTGGTGAGACACCACTTGAGCGTTCAGGACTTAGTCAGGCTGGGACCAGATGCAGGTTATGGGAGCCATTCATGTAACTGTGACTCCGAACTGTCTGGTGGACTCACTCTGGTAGTCCGATAATCCATAATGTGATACTTAGTTATTTTTCCCCCTGATGCAGACTTCAAAAAGGTCTTATTCAGATTACTTCAATCTGACAATGTCATTCATCTCACAGGCGTAACTTTTATTTTCATCTCTTTCCGCATTCCAATTAAACACTGACCCCATTACATTAGTGTGCCTGTGTTTTTATAGTTTACCAAGTATCCATCCCTTATTTTGACGGGGCCTTCCTAGGGATTTTCTGCTGCTTCCCAATGGTGCAGTTTGCATTTAATATTCACTATTGCAGCATCACTCCTGGGGATGAGATTATAACAAATGCATGTTTCTTAACATTTTATTTTGCACATTTTCTTTGCAAAAAATGTATTAATACTTATACACATGGAACATGAATTTCATTTGAATTGTAGTACTATTATCACTTGAGACAATAAGAAAGTTGTTTCTTTCTATGTGAGTACTGTTTTCTTTTTGTTCTTTTCCTATGTTGGGCCTGGAAGTCCTCTGCACAGCATTGAGGGCAGTGCACACTCGGCTGAAATCTTTACATTTCTTCAATGTCCATTGATTAATCCAACCTTAATACACATTTTATAAATAAATAAAACTGATATTAACACCAAAGTGAAAGGTAAACAATTGTTCCAAATGAAAGTTAATGCATTATGATCATAAAAAAACTCACAAATTATTAGATTTGAATTCACACGATGACACTAGTCTTATTAAAATGTGCAGGAAGTTATCAAATTGAAATATTGGAATATTTTGAAGATTCAGGATTGACCCTACATAATCCACATCTGTTACCCTCTAGGAATCCAATACATTCTTCTTCTACAGCTATCAGTGGTGAACATCTGAAGTGTATGTACATCCACCAGCTTTAGTTGATAGGAAAGGGTATTTGATAAAAAGTTATTTCACTCTTGTGATGATGTGCATCAAATACATGTCAAATCTATGGTCACCATTCACAAACCTGATTTTGGACACAAACCCACGTTTATGGGCAAAAATGTAAATAAAAAGTTTAACAGTTGTGTAATTGTATGACATACCTTAATACAAAAATACTAGTAATCCCCTTGCAGGTGGTGTACAGCAGGATGAAAATATGGTTTGCTCTGAGAGTGTGTGAACTTCCACAAACTTGTCAATTTTTGCATTCACAAACTCTTTCCCAGATTGTTCTGACCCTGGAAATTGTCCAATATTTATTCCAGAAAAGTTCGGATTCAGTACAAAATCTGGGTGTGAATGAGAATGGGCCAGCCCAATATTTTTGAGGTTTTTTTTTTTTTTTGGTCCTCATCTCACCTTTCAAGCCTCTGCGGGTCTTATGAAGCCGCCTTTGTGATCTGTCGCCCCTACGGCTTACCGCACTCGCTTGGGTCATCCGACCAGTCCCTTTATTTTGTAAGGGACCCTGGTGTAATCATAAGACCAATGATATTTACAATAATCCTAGCTTCTTACCCCAGCTCACGAGGGGTTGCCAAATATTCGATATTTTGTCCTCCACGCCCACGTACTCTAATCGTGCCATAGATAATGCAGCTTTGAGCCAATCTTCCCTTTGCGGGGGTAGGGGATCTTTCCACCTCTTGCACACTTCCCTTCTGGCCAACAATATCAAATACAATAATAAACCCCTATCTTTCTGAGAGAGGTTCTGGCTGAGGCGACCATCGTCTCCAAAGAACACCAGTTGCATATTAATCTCTATGATGGTATTAAAAATGTCCCGTAGATTGTCACCCACTTCAGTCCAAAATATTGCAAGTGTTGGACACTCATAGAAGATATGCAAGTCATTGGCGAGAGGTGTCGTACACCTGGGGCATTTGGGGGCAGGGTCAGGGGCGAACTTTGCAATTTTTGCGGGGGTGTAGTAGAGTCTATTGATGACAAAGAAATGGGTTTTTTTAGACAGGCAGGCTTGACAGATCTCTACAGGGTCTTTAATGAAGATTCATACAAAGAGTCTGTTGACGGCCCAAGTGGGGTTTCCATCCATACTGCAGCAAGGGGGGTGTCTCATGGTCCTCGACCTCCAACAAGCTGTTGTACCATATAGAAATGTCCTTGTTTAGTGGGCATATCCCTCGCAACAGGTCTTAAATCTCTCTATTTCCACTGGTCTCCCTCTTTTCTGCCTCATACCATGATGTTAGCTGTATGTATTTGAATTTTGAGAGCCCCGGGCCAATCTTTGCCCTCAGGTACTCCCAAGGATATATCCCCCCAGAGTCCAACAATTCGGACCAAATTGTGATACCTGCCCTTTTTATCGGCAATGCCAAACTATCCTGCAGGCAGTCCGGTGTTCCTGGTGCATCCCACACGGGGGCATTTTCAGAGTAGTATTCAATGCCCCAGCTGCGCCTGAGCCTGCACCATAACTCCAAAGCTGCCCTTAAAACTTTCAGACGCACCCTCTTGAAGAACCTAGGTGACCCAAATTTATACAAAAACGCCTCGCCATCTCCTCCCCCTTCCACCCACGCCATTTTGCCCAACAGCCTCCCCCAGGCTGATTCCCCTGGTTTCACTAGCAGCATCCATATGTTTTTAAACTGGAATGCTGCTGCATACAACCTTACATCTGGGAGGGCTAACCCACCTTTTTTTAATCTGCGTCTGAGTTTTTTCCACGCCAGGCGAACCCCTTTATTGCCCCAGACGTAACTGCCCATCTCACTCTGTACTTTCATCAGACTTTTACTGGGAAATGTTAATGGAATTGAAAAGAAGAGGTAGGACAGCTTAGGTAGGATAACCTTCTTTACTAAGTTGGTTTTCCCATAGATGGTCAGGGGGAGATTTCTCCATCTGCTAAAGAGACTATCAATTTCCTTTACCACCCTCTTGAGGTTCAACTCGGGTATCCTTTCAACTTTCTTCACTACATAGATCCCCAAGTATCTCATCTCTTCACTTACTGTCCCTGACCACTCCAGATTCCAACACATCACCTCTGTCTTAGTTTTATTAACAAGAAACCCGGAGAGCGATCCAAACTCACACATACACTCTTCCACCCTCGTGATAGCTGTCTCTGGGTCACTTGTGTACAGTATTAAATCGTCGGCATATAGAGCTATTTTTGAGCTATATTGTTGTGATCTACAAGGATAGATTGAGTCATCCAGTCTAAGCATCTGAGCTAATGGTTCCACGTACAAATTAAACAAAAGAGGTGATATCGGGCACCCCTGCCTAGTTCCTCTCTGAATGTTGAAGCTCGCCGTAAGGAAACCATTTAGAACTATTCGAGCAGAGGCACCCTGATAACAGTTCTGCAGGGTTTGTATAAAGATTGGGCCAAACCCCATAGCCTTCAGAACCTCCCATAGATATACCCAGCAAACTCTATCAAAGGCCTTGACCGTGTCGACAGCGACAACGGCCAAGGGTTCTGTCCTCTGGATGGCCAGATCGATGTTGCCAATTAGGAGCTGCGTTTGTTCCTGGATATATCTCCCTACGACAAACCCTTTCTGATCTGGGTGTTATAGCTTTGGTATCAGTTTGGCCAATCTCCCTGCTAAAATGTCCATAAAGATCTTATAATCGGCATTCAGCAGGGAGATTGAACGATAAGAGTATGCCTTTTTTTGATCCTTGCCAGGTTTTAATATCAAAACTATTATTGCCTCTTTCCAAGTATTGGGAACCTTTCCAGTTAAACTATAGATTGAATTAAATGTATCTCCCAATGCTTCTAAAAGCTCCACTTTAAGGTGTTTGTATATTTCGCTCGGGAGTGCATCTGAACCAGCAGCTTTTTTGTTCTTAGATTTATTTATCTGAGCTGCTATCTCCTCTGACGTGAAGGGGGCATCTAAGTTGTTTTTGTGTTCTTCTGAAAGTACGGGGAGCTGTTTATTACTGAGAAATGACTGAATCGAACTTGGCAGGGGAGCCAGGTCTTCTCTATACAGCTCTGAGAACATGGAAAGAAGACAGGACTGTATATCCTCAATCTTATTTGAAATGTCTCGGCTGGTGTTGATTTTAAGTTCTTTTATATCATTCCTAGCTCGGTCAGTCCTGGCTTTCCATGCCAATAAGGCGCCAGCCTTTTCCCCATATTCGTAATTCTACATCCTTCTGGTATCCCACTGCACCCTATACTTAGCTTCTAGTTTCCCTCTGTATTCTGATCTTGCCTCTTCCAATTTCCTCAAGGTCTGAGTGAGTTGCTCCCGGTCCCCGTTACTAACACCATCTCTTTCTCTCTCCAAGCCACTTATCTTCCCTTCGATACCTTTTAATACCTCAGCTTCGATCTTATTCTTATAACAGATAATTCCGTGGAGTTTCCCCCTAAGCCAGGCCTTATAGGCGTCCCAAACTACATCAGGTGTTGTAGAGCCTGAGTTCAGCGAGAAAAACTCCAAGGACGGGGCCTGCACAGCAGCAATCACCTCGGGGTCCTGCAACTTGGCCCTGTTAAGGGTTCACCTTGATGCATGCCGCTGTACCTCCTTAATCTGATATACGAATTGTAGGGGTGCGTGGTCAGACAAGTGACTTGGGAGAATTGAAACCACCCCTAGATTGGCTGTTGAGCGTCTATCTAAAAATATATAGTCAATCCTGGAGGAATGACACTGCTTTTTGCTATAAAAGGTAAAACCCTTCTCGTCTCCTTTTATTTCCCTCCAAAGATCGACTAAATCCATATCGTGGATCATGTTAACTAATAGAAAACCAACTTCATGGTAGCCCAGGGTCTTAACCTCATCAGAGGGATGCCTAGTGTGTGTAATCTAACCGCAAAATCCTTCACTGGGTACTCTCAGTGTTAAAGAAGTTTCCCATCAGAATTCCAACCTGTACCGCCCTACATCATTTGGGAGTCCGGTAAAGGGCACACAAAGAGTGACCCAATGTATGATTTGGCAAGATCATACCTTTCGTCTTCTATGTCCCAATGTATCTGGATATGAGTTGGGTATCAGGTTGTATCGGACCAGCAGTGCTAAATAGTGAATACAAAGTGTAACAAAGGAATGAAAAAAGTGTGGATAAAATTGGGTAAGGGAAGGAAAAAGAAGTTTAATTGAGGCCTTCCATTCCCAACACTAAAACCAGTGCTAAAGGTAGTGTCAACAAATAACTACCTTGACAGGTGTAATGGTCATGGTCTACATGTTTCTGCAGTTTTACCTTGGGCCCATAGGTCACCTACTGCTTCATCAGGACCTTCTCTGCTACTGCTTCATTCAGTGAACAAACATAAATTGGAAGTGCAATAACAGACAGCCCAGAGGGACGTCCGGAGTACCGACGGCCAGAGCGGGGCTCCATTATACCTGCGCTGATGCCGGGTGAGGTGGGGCAACATTCTCCAGATCATGGGGAGATTTAATAGTGATAAGTATTATTGCACTTCCCATTTATGTTTGTTCACTGAATGAAGCAGTAGCAGAGAAGGTCCTGATGAAGCAGTAGGTGACCTATGGGCCCAAGGTAAAACTGCAGAAACATGTCGACCATGACCATTACACCTGTCAAGGTAGTTATTTGTTGACACTACCTTTAGCACTGGTTTTAGTGTTGGGAATGGAAGGCCTCAATTAAACTTCTTTTTCCTTCCCTTACCCAATTTTATCCACACTTTTTTCATTCCTTTGTTACACTTTGTATTCACTATTTAGCACTGCTGGTCAGATACAACCTGATACCCAACTCATATCCAGATACATTGGGACATAGAAGACGAAAGGTATGATCTTGCCAAATCATACATTGGGTCACTCTTTGTGTGCCCTTTACCAGACTCTCAAATGATGTAGGGCGGTACAGGTTGGAATTCTGATGGGAAACTTCTTTAACACTGAGAGTACCCAGTGAAGGATTTTGCGGTTAGATTACACACACTAGGCATCCCTCTGATGAGGTTAAGACCCTGTGCTACCATGAAGTTGGTTTTCTGTATGTTTTGGGGCTGTAGCACTGATGGTCATTAAATAACCCCAGACCCCCCCTTTTGTATGATTATTGTCATGTTAACTAATGCCCGACGTACCTTCACTGCACCTTTGTAGTCACTTAAATTAGATCTATCCTTAAGGGGATCTATCAAGACATTAAAATCTCCCCCTATCACGTATGGTGGAGGTTCCAGCATCAGCACAGATTGTAATTTGTGGATATAGGCTGGATCGTCCGTGTTTGGACCGTAAAAAGAGGCACAGACCATATCATGATTTTCGAATGCTAATAGAACAGTCAACCATCTACCAGAGGAGTCTGACTGTGCTTTTTTGATATTGCAGGGCGTCCCTCGTTTAATTAATATGGCGACCCCTCTATTTTGGGCTGTTTGTTTTGAGGCACCAAAGCACTTTACCCACGTAACCATAGAAAAAATTGAGGTGCTTTCTTCATGGCTCAGGTGTGTCTCCTGTAAAATACATATTTGTGCAGTTGATAGTTCTAGATATTTAAGGATTAGCCTCTGCCTCCGGGGGCACCTTAACCCATTGACATTCCACAAGACAAATATGATCCCTCTATTCTTTAAAATCGCACCTGCCATCATCCTCTTTTCCTACGTGAAAACATCGCCCCTTTTTGAAGCGAGAATTGATATGAATATACAAAAGGTTTAGATGAGGTCGATTTTTTTTTCATTTTTTTTCCACTGCTCACCCACCACGTGCCCCCCTTCCTACCCGAACCCCCCCATGACCCCGTGCCCCCTCTACCCATGAGGAACCCTCCCTACTAATAGGCAAAAGCCTATTTAGCCATCTTCCCCCCCACGGAGCAACTATGCGATCCCCGTTATTTGTTTTACAAAATTTCTTACTAGTTACACATCATTTTTAATTGAAGACCCACTTAATCTATTTCACCCCTTGCCCCCCTTTTCTGTCTCTGATCTTAGCTATAAGAGCGTCAGCTTCTTCCCCTGACCTTATCTGACGCATGTGATTATTCCACATCACTCTTAATTGTGCTGGAAACTTAATTGTGCTGGAAACTTCAGCTGCGCCTTGGCTCCTAAGCTGTTCAACTCCTCCAGCCTTTTTCCCAACTCCCACTGGCATGCTGCGGTAATGTGTGATATATCAGATCTTATATAGTAGGTAAAGGGGTTAGAGCTGTTGAAGTATAAGGAGTCTTCTTTTAATGCGGTGGAGAGAATCTGTTCTTTTATGGAGTAAGTCAAAAAGTTCACCAGAATCTTTCTGGGTTTCTGTTTTGTGAGGTTTCTCCTGAAAGGGTCTCGATGTACCCTCTGTATGTCATGCGACAGATCCACCTCTGGTGTATCTTTTAATACTGTCCCCTTCAGTAACGATATGACAAACCCCTTAATGTCTCCCCCCTCCATGGATTCCGGCACATTCAGAATTCTTAGATTATTCCGACGCGAATAATTTTCCAGACGCTCAATGTCCTCCTTGAGTTCCTTATTCTGTGCTGACAGCTTAGTGACCTCTGCTTCGGTAGTACTCATCGACTCCTTGATCTTAGGAAGTTCTAACTCCATTGCCTCAGTCCTGAGAGTGACCTCATCTACCCTCTTGGTCAGTTCCTCACATAAGGCCTTTATTGCTGCTTGATTGGCCTCGGATACTGAAAATCTGTTGGCCATCTCGGCTTGGTTGGTTTCCGATACTATGAACCTACTGGTGATTTCTTCCTTCATGGCCAATAGTATAGCGGCCTACGTGCCTGCAGTTGCGTCTGGTTTATCTATATGGAACTCAGCACCTGTACCTGTACTATCAGAGGAGTCAGAAGGGACAGATTGATATTTTTGAAGAGCTTGCGCTGTGTTCGATATATCTGTGCTTCTGGCCAATGTTATGATATCCTGTGTGACGCTTGGGCCATCCTCTTCTAGTGCCGAATATCGATTGGTCAGACCAATGTCTGGATGTATTGTTACCTCTACCTCTACTGGGACAGTGCAATTGTCAGTGCTGTTCCCTTCTGCACCTCCCTGTGTCAATGCCCCTATGGTACTTGCTTCCGGGGTAATTGAGGTAGGATGGGTATGCTGAGAGGGCTGGATACCCTTGTTGTTCTGAGCAGGCTGAGTAAGAGATGTATGCTGGGCAGGTTGAGCTTCCAAGGGGAAGCAGCTAGTAGCAGAGGTTGTAGTAACAGTGTTAGACATTACCTTATAATAGGTTTTGAGTGAGGGGGTAACTTTTATACTTGCCTCTGCCACTTTAACTCCTTTATTTTTCCCCTGCTTTTGATGTTTTTAGGACTTAAATACTCTTCAGAGGTATTCAGCCTGGTTTTCCCCCTTCTTGCACGTTCCTTTACTTCCAAAATGGGGGGTGAGATGCGCGATGGATATACAGGTTTTCCCTTGGATGAATCATACACTGTCCTGGCTCTTAATGTGTACCTGTTTCTTTTCTCGGGGAACTGGCTTTCCTCTATGTTACTGGCACCGTTTGTAGTCTCTTTGCCACCGGCGCCTTTGCCTTTGCCTTTGTCACAGCCACCCTCTACATCCATACACCTTGCCGATATATTTGTAAAATTATTGTCACTTAATTGGAGAGGGTTAAATCCTCTGAGAACGCTGCTCGTGTACTACTCTCACCCCCTCCACCCCCCTAGCGACTCTCTGTCTCAAAGTTTGCACCACTGCGTTCCCAGGACAAAACGCTACTTGCAGTTTCTGGTACTGCTTCTCTCGCCGCTTCTGCTCCAAAGAAACTGCCGCTGGCTCTGCCACCGCTGACCCGGAAAACTAACAAAGCAGAGTCGCGCCTCTTCCGTAGCCTGGCCGCCTCCTCCCACAGCCAGTGCCAGTTCCTAGAGACGTCGTCACCGTCCCCCTCGCGCCGCTCGCGCCGGTCCTTCCTCCAGCGACGCTCGACCCCGCTGGTCTCTCGTCTCTCACCAAGGGACAACTGACGCACACCAAGATCCATGGGCATACTCAACAACCGGCCAGCTACAGTAGAGCTGACACCATGATACGGTACAGTACGATATGGTGCGTACAAAGGTAAATAGAGGGGAGAGATATAAGTTATACCGAAAAAGTACAAATGGGTCTACAGGCAATACATTCTAATGCAGGAAAACTAGCTACTTCATGGGGGTAGGAAGGTGACTACGGCCGTTCAGCTAGCGGCCGCCATGTTCCTCAATATTTTTGAGTTTTAGACCTGTTGTTGTTAGGGCAATCTTCCCCGAATCTTTTTGCCTTACTGCTCCATATTTTTCTGATGTTGTTTTTCTTGGTCTAGGGACTCTGTGCACTTTACCACTGCTAACAAGTGTTAAAGTGTGTGTTCTCGCTCCGTAAAATACGGCAACATTCACTATCTCCAATTGGCATGTTGAATTTACTTGTAAGTCCATAGTAGAGTGATACTGCCTGTGCCCACTACCAGTAAGGTAACACTACCAGTGGGCCTGCAGCACTCATTGTGCTGCTCACCTAAGTTGCCTTTTAACATCTCTCAGGCCTGCGTTTTCCTATCCTAGCCATTTAGTGCTTGCAGCCTCTCTCTAGGTCACATGACCAAGTGTAGTTGGCAATTGGATTTTGTGTATTCCTGCTAGGTAGCCGCACACATTAGAGAGCTTAGGTGTGCCTGGTTGGTCTGTGACTGGCAGGATGAGAGAGTGGAGTTAGGCAGAGCCCCACTTACACTTGAATAGGCTGTTGTGCCTTCACACGAAGGATTCCATACCCCCTGTAGTTAGTCTGGAGCTAGAGGAGTGGTTGCAGGCAACCAGTGCACTTCCAAAGGAAACCTTTAGGAGCTTCTTCCTCTTCAAAGGAGGCTTCAGGTATAAATATTGGACTCAGACTCCAGCTCTCTGGCACACTTCCGCACCTGTGGAAGACTCTGGCAGAAAGAATGACTGCTGTGCTTCTGAAATGACTGCCACTCTGCTGGACTACAGCCCAGAATGACTGCTGCCTGCTGTGCTGACTTGCTGCCTGTTTCCCTCTTTCCTAGGTGTGAAGGATTGGCTCTTCCAATATGTACCAAGGACCACAGGAGTGACTCCATGGGCCTAGTCTCTTGTGTACCTGGACTCTGCACCTGTAAGTCCTGCCCTGCCAAGTAGTGCCAACCCAGTTCTGGCCCCCTTGAAGTAGGCCTAAAGCGGTGCTCTGCCAGCCGATTGGTGGATCTAGCAGAATCAACACATCACCTCTTCTGCGTGGACTCACCCGATTCAAGGACTCCGCAATGCTTTCAAGTGCGCATTCTCATTGGAAGGGTCGCTATGCCAAGTATCCCAAACCCAGGTTCTCACATCGCCAGTTCATCATCAACTAGCTCCTCAAAGGCGAGGCAGGACCTTGCTCCGCAGTCCCACAACACTTCGGATCTGGCGCATCACTTCGGCTGCGTGACACATCCTCAACACGGGACCATGTAACTGCCCAAACAGGATTTTAGATACTCTTGTTCAGCGGGCTACCTGTTAGCTGGAATGTGCTCTATCACTACAGCCAGAAAAGGCAACTTTGTCTTGTTCGGCACAACCAGATATTCACAATTAGCGTTTTGTGGAGTTAGTTTCACTTGAATCTTTAAACCTGCATATCGGTTGTTCTACTGATTGGATTTTTTGTCATTCTGGGCTTGTTTTACCAAATAAAATGTTCTCTATTTTCCCAATCCATGGAATCATCACTGTAATATGTCCACTGTGTTATTGTTGAAAGTGTTGCCCAAATACTTTACATATTGCCTCTGAGTCAAGTCTCATTGCTCCGTGCCAAGCTACCCGAGAGCTGAGTACAGGTTAATTTAGGGTTTGCTTGCGACTTCACCCTGAGGAGGACTGTGGTTCCTATTTAGGTAGTGGTTCACACCCTCAACCAACAACCTAATTTCTTGCAGTGGGGTTTTTTCCGTGGAGAAATGTTTCCTTTTTGGGGAAAAAGGCATTCCAACAGCAGTCTAGTACTCCCCTATTCAGAATTGTATTTTTTGCTTGCAACCATGCATTCGGGAAATAGCACCTGTCCATTGGCATTCCTAGTAGTGCGAATGAACTACATCTATATCTGAGCGTACGAGAACATTTACAGGTGCAAAAGGATGACTGGTCATTTGTGAATCTGGGACTGTGCAGTCAAGTTACAGAGAAATAAGAAGCCCTGAAGTTTACAATCTCATACATCATGATGGATGCGTTTGTGACAAAAGGCGGACCTGACTTTGGTCACGCAATTTATTTAATACCATTGCACACTCCCTTTCTGGCAATAATGAAGCATGCTTACTTCAGCAAAATGTTTGGATGGTGGATCGTGGCTGTTATTTATTGATTTTACAAATATTGTGCTGCCACAGGAATTTTACGTTTAACTCAGCAGATCGCGCAAACGCGGTCGCTTTTTGTGGCTGCCGTTATGTGCGTGCAGCCATCGGCGAGAGATAATTGTAGGCTTTACTGTTTTTCTGTGAATGCACGCATTTCAATTATTAGTAAAGTAAATAAGAAGCAATTCTTAAGAAAGGCAGGTTTGGAACATTCATTTTGGGGTTTTATTTTATGTAACCATGAGAGTTCACATTTGCATCCCGCTAATTCAGCTCATCTAAGCATCCCTGGTGACACTCCTGAGCACAGCAATGGACTGATTTTTTGATTTGTAACATACAGGAGGAAAGGGCAAGCAGTAAAATGCAAGTGGTTCTCACTGGAGTTGTTCTGACTCTCCGCCATTTTGTGCTAGGTGGCTAGTGTTCAGGAAGTCGCATGTGTAAACGTTTGAATCGTGTTAATATCTATGGTCACTCGGTGGATAGAGTAGTGCTGAGGACCACCCTGGGCAACGATTGTGTATATCACCTACACAGGAATTACTAATCATAAGCGACTTCTACATGGAGATGTAGAATTGTGTAACCAATATTGCACAAGATCTCGTAACGATCATAATATGAACCCTTTATTCAGAAATAAAATCTGCAAACGCAGTCTGTTCCCTACTGAAACCCTGCACTGCAGTACCAGACCGATCTACCAGCATATTCAACTAGTTACCGAGGGTAAATACTCCGAGGTTATTCATGCTTTTCTTATGCCTATCATAGTTTCCAAGAACCTTACAATTACTATCTATCAAAACAAGGTAAATCTTTGGTTTAACTTCTGTTGAAAATATTATTTTTAAGGTAATCACTTCAGAACTCCTTCCCCATCGTGAATCAAACAAACTATACAAGTTCACATTCTGAGCGCTTTCTTAATCCTATTTTGGTCAAAAGCGTAATTTTTCCAACTAGGGCGCAGTATCCAATGTCGGACGGACCGGAGTCTGTCCAACATTGGTTGGGAACTGGAACCAAACGACCTCCTGTCGTCGGTTCCAGCGCAGCAAGTAGGATGCCACCGAGCCCTATTCGGTCGCAATCCGATACTTTACAATGGGGGCATGCATTTCCAATGGAATGCAGGCTCTTAGTTCGAAATGCACGCTCTTATTGTATAGAACAGATGTGCAGTTTATCCCTGCACCCTGTGGCAGGCACTCAAGGTGCCTGCCACCGGGTGCAGCGATCAACAGGGGGCACAGGCCACCATTCTGCGGCCTTGCACTCATGGGGGCCCTGCTGGGGGCCCTCAAAGACAGATTCCCAAAGCCTTTCTGTGTCGGCAAGGGCGGCACAGAAAGGCTGTGGGAATCTGCCATCGTAATCCCTCAGATGGAAAGATCTGGCCGAGGGATTACTGAAGGCTTTTCCAAATGGTAGACTGGCCTGTCGGATGCCATTCGGAAATACAATTCTAAATCAAAATGGATTGGTCGGAAAGCAATCCGACATGCCGATTACGATGTAGACTGAAGGGCTTCTACCAACGGTGAGAGCCGTTTCAGCCCACATCGTAATCGGGCCCTAGGTGTGATTGTAAATTGCCCAGGCTATCCGAGTACCTATGCACCTGCTAAAAGTAGGTGAGCCATGTGATTAGAAAACTGCCTGAAATACAATCATGTGTAAGGGTACCACAACTGCTTTTAAAGACATTAGTGGAAATTGTGTCTCCGTCAGGAACTAATGTCTGGTTTATGCTTTAATCCTGCTCAAATTCTTCCTGGCCTTTTATACAGTAGCATCAATGGGGAGTGGGATGCACACCATATTTCAAAGTTGCACTAATGTATCCATGTTACTTTACCAAGATTGCGTGCAAACTGGCTTGATGCCATGCCCAAATGACACCATTTAAACAATAGCTCCAGGAAATGGGGCGACATTTTGCCCCAAACCAGTGCACAGCAAATTGTGCCATTGTGGCAATTTACTCCATGTTCCATAATTTGTTCATTATTTTCCTGCATTTCTCCTTATTCTTGTATTTAATTTCTCTCATGTTCTTACACAGAGGTCCGGATGGACACATTGGGAACATAAGAAACCTTGAAAAATGGCAAATATTCCAAGTGTGGACTACAATTGCAGAGAAATTAAATACAAGAATAAGGAGAAATGCAGGAAAATAATGAACAAATTATGGAACATGAAGTAAATTGCCACAATGGCACAATTTGCTGTGCACTGGTTTGGGGCTTTTATACAGTAGACCACAAAGCCCCTCTCACTCATTTGGAGATGTACTGAAGGAGCAACGCTACTGTGGCTCGTGTAATCCATATGAAATATTACTAATCCACTGAGGCTTTGCACCAAAATGGAAAATATGGCGTTCTTTAAGGGTCTTTTTTACATTTAGATGCAATGGCCCCATAGCACCACTCAGGTTCATCCTCAGTAAACACACCGCTGGATACTACCTGTATACTGATGACTACACGAAGCTATTGAACACCCTGGAACGCCGATGGGTCATCACTAATTGCCTTGCCTTGCACAAGTGCCAGCATGGGTGAACTAAAACTGGCTCTGAGTCAAGGCAGCATAATTGGATATTATCCCAATTATGTCAATGGGTTACAAAGATCATGCCTTCAATCAATATGCCCTTTGTCGTAGGATTAACGTTACATACTGCATATCAGCCTGAAATTTTCAACTCACATTTTAAAGCATATTTTGTGAAATAGGATTGTGCCTGTAGGGGTCCAGGCCTCCAGCAACGTGCCCCTAAGTTGGATACAAACAAGGCAGCTGCTTTGCTTCTCACTGAGATTGGCCTTAGTACCCAGTAACGTGTTCTCAAGACTCAGACACGCAATAGTAACTTCATTGTTTTAATAAATGTCAAGTCAATATACGAATAGAAATAATATGTATTTGAAAGCAAAACGGAGAGAAATGCTATTGCGAAAGTGTTTTTTGCAAGTTTAATGTTGTGTTCTATTGCATTTGTTAAATTATATATATTCCACACTAAGGGCCCGATTCTGATGCAGGTTGGAAAGCTTCCCGACCGAATCGGTTTGGAAATGGTTTCCGACCCACTCGGACCAGGAGAGTCCGACTGACGGAGTACGATGCATCTGGATGCTTCCTGATCCGATTTGGTTGGACTCCCATTGACTTCAATAGGAGCATATGTTCCTAAACGCATCATAACAGGTCCATCGGTCGGTAAGGCATGTTCCGGATCCGATTTAGAAGGAGCAAATGTTGTTAGGAGGCCTTCCCAAACGCATCAAAATCAGGCCCTAGGTGGGAATGCCTTTCCTAACCCATCCGAATCAGGCCTTAAGTGATGTGTTCACGTGTTTTGTCGTTACGTAAATTGCACATGTGCTTTTTCAAAGCAATAGAGTGGTGAAACTATCAAATATAGTAGTAATGACACAATAGAATTAACAGTAGGGGCCATATTACGCATTGCTATTGTTTGCGCCGGGCCATAGGACCCCCTTTCTTCCCTCCAGAGCACTGCTCTCAGAGGGCGCACTCACAGTGAGTGAGCCTCCTGAGAGCTTCTTTGCCTCTGCACCATCATCTGTATTATGGCGCAAGCGCAGAGGCAAAGGAATCCCCACCTTTTGCATAGGGCACGCTCCTATGCAAATGAATGACTGCCCCCTGAAGGTAGCACTGGCGCTTTAGGTGCACCATCTCTATTGGTATTACTGAAGGGGATGCACAAGCGTCTGCGCCCACTTCTGTAATACCAAAGTGCCCCTGGTACACGCAAAGCGGGCACACACGCAAATCGAGCCCCGGGGCACTTTTAATAGGGCCCCAGGAAGAATGCTTTACATGAGTGAATTGTGTGTACTTATTAATAAAAGAGTGGTTTTTAACGTGCAAATAAAAATTCTAACATTCCCATCAAATATTAGCTCGCATTCTAGATTAGAAATATGTACGAATGTTGTTGTAAACTTTGTGTAGATGAATTACATCATAATATTCATTGAACAGTGTCCCATTTGAGGGAGATCCTATCACCTTGCTACGCAGGGATATACGTTCTAGAAACTGAAAAATGTGTGACTAGTGTGTACACGAATGAGAGAGCATAGTAGAACACCCAATAAAAAAGGACAATACGTTTCCTTCACAGTTTTAACAACATCGCACTCACGTAGGGCAACATAAGTGTGAATAGAAACAGTTCAATGCGGGCTGTGATCAGGCCATCACAAATGCATGTTGTGTAAACGTTCCCATGTACAAATGCATATATCAACACATTTGATGGTCTTCTTCATCACATATGAGAGGTGTTACAGGACAGTAGCACAGAAGCTGTACTGGAAAATAGTGTAAAAAATATATGTGGTCATGGATGTGTATAATTACGAGGCAGCACAGAGAAGCGGCTTGTAAAGGTGGGTGCCATTGTGGGACTGAGTGGTGAACAGGTGAAACGTTACGTTCACGGATGCATATATTTGCAGAACAGTGGCAAGCAAAACATACATCATCAAGGGTGAGTATAATTTTAGAACATGGGAAATAATATTTTCATGAGTAAAACATTTTAAATAAATCAAAAGTGAATGAATATTATTCTGAAAGACTCAGTCAAGTACCGGTGACCCGTGATCGTTTTCCAAATTCAACAGACTCCATGAGACCATAATATGGATCTCCATTTTAAGTCTCTTGAGACAGTCGTTAATGAAAGGGAGAATGAAGACTACTGGCAGATCAATACAATATAACTTGCTGATATTTCTCATCATGTAATTGACATTGATGGCAGAAACTCATCTGTGAGCAGTCAATAGCTGGAAGGCTAAAATCTCTTGAATTATAGTTCAAAGGTTGCTACCACAAAGGACAAATATGTCATTATGAGCAAAAGACTGTGCATACAACAGAGAAGAACAGAAATGATGAAAATAATATATACACAATTCTTACATGTGTTTTATGTTGTTACATTTTTAAGGTGTTATAACAACATAATAATACATAAGGGCAAAATGCGCATTTTGAAAACCTTTAATGCCCTACACTAAAAAATAAATGTATACGTAGTCGATTTACTCACATCTAAATTTACACTTGCACCTATGTGTAAGTGTATACTCTTTTCCGCTCATGATTTTGAGCGTAGATTTAAACCTAAATATCTTTACTGCATCATTTCAGAGGTTGGCGACATCTAAGACTGAACTTAGGAGTGTAAATGTACTACTAATAACTTTTCACATGTAGGTAGTGCTCTCTGACCGTGAAGAAGATCTCTATATGGGAAAGAATAAAAAAATCATGATTTCCTAGTGCAGATTTACACCTAAATATCTTCACTGTATCATTCAAGGGGTTGGTGACATCTAAGGCTCAACGCAGGAGTCTGCATTTACTACTAATAACTTTTCAAATGTAGGTAGTGTTCTCCAGCCATGGAGGATAACTCTATATGTAAAAGCGTAGAGAAAACTAATAACGTTTTGTCATGAACACTGTGAAAGGGCGGCTCATGTATATCTCTTCTTTTTTATCATGTGCTTGCCTGCAGACTCTTTTATCTCTTTCTAATAGAAAGTGTGACGTTTAGACATGCTCAGAAATGATAGCATCATGTCTGCCTGTTATCTAAGCTGATATATTTTTGTTTTTTATGTTATGGTCGCTGTCATGTTAATATGAATGCGTACAGTGCAGGCTAAACTGTCAACATGTGACTCGAAGTGACACATTTATTGGCATACTTATTTTGTCTTGCAGGGACTTTAATGTCACTGAACTTATAAACATGAGATAAAAATCGGCAATAAAGTGCAATCTAAATGCCCCTGTATTGGACATAGTTTGAAGCGGGTTTGTGATGGAACTATCAGGCCATAGATCACACTAGTTTGCCGCAACAAACCAACCTCAGTCAGGGATTGCTCATGGGTGCAGAGCGCAGAGAAGTGGCTTTCAACCCAGCACTGCTTATCATATCCAGTAAGGACTGTTATAGAGAATAGCTAAACAGTTAATTTCTTACTGAGAAAAGGTATTAGGTGCAGTGTATCTCAAGAAACTCCAATTATAGTCTTGCTATTTTCTCCTTTAGCTACATTTTAGTTTAGCACTTAGAAGTAGCTGCAGGGTGGTAGGATGCTTGGAAATTGCAAACCATGTTAGGAATATTAATATAGTTTTGTTGACCACTTCATGCATTATTGCATGCATCATTGCATTCTGTGTGGCTACAGTTAGCATTTTATGCACTAGACTTGGGGTTTAGAAATACACGTTTTTAAATGTTATTCTGTGTTTCATAGTGCTGTTATGAATATGTTATTCAATTGCAAAAGATGGCTTGGAGTACCGCTGCATCCCTGAACTCATCTAGAGGGACTAATCGTTACCAGAAAATACCACCCATATAATGTGGCTTACTGGGTTCGTGTACGAGTCACAGGTCAACTGAATTTATAATTTGTGTTGGTGCATTCAACTAAGTCTTCATATTAGGGGGTTTGAACTCTGAAGACCATAGCGATCATGAAAGTTTAAAAAACAATCGCAAATGTATTTTAAATATGAATACTAAATGAATTTGAAAATGTATGTGAACTATGAAAATAAATCAGAGCATATTACCTCTTCATATTTAATATTTATTAAATAATTACATAACTGATATCTATACATGTATATATATATATATTCACTGAAAAAACCATAGGTTATAGACCATATATAGTTAGGAATTAGCATTTAAAAAACCTTATTTTACTCACACAAAACCATTGAAATTCCATATATAGTTAGTTGCACTAACTATATATTGCGCACCCGCAATCCACTGCTGATGATGTCACATATTACATCATTCATGACATGGTCAGTGACATCACTGATGACATCACTGATGACATCTCAAATGACATCACTGATGACATCACTGATGACAACATCCAGTGACTGTATGCTTCTGTAAAGTTAAAATATGTCTTACATATTGAAGAATGAGTGGATGTATAAGTGTCTGGACGAAGGATTTAGTAGGTGCATGACTGAATGTATGAGTGAGTGATTAAATGTGTCTCACTGAGTGCATGGGTTAGTGACTAAACTGTCTTAATTTGTGCATCATTATGTCTGTTGTTCTGTAAACTGCTGCATGTGTTGATCAGTAGCTATATGAGTAACTATATGGGTTATTGATTGATTGCCCAAGTATTTGCATGGGAGACTGAGTGTGTGTGTGGCTGGATGGGAGGTGTGTGACTCTGTACAGATCAATGTGTACTTGTATCAATGATTGTATAAGAGAGTAAGTATGTGTTAGTATATGGTTGAAAACGTAAGGTGCTCTATGTTTAACTGTATAGAGTAGAAAATGGAAGTGTGATTGATTCTTTACAGGACTGACTAGGTGTGTGAGTAACTCCATGGATGAGTGGCAGAGTGTGAGTGTCTGTATAGGTGTATGAGTGCATATGATTGTGTTGTAAACATGAGTGATTGTATGTATGAATGATTGTATGGGTGAATGAGTGAATGTGTGTGTAGACGTAGGAATCAGTGAGTACGTATGTAGTAACTAGTATTGGTGTGTCAATGGTTTCAAAAATTATACTCTGTTTTTAACACTGGGTGAAACAGAGGTTATATTAAAATGTGAGGAGATGCATTATATTGTCACATGAATGATATCATCAGTGATGTGGTCATTGATGTCAAATGAGATGTCATCAGTGATGTCATCAGTGATGTCATTTGAGATGTCATCAGTGATGTCATCAGTGATGTCACTGACCATGTCATGAATGATGTAATATGTGACATCATCAGCAGTGGATTGCGGGTGCGCAATATATAGTTAGTGCAACTAACTATATATGGAATTTCAATGGTTTTGTGTGAGTAAAATAAGGTTTTTTAAATGCTAATTCCTAACTATATATGGTCTATAACCTATGGTTTTTTCAGTGAATTTTCAAGGTTTTGTAAATGCTAATTCCTAACTATATATGGTCTATAACCTATGGTTTTTTCAGTGAATTTCAATGGTTTTTTAATAGCAAATATCATAAGCTGTCGAATGTCAAGTACGTGGTAAGAATTTTTTTTTTCGTGTTTATGCACACTGATCTGCTTTGATTGCTGCCCCCCACCCCTCATTTCTATTAGGAGTACTCTCTCTTTGCAGATAGTGAAGGGTAGTTAACGCAGCCCTTTCCCCCTTTGTAATCCGTCGTGCCTGCTTCTCTCTCCATTTGATTGATTGTTCTCTTTGGTTCATTCTCTATTTACAAACAAGCACAGAGTCGCAATACTCTGTTTAGTCTTTGCAGATAGCGAAAAATCGTGTAAAAAAACAAAAGGAATCGAGCAAAATCAGTAGGCCACTAATGGGATCTCTTTTGACCTCGCTAAAATAGAAACATTAGGAACAACCTGTTGAAAATAGCAATGCGTATGTATATAAGCGGCGTTCATTTGTGTTCACAGTACCCCTTGTTGATTGTTTCAATCGAGCATTGAATTGTTCGAAGTTAATTCTCTTAACGATCTTCTCTACCTGCAAACGAGGAAGAATAGGAATATTCTATCTCCCTTTGCAGATAGTGAAGGGTAGGTAACGCAAGCCTTTAACACGTCGTACCTATTTCATTCCTCATTGATTGATTGATTGTCCGAACATTGACTGTTTGGGAATTAGTTCTTTTTGGAGGTATTCCCTGTTTGCAAATAAACGTAGGAAAATCTTTGCAAGTAGTGAAAGGGTACGTAATGCGGACCGTTCTCCCCCGTTGTAATCTGTCATGCCTATCTACTCCCCACTGATTGATGCACCTTTTTCACCCGGACCATTTACTAGAGATACGTCATCTGGCCCGACCAGAGAGCACCCCTAGTGAAAAGGACATATGCAATAATAACGAAGTGATCACTGTATCCTGTTAACAGAAACTTTACCATGAAACAACCTGGAAAGAAAAAAATAGGAAAACGAAAATCAGTAGGCCACTGATGAACATGAACTTTTATTAAACAACGAACAAAGAAACGATAACATAACGTAATGATAAAACCTATTAATGTCCTAGAAACAAGAAAACGTTAAAATATGCCAGTGGTGAGAGACCAGAAAAACAGTAAGAGAAACCAAATCACCCCTCGCTGTCCCACCGCCTGCCACGCCAAAAAAATCGATAGACTAGGGAAAATGCAAGTCAGTAGAACATCCACCCCCACTCTGGAAACTTCCAAGGTGGGGCAGGGTTCCGGCTACGCCCAGCCGGGAGCAGCCCATATAAGGCAGGTCCTGCTGCCACGCCTCGGCCAGGAGATCCTAACGTAGGGTGTAGCCGGAGGAGAGGCCGAGACCAGCGGGACCCGGCCAGGGGATTGCCTTTACAACGCTGAACAGTTGCAGGGGGGGGGAATGTCTCCTCGACCCTCCCCTCTCTCTCCCAGTCCGGCCGCGGTGGCCCTTGAGAGTTGCAGGTAGTCCCGCCACATGCTCTTCCGGTCCGACCACCAACGGTCGGGGGGCCGAGGCCGACGGGATCCGGCTGCAGCCGATAAACCAAGAAACCCGTTCATGGGGCCAGAGCCAGGGGCGTCCGGCCGACATCCACCGGAAGCCCGGCCCGAAGACGGACGGGACACTTCTTTCTTTTATAATGGCTGCGACAACACTGGAGGGGGATGTCTTGCACATGCCTCCGACCCCCCCCTCGTCCTCATCGCCTGGTCCGGCCATAACAAATCTCAAGCGAGACACCGTGGGGTGCACTGGGAGGGAGAGACGGTGCGAACAGGCCTCTCCCGCCTCCCCAGGTGGAGGCTTCCCAGCTGCACCCTCAGCGCTCCAGGCGGTGGCATCCTAACAACTACAGTGCTGCACAGTTTCGGAACGACCTAGATAACGGTTCTTCCACTGTGGCCATGCTGCAACGTCTCGCCCGGCAGGGTGGAGCCCGTCCGCTCATGTGACCCCGCGATCGCCGGTAGCTGCCGAACTCTCAAAATGGCGGTCGACCTGGCAAGAGCGGGCCAAACATAAAGAAATGGCCCGGTCACTGGTTGACTCCACCACCGTAGTCCTCCACGACCTTGAAGATTCTAGAGGAGTCTCCGACCCTCGATGGGGAATGACTGCCATGATCGCCCGTGGAGTGACGAAACTGTATCCGCGGGACGTCGGCGCTCCCATGCTGGCGCCAGCCTCACTTTGAATTACTACAATCCTGCAGACCTCACTTCCGGTGAAAGCACAGTGTGACCCGGTAGGAAAAATTATTGCACCCCCTCCCCTTTTTGACTGATAGTTCAAACCACCGATCCTTTCCTTTGCCCTTTTAACGGAACTTTGGACTGCCTCCCCCTCTTTTACATTTTCTAGAGAAAACAAAACATTAACCACTACATTAGCATAGCAGTTGACACCAGAACTGTTTTCAAATTGAAAACCAACAACATCTTCAACAGAATCCTTTTTGTTTCTGCTGTGACCCTGCTACAGCACAGGCATTGTCCCCAGCAGTAATTCTGCAATGCCGGTAAGAATAGCTGTGGTGCCTACTGGACTCACTCACCCCCGCGGTGCCCCACGCCGTTTTTTGCTGGGCGGCAACTTACTAGACATCACTTTCGTGCCATCTAGATTTCAGCGCGTTCTGCTGCCTTGGAACTATTCGCACAACAGACCGCTACTGACAAGAATATTTCATTATTGGTGCTGTCAATTTCAATAAATCTATTGGATAATTAAAAAGAAATTGCCACGGTCTCTTCGTTGTTTAAATGTTTTTACTGTTTTTGTTTTGTTGTATATATTTATATGTTATTAAAGTTTTATATTCCTACTACTTTGTTGGAGTGCTATATATTTTTAATGTGACACATAATTGTAAAAACTTTGATGTACAAAGAGTCATTCCTGGAATCTTCCGCTTCAGGCTCGGTCCCCTCCCCAATCACAATACAGGATGGTTTTCAGATAGTAGGAACGCGTGTGCTGTGACGGATCACATCGGGTGTGGGCCTTGATCTACTATAACTCCTTTGAAGAGGGGTGATTCTTTACAGCTGGGGCCATAAACTACATCTGCAGGGCTAGCTGATAGCCTAGGACCGGCCTGGACATTCGGACACAGAGGAAGAGGAGTGTCAGAGGGTGCGGTAGTGAATAGGGCGAAAGGGAGGTGTCGGGCGGGCACAGAGTGTGATTCTCAGGGAAGAGCAGCGCAGATGGGGGAAGGTTTATTGCCCATGCATAAGACAGAGAGCGGTGGTGACCAGTGCCTGAGGGAGATGCTTACGAGGGTGAGGAGCCATGCTACGAATCGACAGCGTGCAGAGAGTGGGTCTGGTCAAGACATCTAAAATGGCTGCCGTGCACGACAAAAGTGTGGCATTTCAAAAAAGGCAAGATGGCGCAGACAATGTTTTTCAACACTTCCTCATTTCCTTCGAATCGAACGTTAACAGACGTTGGGGCATATTACCAAAGTTAAGCGATATTTATCGCTAACGATGCTTACCAACCAATTTTTTACCACTAAGCATCGTCAGAAATTATCGAAGATAAACCTTACTATTATCAAGGTTTATCGCAAATGCGATAATAAACGGCCGCAATGCATGAATATCGCTAAAAACTCAGCGATATTCATGCATTACCGAGCTAATACTCTTAGCCATGTTATCCACCTCCCATTGGATAACATGGCTAAGAACTGCTCAGGGCAGGTGTTACTTTTTGGAGATATTCGCGCTTAACGCGAATATCTCCAAAAGTTGGTAATAGGAGATAGATATCTTGCATGTTGTAATGCAAGTTATTGTGGTATATGGAACTCATACCATAATCTCTCAGGAAAGCAGAAACTGATCCTTTTGGGACCGCCTAAAAAGGCCTAGGGGGTGAGGAGTACTCTACTTTGCCCCCTTTTCACGTTCCGAACTATTTTATTTTACTCTCTTCTGTAATTACACAAAATACCAGCGATAAGATGCATCGGAGACACACAGTGAGAGAAAGGAGGCCGGAGATGAAGAAGACATGTCAAATACACATTGGAGATAATATAGTGGCAGAAGGGAAGTAAATATGAGTAAACTTACCATGTAACATAAAAATGTTGCACTCTATACTATAAGTCTCATTTTATACTACAATCACTTCGCTACAACCTCATGAATTAAAAATAAAAATGAATAATGTCTCAAACAATTTTTGATTTCTAAATATAAATTTATTCTTCAGAATTTTCTAAATTTGAAAGAACTAGTAACATGTCCTCATCAGTAATTTCCTCTTCAATCATCTCATCTGGAATCTCCTCATTAAAAGTCTGCAATGATGATTCTTGTAACTCTATGGTCTCCAAACACTCGATAAATTCGCCATCAAGAGATTGATCAAAAAAATCATTCAAGTCATCTCCTCCTTCTGACAATATTTCATTATTGGTGCTGTCAATTTCAATCAATGTAGTGGAATCATTCAAGTCATCTCCTCGTGACAATATTTCATTATTGGTGCTCTCAATTTCAATCAATGTAGTGGAATCATTCAAGTCATCTCCTCCTTGTGACAATATTTCATTATTGGTGCTGTCCATTTCAATCAATCTAATGGAATCATACAAGCCATCTCCTCCTTGTGACAATATTTCATTATTGGTGCTCTCAATTTCAATCAATGTAGTGGAATCATTCAAGTCATCTCCTTGTGACAATATTTCATTCTTGGTGCTGTCCATTTCAATCAATCTAATGGAATCATACAAGTCATGTCCTCCTTGTGACAATATTTCATTATTGGTGCTCTCAATTTCAATCAATGTGTTGGACAATTCAAAAGAAATTGCCACGGTCTCTTCATTGTGAGCCATTTTATTTTGAAATTGCTTGCTGTAAATTGCAGAAAAAAATAATCACTTTCATTTATCGTCTTTAGTAATACATAATATAAAACTAACTTTATCAAGTATTTAGTATAACAGAAGGACTGCAAATAAATAACAGAAAACATTTTTCAAATTATCTTCAAGTGTACAACATAGTTCCCCATACAAATTAACAACTCACCTTTTTAAAAGTAGCAGAAGTGTTAGTACTGTGTAAATCAAACACCAGAAATTCACCACCAAAAATTCCTCACAAATGTACCTCAGACAGTAGTATCACAAAATGGCTGTGGTTTCCTCTCATTTGACATATATACATAACCAATTAACTTTCATCACACACAAATACAAAACCAAAGTAACATTTTAATTGGTTCTAAATTTCAACACTTTCAAATGTGTTTTCCCCATGCAATTTTCCATAGGACATTTACATACGTCTACAGCCTGAATGGCTGAACGGAATTACACCAAACTTGGCAAAATGGTACATCAAACCTAAGAGGTCAGGAAGGATCTACTATGCCCCCTTATGGTCATTTCCCCCTTCGCTTTGGCCTCCTCTTGTCTCTCAATCCTACCGAGGGACAAGATGGCGGCCGCTACGGACTGTTTGGAATGTTGACAGACGCCGGAGAACCAATCAGCTTCGCAAAGCTCCGTAACGCGAAAAGTACGCGAAGCGGAGCGCTGTTACAGATATATATCTTTTTTTCAACGTTAATTTCTCAAAATCCACTGGAGCACATATATTGAGACCTAGCAAAGGCACATCGGGCTACCAGTCCCTAATATTTTGCCAAGTTTCGTGCAAATCCATTCAGCCGTTCGATTATTATTATTTTGTTTTTTTTTTGCCCCGCGGGGCCCTTTTAAAACCTCCACATCAAACCTAGGGGGTCTGCGAGGATCTACTATGCCCCCTTATAGTTATTTCCCCCTTTGTTTTGACCTCCTCTTGTCTCTCGATCCTACCGAGAGACAAGATGGCGGCCGCTACGGACTGTTTGGAATGTTGACAGACGCCGGAGAACCAATCAGCTTCGCTTCACAAAGCTCCGTTGCGCGAAAAGTCCGCGAACCAGAGCGCTAACCGGTCCGCTGTTACAGATATATATCTTTTTTTAAACGTTAATTTCTCAAAATCCACTGGAGCACATATATTGAGACCTACAAAAGGCACATCGGGCTACCAGTCCCTACAATTTTGCCAAGTTTCGTGCAAATCCATTCAGCCGTTCGGGCTAAAAGTGAGGCCAACCGCCCTATGGAAAACTCAATGTTAAAAACACGTTTTGGGACCCCCCTTTTTTCTCGGCCCCCACTGGACGAACCCCCCCCAAATTTTCAAGGGCTGCTCAGAAACAAAATGTGCCATTTTCCTGAAAATTTCAGCCGATTCCGTCCACAAACGCCAAAGTTATTAGACATAGAATTTTCAAAAAACCCATAGAGAAAAAATCCTAACTATATATACCTACTGGCGACCGCCAGTAGGTAATATATATTCACTGAAAAAACCATAGGTTTTACACACGTTATAGTTAGGAAGTAGCATTTAAAAAAACTATGAAATTCACTGAAAAAACCATAGGTTTTACACCGGTTATAGTTAGCTGAAAATTTTACTCGCATAAAACCATTGAAATTCCCACGTTATAGTTAGTTGGACTCACTATAACTTGCGCGTGCAATGCACTGCTGATGACGTCACATATTACATCACTCAAGACATGGTCAGTGACATCACTCATGACATCACTGATGACACCATCCTTGTGACAGAGTGACAGACCTCCTTTCACTGTAATGTAACCCTTGAAACACATATTCAAAAATAGAAACTAACATTTTCAAAACAATGGAGATACCCATATCAGTTACAACAACCAATTAAATAATTCCACCATCTATATACACATCCAGTCATTCACAAACAGTTTTATATAGTCACTCATACATATACTCACTCATCATATGTAGTGATACACCTATACATCCTGTTACATACCGACAGTCATCCAAAAGTTACTCACACACATACTCACACATGCAAATAAACTATTGAATATCTATTTACTTGCATATACAGATATACACACACTACCACCTTACTTCTAAGGAAACGTACACATACTTACTCTCTTAAACAATCACTTATAAAAACACATACTTATTTAAACAGGAACTCTTACAATCTCTTACTCTCACATATACTCACTTATATACATCAATATTCACATATACTAGATTAAAACATATGTAGTTACTGATAAAGACACTAGTGAGATAGTCATTCACTCACTAACACACACATATACACACTCATCCACCCATACAGTCCTGTACATATGCTGTCTTCAAAACACATACAAAGAGAAAGTCAGTCATTCATTCATCTATGTGCTAAGTAATACCCCCACCAAACCATACAAACACTCATACTGATACTAAGAAAAGCATTTAATAACCCATATACATACACATGTAGCTACTCACCAACCCATGCAGCCACTTATACACAAAGTGAAACAATAATACATATATTTAAAAATGTAAACATTACTCACTAATATTTATTTTTCAGAAAGACATACATTCACTGGATGGTGTCATCAGTGATGTCATGAGTGATGTCACTGACCATGTCTTGAGTGATGTAATATGTGACGTCATCAGCAGTGCATTGCACGCGCAAGTTATAGTGAGTCCAACTAACTATAACGTGGGAATTTCAATGGTTTTATGCGAGTAAAATTTCCAGCTAACTATAACTGGTGTAAAACCTATGGTTTTTTCAGTGAATTTCATAGGTTTTTTAAATGCTACTTCCTAACTATTACGTGTGTAAAACCTATGGTTTTTTCAGTGAATTTCATAGGTTTTTTAAATGCTACTTCCTAACTATAACGTCTGTAAAACCTATGTTTTTTTCAGTGAATTTAATAGGTTTTTTTGAAGGCTACTTCCTAACTAAACATATATAAAACCTATGGTTTTTTCAGTGAATTTCATAGGTTTTTTAAAGGCTACTTCCTAACTATAACATGTATGAAACCTATGGTTTTTTCAGTGAATTTCATAGGGTTTTCAAATGCTACTTCGTAACTATAACCTGTATAAAACCTATGGTTTTTTCAGTGAATTTCAAAGGTTTTTAAAATGCAAATTATTAACTATATTTTCAATGTACTCTATAGTTTTATCATAGTATTTCGAGAATTGTTTTCATAGGATTACAAACTTTTCTTCACTGTCAGAATTGTTTCGGGACTCCTTATCAATCTTTAGTGGTTTACGAAGTCTTTACCTTACCTTCTTTTTAACGTTTTCAAACTTCTCACTAAATGTTGGAAAACATACGGTGGTGCAGGACCGCGTGCGCGCACCCCGGTATTTTTAAAGATTAAAAAAAGGATGTATACTTTATCGGTATTGTTCTTGAGACTCCATATGAAGGTATACAACATCAGAGAATGTCTACCTTTCCTCCTTTTCACATTTTAAAACTTCATTAAATTAGACCGATACTTCCAAATGACATACGTGTCCGGATTCCGTCACCACGTATACGTCTTAATACGCGCATGTCAAATCATGTGACTTGAAAAGAACACTTCCTATTGGTTCATAGTAGATTCTATTCTGCAATTTTCCAGAAACCACCAACTTCCCTCACTATCTATTTGGCGCTGGACGGAGAAGAACCTTTTTCATCTTTCCGGAGACGTTGCTGAAATGGCTGCCGCACACAATTCATCCTCGGAATCTGAAGAAAATGTTTGTGTACCTTTAAAGAAAAAAAAGAATCTTTCATCTGGCAATTTTTCACCTATCCTCAAGATCAAAAAAAAGTAAATGCTCCGAAAGTAACTTGCGCAATTTGTGACACAGTACTTTCAAGAGGTAATCCTTCCAAAAAGTATTCCTTTTCGATTCATACCATGAAGAGACATGTGAACCAAGTCCATCCTGTGCAATATGCACAGGCAGCGACAAGAGCTCTGGCAACAGAACTACCACCAGCTGTGGCCAGTACTTCATCGAGAAGAGGACCTGTATCTCCATCTACTGCACAGTTGGAGTTGAAACCATTTTTGTCGAAAGTGCATATGAAATGCAACAAGTGTGAAGGAATGATTGTGTACGGGGAGCAGAGCCTCACTCTTGTCGAAAGAAGAATTCATGACCATGAAAGATTCGAATGTATCTAATTTCTTAACAACTTCTTATGTTCCTGTTTTACAGTTCAAAAAGTCGGCTCCAGTTTAACAAATTATAAAGAATAAAAAGCGTGTCAAAAAATAAAAAAAACGTAAAAAAACAACAAAACTCAAAAAAACTAAAAGTTCTTTTCAGAACTACCTCATTGTACCAAAAAGAGCTCTATTCATAAGCTAAAGTATCGCCGCATTTTCAGATCAATTATTAAAGAATGCGGCAATACTTGGGGCATATTATGAAGAAGACGTGATAATTTATCGTCGCTTTTATCGGCAGAACGCTGCTCTAAAACCGACGATAATTGCCTTCATAATATGGGCCATATTATCAAGGACGGGCGATACAATATCGCCGCTTTTATCGGCAGGAAACTGCTGATAAAGCGGCGATAATGGACTTGATAATATACTGTATGGAATTCCTGTCGAATCCCATGTTAGATGTTTTCACATCTCACATGGGCTTCGATAGGATTTCCATAGGGCATATTATCAAGCCCATTAACGCCGCTTTATCGGCAAGTTCTTGTCGATAAAAGCGGCGAAAATGTATCGACCGTCCTTGATAATATGCCCCTATGTTCTACAAATTCCAATCGAAACGTATGTTATATGTCTTTATATCTAACATTACGTTCGACTGCAATTTATAAAGCATATTATGAACGCCGTTTTTGCCCCTATATCGGCAACTTCCTGCCGTTAAAGGCAGCGATAATGTCTTCCATATCCTTGTAAATGTTCCTGAACACCTTTGTGACAACGTCATAACACCGCCTGCGGTAAGAGCACTTTGCATGTGTGCCGCACAAACAGTTAATGACATGCATAGGAGGCGTACGCTAAACCACAAGCAAAATGTGTTTGGAGACGAAAATACACGGCTATTGTTAGAAAAACACTTTAAATAAACGTATTTACCGTACGATTGCCACGGCCTGCTTTGATGAAGCATTTGGCAGCGTTAACATGGAGGTGTGGAAAATAAAACTAAATCAACCCCCTCTCCTAATTACAAAGCACACATTAGTGTATAAAAACAACGCTTGTTTTCACGCGGTAATGTTAACTGCCGCTGTCTGTTACAGGGGTACTATCACATATATATTTAAATTAATAATGACGTAGTTACACTGCGGAAAACTCTGGCGACACTTTTAAAACTTGTGATTCCCAAACTGTGCACCGTGGCTCCCCAGTCTGCCGTAATGAAGGGCCAAGGACACAACGCACACTAGGGTGACCAACCGTCCATAAATTCCACAGACGTCACTACCCTGTTATGTGTAACTGTATCCATCTCAGAGAGCTGCGCGCTCCTCCCCTGTGAGAAGGCTGACAGCCCCTGGTCGAACGGCCTTGGATTTCACTGCTACAGGAGCACCCCTTCCGCACACTGAAATTCTCTATAGAACCCTTAGATCCAAAGGTACAGGTCTGCTTAGACTTGCCTGTCCCAAAAAGGCCAGAATGGGAGGCAGATCCTTCCGTACAGTGGCAGCGAAGCACTGGAACCTGCTGCCCATGGACACCAGGCTAGAGATGAATGAGACCGCTTTTAGGAAGAAATTGAAAACTTGCCTTTTTAATCTGTGATAGGTTCTCTTTTTTCACATTCTCACTCTCTCCACAGCGCGGGGACACGCCGGGAGGCGTCACCAGGCGCTTTACAAGCTCCTTTAAACTAAACTAAACTAAACTTATTGGCACTTACTGAATGAGAATATGGCAATCAAGGTTTTTTAAAGCAGATAGCGCTCTTCCTGCCTCAACGAACAGAAAGCATTATCTTAGATAAAAAAAATAAAACCACCAGCATACCATATTAGAAAACACCTCCTTTAAAGAAGGCTATGAAAGAAAATTAAAAAAACAGATTAACGTTCTTTCATTCTCTCATGATTTTTAAACAGCAGTATTTTCATTAATATATTCAACAATGCCATGGTTACTGCTTTTGTACTTAAAGGAACTAGCACCCATTGTCAAAACCAATAGTCTTTGCTTGTTATTTGTGTAAAGATAGTTGCTATTCTACATATCTGCATGCAATCAGACATACAACATAACACCAGTCGAGCACAACACTGTGCTAGACGCATATTTGTAGCTTAGGTGTCCTAAAGTGCCCTCGGAATTACATCCAACACATCCTTTGAAAAAAAAACTCCATTTTTTTTTAACAGTGCATAAAGCCATGGAAACAACACCATTTTACAGTAACCTCACATCCTGTTACTGGACATCATGTATAACTGATAACTTCTACCTTTTCAGTCTCCCTATGTACGGAGGCATTGTAAACTCTCATCCACCGCACCCCACCCCTTGCTGTAGTTTGTTCTTCACAGGCCTCTTCTCCCTACAACTCTGCAGAGAAAGACTCAGGTCATAAAGTACAAAGCTGAGTGAGTAAATAAATTTGGAATCTCTAAATGGCTGGATCGATTACTGAAAGAATGAATGGATGAATGAAAAGCGAATAGTTACATAATCAAAGAAAACATGGATGCATAAATGAATGACTGTAAGTATAGATGAGAGAAAAGATAAATAGATAGATGTATCGCTGGAAGGTTGCATAAATGACTAGAAGAATGGATAGATATGTTATAGGATGGATGCATGAGTAAAACAGCACCTGATGCATCAGTGATTTAGTGGATAGATGTGTGAAAGGATAGATAGATAAAAAGTGAACGGGTAGATGATGGGCAAGTAAATGCGTGGATAGATAAAATGATAAGTGAAAAAGTAAAAGAATGGATAACTGAAAGGGTGATTATAAAGATTAGTTAGTAAGTCAAAGGGGGTAGATGGAGAAAAGCATGGATACATCAGTGAAGTAAAAGGGTGACTGGTTAAGAGAGCGGATGGCTGGATGAGTGAACGGATGATTGGATGAGTGAAAGAATGTGTCCCAATTACTTTAAGAAAGGTAACAGAACGTACATACCACCTACCAACCGTTAAATAAAATGGTGAGGAACCACTGTAAACTGCTGAGTAAGTCAAGGAATCCACAGGTGAAAATTGTTTACGAACCACTGTCCTAAGTGATAGAAATCGGTCCAAATACATAAATATTGTTGTGAAGTCAGCAATATTCATCCATTACCGAGCTATTGGCCTTAGTCATGTTATCTACCTACCATTACATGACATAACTAAGAACTGCTCAGGGGCAGCTATTAGATTTTGGACATTTTCGACCATAGCACAAATATCTTCAAAAGTGGGTAAAAGGAGATAGCAATGTTAGGAACTGTTTCCAGTCACTAACATCTTGCAATACTAACTTTGCATGTCAACAATAATAAATTTCACACACAAACAAAGCGAATCACAAGATACGCATTATCTGTTATTAGATGTCGCTAACTGGTGTTAGTATCATCTACATACTAGAGAGATAATTTTATCTCCGCTTTCTTGGCTTTTAAAGCCAAAAAAGCAGAATAAAACCCCCTTGATAATATGCTCCAAAGTTCTTTAACACATATCATTTACCTGCAATGTTTTGACACATCCGCATTAGTGAACTGACTCACTGAAATGTTGCTGATTTCTTAAATTAATTTTTAAGAGACTCCTTGTGACCGTACAGCCAATCCTCCATGAAAGTGCTCACATAAAACACAACACTGGTATGACCAGGATACTCAAAAAAATGACACAGTGATGAAAAAGTATTTTTATTTTTTATACTTACCTAAGAAATAGTAATAAAGAAAAACTTAAAATCTTTAAAAAAACATGGTATCTGTTGAAAAAAAGTAAAAATAAGGTTATAGTGTCATTTAATGAAACAAAACAATGTAGAAGTGATTGAAACAGAAAGTGAAAGAAAAGAAGACTGAGGGACAGAAAAAGACCGAGACACAATTATTTGAAAGAAATAATAGCACTCAAAGAATGACTGTCTAAAGAAAAGTAAAGTGAGAGACAAAATGAGAGTATAATCAGTGATAATACACGAAACAAACAGTCTGTAAAATAAACAGACTAAGAATACTGAAATGTCTTAAAGAGATAGATAAAATAAAGCAACAACACTAAGAGAAACAGAGTGAAAAAGAATCAGTAACAGAAGATGAATGGAATAGAAACAGATATGGAGTGTAAGAGAGACAGATAAAGAGAAATGAAGTAGGATGAGAGAACTAAACTATAGATTTAAGTTTGGAAATTGAGCATAATTAATGAAAGCAGAGTAAGGGAACAAATTGGAAGGAACACTAAAACAAAGAAATTAATATTCAGGAAACAAAGGTGATAAAGGGTCAATAAAGGTGACTCAGTATAAAACAACGTAAGTAACAAACTGAAGAGTTAGATAGACTGAATAGAATATTAACAAAAGAGATGTAAGAGAAACAGCATAGAAAATTTAAAAATGCAAAATGTGCATGAGTTAAAGGGAATAAACATGTCTAAACATCACTAACAAAGGAAGAGGATGAAAGAAATAAGGATAAGACAGAGGTACACGACACTCTCAGATATGATTAGTTGTACTTACCTTAAAAATGTAATATCTGTGGAAGACAATAAAGAAATCTGTTATAATACAAATTTCTAAATCCAATGTAACAAAATAACTTAGACAACATATTAAATGCTTTATTTTTGCTGTCCTCAGATAAATAGATTTTTACTATAAACAGTGATTTCAATACTCATCATCATGTAACAGCGGGGAAAAAAAACACAATCAAAATGATTGTGTTTAAAAAACCCGTACAAGATCTCTATACATACTATAAATACCTAGAAAAAAACATGTCTTAAATGTTTTTCTCTAATTCGCAATTTCTTGAGTAAGCACACCACATACTCCACAATTACAAACTAATTAAAGTATACCAGTAACTTTTAATTTCCTCTCAACAAATAACCGTGCAACTATGTTCTTAAAACATTTATCTCAAGTAAACATTTTGATATCTAATTTTTTTCCGCGTGGCCAAATACTCAGAGTTAATTCGTTATTTTTTGAGTAACTGTCAACAAACTTGCGAGTAAGTATGTTCTAGAAACATTTATCTCAAGTCCACATTTAGATATCTCATACTTTTCCGCGTGGCCAAATAGTATGAGTTAATTCCTTTTTTTTAATACCTCTCAAAAAACTTCAGAGTAAGTATGTTCTAAAAACATTTATCTCAATTCCACATTTTGATATCTCATTGTTTTCCGCATGGCCAAATAGTATGAGTTAATTCCAACATGTCCTGTACCATAAACATTAAGGAAACCTTACCTGATACTATCACTTTGCCACATAAAAGGTTCATTTCTAGATTTGAACACCCTCAATCACATGATATTTCTAAACAACACAGTTTCATATCTTTACAGTATTACTCTGACTAGATCAAGTAATTTCACTGAAATTTTGGTTCCAAAAATATCAGATAAGAATTTCCTAACTCAGAAGGCAAACGTTTCTTAAAACTTAATTGACTATCATTGCAGAGCATCCAACCAGTTGGACACTTCAAATAAGCTATGTAATGTCCTGATGATATTGATGGCCCTTCATGAAAAATAATTGCTACAGTTACAAATGTTCTTCTAGAAATAGATATTTGAGAAGCCACAACATTTTTAATTGAAGTTGACAATTTATTTCCATGAGCTCTGCATCGTTGAAGCATTAAAATTACATACTGTCCATATCTGTGGATAAATAAGGTTGATAACATTTCTGAGTTACATTGAGAGCAGACCATGTTCTGATACGCATCTTTAACTAGTTTATTAAAGGACACTACAATCTGGTAATGTTAAATATATAAATCTTTCTGTGTGTATCTCAGTACTACTTGTAAATGAGCAATTATTGCAAATATGTTCCCATTTATAAGATATCCCAAAAAGACTATCAATACCTACACCTTCTTCTTCCAAAACTGTAAGCATATACATAATAAATTCCTGACAATCCTGCTGAATATTCTGAGAAAATTGATTTACTCCTGCACATATGTCTAAAACATTTCTTACTTCTGAAACACTTGCTACTTCACTATTACCACTGGTACATTTTTCAAACACAGAATTTAAAGAACAACAAAATGTTTGCTCCTGATTTTCTCTAATCTGTTGCTGTAAACTTTTTAGAAAAAAAAACACATTAACCACTACATTTGCATAGCAGTTGACACCAGACCTATTGTCAAATTTAAATCCAACAATCTCTGTAGTACTAACCTTTTTCTTACTCCTACCAATGACAGTCTCATCTTTTTTTCTTCGTTTCTCTACTACTTCAGTACATTGTTCCTCATTTCTCCTTTTCTGACCAACTATACTCTTTTTAATTAAAGGATATTGAGATAAACTTGGAGCATATTCTCTTCTTAACCTATTATACTCCTTCACACATTTTAAATCTGCACTAATCTTTGTCTCATCAAAATCAATTAGATAAAGTCCAGATAAAGTTCTAACTCGTGATAAAGCAACATATCCCATACCCTCTTTGAATACACTATTTCCAATATTTACCAAAGCACAATCTACACTTAAACCTTGAGATTTGTGAATAGTCACTGCATATGCCAAACAAATTGGAAATTGTTTCCGACGGACATACAAGTCTTTCACAAGTAAAAAACGACTTGAACAGCGACTGAATTGTTGAACTTCCTCAATTCCATCAAATTTTATTCATAAAAATTTAATCTCATCTCTATTTGGGTAATTTACAAAACCAACAATATTACCCATTGCTCCATTCCCCAAACCTCTTTCTACAAGTAAATTTCTCCGTAAAATAATCCGACAATTTAAACATACATACAGATTCTTCTCTAAGCCAGCAGTTTTAGATATAGATTTCTGAAGAGTATCCAATTTTAACTTTAATTTTTCAGACAAAACAATAGTACTTCCTTCATGCTCTATTTTATCTTTAGCTTCCAGGTTCTTAATTTCTTGATTTTCCAACTTCAACATTTTCTCATTGAAAACTGAGCATTCTTTTAGAGTTGGCATCAAGCATATGACTGACTTATCTTTTACCTCTTTACTATATATTTTCTCAGGTACATTATCTTCATTGGGAAACAAATTACAAAGTAATCGAGTTCGTAGAGTTTCTTTCGCATCTTCAGTTAGTTTTCCAATCCTTATATCTTGAAGAATATTTCCATATTTAGTATCCTTTGCCTGTCGCATATTTTGAATCAGTTCAGTATATTTGAAATGTGACCATATATTAACATTTCCAATACTGCCAAGACACTTTCTGGTGTCTTCATGTGTAACAGTTTCAAATACAGATTGTCCTTTCACAGAAGTTAGTTGCAGTAGATCTCCAAAAACTATGACATGTTTCCCTCCAAATAAGACATCATAGTCAGTTTTAAGTATCTGCTGCATTCTTAAATGTACAAAAGCAAGCATTAAATTGGATACCATGCTTACCTCATCAATAATGAGAAGTTTCATTTCTTTAAGAACTCTAGAAACTTCATAACAAGCGTCTCCAGATAGCTTGTGATATTGTAATTTATTTTCATGTTCAACGGGCAGCATCAGTAAGCGATGTAAAGTAATACCTTTAATATTATGTCCTGCCAATCCAGTTGGAGCAGTAACAACACAAGACAACGGTGACTCAGTTCTTTGCTGTAGATATGTAGTAATTTCTTTTATAAGAAAACTTTTCCCTGTTCCAGCTTCTCCACTTACATATAGTCGAATAGGTTCAAATGACATAAATGAGCATTCTTTTTTGTCATGACGAAAACCATGCTCAATGTGCTCTGTCACTTCGTCATATATCTGTCTTTGCTCAAGATTAAATTCCTTCTCCAATTCTTCTAAGTTTATTATATCCTCTTGAGCTTGCTGCATTGCTCTTTCTACCTCATCCATGTCAGTGGCTGCTTCATTTAGGATAATTGGTTCTCCCAGTGGATCCTGACTCAACGATGCAGAACTTTGAGTGTCTTGTGAACTTTCTCTAGCAATCTCCGCTGCAATTGTTGCTTCTTGCTCTATTTTATCGTTCAACATTTTGAAATGATTACTAAAAACAGGACATTCTATACTACTTTTTGATGCGTTAAAGGAATCTTCATAACTAACGAAGTCTCCAAGTAGTTCCTCTTCAGTACGCCATGGTTTAAAGAGTTGGAAAAGAGCTAAATAGTAAAATTCTCTTTTGTCTGGATTTTCACAACTCAGTTTTCGGTGATTAATCAGGTGTCCTTTTCTTTGTTTCACCAGACATCCTTCCTGTCCAATCACAGCGTATATACCTTTTCTCAACATTCTCTCTAATATTCCTTTTAAAAGTGTATTTTTCAAGTACTTCATACAGACAAATGTTTTCAAGCAGAGTACTTCTATTTGGATAGTATGTATCCAACATATTTGTTTTCAGAATGTCTGTACTGTCTGGTTCTTTCTGTGCTAAATATTCAATTTCTTGCACAGTTTTCAAAACACGGCTTCATGTTCCTGCAAGACCTAAACTCACCCACAGGATACTTCGAGATTTGGCATAAAGATTTGCTGATGATAATCGATCACAACATTCATATGCGCCAATTTCTCGATGAGATAACATCTTCAAACTGTACGTATACAATTTCTTGCTTAGGCTCTTTTCATGGGAAATATCTTCCCACATCTCCTTCAGTTCCGTCTTTTCAGATTTCGTGATGTAGGACGTTACATATCGAGCCACAGCAATAGAGTTATCCGCAACATATTGTATATCCATGTTAGCATTCCACATGGTCAAAATGACAGGGTTGTAGTCATTTATATATTTGGACTCTTCACCTCTTCTTAAATTGTATGTATTTTTGGGTGATCTTCTTCTGATATTATGTCGCAAAGTTGACATCAAATTGTTGACTCTTCCTTTTGAAAGCACCGGTCGTGCAAATCCAAAATGACATTTAGTATAGAATTTATCCTTTGATTTGAATTTTCGCAGACAATATTTTCCACAACGATGTCTTTGAAACCGTAACACTTTTCCTCTTAAGTCCTTATCAGTTGTACTGTTAGGTATGTCACAAGTGGCATATTGTTAAATAAAAGACAGTACAGTGTCATCGGAGTCTTTTCCAAATTTGGGAGCATCCTTGATCCATAGTAACATGTGAATATGAGGAGCACCTCTTGCTTGATACTCTTTTCTCCAGAAGAAATCCAGAACTTCACCAAGTGGAGGATTTTTCTTGTTTGTAATAAAAGACATCATAGCTTGAAACCTAGGATTAAAATATCTGCAAACATTAACCTGATCCAACGAACACAATTCTCCTGGTGTCTTGTAGTTTATATTTTCAATATTTACATTCGCCTCCCAAAGAAAATCAAGTAAATCTTCCCAGGCATACTCTGCACAGCTTAGAGTTAAAAACCATGTTGGTGCTCCCAAGTTTCTTAGCATGCATTTTAAATCTCCATGATGACGGTACCAATACTCATTAGTACCACGCTGACATGCCATTAAATTAATTAGGTGAGAATCCAAAACACTATCTTTCTCTTGCACTTTATCCATAAATTCCTTTGCTGAAACATTTTGCAGATGCACTCCACTTTTTAAGATATGGTTCACTGCATAAGAAAGACAAGATAAGTCACTCTCAAACAGAAGATGAAACAAATATGGAATACATTGACGAAATCTAGGATCTTCTGCATATAATCTTGTTGTCCGATACTCAGATGCAGGAATCTGCATAGGTCGATCATCATATCGCGCACCTTCACCTGTTGGGAATAACTGTGGAAAACAACAACCTTCCAAACTTTTTTCCCATACACTAATAGGACTTCCTTCTGCTTTTTTCATCTGAAATAACTCAATAGCATTCCCCATTGCTTCTTTCGAATACAGTGGATGAACACTGTAATGTTCATAAATTTCTTCCGTTCTGGACAAGTCGACTTTTTCAATTTGTCCAAAAGACAAATCATTATCCTCTTCTTCACTTACATCCTCTTCTTCTACATACACATTTTTATAGTATTTATTATTTTTGACTAAATACAACGTTGCCTTTTTCACTTTCCTAACATCCACTAAATCTTGCAAGATTTTCTTACTCTTTGTAGGTACACCATTAACTAGAATAACTAGAGGTTCCTCTTCTACATTTTCAATACCAATTGTCTCCATATTTTTTTTAAATCAAGTGGCAAATATACAACTCTACCCTTTAATCCTCTTTGTAAATCTGTAGGATTTAATTTCCCAGTCTTAGGCTCCATACGAACAATAGCCTGAAAAGGATGTACACATTGAATCAGAATAGTCTCATAAGTATTTAAATCCTTCAGTTCTGATGGAATATTTATCAACTCAAGATTATTATATACAGCTCTAGCAGGCATTCTATTTTCATTTAATTTATTATAACAATATTTACAAATACGTTGCTCAAAACCCAAATCAAAATAGTTTTCTACCAGCAAATAAGTCGCAAACTCTCTCCACTGAGTATTATCTTCATCTTCACTTTTTAAATATTAATCAACTAACCTAGTTTGACTTTTGTAATGAATGCTTCGACAACACACACAAGTTAAATTTGGTTTTTCACCTGCAATCACCTTAAACTTTGTTATTTCCTGTTCAAATTCTTCAGTATTAAACTGTGCAACATTTTCTAACACATTTCCTTCTATAACTATATCAGTTTCTACATTCTCTTCATCTCGAGCAAAATAACTTACCTCAATTTCTGCACAAATATTCTTCACATCTAATGCACATCCATGCAAAAGAGCACTATTTAACTCTTTAAGTTTAAGTGCTGGACTTTTTGCATAATACATCTTTCTAACTAATTTTCTCATTTTGGTATGATGTACTGCTAACATCCTGAAGTGATGAAAAACACTCTGGCATATTTTTTTAGAAAGACAAGCCAGAGAATGGCCTTGCAAACCAGTTTTTTCTCTCACTCTGCAACGATCTAATTCTTGCAACATTACAATTTTTTTTTAGACTTTCCTTAGTGTACTTACGTAAGAAATTGCGAAAGAAATCAATTGAATCCTGTCGTACACTGCAAATACTACTACAATTCCAACTATAAACAGGAGCATGAACACGTCCCTGTAAAACTTCTCCACCTATTTCCCCTTCTGGATTTGTGACCTCAATTTTCTCTTTCCCAATAGGACAGCCATCCTTCACTTCATACACTCGACCACTGGTGTCAACTGCATGCAACAAATCGTTACTTTGAAAGTAACTCTCTTCATTAAAAAATGGCTCAGAATTTGAAGTATGCATCCATTTACCAGAAAAAAAAATCAATAATTAGTTCTATTTATGTGTCTCTTCCATTTACTCTTAGCTTTTAAAACTCTGATAGCCTTATTTAGTGTATTTATTCTTTTAAGCATTAAAATAAACAATTTTTTTTGTCTCGAACGCATCATCCACAACTTCCTCTATATATTTCTTTTTCTTATAAAAAGCAGATTTCCTTTTAGAAACTTTTTCATTTTGTTCCTAAATTTATGACACTCCATATCTGTGTTATCATTACACATGTATTGAATGAATGTAATTTTTCAGGCATATAAGTACTATTCTAACTTTCAAGCATTGTAGTTGTTCCTAATGCTTTTTATTTCTATAACTTTAATCTTTTATGCACCTCATCACAACTTTTACTGTCATTCTCAAAAAGAGAATACCGATTAATAGTACAACAATAATATTTTGAAGGTTTTTTTTTAAACAAAAATAATTTTATTAATTTAATAATTCATATTCCAGAAGCACATGTAGCATCATTTCATCAGATACTTCATTATTGTTTTCCTCTTCCAAACTCTCTTCTTCTTCCACCATTTCTAAATATGCACTATCAAAAGTGCAGTCCAAAAACTCCTCATTTTCTGTTGTATTTTCCTCTTCAAATAGTCCTTCTATTAATTCTTCAATCAGTTCAGTTGCCATTTCAAAATGGACATTCATATTTCATTTTATTTTTTATTTTCTATCTTCTGTGTCCTTTTAAAAAAATATAAAGACTAAATTATATCTTTTTTATGATTAGTTAACCAAAAATTACCTTAACTAATCTTTCAACTACATACATATTCATACTTTTTAAGACATTAACTACATTGATTAATATAGGACCTACCTCTTTATTTTAGAAAGAAACTGATACTATGATCCTAGACATTAACACTATCCCTTTTAATTTCTTTAATTGAAATTATGCTGTAAAAACACATTTCAAAGTGAAATTTGTTTTCTGCATTTCTATGCTGTAGAAGTATGTATACACTTTCTAATTTAATTATAGAGATCTATTTTCTAACTTCACCACTACAAACTGTGATTCAAACTATATGCAAACTGAAAGAGTGACTCACAGCATACTCAACATGTAAATTTCATCTAATGGAAAACATTTCATCATAACCATATGAAACCATATTCAGCCGCAACTCGTGGAAGGAATTATGATGGGACAGGCAGACGAGGAGGGGGAGGTCTACAGTGGAGGGACCTAAAAACCAGGATATAGATAATTTGTAGTAAGTACATAATTTAATTATTTAAATGAATTTTGCAGTGTGCACTGCATTCTAAAATGCGATGCTGTGTACACTAAAACATGTATTTTATTAATTGAATTGTATACTTTCCTGAATTTATCTATAGGCCACATTTTAGATCTCTCCACCCTACACCTCCCCCTCCCTCCCTCCCTGCCCCACCGTAAGTCCCTCCATGGCGTCCGACTGACCTCATCATAATACACCTGTACAAATGCATATAATAGAGTGCAAATAGATAGAACAGTCACAAAAATGCATCTGAAATGCCCATCACGCCAACAGCCATGTCATAATACACCTCTATAATTTCAGAAAAATGACTGTACACAAATGATACAGCATAAGTTAGAGATATAATGATGACTTAGCAAGAATTAATCCACGTAAACAGCAAACTCTTACAGTCAAAGAATAGATGAACCAAAACTGCATAGAAAATAACACATGGACCCGACCCATAAAAAGGTTGTAGCAATAAACAATGGAACCGTATTTCAAAATACATATCTACTACAAGCATGTACAGACATGTTTATAATAGAATTTAAAATCCTCCTGCAAAAGAGAAGCAGTGTAAATTTTCTTAAAAAACATGCATATTATGGTAATCTGCTCAAAAATTAAATTATCATTTAAAAATTATCAACTCACCTGTAAAAAAGGATTTTCTGTTTGTATACTCTAACGTTCACCTCAGGTTGTTGCTTTTCAGCACCAAACACTCTTTAAAAACAATTAAACAACTGAATTTTACTTAACATAATACAGACATATGTATTAGACCACATACACCCATTCTACCAAATATCATGCCTAACAGATACATTCCCTAACTTTCTATCCAATATATATCGTAAAGCCTAAGTTTCAGATTTCTTTGTGAACCACATTTATTTACCAAATTTTTCACCCACATTTTTTTTAAATCATTCATCATTTACAATATAATCTACCATACATTACCAGGATACTACATGCAATATTTTTGATATGCACTGCTACACAATCTTACTTTCTATATTTATTTCCTAAATACATATAGATTATCTGCAGGGTGTTTTTTAACAAAATGGCGGTCAACACTTTCTGAATTCCCCCGAATTGAATCTTTACTGACGTTAAACAGCAAATCACAATGCCATTCACGCACACCCGCATAACTGACTAAAAAGGAAGAAAAAGTGTCTATGCATTGAATGTGCAAAACCGAGAAACAATCCTGTGTAATGAAAAGGAAACGTGGTTTGTAATTAAAATTTAATGGTGCAAAAGGAGAGGAGACATGAAGATAGTTTTAGGTCTTAAAGTTTTATAATTTTACCTTTTTTTCCAAATATGCAAAAATTTACAGTTAGCGGAATTATAATTTGCTGCTCAACGTCTGTCAACATTCGATTCGGAGGAAATGAGGAAGTGTTGTCCGCCATTTTGTTAGTGCGAGTGCATATATTCTACCGAACAAACGGTGAGAACATGGAAAGAGAAAAAGGTACAGATTATTTAAGCGAGTACGTTTTCTCAGGGGGTGCAGTATAGACCCTGAACGGGAAAACAAAATTTTTTTTTTCTGAAAAAGTAACGGGGTGCGCGCACTTGGTCGCGCATCCCTATTTACAAGACTGTGATTCACGTGGTTTATAAATAAAATTTAATGGTGCAAAGGCAGACGACACTTGAAGATAGTTTCAGAACTTTAAGTTTAGTTATTTTGCCTATTGTTTAAAATTGCAAAAATATACAGTTTACAGAATTCTGATTTGCTGTTTAACGTCTGTCAACATTAGAATAGGAGGAAATCAGAAAGTGTGGCCCGCCATTTTGTAACTGCGAGTGAATGTATTCTACTGAACAAAGGGTTAGAACATGGAAAGGAGAGAAGGTACAGATTATCTAACCGAGTAGGTTTTCTCAGGGGGTCCAGTATAGACCCTGAAGCGAAAGAAACATTTTTTTCGCCGTAAAAAGTTACGGGGTGCGCGCACTGGGTCGCGCACCCCTATTTACAGGACTGTAGACTATTGCCTTTTATCACAGATTATTAGCTTAACATTTTAAATAAACCTTAATTTACTTATCTCACTAATGTTTATCAAACTTCAACTTACAGTCCCGCTGACACTATAGCAATATTCTCATACCTAAATTTGTTAAAAAATAAAAAGTATTCCATACTAAATGTAACTCTCTTTAAAGGTTTTCCGTTCCGTAACTACACTAAACTCACCTAACATCATTTCATTGCGTCACTTCTCCACTACTCATAAGTACACAGTGTCAAAAATATCAATGCTGCACATAATCGTTCACATCCAGGCACTACCAATTCCATGACTTAATTACCAGGAAGCGCTGTAATGTTGCATGTGTTTTCAAAGGTACACCGGTATCTCCTATAATGCCGAATTTGACCTTAACACTCAGCAGTAATTATTTATTTTCAAGCAATGTCAATTACTATGACTTTTTAAACGACAAGCTTTAGTCTGTAATAGTCACTCTGCATATGCCTCTCTGTAAAAATAAACTTCATCCAGCCACGCATGGGAACCTTGATGTTTCCATCTGGCCGCAAAATACAGCCTTGAACTCAAAGTTCCATCCCAAGACTTGAACAACAGCCTTATTGTCCCAAAATGAAGCTACCCGAGCAACTGTTCACAAACATATCTCATTCACTTAGCTAACACTCGCAGAAAACTGCATACCTTATTAAATAGTGACCTTCCTTTACAATTTTCTAAGGTGACTCTCATAATCTTTAACGCTCCTCCACTTCCCAGCTGCACTATTTTTTTTGCAACTACTAACCAATGGTTTGGTGATTTTTTTGCACCAAATCATTTAAAGGCATTCTGCTACTCTCACTCCATACTTTCAGATCTATGTTTCTGAACTTCCTCATCTACTACCAGCAGCTGCAACTTTTGTATTCCTATTTTCGTTATTACAAAATGGATGTCGGTCCTTCCTTCGCAAACGAACTGGAACACTTAGAACTATTTCGCCACAGGATGCTTGACCAGTATGGCATTCTGCCACTCGCGACTTTGAGTGCATCATATGGATTATCATTTTGATTTTCCTATTTCACCTGTGTGCAGCCTGTATTTCATTGCCTGAGCTGTGATTTCATGTGGGCCCTGGACTTATGTCTCTGCAACTCCGTACCTCCTGAAGTGAATTACAATCATCTCATGAATCCGTTACTTGATCAAGAACAGCTTTGTTCCGACGGAGGGATTATGGCCTTTGCAGCGATACATGGAATTCTGGGTCATTGGAATATTTTCGCAGCGGCGCAAGATTTCTTGGCACACAGCTACATTGAAAATTCACCGAGTTCTCCTCTGATGCTACTAGAGGCTCCGGTAATTAATGACCATGTATGTTCATTTCCTCTTTTCAATTGGATGGCTGACTTGTTTTCGGATGATAACAATGACTTTCTTTTAGAAGCGGTTGCCACTTACTTTGCCTATTCAATGGAAGGATAACTGTTATGCATTGATATCTTGACTGTTTTTTCCTTCCTAATTTTTCTTATTATTTTTTTATTTTTATATTTTATATAAACAGACCTATTGGCTTTACTAACATTGGACATTGCAATTTCCTGCTGGTGAGATTTTTTTATTTTTTGTGGAGTTAATTTTTTTTCCACACCTACTCGATTTTCTTCAAAACATTTCATGATGCTCTAATTTCAACAAATCACTTCCTTATGTTATCTTATCTGATTTGAAATATTCTCGAAGCAAGGCTGCGTAAAATATGGTTAAATTTGCCCTGATAAATGTGTATAGTTACAATGACTTTTTATATCGTTTATCACCATTTTCCTTTTCTGCTCCTTATTTCCGCCTCGCACACATGTGCTACTTTTGTTTTATGCCTATTGAAAGATTTATGATTCATAACTGAAAAGTATATGATTACCCTAATATTACCCTAGCTTATCAAACTGTATGTCACATCGAGTACTGAAACCTTTCAAAAAATTATCTCAATACAATAGTTGTTCTGAGTACTGATTTTCGAACGTCCCTGCAAATAACATACATGCACCTCCAGCCAAGTTTTCGCTTTTGGCGCGTTTTTCATTTCCTTTCACAATACCATACAACAAGCTTGTTACTGCTTCGTATGCAGAAAACTAATTGTTAATGAGGTGATGTTTAACCACTAGCATTTTCATATATGATTACTGAACTTAAAATCAAAAGACACCTTCTTGCATGCAATATAATTTAATATATTTGATTGCGGGGCTGTACAATATGTTTTTTAAACGTTATTCATTTTGCTTCATACTACATTTCCACCATTTGTGTTGTATGGACTAGTAACTATGCCCACTACTTTCTTTATAATATGTTTACTTGTATTACATCAAAAACTTCGCTTCAAAGCACTGCATCAGTGAATAAAAATTTGAAATATATACGTTCCCTCTTTTATCCAATATTCCGACTGAAATAATGCATACTAAAACTGTATTCATGTGTTTGACGTAATCTCAGCTGTACTCAATTCATGTTTTCTTTTGTCAACGTGAATTATTCATAGTTCAACCCGCTGACCTGCGACGGTCACTCAAGCCTTTCTTTGCGGGTTGTGAACCATAGCATCAATCGTACCTCTGGCAAAAAAATAATTTATTACTGTAACCAAGCACCGCCGCAGTTGTGGTTCACTCAGACTGTTAATCACTGCTCCCACGCTTCCACAGAGCACACGCTATCTCTTATTTCAGTACTTATCACCCTTTCATCTCCACTATAACAAACACTTCTTTGCCAGCCATCAGACAACAAAGTGAGAAACCAAACGGACTAAGAAGAGAAACACAACAAATCCTCAGCTCAGTGGAGCCCACCGAGCGGTAATTCTGAAACTCGACATACACTGACTAAAGCTTCCAAAAGCCATCTCAATTATATAAATAATATTTTCAAAACCTGCCAAGTACTTTGTGACTATCTGTGTCTGCCTGCAGAACAAACTTCCTCAGCCCAGACTGAACGCACACACACACACACATACACACACTAAGATAACACAAAGCAACTGATACGGAAAGCAGGAGTGAGATGAAAATACAGTCACACGGCGGAACACAGAAACCTCTATATATATTTGGTCTTCTACATCAATTTATGAAGTCATATACTCCACGAACCTGTGTACAACCTCATGGTCACAATTTTTCATTTGATTGTACTGGGACACCTCTCCTTGTCACCCCACCCCCACCACTGCATCCCTCAGCCGCAAACCACACTGTAATTTTTTCCTCAAACTTAAAGTTTAAAATACCTAAAGCATTCCCACTTTTTGTCGACGATATCACATATAATCTACTATTTTTCTCTCTACCTGCATTATCAGTGTCTGCTAATTTCTTTTTTTTGATCTGTAACCAACTTTGCAAATTATGTGCAAATGCTCCCAAATCTCAATTTATTTCTGTCTATTTTATTACATTTTATATTCCGTTTATTCAGTATACCATAAATACATTCAAAACTATAATTCACACTTGAAAGAAAGTGAAAAAACGGCGCACAACCCCCATTAACTTCACAGAAATTCAGCCCCCTCCCCCCCCTCACGTCTGCTGTGGAAGCCCAAGATAACATACATCCCAGATACACACAGAGCCGCACCTGAACATTTCACATCTGTATAAAGAACCATTTCAATATTAATTAGGCCTTGCACTTGTTTTACCCATTCTAAGAGCCCCTCCAGCTTTACTCTACCTACTGATTACACGTTCATGTCCCCCTACAAAAAATAATTTTTTTTCGTCCCCCCCCCAAAATTCATTGCAGATCCGTCTCTAACTGACATTTAATTCATAGACCTAACAGTAGCTGATAGCATAAGAACATGACTGAAGTCCACTAACCTTAATCAAATTTATTAATCGTAATTTTAAACTAATAATTACAAAGATACAATGTTTAAAAACAGTGATGTAATAAAATGGAACAGTAGTTGAAAACATATAAAACCGTAACAAAGTCAAAAATGTGTTTGCTTAGACACTGTAAGTCAAATAATCAAATATAGTGATCAAACCACATTTAACGGTACATCATAAAACAAACATTTATACACTCACCTTTACCAATGCTTTATCAGATGTAGAACAATGATAGTAGCAAAACGATAGCCGTTTGACGGAGCTCTCAATAATACTTCTATCACTGCAACCAAAGAATAATGGCATAGATTTCCTGTCAATACACACTCATATATGTCTCTCCAACCAATCATATTTGTTCCCGCACAATTTCACAATCAAATTAACATTTCATTTGGTTATCCTTTCAATATTTTCAAAGTCACATAACGATCACCCTTCACCCTCTGCCTTCTCTGCCTGTTACCATGGTAACAGCTCATTCTGCACCTGCCTGAAGGCACAGGTCAAAAGTTCATATCTCAACGTTCTAAATCAAAGCAAAAAGGCGCAATTCCCTGCAAACACACCTGCCTATCCACTGTTTTTTTACATTTCTTTTTTTCCACAACCAATGGAACATTTCGTTTTAAAAAAAAACAGTAACATACAACGTAGTCTTCAATCTTGAGGTATAACAATCAACCAATCATTTTCAGTTTTTCATCAACACGACACCTCATACACTTTTTTATTGTGACTTTCACCATCTACTTGCCATTCCACTTCCAGAACCCATCGGAGTACTACTGCATCTGCCTTGAAAATGAAGGTTTGGCTTGTAGGACACAGTTATATTCACTGGAGTGAAAAATATGCTGCAAACAGACGAATTTCTAACCTTGACTTACCAAATGTGCAAATTACGTGGATTGGCCAAAGAGGATTAAGATGTCACCAATTGATACCATTGGTGAAAACTTTTATGCATCTCCCTGAACCTAACCTGATAATTGTGCACTGTGGTGGGAATGATCTAGGCACATTAACAGGGGTAGGTCTGGAAATGCTTCTAAAAGACACCTTTCGTCAATTGATGTCACTTTTTCCTCGAACTGTCTTGGTGTTTTCAAATATATGCCAAAGACAAAAATGGAATTGGTCCAATCAACGTTGTCCACAAATTGAGAAAGCAAGGAAACATGTAAATAAATCTGTTTCTGCTTTCCTCAGAGAATATAACATGAGTTCTATATACAACAACAACCTGCGTTTCAACATGGAAGGCATCTATCGGAGAGATGGTGTTCATTTCACGGATGAGGGAAATAGAATTTTCCTCTGTAACATGAGACTCTGCATCGGAACTTACTTATAAGTGCAGAAAAAACTCAATTAACACAAGGGCTCTTTTAAGAGCCACCTTAGATCTAAACACTCAAACGTGTAATTTATCTCCATCTTTCTTTATGTTTTTTGATCGCCGTGCGCGTCCGGGTGCGCGCACCACGTAACTTATTTGCAAAAAAAAGCTACTTTTAGACTTTTGTCATCCTTAATAAACCCCTCAAGAAACCTACGAAATCAAACACTCTCCACCCTGCTCCCTTTCCATTCTCACCACTATAGTATTTCACAGTCTTGTAAATAGGGGTGCGCGACCGAGTGCATGCACCCCGCAACTTTTTTCTCCCAAAAAAAAATGGTCTTTTTGCGTTCAGGGTCCATACTGCACCCCCTTACAAAACCTACCCGGCCAGACAATCTCTACCTTCTCCCCTTTCCATATACTAACCCTTTGTTCTGTACAATATATTCACTCGCACTAACAAAATGGAGGACAACACTTCCTGATTTCCTCCGAATCGAATGTTGACAGACGTTAAACAGCAAATCACAATGCCGCTCGCGCACAACCGCATAGGTGCGCGCACCCGTGCGCGCTTACAGATATATAACTGATTGCAACTTCAATTTTCTCAGCAACTACTGAACGGATTTACACTATTTAAACAAAAGCATGATCTGCGACCCACACTCTACCTTTCTACCAAATTTCGTATAAATCCATTCAGCCGTTCGAGCTGCAGCCGTGTCTAAACGTCCTATGGAAAATAACATGGGAAAAACACGTTTTGGGACCCCCCTTTTATCTCAGCCCCCACTTCACCAATCCCCTCAAAACTTTCACAGAATGAGCGCAGCGGACCAAGCCATCTTCTTTGAGAAATTCGCAAACATTCGTCCACCAGGGCCAAAGTTATTCCCAATAGAATGTTACGGATTTCCTATGGAAACTAGGTTCTAACTATAACTACCTGTTGGCGACCGCCAGTAGGTCATATATATATATATATATATATATACATATATATATATATATATGACCTACTGGCGGTCGCCAGTAGGTATATATAGTTAGGATTTTTTCCCTATGGGATTTTTGAAAATTCTATGTCTAATAACTTTGGCGTTTGTGGACGGAATTGGCTGAAATTTTCTGGAAAATGGAACATTTTGTTTCTGAGCAGCCCCTGGAAATTTGGGGGGGGTTCGTCCAGGGGGGGTCGAGAAAAAAGGGGGGTCCCAAAACGTGTTTTTAACATTGAGTTTTCCATAGGGCGGTTGGCCTCACTTTTAGCCCGAACGGCTGAATGGATTTGCATGAAACTTGGCAAAATTGTAGGGACTGGTAGCCCGATGTGCCTTTTGTAGGTCTCAATATATGTGCTCCAGTGGATTTTGAGAAATTAACGTTTAAAAAAAGATATATATCTGTAAGCGCGCTCCGGGCAGCGCTCCCGTCCGCGGACCTTAAGCGTACCGGAACTTCGCGTAGCTAAGCTGATTGGCTCTCCGGTGTCTGTCAACATTCTAAACAGTCCGGAGCGGCCACCATCTTGTCTCTCGGTAGGATTGAGAGACAAGAGGAGGCCAAAACAAAAGGGGAAATAACCATAAGGGGGCATACTAGATCCTCCCTGACCCCCTAGGTTTAATGTGGAGGTTTTAAAAGGGCCCCGCGGGGCAAAAAAAACAAAAAAATGTTTTTGTTTTTTTTGCGTGGGGAGCGCCCGGTCCGCGAACCGGGAAGCGTTCTGGGCAGCGTACTGCAATGAAAAATGAATGATAGACTTTTCAAATGCTGTATGTTAATTGATTGTTGGTTTTGTTGATTATTTTTTATTTTCTTTATTTTTTAAGCATTTTTTTTTATTGTGATTGTGTTTCATAATTTATTAAACTTTCTAACATTTCATTGTCAGAAATTTCATAATTATCATTGAATATACATTGTAGTCTCTGAGGGTGTAAAATGTCCTCATTTTCAAGGAGGTTATCTACTGCTTGTACACATTGCAGTAGTTCTTTGTCTAAAGTTTCATCGAAAAATTCAATATCATTTTCATCATTGATTTCTTGGCTGCTCTCTTGCAGGACAATTTGAAATTCAACTTTCTGTTCGCCTTCCATTTTGCCTGAAATTTAGATTAAAAAAATATATATTAGTAGAGATAGGGCACTGTTGGGATTAATTTTGGGCAGTGTATAGTATCAGAGTGGAAGTAGGAATATAAAAAAGTGTATGTGATTTACCGTAAGTAAATTCATAATTATACAAGAGAAGCCTAACTCCAGAAAAAGTTTACCATATTAACTTATAGTGCACAATATACTTCAGTTTTAAAAATAAAAACTTACCTTTAGAAAGAAGTTGAAGGAATTAGTGAAAATCCTATTGAAATGTACACCAAGAAGTAGTAGTCAAAATGGCTGTGTTTTCTTCTCTTCCTTTATATATATTCAGGTATATAACCAATCAAATGTCAGGTAAAAAAAGTAGAAAATGAAAGTAACATTTTAATTGGTTGTCAATTCCAACACTTCAGATGTGTTTTGTGAAGTAATTTACCTCACGGTATTTAGAGAGGTCTACAGGCTAAAGGGCTAAATGGAATTCCAATCAAATTTGTGAAAATGGTAGGGATTGGTATGTAGTATGAGCTAGTCTATATTTGGCGAAATTGTCTCCAGTGACTTTTCTGTGAACTACTTTCCCACCTTTTTTGATGGTGCGCTTCCCAGGGAGCGACCCGGTACGCGAACCGTTGAGCGCCCCGGTTCGCGAACCTTAAGCGTAACGGGAGTCCACCATTTTGTGTTTCGGTCGAATTAAGATACAAGATGGAGGGCAAATAATGTTCAGAATGGGTAGAAGGGGGCACGGTAGACTTATCTTGACCCCCTAGGTTTTGTGAGGGTGGCTGAGGAGGCCCATATGTGCGAAAAGAAAACATTTTTTTAAAAAATTTCGCGAGGTTAGCTCCCGGTTCGCGTACCGGGTAGCGCCCCAGGGAGCGTACTTTGTTGAAAATTAGTGAAAAATGTTAGAGTAAAATAATAATTGTGAGTGATCAGATGTAGGGTAGCTCTGAGAAGAGCTTTTGGGTTTATGGTACATTTAGGTACTTATAAGTAGGTACCAATGCACATTCTTAAATTCAGAGTGAAAATTCTGTTGCCCTCATCTGAGAAGTGAACTCCATCTCCTCTGTAGATATCTTGCATGTAGTAACGCAAGTTATTGTTGTACAGGGAGCCCATTCCATGGTCTCTCATGTAAGCTGAAACAGATTTGTTTACATGCTTCCTCGACTTCTCAATTTGTGGACAAAATTGGTTTGACCACCTCCATTTCTGTCTTTGGCATATATTTGAATATACCAAGGCAGTCTGAGGAAAAAGTGCCAATAATTGCTCAAAGGTGTCCTTTAAAAGCATTTCCAGACCTACACCAGTCAAAGTGCCCAAGTCATTACCTCCACAGTGCACAATGAACAGGTCAGGTTTGGGCAAATGCATAAAGGTTTTCACCAATGGTATCAATTGGTGACATTTTAATCCTCTGTGGCCAAACCACTTAATTTCCACATCTTGTAAATTGAGGTTAGGTAAATTCCTGTTTTCAGTGTACCTTTGAGCCCAGTGAATATAACTATGTCCAACAATCCAGACAGAAAACATGGTGAGAGAAGGTTCTCCTGCAGTCAGATGAAGTGTGGCAATGAAATGGCAGTTGAAAAAATGAGAGTTTAAAATGAAAAAAACTGTGGAGTTTCTGTGTTCATGAAGCAGTAACAGTGATTGGTGGATTTTGATTGCTGAAAACAGAAAGTTAGGGTGCACGGATGAGTTATTTGAAAGATGTATTTTGAATGGTCAATAAAAAATCATTAAATGAAAGAATGCACTGGATATGCAGGTGCACTGAGAGTTCAGAGTTCAATTGCAACATTGTTGTGTGAACTTGCAAACACCAGAAATCTTCCAAGAGGTGGTTGCCATGCAGAAAAGGCAGAAAGGGCAGAGGGGGAAGGGTTTTCATTTGAAAAAAAGTGAGGGAAGAGTTTTGATTGGGTGACATGAGAGATATGTGTGAAGAATTACAGCATTTCTGTGCTTTTGATAGCTGCAGACTCTGGAGTGCATACCTTTTGCTCTGCTGAAGACAAATTGGTGTGTTTCTGAGACTGTTTTCAAACTCAAAGTATTTGCTAAGGTGAGAAAATATTTCTTTAATTTAGATAGAGAATAGTGTGCTTTAAGGAGAAAATTATGAATTATGTGGCGCAAATTGCTTGTAAATATGCTCCCACCTGTGCAAGGAAAATTTAGATTTTTAATGTTTGTGTTACATAGCCATGTTAAAAGTGATACAAACATGCTGCAAAGGCAATTAAAAAACGCTTTTATGTGTCTTAAGGACATTTTAAGTAATTTTCCCATGTGCAGTGTTTTGAAATTATGATTTGAAAATCGTTTTTGGGGAAAAGGAATTGTTTTTAAATTTATGACAAGGACATAATGGTGTATGCTTCTTTATAAGGCAATTGACTGTCCCTGATGTTATTTTTCCCATTTTAATGTAAGACCTTTCTCTGTGGCGCAAATTGCTTGTAAATATGCTCCCACCTGTGCATGGCAAATTTAGATTTTAAATGTTTGTGTTACATAGCCATGTTAAAAGTGACCCAACTATGCTGGAAAGGCAATAAAAAAACACTTTCATGTGTCTTAAGGACATTTTAAGTAATTTCCCTGTGGGCAGTGTTTTCAAATTATGAATTGAAAATCGTTTTTGAGGTAAAGGAATGTTGTTAAAATTTATGTGCGCCATATGCCCCCAAATTTCTTTTTCAGGGGTGCAGCAGGGTGTTATTGAGACACCCCTACACCTTTGGAAAAATTCCTAATTTGCTATGAGCTAATTGCTAATTGCAAATTGCACCTTCTTTCATATGGGCATCCTGGCGCATGGAAATGAATGGGTAATTTGCAATTAGCAATTTGCTCATCGCAAATTTGGAATGGTAAAGAATCGCTATTTATTCCTTAAAATTCGCTATTTTGGAAATGCAAAATAGTTATATGATACATATGGCGGTTGATGTCTAACAAGATAAGAAGCTTAGGGATACATTTATGATGACTGGCGCAATGAAGTGGACATCACTTACTTCATTGGTAGAGCTTTACATATATTATGTCCTCTGTATTCTTCATCAAGCGTAACTTTAATCTGCAATCCTGAGTAGGCCTCACCTTAAACAAACCTCTGGATAGGCCACATCTTATCGTCATCCTGAATTAATCATTTAAAATGCTAGGGACAGATTTATGATAGGTGTATGCCTCTTTTGCGCCACTTACAAAACACTGTCCATGGGGAAATGACTTAAAATGTCCTTAAGACACATGAATGTGTTTTTTTAAAGCGTTTGCAATTTATTTGGGTCACTTTTAACATGGCTATGTGACTCAAACAGTCAAAATCTAAATTCACCATGCACAGGTGGGAGCATATTTACAAGGAATGTGCTCCATGGGGAAAGGTCTTATAATGTAATATGGGAAAAATGACATCAGAGACACTGAAATGCCTTATAGAGAAGCATACACCATTATGTCCTTGTCATAAATTTGCAAACCATTACTTTTCCCCAAAAACGATTTTCAAATCATAATTTGAAAACACTGCACATGTGGAAATGACTTAAAATGTCCTTAGTTCAAAATTTGCTATTCCTTATTTTGCGATTGCACTGAAGGATTTGCAAATTTTGCGATTCCTTAAATGCAATGTATCAAACAAAAAATATGTAAAAAATGACATTAAGGATTTGGAAACTACCACCAACTTCTAGTTTGTGGTAATTTGCGAATTCTTTTCAAAAAGCATTTTTTTCCAAAAAACAAAAGGTGCCATATGACGCCCATACATGCCCTTAGGGCATGTATGTGCGCCATATGCCCCCAAATTTCTTTTTCAGGGGTGCAGCAGGGTGTTCTTGAGATACCCCTGCACCCTTGAAAAAATTCCTATTTTGTGATGAGGTAATTGCTAATCGCAAATTGCAACCTTCATTCCTATGAGCCTCCTAGCCCATGGAAATGAATGGGTAATTTGCAATTAGCAATTTGCTCATTGCAAATTAGGAATGGTAAAGAATTGCTATTTATTCTTTAAAATTCGCTATTTAGGAAATGCAAAATAGTTTGATGGTACATATGGTGGTTCATCTGTAACAAGATAAGAAGCTTAGGGATACATTTATGATGACTGGCAAAATAAAGTGCAAATCACTTACTTTATTGGTAGGCCTTTACATGTATTATCTCTTCTGTATTCTTCATGAAGCGTAACTTTAATCTGCAATCCTGAGTAGGCCTCACCTTAAACAAACCTCTGGATAGGCCACACCTTATCGTCATCCTGGATTAATCATTTAAAATGCTAGGGACAGATTTATGATAGGTGTATGCCTCTTTTGCGCCACTGTGCGTCACTTTTATGATGCAGCGGCGGTGCAAAAGATTTGCTATGAGGCGACAAAATTACAAATTGATGCTTTTAGGCAGATATGTCATGGTGTAAAAAAAACGTACCACATGAAACCGATGCAGCAGTGATGCAAAAGATGCACCATGTTGCAAGACAGGCCTCACTTGGGGCCATATGTATCAAGCTATTTGGCATTCGCAAAGATCAAAATTCTGCGAATTTCGGCCTTTGCTAATGCTAATTAGACAAATGGTATGTATCAAACAAGTTTGATGCAAAATAAGGAATAGCAAAATTTGCTATTCCTTATTTTGCGATTGCACTGAAGGATTTGGAAATTTTGCGATTACTTAAATGCAATGTATCAAACAAAAAATATGTAAAAAAATGACATTAAGGATTTGGAAACTACCACCAACTTCTAGTTGGTGGTAATTTGTGAATTCTTTTCAAAAAGCTTTTTTTCCAAAAAACAAAAGGTGCCATATGACGCCCATACATGCCCTTAGGGCATGTATGTGCGCCATATGCCCCCAAATTTCTTTTTCAGGGGGTGCAGCAGGGTGTTCTTGAGACACCCCTGCACCCTTGGAAAAATTCCTATTTTGTGATGAGCTAATTGCTAATCGCAAATTGCACCTTCATTCCTATGAGCCTCCTAGCCCATGGAAATGAATGGGTAATTTGCAATTAGCAATTTGCTCATTGCAAATTAGGAATGGTAAAGAATCGCTATTTATTCCTTAAAATTCGCTATTTAGGAAATGCAAAATATTTTGATGGTACATATGGTGGTTCATCTGTAACAAGATAAGAAGCTTAGGGATACATTTATGATGACTGGCAAAATAAAGTGCAAATCACTTACTTCATTGGTAGGCCTTTACATGTATTATCTCTTCTGTATTCTTCATCAAGCGTAACTTTAATCTGCAATCCTGAGTAGGCCTCACCTTAAACAAACCTCTGGATAGGCCACACCTTATCGTCATCCTGGATTAATCATTTAAAATGCTAGGGACAGATTTATGATAGGTGTATGCCTCTTTTGCGCCACTGTGCGTCACTTTTATGATGCAGCGGCGGTGCAAAAGATTTGCTATGAGGCGACAAAATTACAAATTGATGCATTTAGGCAGATATGTCATGGTGTAAAAAAAACGTACCACATGAAACCGATGCAGCAGTGATGCAAAACATGCACCATGTTGCAAGACAGGCCTCACTTGGGGCCATATGTATCAAGCTAATTAGCATTCGCAAAGATCAAAATTCTGCGAATTTCGGCCTTTGCGAATGTTAATTAGACAAATGGTATGTATCAAACAAGTTTGATGCAAAATAAGGAGTAGCAAAATTTGCTATTCCTTATTTTGCGATTGCACTGAAGCATTTGCAAATTTTGCGATTACTTAAATGCAATGTATCAAACAAAAAATATGTAAAAAATGACATTAAGGATTTGGAAACTATTGTGGTAAATTGGTGGTAATTTGTGAATTCTTTTCAAAAAGCTTTTTTCCAAAAAACAAAAGGTGACATATGACGCCCATACATGCCCTTAGGGCATGTATGTGCGCCATATGCCCCCAAATTTCTTTTTCAGGGGTGCAGCAGGGTGTTCTTGAGATACCCCTGCACCCTTGAAAAAATTCCTATTTTGTGATGAGGTAATTGCTAATCGCAAATTGCAACCTTCATTCCTATGAGCCTCCTAGCCCATGGAAATGAATGGGTAATTTGCAATTAGCAATTTGCTCATTGCAAATTAGGAATGGTAAAGAATTTCTATTTATTCCTTAAAATTCGCTATTTAGGAAATGCAAAATAGTTTGATGATACATATGGCGGTTCATCTGTAACAAGATAAGAAGCTTAGGGATACATTTATGATGACTGGCGCAATGAAGTGGACATTACTTACTTCATTGGTAGGCCTTTACATGTATTATCTCCTCTGTATTCTTCATCAAGCGTAACTTTAATCTGCAATCCTGAGTAGGCCTCACCTTAAACAAACCTCTGGATAGGCCACACCTTATCGTCATCCTGAATTAATCATTTAAAATGCTAGGGACAGATTTATGATAGGTGTATGCCTCTTTTGCGCCACTGTGCGTCACTTTTATGATGCAGCGGCGGTGCAAAAGATTTGCTATGAGGCGACAAAATTACAAATTGATGCATTTAGGCAGATATGTCATGGTGTAAAAAAAACGTACCACATGAAACCGATGCAGCAGTGATGCAAAACATGCACCATGTTGCAAGACAGGCCTCACTTGGGGCCATATGTATCAAGCTAATTAGCATTCGCAAAGATCAAAATTCTGCGAATTTCGGCCTTTGCGAATGTTAATTAGACAAATGGTATGTATCAAACAAGTTTGATGCAAAATAAGGAGTAGCAAAATTTGCTATTCCTTATTTTGTGATTGCACTGAAGCATTTGCAAATTTTGCGATTACTTAAATGCAATGTATCAAACAAAAAATATGTAAAAAATGACATTAAGGCTTTATGACCAGGATAAAAATAGGCTTTATGACCAGGATAAAAATAGGCTTTATGACCAGGATAAAAATAGGCTTTATGACCAGGATAAAAATAGGCTTTATGACCAGGATAAAAATAGGCTTTATGACCAGGATAAAAATAGGCTTTATGACCAGGATAAAAATGATGGAGAGATAGAGTTGAAAAGCCTGGAATATCTAAGGGAAAGCTTACAAGAGGGATTGAGCATAGAAGAAAGGGACAAATTGGATATGCAGCTAACGGTGCAGGAGATAAGGGACGCAATATTCAGCTTACCCTCTGGCAAAGCAACAGGCCAGGATCAGATCCCGGTAGAGTTTTATAAAACTTTTTGGGAGGCATTAGCTAAAGATATTTGGTCAATCTGCTGCTTGGCACAGGGAGGTAGAATAGTTCCTCAATCTTGGGCGGGCGCTGATATAATTGTCATATTAAAAAAAGATAAACCCCCCACTGAGCCGGGTTCTTACAGACCTATCACTCTGCTCAATGCCGATGCAAAAATATTCTCTAAGGCATTGGCTAATAGATTGAGTAAGGTGATAGAGAGGGTGGTGTTCCCTATGCAGCATGGGTTTATACCCGGGAAAGGAACTACCGAACATATTAGACAGCTGATTACCATTCTGGATGCTGAAGCAGCCTCGGGGGACCCTGTCGCGGCTATCTTTTTGGATGCTGAGAAGGCTTTTGACAGGGTCTCTTGGGTCTACCTATGGAAGGCTATGGAGTGGGCTGGTATTGGTCGAGGGTATATAACCGCAATCCAGGCACTATATAAACATCCTAGTGCTAGGATACGCATTAATAGATCATATTCCAACGCAGTACAGATCAGACGGGGAACTAGGCAGGGATGTCCAGCTTCACCTCTATTATTCGCAATTTATTTAGATCCCTATCTGAGAAGGCTTACAAAAAATAGGTGGATTAAGCCAGTTTTATTGCATGGAAAGAAGTATAAAATATTTGCTTACGCAGACGACGTGGCTGTTATAACACCTACACCAGAGGAGTCATTGGCTGAGATAGAACAGGAGGCAAGAAAATTTGGAGAGGTGTCGGGATATTCAATAAATAAGGGAAAAACACAAATAGTTCAGAATAGACATACTACATTTGTAGATGTAAGAGTTGTCTCAGATACAAAATACCTGGGTATTAAGGTGACAGCGGATTTGGGAAAGTTAGTAGAGATAAATATGGAACCATTATTAGACAAAGTCAAAACCAATTTGGAGAGGGTCAATAACTTACACTTGACTCTCATGGGTAGAATTAATTTTGTTAAAATGGTTACTTTTCCGAAATTTTTATATTTGTTTAGGGCAATTCCACTTTTTATTGAAGGGATATGGTTTAATAAAATAGAATCAGTAATTAATAAACTAATTTGGGCACAGGGGAAGACACGTAGGGCATACCGTTTTTTAACTCTTTCACGAGAAAGGGGAGGTTGGGGAGCACCTGACTTTAGATTTTATTACTGGGCAACAGCTCTACAATACTCCAAAGGACTATTAGGTGGAAGCGCTCAGGAGGAGGAGGAGGGAAGAAAGGGTCCGGCTAATGTATATGAAGCCCTCTTAGGTAAAGCGGCAGAAAACGCCTTAGTAACAACAGTGGACTTCGCATACTTTAAGCATACAAAATTTAAGACCCTGAGTGCGATCTATAAAGTTTGGAAAGCAATAAGGAAAAGACTGGGACTGGGAAGGTATAACAGGTATTTAAGGCTTTATATGAACAACGATCTTCCAATGGAAATCTTCCGTGACACAGTTATGAGGGAATGGGATGTAAAAGGGATTAAGAAACTGGGGGACCTAATGGATGCAGAGGGGGAAATTTTAACATTCCAAAATATACAGCAAAGATATAACATAGCTGGGAATAATTTCTTTAAATACCTTCAAGTGAGGAGTTACTTTCACACAAAAACAGGGGGTGTAGGAGGGATGAAGAGCTGTAGGATAATGGAATACCTGGGAAGCAGCCTTGCATGCTCAATAAGACAGCTGTATGCAGAGCTCCAAGTCTATAAGATAGACGATAGAGAAAAATACAGTAATAAATGGAGAGAACAGGTAAAGGCTCGACCGGAAGACTTACAAATTTCTTTAGATTATGGTCGAACTATTTTATGCTCAGCGACACTTCAAACTCAACATTATAAAACAGTTTATTCATTATATTTCACACCAGCCAGAATAGCCAGTTGGGGCGGCTCCTCTGGAATAACGTGTCCAAGGTGTAACTCTACAGAGGCTAATATAACACATATGTTTGCAAATTGTCCACAATTGTATACTCTAAAACTGGCGATAGAAGAGTTTCTGGATAAATCACTGGGAATACAAACAAAATTAACTGAGGAGCTGATAATCTTGGGGGTAAGCCTAGATGTAAATACAACCTATCCAGAATTTTTATTCATGGTCACTGCAGTATTTAGGATAATTGTAGCTAAAGCATGGAAGGAGAAATCAGCACCGTCATTTCAGACGTGGGTAGCAAGACTACTATCTACATACAACCTGGAGAGGGCCATATACGATAGAAGAGGAAGGAAGGCAAAAGCTCTGGGGGGTAAGATATGGCTACCTATTGAGAAATGGAAATGCAGGAAATCTGTCTCTGATAGTAGTGGAGAAATTTGTTAACTCTATAAGGTTTATGGAGAGAACGTAGGACGTATTATTTTGAAGTTTGGTGGTCTTGGCTGCCTCTCTTCACGGTTGTCTTGAATATGTATTTTGGTTCTCTTCCCTTTTGTTTTGTTTATTTTTTTATTTTTTTATCTTTTGTTTTGTTTACTTGTTTATTAATACAAATCTGTATTTGTTGCAAATGACTATGTAATGTTGTAAACACACCGGATGTAAAAGAAAAATGTGGGGGGGGAAAAATTTTGTCTGAATAAAGATATTTAAAAAAAAAATGACATTAAGGATTTGGAAACTATTGTGGTAAATTGGTGGTAATTTGTGAATTCTTTTCAAAAAGCTTTTTTTCAAAAAAACAAAAGGTCCCATATGACGCCAACACATGCCCTTAGGGCATGTATGTGTGCCATATGCCCCCAAATTTCTTTTTCAGGGGTGCAGCAGGGTGTTCTTGAGACACCCCTGCACCCTTGGAAAAATTCCTAATTTGTGATGAGCAAATTGCTAATCGCAAATTAAACCTTCATTCCTATGAGGCTCCTAGCCCATGGAAATGAATGGGTAACTTGCAATTAGCAATTTGCTCATTGCAAATTAGGAATGGTAAAGAATTGCTATTTATTCCTTAAAATTCGCTATTTAGGAAATGCAAAATAGTTTGATGGTACATATGGCGGTTCATCTGTAACAAGATAAGAAGATTAGGGATAGATTTATGATGACTGGTGCATCACCAGGGATGTGTCAGTCATCCTGCGCCGCTGTTCCGCCACCCATGGTGTGCTGCATTTACAATGCGGGGCATCATGGGGCAAAAATGGCACAGATGCGTGATGTATCTGTGCTGTAAAGGTAGTGATTGCTGGAGTTGTATCGCAAGTGCGATGCAGCTCAAGCAAGGCTCAGGGGTGCCCCATCTCCACAATGTTACGTCAAGACCTATGCCTGCTTAAAGCAGGCGCAGGGTTTTGACGCAGCTTTCTCCTATCTGATTGTAAATACGGCACACAATGGGTGGCAGAGCAGCGGTGCACGTTAACTGGTGCATGCCTGGGGATGTGCCATTTAACATAAATCTGCCCCTTTACATTTAAGTATGTGCAGGACACACAGAGTCGGTGAGGCTTATCCAAGGTTAAGAAGAGATGAGTCCTGTTCACTGAAAAATTAGACATAGTCTTCACCTGATCAGCATTGCTGGACATGGCTAAATAATAGCTGCAAAATATTACTCTTGTTAAACAATTTTACTATTATAATCTCTGAGATTTGTCTCTTACTCTGCAACATCTCATTGTTGTTATCTTTCTTTAAAGATAAAGACAACATCAACATGAGTGACAATCTGCAATCAGTTGATTTTGACCTCATCATTGAACTTGTAATTGAAACATCAGTGGATGTTGATCCATTGGATGATTTAAATCCTGAGGATGAAGAAGAGCGTGATGAGGATGCAGATTTGTCCGAATTATATGACATAGGGTGGGAAGCTGACCTGCTTGAGCCTATGGAAAAATAAACATTTATTTTTAAAATGTATAATTAATGAAAAGTAAAAATGTAAACCGTTTAATTTAAAAATAAAGACACCTTCAAAAACAGGTTATGTGTAGTGTCTTCAATAAAATATTAAAATATGCTCATAAAATTAGATCAGATTCACATATAAAATAGCACAGGTAACATAAATATAAATGTCATTTCTTTTCTGCTATTTCTGTATTGTAAATTTGCCAAGGACTAAAAAATCTTCTATTTAAAATGTCAAGTAGTGTGTTAAGTTTTTGATCATTGTTATTGATTTACTGTTTGGTAATAATGGTTAATAACATTTTTTATTATATTTTACCACAGATTCAACTGCAGATCATTTCAAGATTTCACCATGCCAACAATAGAAAGACAGAGAAAGGCTGCAAAACGTCAAAGACAGCAGGTGAAACAAAATAAGCAGCAGTCCTCTAACAAAAATATTTGTCAAGTCACGAAGAAAGCACCGGGTAAGAGCACAAAATATTTCATAAGAAATATGTGTAGTAAAAAAAATATTACTACAGAAAATGTTTCAGTCCATAAAAAGAGAAGCAAATCAAATGGAAAGGAAAGGCCAATCAAAAATGTTACTGCTAGAGCAAGAGATAAGTCTGTGCATGATAGTAGAAGGAAACAACAGTTTAGGGACATTCGTAAACGAATGTTCCGCAACAGGATAATTGGCAATTTGTTAAAAAATATTAAGAAAGGTCAACAGAAACTGGTTTTTTATAAGAGAAAAAAAAAAGTTGAGAAAGTTATTGATCAGGCATTTGAAATTAAACGTAAGTTATTTATTTTGATAATCAATAGAATTAGGAAGCTAAACAAGGCAATTTATGATTTCAAAAGAAATAGTAGATGGAAGAGAATAGTTAATCGTAGTAATTTTTGTGAAGTTTTTTCTGGAGAATGGATGCATAGTTCAAGCTTTGAGGCATTTTTTTAATGAGGAGAGTTATTTCCAGGATAATGATTTGGTGCATGCAGTTGACACCAGTGGTCGTGCTTATGAAGTGAAAGATGGTTGTCCAGTTGAAAAAGAAAAACTTGTGACAACAGAGACAGAAGAGGTGTTAGGTAATGAGGTTTTAGGAAGACGTGCTAAGGGTCCTGTGTACACCTGGAAGTGTAGTAGTATTTGCAGTGTGCGACAGGATTCCATCAATTTGCTTTGTGATTTTGTACGGTCATTTAATAAGAAAAGTTTGAAGCAGAAAATAAGGTTGTTGCAAGAATTAGATCCTTGCAGAGTGAGAGAAGTGACAGGTTTGCATGGTCATTCACTGGCTTGTCTTTCCAGGAGAGTATGCCAGAGTGTTTTTCATCATTTCAGGATGCTAGCAGTGCATCATAATAAAGTGAGGAAATTAGTTAGAATGTTGTATTATGCTAAGAGTCCAGCAATTATGCTTAAACAATTATGCGCTGCTCTTTTGCATGGTTCTGAAATAGATGTGAAGAACATATGTGAAGAAATTGAGTTTTGTTACTTTGGAAGTAAAGAGGAGAATGTTGAAATTGACCCAGAAGAAGAGGGTAATGTGGAAGATAGTGTACAGGTTTCCAGTACAGATAATTTTCAGAGGGAAATTGCGACGTTTCAGGTGAAATCAAGTGAGAGGCCTAATTTCACTTGTGTGTGTTGTCGACGCACTTATTATAAGAATCAGACTAAGTTAGTGGATTTATATGCAAAAAGTGAAAGGGAAAATAATAGTGAATGGAAGGATTTTGCAACATACTTGATGGTAGAAAATTGTTTTGATTTGGGATTTGATCAACGTGTGTGTACTTATTGTTGTTGCAAATTAAATCAAAACCAGATGCCTGCTAGAGCAGTTCATAATAATCTGGAATTGGTTGAGATTCCTTCTGAATTGAAGGATTTAAATACTTATGAATCTATTTTGATTCAAAGTATCCATCCCTTTCAGGCTATTGTAAGAATGGAGCCAAAGACAGGGAAATTGCCTCCATCAGATTTACAGAGAGGATTAAAGGGAAGAGTTGTTTATTTGCCTCTAGATTTGAAGAAAAACATTAACACAATTGGAGTAGAAAAAGTGGAAGAGGAACCTCTGGTTATCTTAGTTAATGGGGTTCCGACAAAGAATAAGAAAATATGGCAAGATTTAGTAGATGTTAGGAAAGTTAAAAAGGCAACATTGTATTTGAAAAAAAATAATAAATACTATAAGAATGTATATGTTGCAGAAGAGGAAGTAAGTGAGGAAGAGGATAGCGATTTGTGTGCTGGTCAAATTGAGAAAGTAGAACCCTCTACTAGTGAAGAAATATATGAACATTATAGTGTTCATCCTTTGCATTCCAAGGAAGTCATGGGGAATGCTATTGAGTTGTTTCAAATGAAACAAGCCAAAGGGAGTCCCATTAGTGTTTGGGAGGAAAGTTTGGAAGCTCGGTGTTTCCCACAGCTTTTTCCAACAGGTCAGGGAGGAAGATATGATGAGCGACCTCATCAAATTCCTGCTTCTGAATACCGGACTTTGAGATTGTATGCAGGAGATGCTAGGTTTCGACAATGCATTCCCTATTTGTTTCATCTCCTGTTTGAAAGCGATCTGTCTGGACTGTCATATGCAGTGAACCACATCTTGAAAAGTGGTATACACATGCAAAACATCTCGGCAAGTGACTTTATGGATAAAGTCAATGTCCAAGACAGTATTTTGGATTCTCACCTGATTAATCTCATGGCGTGTCAGCGTGGTACTAATGAGTACTGGTACCGTCGTCATGGTGATTTAAAATATATGCTGAGGAACTTAGGTACTCCCACATGGTTCCTCACTCTGAGCTGTGCCGAGTATGGCTGGGAAGACTTACTTGAATTTCTACGAGAGGCAAATGCTAACGTAGATAACATCGAATTCAAGACACCCGGAGAACAGTGCTCTTTGGATCCAGTCAATGTATGTAGGTACTTCAATCATAGATTTGAAGCTATGATGTCTTTCATCATGAATAAGAAGAATCCACCTCTTGGAGAGGTGTTGGATTTCTTCTGGAGAAAGGAGTACCAAGCAAGAGGTGCTCCTCATATACATATGTTGCTGTGGATCAAGGATGCACCTAAATTTGGAACGGATCCAGAAGACTCAGTGATGAGTTTCATCCAACAGTATTCTACGTGTGCTGTTCCAAACGCAAAGGAGAAGAAAAGCCTAAGAGAAAAAGTTCTGCGTTTCCAAAGCCATCGATGTGGAAAGTACTGCCGTCGTAAATTCCGAAACAAGGACAAGTTCTACACCAAATGTCGTTTCGGCTTTCCACGACCGGTGATTTCTAAAGGAAGAGTAAACAGTTTGATGTCTTCGCTGCGACATAATGTCATGAAGAAATCACCTAAAAACACATACAATTTGAAGAGGAACGAAGAGTCCAAGTACATCAACGACTACAACCCGGTGATTTTGTCCATGTGGAATGCTAACATGGATATACAGTTTGTGGCTGATAACTGTATGGCTGTGGCTCGGTATGTGACGTCTTACATCACCAAAAAAAGAGAAGACAGAATTGAAGGATATGTGGGAGGACATTTCCCATGAAAAGAGCCTCAGCAAGAAGTTGTACAGTTTCAGTCTGAAGATGTTGTCGCATCGAGAAATCGGAGCGTACGAATGTTCTGACCGGTTGTCTTCAGCAAGTCTCTATGCCAAGTCCAGGAGTATCATTTGGGCGAGTCTTGGTCTTGCTGCAACGCGTAATCGAGTTCTCAAACCTGTGCGGGAAATTGAGTATTTGGCGGAAAAGGAGCCAAACAGTACCGACATTTTGAAGACCAACATGTTGGATACATATTATCCAAATAGAAGCAGTCACCTCGACAATGTTTGTCTGTATGAGGTTCTTCAAAATTACATATTCAAGAGAAACATCAAAGAAGATACTGAGAAAGGAGTGTATGCTGTAATAGGAAGTGAGGGATGTCTGGTCAAGCAAAGAAAATGCCACTTGGTAAACCATCGAAAATTGAGTGGCGAATCTCCTGAAAAAAAGGAGTTTTTCTATTTAGCACTTTTGCAACTTTTCAAGCCTTGGCGTGCAGAAGAGGAACTGCTTGGAGATTTCCTCTGTTACGAAGACTCTTTCAATGCCGCCAAGGAGACCATAGAATGTCCTGCTTTTCCCAAATATGTAGAAATGTTGAATGCGGAAATTGAGCAAGAAGCAACGATTGCAGCCGAGATTGCCAGAGACAGTTCTCAGGACAGTCAGAGTTCTGCTTCATTGAGTCAGGATCCACTAGGAGGACCTGTTATCGAAAATGAAACTGCCATGAATGAAGTGGAAAGAGCCATGGCACATGCTCAGGAGGATGCGGTTAACTTAGAAGAGTTGGAAAGACAACTCAACGTTGAGCAGAGGAAAATATATGACGAAGTTACCATGCAAATTGATCATGGATTAAGTCATGACAAGAAAGAGTGCTCATGTACGTCGTTGAAGCCTGTCCGACTGTACGTGAGTGGAGAAGCGGGAACTGGAAAAAGTTTCCTCATTAAAGCAATTTCATGCTATTTGCAGGAAAGGACAGAGTCATCGCTGTCTTGTGTTGTCACCGCTCCAACTGGACTGGCAGCACATAACATTAAAGGGATTACTTTACATCGTTTACTGATGCTGCCAGTGGAGCATGACAACAAATTACAATATCACAAGCTATCTGGAGATGCTTGTTTTGAAGTTTCAAGAATCTTGAGGAAAATGAAACTTCTTATCATTGACGAAGTAAGCATGGTTTCCAATGTCATGCTTGCCTTTGTGCATTTGAGAATGCAAGAAGTTCTCAAAACAGAGTATGATGTGTTATTTGGTGGCAAACACATCATTGTTTTCGGAGATCTTCTGCAGCTGACACCAGTGAAAGGGCAACCTGTGTTCAAAATGCTCACGCATGAAGATACCAGGAAGTGCCTAGGCAGCATTGGCAACGTCAATATATGGTTAAACTTCAATTATGCTGAACTGCATGAAAATATGCGTCAGGCGAAGGATGAAGTTTACAAGACTATTCTACAAGATGTTAGAATTGGAAAAGTGACCGAGCATGGGAAAGAAGCTTTACATGCACGATTACTGTCAAATTTATATCCAGAACAAGATGTTGTGCCTGAGAATATTTTTCAGAAAATTACTGATAAGAAATCTGGAATATGTTTGATGCCAACTCTTGCAGAATGTGCCAAATTCAACAACAAAATGTTGCATTTAGAAAAGCAAGAGATTGTGAAACTGGAAGCTATTGACAGAGTAGAGCATATGGGATCAACAATTATTTTGTCTGAGAATCTGAAAACAAAATTGGATTCATTAGAGAAGAGTATATCTAAAACTGCAGGTTTTGAAAAGACTCTGAATGTGTGCTTGAACTGCCGTATAATTTTAAGAAGGAATTTACATGTTGAAAGAGGTCTGGTAAATGGATCAATGGGTAATGTTGTTGATTTTGTAAAATACAGAAATAGAGATGGAATTGAATTTTTAAAAATTAAATTTGATGGCATTGAGGAAGTACAGCTAATTGGTCGTTGCTCTGCTAGATTTTTGCTTGTAAAAGACTTATATGTTCGCCGTAAGCAGTTTCCTGTTTGCTTGGCATATGCGGTGACAATCCATAAATCGCAAGGTTTAAGTGTAGACTGTGCATTGGTGAATATTGGCAGTTCTGTGTTCAAGGAGGGTATGGCATACGTGGCATTGTCACGAGTTAGAACTTTATCGGGATTGTACTTGATTGAGTGTGATGTCACAAACATTTGTGCGGATCTAGATTGTGTTAAGGAATACAATAGGTTAAGAAGAGAGTATGCGTCACATTTGCCTCAGTATCCTTTGTTTGAGAAACGTGTGGTAGGCCGGAAACGAAGAAATGTGACCAATACTGGGGAGGTTGTAGCAAAAAGACGAAAAGTCGATGAACCTAAAATTACAAGCAGAAACAAAAAGGATTCTGTTGAAGATGTTGTTGGTTTTCAATTTGAAAACAGTTCTGGTGTCAACTGCTATGCTAATGTAGTGGTTAATGTTTTGTTTTCTCTAGAAAATGTAAAAGAAGAGATTGTGGTCAATTCTGATCAAAGATTTTGCAGTTTGTTAAATTCTGTGTTAGAGAAATGTAGCACTGATAGAAGAAACATAGAAAGTGTGTCTGAAATTCGAAATCTGTTAGACAGATGTTCAGGCCAAACACAATTCTCTCAAAATATTCAGCAAGATTGTCAGGAGTTTTTAATGTATATGCTTGATGTATTGCATGCTGAAGGTGTAGATGTAGATCAGCTGTTTGGGCTTTCTTATCAATGGCAGCATGACTGCGAGAACTGTATGGTATCAAGTACTACTAGTGTAGACTCAGAAAGATTTATATATTTAACTTTGCCAGACAGTAAATCAGTCTCCTTTAATAAGCTAGTAAAAGCAGCTGATCACAACATGGAGTGTAGCCAATGTAAATCTGAAATGATGTCCACATTATTTATACGAACATATGGCCAGTATGTCATTTTAATGTTCCAACGATGTAGGCCTGATGGAACAAAATTGACAACTTTAATTAAAAATGTTGTAGCTTCGCAGTTGTCAATATCAGGAAGGACTTTTGTAACTGCAGCAATTATATATCATGACGGCCCTTCAATAACATCAGGACATTATACAGCTTATTTAAAGTGTAGAAATGGCTGGTCATTCTGCAATGATTCTGTTTTAATTTTCAAAAAAAAATTGCCATATGACCTTAAAAACTCTTACCTGGTGTTTTTAAAACCAAAATTTTAGGGAAAGAATCTCGGGATGTGCTCTGAGGAATTTCAAGAAGTTCTCATGGCTCCTACACTATTTGGCCTTGAGGATAAGTGTAGTACAGAGACATAACTTTTTACCATAACACTGGACGTCATGGAGAAATACATGCACTTTGAATGAGTTCAGAAAAACTATTTCTTTTTATAAGCTAATTGAAGCAGCCAATCAAAACATAGAGTAGAGGGAATGTAAGTCTGCAACGCTGTCTACTGTTTTACATTGCTTTGTGATTGAAAGTGATGTAGAGAATTAAATAATTGTAGTAGTCATAGAGTTAGTGTAAGTCTGCTTCATAGTAAGCAGTATCAGTGTCATAGGAAATGTAGAACATGACTGAGCAAGAAGGGGAAGATATTACTATTCCAGGATTGTGAAAATGATCTTCAACATTTTAATTCTGAAAGTTGCGGAAATGCCAAATGACGGGATTGGCTTACAAGAAATCCAAGAGCTATAAATAGGTCTGACAAGATTTGGCCTTGTGGAAACTTGTGGTAGAGAGCAAGAAGTCATTTATTGCATGTAACATGTTTTTAAAAACGATGGAGATTTTCTTTCAGAAAGTGGCGGGCTGAAAGTAATAACAGCACAAAAGAGTGTAAGCTGTTCATAGGACATCCTTTGACGTCATGGAAAGTAAGTTAACTTTAAGGAGTTCTGAATTCTGATTTCTTATGTTGTATGGGTTTTTTAAACACAATCATTTTGATTGTGTTTTTTTTTCCCCGCTGTTATATGATGAATACCTTCAAGTCACTGTTTTTAGTGAATTTTGATACATTCTGAGAACAGCAAAAATAAACCATTTAACATGTATAATTAATTCTGTACTGTTTGCATTTATGATGTATATGTAGAACTGTGTAGGAGGCATGGAGAAGGTGAGGCTTCTGTAAGTGTCAAAGTTGTTGCATGCAGTGCTGCACTTCTGCGTATTCTTTCATATGCTAGACTACATCTGCACAATGAGATACCTAAGCAAAGGAAACACAAGTGATGTGATTGTGAAATGAGCAAAATAAATTGCACGTATTTCAATTACATCACCTGTGTTTCCTATCATTACGAATCACATTGTGCAGATCAAGTTTAGGTCTGTCCAGGGAAACATAGGAGGTTTGGACTTTGTTCAAGAGTGCAGTGGACATGACTCACTTCATTGGTAGACCTTCACATGTATTATGTCCTCTGTTCTCTTCAACAACTCGAAATTTCATCTGCAACCCTGAGTAGGCCTCAACTCAAAAAAACTCTGGATAGGACACATCTTATTGGCATCCTGAAGCAATTATTTAAAAGTTTAGTGTCTTGCGACACTTTTCTGAGACAACAGCAATGCAAAAGATGCACCATGCTTTAAGATAGGCCTCACTTCATCTGCATCAAGATACTGTTAGTTTAAAATGTATATCTTTAGGACTGTGTAGGGGGCCTGGAGAAGCAGAAGCTTCTGTAAGTGTCAAAGTTGTTGAAAAACTGTTTGTCCTTCAATCTTTTCCCTTGTCTTTTGTAATTTTTAAATACATGTTTTAATATTTTTGAAATGTTTGTTCTCTCTTTCACAGATTGAAAGTATAAAAACAAAAAGTGAGTAATTTAACGACAATTATAAGGTAAATGCTTTGTACTCTTTTCGTTACATTTCTATCACATTCACCTACTATTAGTTCCACTGCTTCATTTCTTTAACCCTCAGTTTCCTGCCTTTGCTACTTCCCTCATTCCTTTCTCTATTACCTACTTACTCAACTCCTTCCACTCTTTTTCTCAGTCCCTCTCTTCTCATAGTTCCTCACTCTTGTTCACTCACTCCGTCTCTATTACTCTTAGTGTCTTTGACTGATCACTCTATCACTACTTGTTCATAATGCTTTCTCTGTGTAGTTGAAGCACACTAAGGGGCATATTATGAATACAGCCAATAAAATTATTGCTCTTTTTATTGGCAGAAAACTGGTGCAAAAGTGGTTTTAGCGGCAGTTTTCTGTCGCTAAAAGCAGCTTTAGCGACACATTTCTGCCAATAAAAGCTGCAAAACTTGTATTGCCTATGTTGATGATATGGCTCTATGTTACTTACATTTCTTTGCTGTTTCAATTAATCTTTTTCTGTTATTTTTTGTTTTCTGTTTTCTATTTTTTCTCTCTGTTATTCCTCATGTTTTAGTCTTATTTTGAACATTCACTCACATTCTCCAAGAAACTCTTCTTTGTTAATGTTATACTCTCTTTTTTTTTCTTTCACTTCGTTATCTATTTTGTTTTTCACAATTATACCCTCTTCCGTCTTTTCTTCGGTAAATAGATCTATTAAACAGTATCTCTTCTTTACTCCCTATAGCTGTCTTTCTTTAAACATCACTCTCTGTTTACTTTCCTTATACTTACTCTTTTTTTTTTTTTTTTGGGTTAGCTCCCGGTCCGCGTACCGGGAAGCTAACCCGGGAGCGAACCAAAAGAAATAGAGCTTGCCAGAGTGCTAAACATTCTAGCAATTTTTTTTGAAAGGGAAGGTAGTTCTGAAAATAACTTTTTTTTTTATATTTTTGTTGTTTTATATTTTTTTTTAATTTTTTGAACATTTTTTGGTTTTTTTGTATTTTTTGAACGATTTTATATTTTTTTGGTTTTTTTTGGGGGGGGAAACAACAAAAAACAGGCGTTGAAAAGGGCTCAACAGGAGCAAAAAAAAAATTACTGGGGGCGGTTAGGGCAATCATGGTGATCATACGCCAGGTTTATAGCATTGATGCTCATGTTGCCACACGCTAACAACGCACGACAGTGCATACAAGAGTGTATCATGTGGCCAAAATTCTCTTGTATATTTGGCACAGTTTCCCGTGCCTCTTCTGGTGTTAACACAATTGGTAATCTTGGTCTGGCCACAGGAGTTGGTCTTGGATTGTCCTGCATATCCCTTATTTCCGCCCGGCTGTAATTTAGTGGATGCTTCCTTGTCATGTGCCTGTGCATTGTGTGATTTCCGTAACTATATTTCTTGTCCGTCCCTCTTGATAATTGTTCTTTGCATATGCGGCAGGTGACATACCTCGCATTGACTTTTTTTTGGCCACGAGGGATCGAATAAAACTGCCAGATGAAACTGGCTTTCTTTCTGGAAACCCGGGGCACCTCTTCTAAGAACTGTGGTTCTTCTCCCTCCTCATCCATTTCTTCATCTTCCTCCTCAGTGTTGGTAATGACCTGGGGAGGTGGTCCTCTCTTCCCATGAGGAGGTGGAGGTGGTGGTGGGGGTCCACCAGCTGAAGCTACCAATGAAGCCATTTCTCATATAGTAGTAAAGGTCTTCCTCTCACAATAATGAAAGTCAGAGTGAGGAAAGAAGGAGGGGTTTTCATCATTTGGGAAAAACAATACTTCTCAACCAATGAAAAGTGTTATTTTTAGGTCACCTGACCTAGCCTTACATCATTATGAAACCAAAAGTGAAATGAACCAATGAAAAGTGTTATTAACAAGTCACATGACCTGTTATGCTTACGTTACGCGCTCCGGTCCGCGCCCCGGATAGCTTCCGGGTCGCTGCGCTTCGCGCCTCGGTCCGCGCCCCGGTGCACTTCCGGGTGCGCTAACGCGGTACGTCACAAGACGCATTACGCGGCAACGCGATACGTCGCGTTTTCGCGACGCGCCGCGGATCGCTTCCGGGGAGCTGCGTTTCGCGCCTCGGTCCGCGCCCCGGGGCACTTCCGGGTGCGCTAACGCAGTACGTCATAAGACGCATTACGCGGCAACGCGATACCGTCACTATGTTGATTTCTTACCGGTTCGCGGACCGGGTCGCGGCTTTAAATTGAGCTAACGGGAAGCTTCCCGGTTCGCGGACCGGGAGCGAAACAAAAAAAATATTTAAAAAAAATTATTAATAAACATATAAAATATATTTTTGGATTTAAAGAAGAATACATTTTACAGCTATAGATATTAGCTTTTAAAAAACCAATGAAATTCACTGAAAAAACCATAGGTTATAGACCATATATAGTTAGGAATTAGCATTTACAAAACCTTGAAAATTCACTGAAAAAACCATAGGTTATACACCATATATAGTTAGGAATTAGCATTTAAAAAACCTTATTTTACTCACACAAAACCATTGAGATTCCATATATAGTTAGTTGTACTAACTATATATCGCGCACCCGCAATCCACTGCTGATCATGTCACATATTACATCATTCATGACATGGTCAGTGACATCACTGATGACATCACTGATGACATCTCAAATGACATCACTGATGACATCACTGATGACATCTCAAATGACATCACTGATGACATCACTGATGACATCTCAAATAACATCACTGATGACATCTCAAATGACATCACTGATGACATCACTGATGACATCTCAAATGACATCATTGATGACATCACTAATGACATCACTGATGACATCACTGATAACATCTCAAATGACATCTCAAATGACATCACTGATGACATCTCATTTGACATTACTGATCACATCACTGATGACATCATTCATGTGATAATACGATGAACCTCTTCAGACTCTAATATAACCTTAGATACACTCAGTGTAAACACAGACTCGCAGATTGTCACTCATCCATGAAGTTACACACACACCTAGTCAGTCATGCAAACAATCAATCACACCTCCATTTCCTTAACTATACAGTTAAACACACCTTACTTATTCAAACATATACTAAAACATATTTACTCACTTATACAATCCTGGATACAAGTTCACAATGATCCATACAGCCACTCACACATTCACTGGCTCTTATGCACAGTTATTTATATATGTCAACTCTCACATGTACTGTATTTTACATATGTACTTACTTTGACATGTAGCACTGAGATATCTATTCACTCACCAATACAGTCATGCACACAGTCAACCACCCATACAGCTGTTTCCACATGCACTTTTGAACCCATACATCTATGCAGAGAGTCATACACCTCCCAGCCACCCATACACACTCTCAGTCTCCCATACAAATACTTGGGCAACCAATCAATAACCCATATAGTTAATCATATAGCTACTGATCAACACATGCAGCAGTTTACAGAACAACAGACATAATGATGCACAAATTAAGACAGTTTAGTCACTAACCCATGCACTCAGTGAGACACATTTAATCACTCACTCATACAGTCAGTCATGCACCTACTAAATCCTTTGTTCAGACACTTCTACATCCACTCATTCTTCAATATGTAAAACATATTTTAACTTTTCAGAAACATACAGTCACTGGATGTTGTCATCAGTGATGTCATCAGTGATGTCATTTGAGATGTCATCAGTGATGTCATCAGTGATGTCACTGACCATGTCATGAATGATGTAATATGTGACATGATCAGCAGTGGATTGCGGGTGCGCGATATATAGTTAGTACAACTAACTATATATGGAATTTCAATGGTTTTGTGTGAGTAAAATAAGGTTTTTTAAATGCTAATTCCTAACTATATATGGTGTATAACCTATGTTTTTTTCAGTGAATATATATATATATATATGTGTCCTGTGAGCATGTTGGGTATTTTTGGCAGAGCCCAAAAAAAATCATCATGTATTGAACGCAAAGTGCTTGAGTCGTGTGTTTCTTAGAGGTGGCACACGGGTTCCTGAAATTGGATAACAGGGATTTCCATGCCTGTTTTACGAGCTGCCCTGGTAAGAATATATATATAGGTGTAATGAGGCCACACCCTTTTTTACACCTCTCTGCAACGCAGCCCCCGGGCATGTTTGCAGAGGGGGAACTAATTCCCCTTTGCATACTGCGGGTCCCTGGGGGCCAACTAGCCCAACTAGAACCTGCAGTATGCGCCAGGGGGCTGCATTGCAGAGAGGTGTAATGAGGCCACACCCTTTTTTACACTTCTCTGCAGCGCAACCCCTGGCGTGTTTGCAGAATAGGAACTAATTCCCCTTGCATACTGGGGGTCCCTGGGGGCCAAGTAGCCCACCAGGAGCTTCCAGTATGCGCCAAGGGGCTGCGTTGCTTTTCCCCGGGGGCGGCGGTCCCCGTGGCAGTGTGGGGGGAATACCTTCAAGTCACTGTTTTTAGTGAATTTTGATACATTCTGAGAACAGCAAAAATAAACCATTTAACATGTATAATTAATTCTGTACTGTTTGCATTTATGATGTATATGTAGAACTGTGTAGGAGGCATGGAGAAGGTGAGGCTTCTGTAAGTGTCAAAGTTGTTGCATGCAGTGCTGCACTTCTGCGTATTCTTTCATATGCTAGACTACATCTGCACAATGAGATACCTAAGCAAAGGAAACACAAGTGATGTGATTGTGAAATGAGCAAAATAAATTGCACGTATTTCAATTACATCACCTGTGTTTCCTATCATTACGAATCACATTGTGCAGATCAAGTTTAGGTCTGTCCAGGGAAACATAGGAGGTTTGGACTTTGTTCAAGAGTGCAGTGGACATGACTCACTTCATTGGTAGACCTTCACATGTATTATGTCCTCTGTTCTCTTCAACAACTCGAAATTTCATCTGCAACCCTGAGTAGGCCTCAACTCAAAAAAACTCTGGATAGGACACATCTTATTGGCATCCTGAAGCAATTATTTAAAATTTTAGTGTCTTGCGACACTTTTCTGAGACAACAGCAATGCAAAAGATGCACCATGCTTTAAGATAGGCCTCACTTCATCTGCATCAAGATACTGTTAGTTTAAAATGTATATCTTTAGGACTGTGTAGGGGGCCTGGAGAAGCAGAAGCTTCTGTAAGTGTCAAAGTTGTTGAAAAACTGTTTGTCCTTCAATCTTTTCCCTTGTCTTTTGTAATTTTTAAATACATGTTTTAATATTTTTGAAATGTTTGTTCTCTCTTTCACAGATTGAAAGTATAAAAACAAAAAGTGAGTAATTTAACGACAATTATAAGGTAAATGCTTTGTACTCTTTTCGTTACATTTCTATCACATTCACCTACTATTAGTTCCACTGCTTCATTTCTTTAACCCTCAGTTTCCTGCCTTTGCTACTTCCCTCATTCCTTTCTCTATTACCTACTTACTCAACTCCTTCCACTCTTTTTCTCAGTCCCTCTCTTCTCATAGTTCCTCACTCTTGTTCACTCACTCCGTCTCTATTACTCTTAGTGTCTTTGACTGATCACTCTATCACTACTTGTTCATAATGCTTTCTCTGTGTAGTTGAAGCACACTAAGGGGCATATTATGAATACAGCCAATAAAATTATTGCTCTTTTTATTGGCAGAAAACTGGTGCAAAAGTGGTTTTAGCGGCAGTTTTCTGTCGCTAAAAGCAGCTTTAGCGACACATTTCTGCCAATAAAAGCTGCAAAACTTGTATTGCCTATGTTGATGATATGGCTCTATGTTACTTACATTTCTTTGCTGTTTCAATGAATCTTTTTCTGTTATTTTTTGTTTTCTGTTTTCTATTTTTTCTCTCTGTTATTCCTCATGTTTTAATCTTATTTTGAACATTCACTCACATTCTCCAAGAAACTCTTCTTTGTTAATGTTATACTCTCTTTTTTTTTCTTTCACTTCGTTATCTATTTTGTTTTTCACAATTATACCCTCTTCCGTCTTTTCTTCGGTAAATAGATCTATTAAACAGTATCTCTTCTTTACTCCCTATAGCTGTCTTTCTTTTAACATCACTCTCTGTTTACTTTCCTTATACTTACTCTTTTTTTTTTTTTTTGGGTTAGCTCCCGGTCCGCGTACCGGGAAGCTAACCCGGGAGCGAACCAAAAGAAATAGAGCTTGCCAGAGTGCTAAACATTCTAGCAATTTTTTTTGAAAGGGAAGGTAGTTCTGAAAAGAACTTTTTTTTAATATTTTTGTTGTTTATATTTTTTTTTAATTTTTTGAACATTTTTTGGTTTTTTTGTATTTTTTGAACGATTTTATATTTTTTTTGGTTTTTTTGGGGGGGGGGAAACAACAAAAAACAGGCGTTGAAAAGGGCTCAACAGGAGCAAAAAAAAAATTACTGGGGGCGGTTAGGGCAATCATGGTGATCATACGCCAGGTTTATAGCATTGATGCTCATGTTGCCACACGCTAACAACGCACGACAGTGCATACAAGAGTGTATCATGTGGCCAAAATTCTCTTGTATATTTGGCACAGTTTCCCGTGCCTCTTCTGGTGTTAACGCAATTGGTAATCTTGGTCTGGCCACAGGAGTTGGTCTTGGATTGTCCTGCATATCCCTTATTTCCGCCCGGCTGTAATTTAGTGGATGCTTCCTTGTCATGTGCCTGTGCATTGTGTGATTTCCGTAACTATATTTCTTGTCCGTCCCTCTTGATAATTGTTCTTTGCATATGCGGCAGGTGACATACCTCGCATTGACTTTTTTTTGGCCACGAGGGATCGAATAAAACTGCCAGATGAAACTGGCTTTCTTTCTGGAAACCCGGGGCACCTCTTCTAAGAACTGTGGTTCTTCTCCCTCCTCATCCATTTCTTCATCTTCCTCCTCAGTGTTGGTAATGACCTGGGGAGGTGGTCCTCTCTTCCCATGAGGAGGTGGAGGTGGTGGTGGGGGTCCACCAGCTGAAGCTACCAATGAAGCCATTTCTCATACAGTAGTAAAGGTCTTCCTCTCACAATGATGAAAGTCAGAGTGAGGAAAGAAGGAGGGGTTTTCATCATTTGGGAAAAACAATACTTCTCAACCAATGAAAAGTGTTATTTTTAGGTCACCTGACCTAGCCTTACATCATTATGAAACCAAAAGTGAAATGAACCAATGAAAAGTGTTATTAACAAGTCACATGACCTGTTATGCTTACGTTACGCGCTCCGGTCCGCGCCCCGGATAGCTTCCGGGTCGCTGCGCTTCGCGCCTCGGTCCGCGCCCCGGTGCACTTCCGGGTGCGCTAACGCGGTACGTCACAAGACGCATTACGCGGCAACGCGATACGTCGCGTTTTCGCGACGCGCCGCGGATCGCTTCCGGGGAGCTGCGTTTCGCGCCTCGGTCCGCGCCCCGGGGCACTTCCGGGTGCGCTAACGCAGTACGTCATAAGACGCATTACGCGGCAACGCGATACCGTCACTATGTTGATTTCTTACCGGTTCGCGGACCGGGTCGCGGCTTTAAATTGAGCTAACGGGAAGCTTCCCGGTTCGCGGACCGGGAGCGAAACAAAAAAAATATTTAAAAAAAATTATTAATAAACATATAAAATATATTTTTGGATTTAAAGAAGAATACATTTTACAGCTATAGATATTAGCTTTTAAAAAACCAATGAAATTCACTGAAAAAACCATAGGTTATAAACCATATATAGTTAGGAATTAGCATTTACAAAACCTTGAAAATTCACTGAAAAAACCATAGGTTATACACCATATATAGTTAGGAATTAGCATTTAAAAAACCTTATTTTACTCACACAAAACCATTGAAATTCCATATATAGTTAGTTGTACCAACTATATATCGCGCACCCGCAATCCACTGCTGATCATGTCACATATTACATCATTCATGACATGGTCAGTGACATCACTGATGACATCACTGATGACATCTCAAATGACATCACTGATGACATCACTGATGACATCTCAAATGACATCACTGATGACATCACTGATGACATCTCAAATAACATCACTGATGACATCTCAAATGACATCACTGATGACATCACTGATGACATCTCAAATGACATCATTGATGACATCACTAATGACATCACTGATGACATCACTGATAACATCTCAAATGACATCTCAAATGACATCACTGATGACATCTCATTTGACATTACTGATCACATCACTGATGACATCATTCATGTGATAATACGATGAACCTCTTCAGACTCTAATATAACCTTAGATACACTCAGTGTAAACACAGACTCGCAGATTGTCACTCATCCATGAAGTTACACACACACCTAGTCAGTCATGCAAACAATCAATCACACCTCCATTTCCTTAACTATACAGTTAAACACACCTTACTTATTCAAACATATACTAAAACATATTTACTCACTTATACAATCCTGGATACAAGTTCACAATGATCCATACAGCCACTCACACATTCACTGGCTCTTATGCACAGTTATTTATATATGTCAACTCTCACATGTACTGTATTTTACATATGTACTTACTTTGACATGTAGCACTGAGATATCTATTCACTCACCAATACAGTCATGCACACAGTCAACCACCCATACAGCTGTTTCCACATGCACTTTTGAACCCATACATCTATGCAGAGAGTCATACACCTCCCAGCCACCCATACACACTCTCAGTCTCCCATACAAATACTTGGGCAACCAATCAATAACCCATATAGTTAATCATATAGCTACTGATCAACACATGCAGCAGTTTACAGAACAACAGACATAATGATGCACAAATTAAGACAGTTTAGTCACTAACCCATGCACTCAGTGAGACACATTTAATCACTCACTCATACAGTCAGTCATGCACCTACTAAATCCTTTGTTCAGACACTTCTACATCCACTCATTCTTCAATATGTAAAACATATTTTAACTTTTCAGAAACATACAGTCACTGGATGTTGTCATCAGTGATGTCATCAGTGATGTCATTTGAGATGTCATCAGTGATGTCATCAGTGATGTCACTGACCATGTCATGAATGATGTAATATGTGACATGATCAGCAGTGGATTGCGGGTGCGCGATATATAGTTAGTACAACTAACTATATATGGAATTTCAATGGTTTTGTGTGAGTAAAATAAGGTTTTTTAAATGCTAATTCCTAACTATATATGGTGTATAACCTATGTTTTTTTCAGTGAATATATATATATATATGTGTCCTGTGAGCATGTTGGGTATTTTTGGCAGAGCCCAAAAAAAATCATCATGTATTGAACGCAAAGTGCTTGAGTCGTGTGTTTCTTAGAGGTGGCACACGGGTTCCTGAAATTGGATAACAGGGATTTCCATGCCTGTTTTACGAGCTGCCCTGGTAAGAATATATATATAGGTGTAATGAGGCCACACCCTTTTTTACACCTCTCTGCAACGCAGCCCCCGGGCATGTTTGCAGAGGGGGAACTAATTCCCCTTTGCATACTGCGGGTCCCTGGGGGCCAACTAGCCCAACTAGAACCTGCAGTATGCGCCAGGGGGCTGCATTGCAGAGAGGTGTAATGAGGCCACACCCTTTTTTACACTTCTCTGCAGCGCAACCCCTGGCGTGTTTGCAGAATAGGAACTAATTCCCCTTGCATACTGGGGGTCCCTGGGGGCCAAGTAGCCCACCAGGAGCTTCCAGTATGCTCCAAGGGGCTGCGTTGCTTTTCCCCGGGGGCGGCGGTCCCCGTGGCAGTGTGGGGGGGATTGTGGACCCTCCACACTTCTTTATCACTATGCCGCCGCGATTTGGTCCCCTGGGGGGTAATTTTTAAAAAAACAGACCAGGTTTTTAAAAAAAAAATTTGGGCCTTTTTTGTCCTTGTGGGACCACCTGGGCAGGCCTAGGGGGTCAGGGTGTATCTACCCTGCCCCCTTTTTGTGTTCTTCGCATTTGTTTTTCTGCTTTCTTGTGCCTCGGTCTATCTACACGCCCACATATACACATATATATGCATATATATGCATTTATATATATGTATGTGTTTATATATTACCTACTGGCGGTCGCCAGTAGGTATATATAGTTAGGATTTTTTCTCTATGGGTTTTTTGAAAATTCTATGTCTAATAACTTTGGCGTTTGTGGACGGAATTGGCTGAAATTTTCAGGAAAATGGCACATTTTGTTTCTGAGCAGCCCTTGAAAATTTGGGGGGGGTTCGTCCAGTGGGGGCCGAGAAAAAAGGGGGGTCCCAAAACATGTTTTTAACATTGAGTTTTCCATAGGGCGGTTGGCCTCACTTTCAGCCCGAACGGCTGAATGGATTTGCACGAAACTTGGCAAAATTGTAGGGACTGGTAGCCCGATGTGCCTTTTGTAGGTCTCAATATATGTGCTCCAGTGGATTTTGAGAAATTAACGTTTAAAAAAAGATATATATCTGTAACAGCGGACCGGGCAGCGCACTGGTTCGCGGACTTTTCGCGCAACGGAGCTTTGTGAAGCGAAGCTGATTGGTTCTCCGGCGTCTGTCAACATTCCAAACAGTCCGTAGCGGCCGCCATCTTGTCTCTCGGTAGGATCGAGAGACAAGAGGAGGTCAAAACAAAGGGGGAAATAACTATAAGGGGGCATAGTAGATCCTCGCTGACCCCCTAGGTTTGATGTGGAGGTTTTAAAAGGGCCCTGCGGGGCAAAAAAAAATAATAATAATAATAATTGAACGGCTGAATGGATTTGCACGAAACTTGGCAAAATATTAGGGACTGGTAGCCCGATGTGCCTTTGCTAGGTCTCAATATATGTGCTCCAGTGGATTTTGAGAAATTAACGTTCAAAAAAAGATATATATCTGTAACAGCGCTCCGCTTCGCGTAACGGAGGTTTGCGAAGCTGATTGGTCATTCTGTCACTGGGCTATAGTTGGGCTACATCTGGCTGATATTTGGGCTACATTTGTTTTTTTGTGTGTCTGGCGGCCATCTTTGGGCTACATTGGGCTACATTGGGCTTCATTGGGCTACATTCGGCTAATTAGCAAATAGCTCATCGCAAACTAGGAATGGTAAAGAATCGCTATTTATTCCTTAAAGTTCGCTATTTAGGAAATGCAAATAACTTTGATGATACATATGGCGGTTCATCTCTAACAAGATAAGAAGCATAGGGATACATTTATGATGACTGGCGCATCACCAGGGATGTGTTAGTCATTCTGTGCCGCTGTTCCGTCACCTATGGTGTGCTGCATTTACAATGCGGCGCATCATGGGGCAAAAACAGCACAGATGCGTGATGTATCTGTGCCGTAAAGGTGGCGCATTGCTGGAGTTGTATCGCAAGTGTGATGAAGCTCCAGCAAGGGTCGGGGGTGCCCCTGTCGCAGGGTTTCTGTTCTCACACAGAACTGTGGACAGAGGATTGGAACCTCGGCGAATTAGGGTGTCCCAAAACTCACGTTAGTAATCAAAAACTCCTTAGCAAGCTAGGTACAGTGTCACATTGGATATAACAAACTCTCAATGTTTAGACAATCCAGAATATGAACTTATAGTACCTCAGGATACGTGGAACTCATGAACAGTCAGTCGTTATAGATTTCTTAGAAACCAGAACATGGAGTTAAGAAGAACAGATGTGTATTTGAAATGTTTATTTACTAATGCCGTCTTCTCAGGCGTAGTACCTTAGATAATAAAAGTACACATATTATCAGTAGCAAAATTACCAGCATAGTTACTAGTACATAAAAAGTGAATGGTGATAGTATGTTAACATGCTGTAAATGAATAAGAGTTAGCAACACTTATAAGCAGCCGCGGGCCGTGGAGGGAGTTACGGTGAGGCAGGGAGGCGGGGAGGGGGAGAAGCAGGGTGGAGAATACAAGTACACATATTATCAGTAGCAAAATTACCAGCATAGTTACTAGTACATAAAAAGCGAATGGTGACAGTATGTTAACATGCTGTAAATGAATAAGAGTTAGCAACACTTATAAGCAGCCGCGGGCCGTGGAGGGAGTTACGGTGGGGCAGGGAGGCGGGGAGGGGGAGGGGCAAGGTAGAGAGGGCTCCACCCTGCTTCTCCCCCTCCCCGCCTCCCTGCCCTATCGTAACTCCCTCCACGGCCCGCGGCTGCTTATATCTCACCCTCCCTAATACACATATTATATTATTTGCTAAGAAGGTCTCTTTGTGTTGGTTTAGGGCGTGCCCATACTTTAGTGTCTTAGATTTGAAGGAATCACATCAGCATACACCAGCTCTCTCTTCATGTGAACCGCATCAACTGTTGTGTATGTGTGTTCGGCAAAGCAATATAAAACCCGCCTCATGCCCAGAATTGGCAGAAGTTGCACTTATGTTATGAGTATGAAGTCGTGGAGATCAGACCTCATAACAATTCTGTATCGTGTTGTTCTTGAAACTTTAGCACTCGCTGTACAGATATAGTTTAACAAGTAAAGCAGATAGTAGACCAATAACATATTATTCTCATGTAAACCACGATGAACTACTAGGTGGAAAGCTAAAGCAACAACTAAGTGTCGTGTGCAGAAGTTGCAAAAAAGGAAAAATGGCGTTTAAACCGGTAATGAGCCCATGCTAACTTAACACGGTGTAAAGATATCCAGGACCTAGATGACACCTCCTCATGATCCGGAAACGAACTGAATAAGATAATAGAAGTGCCATCTCATGAGAGCAGATTGCAAGTTTATATGTGGACGGTCCGCAAGGTAAAGCATTAAAAACTAGGAAAATTTAATGCTAAAGAAAAATAAAACAGCCAAGTACTTTATCGAGTCTTAAGCCAATAGGCAAGGTAAATAATAAAAACTTGACAAATAAGTCAATGAATTGTCAATGAAATGCTAGTACTCAGCATATCAAACATGAAAAAGGTCTATGACATAACTGTGTATGCAAAATAAGCTGCAACAGCCTCCAATAGGAAGTCACCGTCTTCATCCGAAAACAGTTCAGCCATCCAATTTAAAAGCGGAAAAGAACATACGTGCTCTCCCAGCACCGGATCCTCTATCACCATCAGAGGACAGCTCGGTGGGTTTTCAAGAAAGCTCTGTTCCAAGAAAGACTGTGCTGCCGCCAGTAAATTCCAGGGACCAAGTAGTCCATGCATCAATGCCACAGCCATAATCCTTTCGCCAGGACAAACCAACTCGTGAGTAATGATAGGAGTCATCAGCTGATTAAAGTCGACGTCAGGAGAAACCGGTCCGCAGAGACACAAATCAATGGCCCAATCGAAATCACAGGTCAGGCAGTGAAATACAGGCTGGACACAGGTGAAGTAGGAGAACCGAAAAGATAATCCATATGCCGTGCTTAATATCGCCAACGGCATTGTGCCATAATATTCTAGCATGCGATTGCGGAACAGTGTCAGCAGCTGCAGGGTCGGAGGTTGCATAGGAGGGACATCCATATTTAAAAATGTAAAAAAGCACAAGAGCGTCCGCTGGTAATGCAAGTAAAAATGCCAATCCACGAACCAGAGTGCAGAAAATACAATGAAAGGAAGCAGGGATGACTCCAAAGATTTTCTCAAATGAAGTCACAAGACCACTGGTAACAACTTTAAAAAAGTGCACCAGGGACTTTGTGGAGGATGCGTTAAAGATAGTCGGAAACATGTTGCTGAAATTGAAAGGCAAATGTTAATTGAAAAAGGTTTTGCACCTCTGTATGGGTGTTCGCTATGTGAAGTACGAAAGTTTCACGGGCCGAACTCAAGGCCACCTCTCTCTGAGACAAAAGAGCTCTTATTCTTGCCATGCCGTTGAAACGTGTCTCAAGGTTGGTATTTGTGGCCAGATTGAAAACTCCCTATGTTCATGTGTGGGAGGAAATAGAACATTTCTGCAGCAAATAACCCGTTCACTTACTGTTACGATAAAAGGAATACTTTTAATTAACTCAGAACAATCTTCATTATTGAGCATCAAATAACTACCATTTTCCAACAACTTGAACGTGGGGATGATAGCAGGAACTGGCGTGCCTTGCAACACGCAAGCCATATTTGGTCGGTGTTTGTTGCATGAACCGTGTAACTGTATGTGCCTACACATTAGTGAATGATCTGGCGTCTCAGTGCATTCCTCTCCATTCAGATAAACTTCTTGATCATCTTTGAAACATCTGTATGTGTATGGAAGCGACCAGACCTCATGAAGAAAAGCACTACCTAAAGGTTCATAACGACCTTTTGGTATATATTTCATACAATTTGAAAACTTATATAAAGCAAAAGGCAGCGTTATTAAACCGTGGATAAGGCATGTTGCCAAAAAACCCGCAATCCTCTGCTGATGATGTCACTGAGCATGTCATGAATGATGTAATATGTGACATCATCAGCAGTGGATTACGGGTAATGGTATCTCTAGTTTACTCCCTTATAGCTGTCTTTCTTTTAACATAAGTGTCTGTTTCCTTCCCTTATACTTACTGTTTTTGGGTCGCTTCCGGTTCGCGTACCCGCGAGCGAACTGGGAAGCGAACTAAGAGAAATAGAGGTTGGCACAGTTCCAAATATTGTACCAATTTTTCAATAACGGGGAGGTAGTTCTGAAAAGAACTTTTTTTTTTATTTTTCTGAACATTTTTTTACTGTTTTTGAATTTTTCGGAACAGTTTTATATTTTTTTGGGTTTTTCTTGGAGGGGGCAATGAAAACGATTCATTGTAAAGGGCTCAACAGGAGCAACAAAACAAAAAAAAGAAGTATTTATTATTTTGGGCGTTTCGGACAAACTTGCATATGATAGTCAATAGCTCTGTTGATCAGAGTGATGCTTTTTTCTCCGTAGGAAATGAATCCATCGCAAAATGCGCAGATGTGTTTTACATCACCAAATCTCATTTGTATATTTGGCACCATCTCCCTGCCCTCTGGTCCCGTTACTTCCGGTACAACAGATCTTCTGGCCATAATAGGGAGATTATCTAGGTCGTTCCGAAACTGTGCAGCACTGTAGTTGTTAGGATGCCACCTAGTCATATGGCGATGCATTGTGTAGTTTCCGAAACTGTATTTTTTGTCGGTCCCTCTGGACAGTCTATCTTGACATATAAGGCAAGTTACGTATCTTGCATTTACTTTTTTCTGACCTTTGGGAATTTTAAAAAATTGCCAAATGAAGTTTTCTTTCCGGTGAGACGTCCTGGGCTGCTCAGGCAAAAACTGCCTCTCTTCGTGCTCGTCCTCCTGTTCCTCTTCTTCTTCTTCTTGTTGAATTACAACTTGAGCAGGTGGTCCACTCTTCCTTGGATGTGGTGGAGGTGGTGGGGAAGCACCAGCTGAAGCTACTAAAGAAGCCATTGCTCAGTGATCACAAAGGGTCTTTCTCTCACAATGATGAAAGTCAGAGTGAGGAAAGAAGGAGGGATTTTCATCATTTGGGAAAAACAAGAGTTCTCAACCAATCAAAAGTGTTCATTTTAGATTATATGACCTAGTCTTACATCATTAGGAAACCAAAAGTGAAATGAACCAATGAAAAGTGTTATTACCAAGTCACATGACTTGCTGTGTTTACGTTAAGCGCTTTGCAGGGCCTCCCGGTTTGCTTCCAGAAACCTGCGCTTTGCGACTCGCTTCGCGTACCAGTTCGCTAACGTAGCACGTCATATGACGTATCACGCGACAACGTGAAACGTCATGCGGACGGGAGGCGTCACGATGTTGTTTTCTAACGCGGCACTTGCGGTAAAGAAACGTTTACCGGCTCGCGGTCTATTTCGCGGCATCAAGGTCAGCTAACGGGAAGCTTCCCGATTCGCGAAGCGGGAACGAAGAAAAAAAAATATTAAAAAAAAAAATTATTCATAAACATATAAAATATATTTTTGGATTTAAAGAAGAATACATTTTACAGCTACAGATATTAGCTGTTAAAAAACCAATGAAATTCACAGAAAAAACCATAGGTTATAGACCATATATAGTTAGGAATTAGCATTTACAAAACCTTGAAAATTCACTGAAAAAACCATAGGTTATAGACCATATATAGTTAGGAATTAGCATTTAGAAAACCTTATTTTACTCACACAAAACCATGGAAATTCCATATATAGTTAGTTGCACTAACTATATATCGCGCACCCGCAATCCACTGCTGATGATGTCACATATTACATCATTCATGACATGGTCAGTGACATCACTGATGACATCACTGATGACATCTCAAATGACATCACTGATGACATCACTGATGACGTCTCATTTGGCATCATTCTTGTGCTAATACGATAAACCTCTTCAGACTCTAATATAACCTTAGATACACTCAGTGTATACAGACACTCACACACTGCCACTCATCCATGGAGTTACTCACACACCCAGTCAGTCATGCAAAGAAACAATCTCACCTCCATTTCTTCAACTATACAGTTATACACACCTTACTTATTGAAACATATACTAACACATATTTACTCTCTTATACAATCCCTGATGCAAGTTCACAATGATCGATACAACCACTCACTCAGTGGCTCTCATGCACAGTTATTTATATATGCCAACTCTCACATGTACTGTGTTTTACATATGTACTTACTATGACATGTAGCATTGAGATATCCATTCACTCATCAATACACTCATGCACACAGTCAACTGCCCATGTAGCTGTTTCCACATGCACTCTTGAACTCATACACCTAGTGAATAAACTGCTCACACATCTATGCACAGAGTCACACACCTCCAGCCACCCCCACACAAACTCAATCTCCCATAGAAATACTTGGGCAACCAATTAATAACACATATAGCCTCTCGTATAGCTAATGATCAACACATGCAGCAGTTTACATCACAACAGACATAATGATGCACAAATTAAGACAGTTTAGTCACTAACCCATGCATTCAGTGAGACACATTTAATCACTCACTCATACAGTCAGTCACGCACCTACTAAATCCTTCGTCCAGACACTTACACATCCACTCATTCTTCAATATGTAAGACATATTTAAACTGTACAGAAACAAAAAATCACTGGATGTTGTTATCAGTCATGTCATCAGTGATGTCATTTGAGATGTCATCAGTGATGTCACTGACCATGTCATGAATGATGTAATATGTGACATCATCAGCAGTGGATTGCGGGTGCGCGATATATAGTTAGTGCAACTAACTATATATGGAATTTCAATGGTTTTGTGTGAGTAAAATAAGGTTTTCTAAATGCTAATTCCTAACTATATATGGTCTATAACCTATGGTTTTTTCAGTGAATATATATATACATACATATATAAACATATATAATCTGCATATCTATATAAATACAAATATAAATGCATGCATACATATACATATATGCATACATATGCATGTTATTTACATGAAAGTTTGAAAAACACTATTAAAAGCAAAGCTAAAAAGCCACCTCATTACAAACAGAATGGCTTTAACTTAAACGAGGGCGAGATCTATTGCATTTTCAATGCTTGTTTACTTTGGTTCCATCAAGAAGGCATTCAGATGTGCCACACATTTGCCATAAATTCTGAATGTTAGCACTCTAGTTGCTCATTATATCACTGTAGTAAAGCTACTGCTCACCAGGGAAGTCTGCTGCTGGTATTCAAGGTGCATGTTTCAGTCTGCATGTCAGAATTTTTTTAATGAAATAGAAGAGGATTTGAGAAGTCACTCAAAATGTGCCCTAATTTTTCTTTCTGAAGCACTAATCATGCTTTCTATGGCAAAATGAACCCCCTCATTTTGTTCCTTTTTAAATTAAATGTTTTCAGACTTACCACTTCATTCCAATCAAGATGGCTTCTGGTGTGCCATACTTTTGTCATAAGTAAGACTGTTAGCGCTCTAGTTGTTCTTTAGAACACTCTGGGACATTCTGTCATTGGGCTATACTTGGGCTACATCTGGGTGCTATTTGGGCTACATTTGGGCTCTTTTGTCTCTGGTGGCCATCTTGGGAGACTGCATGTCAGCATTTTTTAATGAAATAGAAGAGGATTTGAGAAGTCACTCAAAATGTGCCCTCATTTTTCGTTCTGCAGCACTAATCATACTTTCTATGGCAAAATATACCCCCTCATTTTGTTCCTTTTTAAATTAAATGTTTTAAGAGTTACCACTTAATTCCAATCAAGATGGCTTCAGGTGTGCCATACCTTTGTAATGAGTAGGACTGTTAGCGCTCTAGTTGTTCTTTAGAACACTCTGGGAAGCTGCAGTAGAACTCAAAGGAATCAACTGACAGTCTCTGTCCTTGTTGGATGTACATGTTTTACTGAGAATGTCAGACTTCATTCTCACATGACTGAGAAAGATAATGTGAATTTACAGAAAATATGCTTTCAGTTTAGCTTATAGATCCCCTTCCAAACCACTGTGGGAAAAGCATGAGATAATAGTTGTCTTTCAAACATGATTCATGATATCCCAGCAGAAGGCTTTTTCACATGGTAACATCACCTTAGAACACACCACAATTCCTAAAATGGGTATGGTACCATCAACAAATGATTTATAATGTAACTAAAGTCCTAAAACCTTCTATTAACTGCAATGCTTTTTAATGAGGTGCTATCATGTATATTGGTCCCAAGATGGCTGCCAACACTTCTTGGATGAAGTGCTGACAGCCAATCAGATCTCACGATGAGATGTGTGGTTAGGCTCCGCCCAGATATATACATTTTTTTAAAGTTAATTTTCGTAAAAACCACTGGAGCAATTTTCACCAAATATAGAAAAGGCACTTCGACGTACCAGTTCCTACAATTTTGCAAAGTTTGGTGTAATTCCATTCAGCGGTTCGGGCTGTAGCCTTGTCTATTCGTCCTATGGAAATTAACATGGGGAAAACACGTTTTGGGACCCCCCTTTTTTCTCGGCCCCCGCATGACGAATCCCCCCGAAACTTCTAGGGTAGAAGCGGAGCGGAGCTGGCCTAAATTTTGGAAAATTACACGCAAATTCCTCCACTGGCACCAAAGTTATTCCCAATAGAATGTTGCGGATTTCCTATGGTAGCTAGATCCTAACTATATATACCTACTGGCTATCGCCAGTAGGTAATATATATATATATATATATATATATATATATATATTTCCAAACAAAGTGGCCCCCGTCCGGGCTCCCAAGCGCTCTTGTGGCGGTGCGTATCAGGTGCATCAGAGCCTTGCTGCTCGAAAATGGATCAGTTTTTTGCTCACACGCAAATTAATCCAGCGCACTCCCGGTTCCTTTTTCACCACAAACGACCATTACTTCAAGTTGTTACTTTTGTTTATTTTAATTCATAGCAGCACTCCCAGCATCACTGCTCGACGTGTTTTGAAGAACACGCCGCTTTATCACGAGACTAAATTTACAAAACTAATTGTTTAGGTGTTTAAATAAAGTGTGAAAGGTGAAAAAATTTTCGTGTAGCAGGAAGTGACATAATGTCTGGCAGCTCCCCCCTCATATCGCTAAGCCTTCTGGTATTAGTAGTGTGATCCGTCTACATTTTCCTAAGTATAGATCTTGCATTCTTATTTAATCCCTCCAGTGGGGCTATTAAGTATTAGTGCAATCAGGTCACTCTCTAAGTAAATTTATGTTTAATCATTATGCGGTCTTTGAATGATTTTTATGTGTATTCGCTAAATTCTTCCCTCTAGTGGGTGTTAATGATCTATATGTACCTCCTGCAGTTATATGAACTTGCTATTACCTCTGGTGGGTGCTTGTGACATGCACTTGTTGAACCCTCTAGTGGGTATTAGTGACCTGTATTTGCCCCCCATGGTTCTATCCACTTGCTGTCCTGGGGTCATGTGATTATCCCTCTGGTGGGTATTTGTCATGTGTGTGTCCACTTGAATTGTTTATCTCATAACTCCCCTTGGTATCCAGGACCAGGATGTAATAAGGTGGCTATGTATTAGCGGTATGTAGTAAAACATGTGTAGGTGCTTTCAAAAAAGCTGTGGTAGTACCCATTTAAAAAAAACCCGGACCTGACCCTACTGTCTTGGGGAATTATCGACCCATCTCCCTTCTCCCCTATCTGGGAAAGGTACTGGAGACTTACGTCACCCGCTGCCTGAGCGCCTTCATCGAGAAAACTCATTTTCTCGATGACCAGCAGGCAGGCTTCAGACCGTCCCATTCTACGGAGGCAGTGGTGGTAGCGGTCATGGACACATTGAGACAGGGGGCGGACAAGAACTTGGCCCAGGCCTTAGTGTTGTTAGACCTCTCGGCCGCTTTCGACACGGTCGATCATGTCATCCTGATCGACCGTGTCAGAAATGCGGGTATTCAGGGCCTTGCCCTGTCATGGGTCGGGTCTTTCCTCCAACACCGCTCCCAATCGGTCCAACTGTCCACTTTCTCTGCCACTCAAATTTCACTCTCCTGTGGTGTCCCCCAGGGTTCTGCTTTGTCCCCTCTATTATTCAATCTATATATGCAGCCCCTTCTAGCCTCTCTTCGTCACTCCTCTGTGACTATTTTCAACTACGCAGGTGATCTGCAACTAATCTTCCCTATCGACTCTTCCCCTCTCTCTTGCTCTAATTTTCAATCTATAATGCTCACTATCTACGAGTGGATGAACTTCAGCCAGCTGAAGCTCAACCCCAGTAAGACTGAGCTGGTTTTGATCGGCGGCCCCACAAATCCTTGGAATTCTAACTTCTGGCCTCCGGCCCTTGGTCCCTCCCCCTGCCCCATCAACTCTGTGAAAAGCCTCGGCGTCATTCTTTCTAGTGACCTTTCTTTGAGACCCCAAATTAACGCCATCACATCGGCCTGCTTCTTTCACCTTCGAAGAATTGGGAAAATCCGAAGGTACTTATCCCCGGAGGCTCTCATTCTAGTCATTATGGCCCTGGTCACCTCACGTATCGATTATGCCAACTGTCTGTACGTGGGGATCCCTGCATACCACCTCCACCGGCTCCAGCTGGTGCAAAACCAGGCAGCCAGACTGGTCTCTCAACAGCCCAAATTCTAACACGTCACTCCTCTGTTGAAAAGACTCCACTGGCTCCCGGTAGCGCACCGCTGTACTTTCAAAATGGGATGCACTGTCTTTAAATCTCTTTCCACTTCTGTCCCTACCTTTATTTCTCTCAGCCTTCACCCTCACGATCCTTCTCGACACCTTAGGTCTTATGCCCATATTCTCTTGATCACTCCCAGGTTTAAACGCAAGAAACATGGGGACGCTTCCTTTTCTTTTCTTGCTCCTGCTACTTGGAACTCCCTTCCCCTCTCAATTCGGCTCACCCCGGACTACATCACATTTCGCAAACTCCTGAAGACTCATTTGTTCCATCTTGCTTGCGATTAGCCTCTTCACTCCCCTGTGTCTCCCCCTCACTTGTCTCTGAGCGCCATGAAACCAATTGGTGTCCGTGCGCGGTATCAAGCATCTTTAACATAACATAACATAACATAGGTGATAGTGAAGTGAATTAAAACCATTGCATTTGAAGGGAAGTCAAAGTCAATAAAGTTCAAAGTTCCAATGATCTTCGTGTAGGTCAGGGGTTTTTAAAGGTGATAATGCAGTTCCTCATCCTGGTTCAGACCATGAGGTGTGGGGGTTCTGAAGTTTAGAATATGTTTCAACTCTTTCTGTCGTAGAGTCCGTTCTCGGTCCCCTCCGCGAGGATGAGGTGCCACAGTTTCAATTGCGTAGAATTTTAATTCCTTCCAATTGCTGGCATGTACTCTTTCCATGTGTCTGGCAATAGCATTACTTCGGTCACAGTTGACTGTTGCTCTGACATGTTCCAGGATGCGTTTCTTCAGTTCGTTTATCGTGCTCCCTACGTATTTCAATGCACATGGGCATTCTATGATATAAATTGCAAACTGGCTTTTGCAGTTTATAAGTTGTTGGATTTTCCATGTTATTTTGTTGGTCATTTGAATTTCTTTTTTCTGAAGAGCAATTTCGCAAACCTTGCAACCTGTGCATTTGAAAAAACCTTTTGGTTTCAACCAGCTTTCTGTTTTTTTGGGAAGTCGGAAATGGCTGTGAACCAGTCTGTCCCGGAGGGTCTTTGCTCTCTTGTAGGTGACATTTGGATGATCACCTACAATTTTTGCTACTGTGCTCTCCGTTTGTAAGATATGCCATTTTTTTCTAAGAATATGCATAACTTGTTTGTTTCCAGTAGAGAAGGTAGTTATTAGTCTGATGGCGTTATCTTCCTCGGTCTTCTTTGTTTTTTCTTTTAGTAGGTCAGTTCTGTTTTTTTGTTCAGTTCTCCTCAGAGCCGTATTAATTGCTCCTTGATTGTACTTTCTCTTTTTGAATCTTGATGGGGCATGCTTCTGATGTTTCTTCCATTCTTCGTTGTCTCAGCAAATTCTTTTCATCCTTAGGAATTCTCTGTATGGGATATTGTTAATGAGGCTGGCTTGATGTAAAGTTTGAGCATGTAATACCGAATTGGTAGCCGTTGTTTTACGATGCAAGGTTGTTTGTATTTCATTGTTGGCTATATAGATTTCCGTATCCAAAAATACTACTGTTGTTTCGCTGATGTCATATGTAAACTTCAAGTTGTAATCCGAGCTGTTTAGAATTTTGAAGTATTCGCCAAATTCTTCCTTACTGCCATCCCAGACCAATAGCAGATCATCGATGTAACGCAGCCACGTTACAGTTTTGCTTTGAAATCTTTCATTGTCAATGTTCCACGCCCAGTTTTGTTCCCAAAGACCCATGGTTAAGCAAGCCTACAATGGACTGAATGAAAATCCCATCGCCGCCCCTTTTGTTTGCTTATAGATTTGATCATCAAACATAAAGGCATTTTGTTCTAGGCACATTTTTATCCTTTCCAGAAGCATTCTGTTGTGATTAGTGTATTGTATATTCCGTTCAGCTAGGAAATGTCCACATGCCCTTAGGCTGATATCATTTTGTATGTTTGAATACAGTGATACCACATCCATGGTAATCAGCTTGTATGTTGATTGCCAGGGAGTCCCTTGCAGATGCCTTAACAAGTCGCCTGTGTCTTGAAGGTACGACATGAGTCTTTTAACAGATGGCAGCAGGAATACATCTAGATAGTTGGCCATGGGTTCAAACAATGACTCTTTGGCGGAAATTATTGGCCTCCCTGGTGGTTTAGTGGGATTTTGGTGTATCTTAGGAAGAAAATATATTGTGGCCATTTTTGGATGGTCTGTTTTCAGGTATTTGATCTCATCTTCGTTCAGCAAATTTGGTTTCAGCCAATCATTGAGTTTTGCATCCAATTCCTCCTTCCATTTGGATGTTGGATTGCTTTGTAGTTTGGCATAATATTACTTGTTTTTAAGTTGTGAATATGCCTCATCTTATCGTTTTGTAGATTAATTAAACCTTGATGTTCATTAAATGAGAGGTTGTCCTTTACTTTATAGTTAGATCGTTTTTAAAGATCTTTTATCACACACTCGTGAAAAATGTCAATTTTGTTCCCTGGGGGCAGTTGTGGGTAGAACTTGGATGTAGGTCTCATCTTACTACATACCGCTCCTAGTTGTATCGTGTGTGTTTCAATAGATCCCATCGCTGTTTGAGGGCCTCTGTCCAGCTCCATCAGAGTGACAAAGTCTTCCGCATCCCTTGCTGGGAGTGTCATAATGGGTTGAGGAGTTGTTCTTTGATATGTAGCCATTCTTGAGTTTTCAGCAAACAATTTTGCTAATTTCATTTTTCTTATATATTTATATAGGTCAATTCGTGTTTCTGCGATGTCTATCCGATTGGTTGGACAGAAACTTAAACCTCGTTTTAAGATGTTGATTTCCAATTCCTTGAGATTTTTTTGGGAGAGATTAATTATTTGAAGTTCCTGACCCGTATCTCCAGTTTCGGTTTCAGGATGTTGGTATTTATCTGATGTTAATTCCATTTTTGCCGCATGCTTCGGGTCATTGTTCCCACTTGACCGGTGCCAGAAGTTTTGCTTGCCCCTTCGTTTCCCTCTCCTTGTTGGTTTCTTTGGGCATTCCCTCAGCCTCTTCCTCTGCCTCTCGAAGTGCTTGGTGTTGGTCCCATCTTTTCCCAATTCTTTTGTTGTAGGGCTAGTTTCATTTCGTCTAAAAAAGTGACTTTGGCCCTTTGCACCCAACATCCTGAAACCGAAAATGGAGATACGGGTCAGGAACTTCAAATAATTAATCTCTCCCAAAAAACATTCACAGATATGGAAATCAACATCTTAAAACAAGGTTTAAGTTTCTGTCCAACCAATCGGATAGACATTGCAGAAACACGAATTGACCTGTATAAATATATAAGAAAAATGAAATTAGCAAAGTTGTTTGCTGAAAACTCAAGATTGGCTACATATCAAAGAACAACTCCTCAACCCATTATGACACTCCCAGCAAGGGATGCGGAAAACTTTGTCACTCTGATGGAGCTGGACAGAGACCCTCAAACAGCGATGGGATCTATTGAAACACACACGATACAACTAGGAGCGGGATGTAGTAAGATGAGACCTACATCCAAGTTCTACCCACAACTGCCCCCAGGGAACAAAATTGACATTTTTCACGAGTGTGTGATAAAAGATCTTTACAAAATATCGAACTATAAAGTAAAGCACAACCTCTCATTTAATGAACATCAAGCTTTAATTAATCTACAAAACGATAAGACCATAGAAATAAAAATGGTGGATAAGGGCGGCAATGTCGTCATCCTGGCAAAAGATGCATACATGCGGGAGGCATATTCACAACTTAAAAACAAGTAATATTATGCCAAACTACAAAGCAATCCAACATCCAAATGGAAGAAGGAATTGGATGCAAAACTCGATGATTGGCTGAAACAAAATTTGCTGAACGAAGATGAGATCAAATACCTGAAAACAGACCATCCAAAAATGGCCACCATATATTTTCTTCCTAAGATACACAAAAATCCCACAAAACCACCAGCGAGGCCAATAATTTCCGCCAAAGAGTCATTGTTTGAACCCATGGCCAACTATCTAGATGTATTCCTGCTGCCATATGTTAAAGGACTCACGTCGTACCTTCAAGACACAGGCGACTTGTTAAGGCATCTGCAAGGGACTCCCTGGCAATCAACATACAAGCTGATTACCATGGATGTGGTATCACTATATTCAAACATACAAAATTATATCGGCCCAAGGGCATGTGGACATTTCCTAGCTGAACGGAATATACAATACACTAATCACAACAGAATGCTTCTGGAAATGATAAAAATGTGCCTAGAACAAAATGCCTTTATGTTTGATGATCAAATCTATAAGCAAACAAAAGGGACGGCGATGGGATTTTCATTCAGTCCATCGTAGGCTTGCTTAACCATGGGTCTTCTAGAACAAGACTGGGCGTGGAACATTGACAATGAAAGATTTCAAAACAAAACTGTAACGTGGCAGCGTTACATCGATGATCTGCTATTGGTCTGGGATGGCAGTAAGGAAGAATTTGGCGAATATTTCAAAATTCTAAACAGCTCGGATTACAACTTGAAGTTTACATATGACATCAGCGAAACAACAGTAGTATTTTTGGATACGGAAATCTATATAGCCAACAATGAAATACAAACAACCTTGCATCGTAAAACAGCAGCTCCCAATTTGGTATTACATGCTCAAAGTTTCCACCAAGCCAGCCTCATTAACAATATCCCATACGGAGAATTCCTAAGGATTAAAAGAATTTGCTCAGACAACGAGGAATGGAAGAAACATCAGAAACATGCTGCATCAAGATTCAAAAAGAGAAAGTACAATCAAGGAGCAATTGATACGGCTCTGAGGAGAACTGAACAAAAAAACAGAATTGACCTACTAAAAGAAAAAACAAAGAAGACCGAGGAAGATAACGCCATCAGTCCAATAACTACCTTATCTACTGGAAACAAACAAGTTATGCATATTCTTTGTAAAAACTGGCATATCTTAAAAACGGACAGCACAGTAGCAAAAATTGTAGGTGATCATCCAAATGTCACCTACAAGAGAGCAAAGAACCTCCGGGACAGACTGGTTCACAGCCATTTCCAACTTCCAAAAAAGCTAGAAAGTTGGTTTAAACCAAAAGGTTTTTTCAAATGCACAGGTTGCAAGGTTTGCGAAATTGCTCTCCAGAAAAAAGAAATTCAACTGACCAACAAAAGAACATGGAAGATCCAACAACTTATAAACTGCAAAAGCCAGTTTGCAATTTATATCATAGAATGCCCATGTGCATTGAAATACGTAGGGAGCACGATAAACGAACTGAAGAAACGCATCCTGGAACATGTCAGGGCAACAGTCAACTGTGACCGAAGTAATGCTATCGCCAGACACATGGAAAGAGTACATGCCAGCAATTGGAAGGAATTAAAATTCTACGCAATTGAAACTGTGGCACCTCATCCTCGCGGTGGGGACCGATAACGGACTCTACGACAGGAAGAGTCGAAACATATTCTAAACTTCAGAACCCTCACACCTCATGGTCTGAACCAGGATGAGGAACTGCATTGTCACCTTTAAAAACCCCTGACCTACACGAAGACCATCTGAACTTTGAACTTTATTGACTTTGACTTCCCTTCAAATGCAATGGTTTTAATTCACTTCACTATCACCTACACATGTTTTACTACATACCGCTAATACATAGCCACCTTATTACATCCTGGTCCTGGATAACAAGGGGAGTTATGAGATAAACAATTCAAGTGGACACACACATGACAAATACCCACCAGAGGGATAATCACACGACCCCCAGTACAGCAAGTGGATAGAACTATGGGGGGCAAATACAGGTCCCTAATACCCACTAGAGGGTTCAACAAGTGCATGTCACAAGCACCCACCAGAGGTAATAGCAAGTTCATATAACTGCAGGAGGTACATATAGATCATTAAAACACACTAGAGGGAAGAATTTAGAGAATACACATAAAAATCATTCAAAGACCGCATAATGATTAAACATAAATTTACTTAGAGAGTGACCTGATTGCACTAATACTTAATAGCCCCACTGGAGGGATTAAATAAGAATGCAAGATCTATACTTAGGAAAATGTAGACGGATCACACTACTAATACCAGAAGGCTTAGCGATATGAGACGGGAGCGGCCAGACATTATGTCACTTCCTGCTACACGAAAAAAGTTTCACCTTTCACACTTTATTTAAACGCCTAAACAAAACAGATTTGTAAATGTAGTCTCGTGATAAAGCGGCGTGTGCCGCGAAACGCGTCGAGCAGTTATGCTGGGAGTGCTGCTATGAATTAAAATAAACAAAAGTAACAACTTGAAGTAATGGTCGTTTGGGGTAAAAAAGGAACCGGGAGTGCGCTGGATTAATTTGCGTGTGAGCAAAAAACGGATGCATATATAATATATACATATATATATTTATATATATATATATATATATATATATATATATTATATATATATATATTACCTACTGGCAATAGCCAGTAGGTATATATAGTTAGGATTTTTTCTCTATGGGATTTCTGAAAATTCTATGTCTAATAACTTTGGCGTTTGTGGACGGAATTGGCTGAAATTTTCGGGAAAATGGCACATTCCGCTTCTGAGCAGCCCCTGAAAATTTGGGGGGGTTTCGTCAAGCGGGGGCCAAGAAAAAAGGGGGGTCCCAAAACGTATTTTTAACATTGAGTTTTCCATAGGGCGGTTGGACTCACTTTTAGCTCGAACGGCTGAATGGATTTCCACAAAACTTGGCAAAATTGTAGGGACTGGTAGCCCGATGTGCCTTTGCTATGTCTCAAGATATATGCTCCAGTGGTTTTTACGAAAATTTACTTTGAAAAATATATATTGGGCTACATTGGGCTATATATATGTTGGAGCCCAATGTAGCCCAATGTAGCCCAATGTAGCCAAAGATGGCCACCAGAGACAAAATAGCCCAAATGTAGCCCAAATATCAGCCAGATGTAGCCCAACTATAGCCCAGTGACAGAATGTCCCAGAGTGTTCTAAAGAACAACTAGAGCGCTAACAGTCTTACTTATGACAAAAGTATGGCACACCTGAAGTCATCTTGATTGGAATAAAGTGTTAACACTTAAAACATTTAATTTGCAAAGGAACAAAATGAGGGGTTTCATTTTGCCATAGAAATGTTATATATATATATATATATATATATATATATATATATATATATATATATATATATATATATATATATATATATATATTACCTACTGGCGATAGCCAGTAGGTATATATAGTTAGGATTTTTTCTCTATGGGATTTCTGAACATTCTATGTCTAATAACTTTGGCGTTTGTGGACGGAATTGGCTGAAATTTTCAGGAAAATGGCACATTTTGTTTCTGAGCAGCCCCTAAAAATTTGGGGGGTTTCGTCAAGCGGGGGCAGAGAAAAAAGGGGGGTCCCAAAACGTGTTTTTAACATTGAGTTTTCCATAGGGCGGTTGGACTCACTTTTAGCTCGAACGGCTGAATGGATTTCCACAAAACTTGGCAAAATTGTAGGGACTGGTAGCCCGATGTGCCTTTGCTATGTCTCAAGATATATGCTCCAGTGGTTTTTACGAAAATTAACTTTGAAAAATATATATTGGGCTACATTGGGCTATATATATGTTGGAGCCCAATGTAGCCCAATGTAGCCCAATGTAGCCCAAAGATGGCCACCAGAGATAAAAGAGCCCAAATGTAGCCCAAATATCAGCCAGATGTAGCCCAACTATAGCCCAGTGACAGAATGTCCCATAGTGTTCTAAAGAACAACTAGAGCGCTAACAGTCTTACTTATGACAAAAGTATGGCACACCTGAAGTCATCTTGATTGGAATAAAGTGTTAACACTTAAAACATTTAATTTGCAAAGGAACAAAATGAGGGGTTTCATTTTGCCATAGAAATTTTATATATATATATATATATATATATATATTCACTGAAAAAACCATAGGTTATAGACCATATATAGTTAGGAATTAGCATTTAAAAAACCTTATTTTACTCACACAAAACCATTGAAATTCCATATATAGTTAGTTGCACTAACTATATATTGCGCACCCGCAATCCACTGCTGATGATGTCACATATTACATCATTCATGACATGGTCAGTGACATCACTGATGACAACATCCAGTGACTATGTTTCTGTAAAGTTAAAATATGTCTTACATATTGAAGAATGAGTGGATGTATAAGTGTCTGGACGAAGGATTTAGTAGGTGCATGACTGAATGTATGAGTGAGTGATTAAATGTGTCTCACTGAGTGCATGGGTTAGTGACTAAACTGTCTTAATTTGTGCATCATTATGTCTGTTGTTCTGTAAACTGCTGCATGTGTTGATCAGTAGCTATATGAGTAACTATATGGGTTATTGATTGATTGCCCAAGTATTTGCATGGGAGACTGAGTGTGTGTGTGGCTGGATGGGAGGTGTGTGACTCTGTACAGATCAATGTGTACTTGTATCAATGATTGTATAAGAGAGTAAGTATGTGTTAGTATATGGTTGAAAACGTAAGGTGCTCTATGTTTAACTGTATAGAGTAGAAAATGGAAGTGTGATTGATTCTTTACAGGACTGACTAGGTGTGTGAGTAACTCCATGGATGAGTGGCAGAGTGTGAGTGTCTGTATAGGTGTATGAGTGCATATGATTGTGTTGTAAACATGAGTGATTGTATGTATGAATGATTGTATGGGTGAATGAGTGAATGTGTGTGTAGACGTAGGAATCAGTGAGTACGTATGTAGTAACTAGTATTGGTGTGTCAATGGTTTCAAAAATTATACTCTGTTTTTAACACTGGGTGAAACAGAGGTTATATTAAAATGTGAGGAGATGCATTGTATTGTCACATGAATGATATCATCAGTGATGTGGTCATTGATGTCAAATGAGATGTCATCAGTGATGTCATTTGAGATGTCATCAGTGATGTCATCAGTGATGTCACTGACCATGTCATGAATGATGTAATATGTGACATCATCAGCAGTGGATTGCGGGTGCGCAATATATAGTTAGTGCAACTAACTATATATGGAATTTCAATGGTTTTGTGTGAGTAAAATAAGGTTTTTTAAATGCTAATTCCTAACTATATATGGTCTATAACCTATGGTTTTTTCAGTGAATTTTCAAGGTTTTGTAAATGCTAATTCCTAACTATATATGGTCTATAACCTATGGTTTTTTCAGTGAATTTCAATGGTTTTTTAATAGCAAATATCATAAGCTGTCGAATGTCAAGTACGTGGTAAGAATTTTTTTTTCGTGTTTATGCACACTGATCTGCTTTGATTGCTGCCCCCCACCCCTCATTTCTATTAGGAGTACTCTCTCTTTGCAGATAGTGAAGGGTAGTTAACGCAGCCCTTTCCCCCTTTGTAATCCGTCGTGCCTGCTTCTCTCTCCATTTGATTGATTGTTCTCTTTGGTTCATTCTCTATTTACAAACAAGCACAGAGTCGCAATACTCTGTTTAGTCTTTGCAGATAGCGAAAAATCGTGTAAAAAAACAAAAGGAATCGAGCAAAATCAGTAGGCCACTAATGGGATCTCTTTTTGACCTCGCTAAAATAGAAACATTAGGAACAACCTGTTGAAAATAGCAATGCGTATGTACATAAGCGGCGTTCATTTGTGTTCACAGTACCCCTTGTTGATTGTTTCAATCGAGCATTGAATTGTTCGATGTTAATTCTCTTAAGGATCTTCTCTACCTGCAAACGAGGAAGAATAGGAATATTCTCTCTCCCTTTGCAGATAGTGAAGGGTAGGTAACGCAAGCCTTTAACACGTCGTACCTATTTCATTCCTCATTGATTGATTGATTGTCCGAACATTGACTGTTTGGGAATTAGTTCTTTTTGGAGGTATTCCCTGTTTGCAAATAAACGTAGGAAAATCTTTGCAAGTAGTGAAAGGGTACGTAATGCGGACCTTTCTCCCCCGTTGTAATCTGTCATGCCTATCTACTCCCCACTGATTGATGCACCTGTTTCACCCGGACCATTTACTAGACATACGTCATCTGGCCCGACCAGAGAGCACCCCTAGTGAAAAGGACATATGCAATAATAACGAAGTGATCACTGTATCCTGTTAACAGAAACTTTAGCATGAAACAACCTGGAAAGAAAAGAATAGGAAAACGAAAATCAGTAGGCCACTGATGAACATGAACTTTTATTAAACAACGAACAAAGAAACGATAACATAACGTAATGATAAAACCTATTAATGTCCTAGAAACAAGAAAACGTTAAAATATGCCAGTGGTGAGAGACCAGAAAAACAGTAAGAGAAACCAAATCACCCCTCGCTGTCCCACCGCCTGCCACGCCAAAAAAATCGATAGACTAGGGAAAATGCAAGTCAGTAGAACATCCGCCCCCACTCTGGAAACTTCCAAGGTGGGGCAGGGTTCCGGCTACGCCCAGCCGGGAGCAGCCCATATAAGGCAGGTCCTGCTGCCACGCCTCGGCCAGGAGATCCTAACGTAGGGTGTAGCCGGAGGAGAGGCCGAGACCAACGGGACCCGGCCAGGGGATTGCCTTTACAACGCTGAACAGTTGCAGGGGGGGGGAATGTCTCCTCGACCCTCCCCTCTCTCTCCCAGTCCGGCCGCGGTGGCCCTTGAGAGTTGCAGGTAGTCCCGCCACATGCTCTTCCGGTCCGGCCACCAACGGTCGGGGGGCCGAGGCCGACGGAATCCGGCTGCAGCCGATAAACCAAGAAACCCGTTCATGGGGCCAGAGCCAGGGGCGTCCGGCCGACATCCACCGGAAGCCCGGCCCGAAGACGGACGGGACACTTCTTTCTTTTATAATGGCTGCGACAACACTGGGGGGGGATGTCTTGCACATGCCTCCGACCCCCCCCTCGTCCTCATCGCCTGGTCCGGCCATAACAAATCTCAAGCGAGACGCCGTGGGGTGCACTGGGAGGGAGAGACGGTGCGAACAGGCCTCTCCCGCCTCCCCAGTGGAGGCTTCCCAGCTGCACCCTCAGCGGTCCAGGCGCCCGGAAAAGAGTTCTTCCACTGTGGCCATGCTGCAACGTCTCGCCCGGCAGGGTGGAGCCCGTCCGCTCATTTGACCCCGCGATCGCCAGTAGCTACCGAACTCTCAAAATGGCGGTCGACCTGGCAAGAGCGGGCCCAGCATAAAGAAATGGCCCGGTCACTGGTTGACTCCACCACCGTAGTCCTCCACGACCTTGAAGATTCTAGAGGAGCCGCGGGAGTCTCCCACCCCCGATGGGGAATGACTGCCATGATCACCCGTGGAGTGACGAAACTGTATCCGCGGGACGTCGGCGCCAGCCTCACTTTGAATTACTAGAATCCTGCAGACCTCACTTCCGGTGAAAGCACAGTGTGACCCGGTAGGAAAAATTGTTGCACCCCCTCCCCTTTTTGACTGATAGTTCAAACCACCGATCCTTTCCTTTGCCCTTTTAACGGAACTTTGGACTGCCTCCCCCTCTTTTACATTTTCTAGAGAAAACAAAACATTAACCACTACATTAGCATAGCAGTTGACACCAGAACTGTTTTCAAATTGAAAACCAACAACATCTTCAACAGAATCCTTTTTGTTTCTGCTGTGACCCTGCTCCAGCACAGGCATTGTCCCCAGCAGTAATTCTGCAATGCCGGTAAGAATAGCTGTGGTGCCTACTGGACTCACTCACCCCCGCGGCGCCCCACGCCGTTATTTGCTGGGCGGCAACTTGCTAGACATCACCTTCGTGACATCCAGATTTCAGCGCGTTCTGCTGCCTTGGAACTATTCGCACAACAGACCGCTACTGACAAGAATATTTCATTATTGGTGCTGTCAATTTCAATAAATCTATTGGATAATTCAAAAGAAATTGCCACGGTCTCTTCGTTGTTTAAATGTTTTTACTGTTTTTGTTTTGTTGTATATATTTATATGTTATTAAAGTTTTATATTCCTACTACTTTGTTGGAGTGCTATATATTTTTTATGTGACACATAATTGTAAAAACTTTGATGTACAAAGAGTCATTCCTGGAATCTTCCGCTTCAGGCTCGGTCCCCTCCCCAATCACAATACAGGATAGTTTTCAGATAGTAGGAACACGTGTGGTGTGACGGATCTCATCGGGTGTGGGCCTTGATCTACTATAACTCCTTTGAAGAGGGGTGATTCTTTACAGCTGGGGCCATAAACTACATCTGCAGGGCTAGCTGATAGCCTGGACAATCGGACACAGAGGAAGAGGAGTGTCACAGGGTGCGGTAGTGAATAGGGCGAAAGGGAGGTGTCGGGCGGGCACAGTGTGATTCTCAGGGAAGAGCAGCGCAGATGGGGGGAGGTTTATTGCCCATGCATAAGACAGAGAGCGGGGGTGACCAGTGCCTGGGGAAGATGCTTGCGAGGGTGAGGAGCCATGCTACGAATCGACAGCGTGCAGAGAGTGGGTCTGGTCAAGACATCTAAAATGGCTGCCGTGCACGACAAAAGTGTGGCATTTCAAAAAAGGCAAGATGGCGCAGACAATGTTTTTCAACACTTCCTCATTTCCTTCGAATCGAACGTTAACAGACGTTGGGGCATATTACCAAAGTTAAGCGATATTTATCGCTAACGATGCTTACCAACCAATTTTTTACCACTAAGCATCGTCAGAAATTATCGAAGATAAACCTTACTATTATCAAGGTTTATCGCAAATGCGATAATAAACGGCCGCAATGCATGAATATCGCTAAAAACTCAGCGATATTCATGCATTACCGAGCTAATACTCTTAGCCATGTTATCCACCTCCCATTGGATAACATGGCTAAGAACTGCTCAGGGCAGGTGTTACTTTTTGGAGATATTCGCGCTTAGCGCGAATATCTCCAAAAGTTGGTAATAGGAGATAGATATCTTGCATGTTGTAATGCAAGTTATTGTGGTATATGGAACTCATACCATAATCTCTCAGGAAAGCAGAAACTGATCCTTTTGGGACCGCCTAAAAAGGCCTAGGGGGTGAGGAGTACTCTACTTTGCCCCCTTTTCACGTTCCGAACTATTTTATTTTACTCTCTTCTGTAATTACACAAAATACCAGCGATAAGATGCATCGGAGACACACAGTGAGAGAAAGGAGGCCGGAGATGAAGAAGACATGTCAAATACACATTGGAGATAATATAGTGGCAGAAGGGAAGTAAATATGAGTAAACTTACCATGTAACATAAAAATGTTGCACTCTATACTATAAGTCTCATTTTATACTACAATCACTTCGCTACAACCTCATAAATTAAAAATAAAAATAAATAATGTCTCAAACAATTTTTGATTTCTAAATATAAATTTATTCTTCAGAATTTTCTAAATTTGAAACAACTAGTAACATGTCCTCATCAGTAATTTCCTCTTCAATCATCTCATCTGGAATCTCCTCATTAAAAGTCTGCAATGATGATTCTTGTAACTCTATGGTCTCCAAACACTCGATAAATTCGCCATCAAGAGATTGATCAAAAAAATCATTCAAGTCATCTCCTCCTTCTGACAATATTTCATTATTGGTGCTGTCCATTTCAATCAATGTAGTGGAATCATTCAAGTCATCTCCTCGTGACAATATTTCATTATTGGTGCTCTCAATTTCAATCAATGTAGTGGAATCATTCAAGTCATCTCCTCCTTGTGACAATATTTCATTATTGGTCCTGTCCATTTCAATCAATCTAATGGAATCATACAAGCCATCTCCTCCTTGTGACAATATTTCATTATTGGTGCTCTCAATTTCAATCAATGTAGTGGAATCATTCAAGTCATCTCCTTGTGACAATATTTCATTCTTGGTGCTGTCCATTTCAATCAATCTAATGGAATCATACAAGTCATGTCCTCCTTGTGACAATATTTCATTATTGGTGCTCTCAATTTCAATCAATGTAGTGGACAATTCAAAAGAAATTGCCACGGTCTCTTCATTGTGAGCCATTTTATTTTGAAATTGCTTGCTGTAAATTGCAGAAAAAAATAATCACTTTCATTTATCGTTTTTAGTAATACATAATATAAAACTAACTTCATCAAGTATTTAGTATAACAGAAGGACTGCAAATAAATAACAGAAAACATTTTTCAAATTATCTTCAAGTGTACAACATAGTTCCCCTTACAAATTAACAACTCACCTTTTTAAAAGTAGCAGAAGTGTTAGTACTGTGTAAATCAAACACCAGAAATTCACCACCAAAAATTCCTCACAAATGTACCTCAGACAGTAGTATCACAAAATGGCTGTGGTTTCCTCTCATTTGACATATATACATAACCAATTAACTTTCATCACACACAAATACAAAACCAAAGTAACATTTTAATTGGTTCTAAATTTCAACACTTTCAAATGTGTTTTCCCCATGCAATTTTCCATAGGACATTTACATACGTCTACAGCCTGAATGGCTGAACGGAATTACACCAAACTTGGCAAAATGGTACATCAAACCTAAGAGGTCAGGAAGGATCTACTATGCCCCCTTATGGTCATTTCCCCCTTCGCTTTGGCCTCCTCTTGTCTCTCAATCCTACCGAGAGACAAGATGGCGGCCGCTACGGACTGTTTGGAATGTTGACAGACGCCGGAGAACCAATCAGCTTCGCAAAGCTCCGTAACGCGAAAAGTACGCGAAGCGGAGCGCTGTTACAGATATATATCTTTTTTTGAACGTTAATTTCTCAAAATCCACTGGAGCACATATATTGAGACCTAGCAAAGGCACATCGGGCTACCAGTCCCTAATATTTTACCAAGTTTCGTGCAAATCCATTCAGCCGTTCGATTATTATTATTATTATTTTTTTTTGCCCCGCGGGGCCCTTTTAAAACCTCCACATCAAACCTAGGGGGTCAGCGAGGATCTACTATTCCCCCTTATGGTCATTTGCCCCTTCGCTTTCGCCTCCTCTTGTCTCTCGATCCTACCGAGAGACAAGATGGCGGCCGCTACGGACTGTTTGGAATGTTGACAGACGCCGGAGAACCAATCAGCTTCGCTTCACAAAGCTCCGTTGCGCGAAAAGTACGCGTCCTGGGACGCTGCCCGGTCCGCTGTTACAGATATATATCTTTTTTTAAACGTTAATTTCTCAAAATCCACTGGAGCACATATATTGAGACCTACAAAAGGCACATCGGGCTACCAGTCCCTACAATTTTGCCAAGTTTCGTGCAAATCCATTCAGCCGTTCGGGCTAAAAGTGAGGCCAACCGCCCTATGGAAAACTCAATGTTAAAAACACGTTTTGGGACCCCCCTTTTTTCTCGGCCCCCCCTTGACGAACCCCCCCCAAATTTTCAAGGGCTGCTCAGAAACAAAATGTGCCATTTTCCTGAAAATTTCAGCCAATTCCGTCCACAAACGCCAAAGTTATTAGACATAGAATTTTCAAAAAACCCATAGAGAAAAAATCCTAACTATATATTACCTACTGGCGGTCGCCAGTAGGTATATATAGTTAGGATTTTTTCTCTATGGGTTTTTTGAAAATTCTATGTCTAATAACTTTGGCGTTTGTGGACGGAATTGGCTGAAATTTTCTGGAAAATGGCACATTTTGTTTCTGAGCAGCCCCTGAAAATTTTGGGGTGGTTCGTCAAGGGGGGGCCGAGAAAAAAGGGGGGTCCCAAAACGCGTTTTTCCCATGTTAATTTCCATAGGGCGGTTGGCCTCACTTTTAGCCCGAACGGCTGAATGGATTTGCACGAAACTTGGCAAAATTGTAGGGACTGGTAGCCCGATGTGCCTTTTGTAGGTCTCAATATATGTGCTGCAGTGGATTTTGAGAAATTAACGTTTAAAAAAAGATATATATCTGTAACAGCGGACTGGGCAGCGGCCCAGGACGCGGACTTTTCGCGCAACGGAGCTTTGTGAAGCGAAGCTGATTGGTTCTCCGGCGTCTGTCAACATTCCAAACAGTCCGTAGCGGCCGCCATCTTGTCTCTCGGTAGGATCGAGAGACAAGAGGAGGTCAAAACAAAGGGGGAAATAACTATAAGGGGGCATAGTAGATCCTCGCTGACCCCCTAAGTTTGATGTGGAGGTTTTAAAAGGGCCCCGCGGGGCAAAAAAAAATAATAATAATAATAATCGAACGGCTGAATGGATTTGCACGAAACTTGGCAAAATATTAGGGACTGGTAGCCCGATGTGCCTTTGCTAGGTCTCAATATATGTGCTCCAGTGGATTTTGAGAAATTAACGTTCAAAAAAAGATATATATCTGTAACAGCGCTCCGCTTCGCGTAACGGAGGTTTGCGAAGCTGATTGGTCATTCTGTCACTGGGCTATAGTTGGGCTACATCTGGCTGATATTTGGGCTACATTTGTTTTTTTGTGTGTCTGGCGGCCATCTTTGGGCTACATTGGGCTACATTGGGCTTCATTGGGCTACATTCGGCTAATTAGCAAATAGCTCATCGCAAACTAGGAATGGTAAAGAATCGCTATTTATTCCTTAAAGTTCGCTATTTAGGAAATGCAAAAAACTTTGATGATACATATGGCGGTTCATCTCTAACAAGATAAGAAGCATAGGGATACATTTATGATGACTGGCGCATCACCAGGGATGTGTTAGTCATTCTGTGCCGCTGTTCCGTCACCTATGGTGTGCTGCATTTACAATGCGGCGCATCATGGGGCAAAAACAGCACAGATGCGTGATGTATCTGTGCCGTAAAGGTGGCGCATTGCTGGAGTTGTATCGCAAGTGTGATGAAGCTCCAGCAAGGGTCGGGGGTGCCCCTGTCGCAGGGTTTCTGTTCTCACACAGAACTGTGGGCAGAGGATTGGAACCTCGGCGAATGCATTGCTGGAGTTGTATCGCAAGTGTGATGAAGCTCCAGCAAGGGTCGGGGGTGCCCCTGTCGCAGGGTTTCTGTTCTCACACAGAACTGTGGACAGAGGATTGGAACCTCGGCGAATTAGGGTGTCCCAAAACTCACGTTAGTAATCAAAAACTCCTTAGCAAGCTAGGTACAGTGTCACATTGGATATAACAAACTCTCAATGTTTAGACAATCCAGAATATGAACTTATAGTACCTCAGGATACGTGGAACTCATGAACAGTCGGTCGTTATATATTTCTTAGAAACCAGAACATGGAGTTAAGAAGAACACATGTGTATTTGAAATGTTTATTTACTAATGCCGTCTTCTCAGGCGTAGTATCTTAGATAATACAAGTACACATATTATCAGTAGCAAAATTACCAGCATAGTTACTAGTACATAAAAAGCGAATGGTGATAGTATGTTAACATGCTGTAAATGAATAAGAGTTAGCAACACTTATAAGCAGCCGCGGGCCGTGGAGGGAGTTACGGTGAGGCAGGGAGGCGGGGAGGGGGAGAAGCAGGGTGGAGAATACAAGTACACATATTATCAGTAGCAAAATTACCAGCATAGTTACTAGTACATAAAAAGCGAATGGTGACAGTATGTTAACATGCTGTAAATGAATAAGAGTTAGCAACACTTATAAGCAGCCGCGGGCCTTGGAGGGAGTTACGGTGGGGCAGGGAGGCGGGGAGGGGGAGGGGCAAGGTAGAGAGGGCTCCACCCTGCTTCTCCCCCTCCCCGCCTCCCTGCCTCACCGTAACTCCCTCCACGGCCCGCGGCTGCTTATATCTCACCCTCCCTAATACACATATTATATTATTTGCTAAGAAGGTCTCTTTGTGTTGGTTTAGGGCGTGCCCATACTTTAGTGTCTTAGATTTGAAGGAATCACATCAGCATACACCAGCTCTCTCTTCATGTGAACCGCATCAACTGTTGTGTATGTGTGTTCGGCAAAGCAATATAAAACCCGCCTCATGCCCAGAATTGGCAGAAGTTGCACTTATGTTATGAGTATGAAGTCGTGGAGATCAGACCTCATAACAATTCTGTATCGTGTTGTTCTTGAAACTTTAGCACTCGCTGTACAGATATAGTTTAACAAGTAAAGCAGATAGTAGACCAATAACATATTATTCTCATGTAAACCACGATGAACTACTAGGTGGAAAGCTAAAGCAACAACTAAGTGTCTTGTGCAGAAGTTGCAAAAAAGGAAAAATGGCGTTTAAACCGGTAATGAGCCCATGCTAACTTAACACGGTGTAAAGATATCCAGGACCTAGATGACACCTCCCCATGATCCGGAAACGAACTGAATAAGATAATAGAAGTGCCATCTCATGAGAGCAGATTGCAAGTTTATATGTGGACGGTCCGCAAGGTAAAGCATTAAAAACTAGGACAATTTAATGCTAAAGAAAAATAAAACAGCCAAGTACTTTATCGAGTCTTAAGCCAATAGGCAAGGTAAATAATAAAAACTTGACAAATAAGTCAATGAATTGTCAATGAAATGCTAGTACTCAGCATATCAAACATGAAAAAGGTCTATGACATAACTGTGTATGCAAAATAAGCTGCAACAGCCTCCAATAGGAAGTCACCGTCTTCATCCGAAAACAGTTCAGCCATCCAATTTAAAAGCGGAAAAGAACATACGTGCTCTCCCAGCACCGGATCCTCTATCACCATCAGAGGACAGCTCGGTGGGTTTTCAAGAAAGCTCTGTTCCAAGAAAGACTGTGCTGCCGCCAGTAAATTCCAGGGACCAAGTAGTCCATGCATCAATGCCACAGCCATAATCCTTTCGCCAGGACAAACCAACTCGTGAGTAATGATAGGAGTCATCAGCTGATTAAAGTCGACGTCAGGAGAAACCGGTCCGCAGAGACACAAATCAATGGCCCAATCGAAATCACAGGTCAGGCAGTGAAATACAGGCTGGACACAGGTGAAGTAGGAGAATCGAAAAGATAATCCATATGCCGTGCTTAATATCGCCAACGGCATTGTGCCATAATATTCTAGCATGCGATTGCGGAACAGTGTCAGCAGCTGCAGGGTGTGAGGTTGCATAGGAGGGACATCCATATTTAAAAATGTAAAAAAGCACAAGAGCGTCCGCTGGTAATGCAAGTAAAAATGCCAATCCACGAACCAGAGTGGAGAAAATGGAATGAAAGGAAGCAGGGATGACTCCAAAGATTTTCTCAAATGAAGTCACGAGACCACTGGTAACAACTTTAAAAAAGTGCGCCAGGGACTTTGTGGAGGATGCGTTAAAGATAGTCGGAAACATGTTGCTGAAATTGAAAGGCAAATCTTAATTGAAAAGGGTGTGCACCTCTGTACGGGTGTTCGCTATGTGAAGTACGAAAGTTTCACGGGCCGAACTCAAGGCCACCTCTCTCTGAGACAAAAGAGCTCTTATTCTTGCCATGCCGTTGAAACGAGTCCCAAGGTTGGTATTTGTTTCTATTTTAGCGAGGTCAAAAAGAGATCCCATTAGTGGCCTACTGATTTTACTCGATTCCTTTTCTTTTTTTTTACACGATTTTTTGTTATCTGCAAAGACTAAACAGAGTATTGCGACTCTGTGTTTGTTTGTAAATAGAGAATGAACCAAAGAGAACTAATTCTAAAACAGTAAATACTTGGATAACAATCAATCAAATGGAGAGAGAAGCAGGCACGACGGATTACAACGGGGGCAAAGGCCTGCGTTAACTACCTTTCACTATCTGCAAAGAGAGAGTACTCGTAATAGAAATGAGGGGGGGGGGGCACCATTCAAAGCAGATCAGTGTGCATAAAAACGAAAATGTTTTCACTTACCACGTACTTGACATTCGACAGCTTATGATATTTGCTATTAAAAAACCATTGAAATTCACTGAAAAAACCATAGGTTATAGACCATATATAGTTAGGAATTAGCATTTACAAAACCTTGAAAATTCACTGAAAAAACCATAGGTTATAGACCATATATAGTTAGGAATTAGCATTTAAAAAACCTTATTTTACTCACACAAAACCATTGAAATTCCATATATAGTTAGTTGCACTAACTATATATTGCGCACCCGCAATCCACTGCTGATGATGTCACATATTACATCATTCATGACATGGTCAGTGACATCACTGATGACATCACTGATGACATCTCAAATGACATCACTGATGACATCACTGATGACATCTCATTTGACATCAATGACCACATCACTGATGATATCATTCATGTGACAATACAATGCATCTCCTCACATTTTAATATAACCTCTGTTTCACCCAGTGTTAAAAACAGAGTATAATTTTTGAAACCATTGACACACCAATACTAGTTACTACATACGTACTCACTGATTCCTACGTCTACACACACATTCACTCATTCACCCATACAATCATTCATACATAGAATCACTCATGTTTAGAACACTATCATATGCACTCATACACCTATACAGACACTCACACTCTGCCACTCATCCATGGAGTTACTCACACACCTAGTCAGTCCTGTAAAGAATCAATCACACTTCCATTTTCTACTCTATACAGTTAAACATAGAGCACCTTACGTTTTCAACCATATACTAACACATACTTACTCTCTTATACAATCATTGATACAAGTACACATTGATCTGTACAGAGTCACACACCTCCCAGCCAGCCACACACACACTCAGTCTCCCATGCAAATACTTGGGCAATCAATCAATAACCCATATAGTTACTCATATAGCTACTGATCAACACATGCAGCAGTTTACAGAACAACAGACATAATGATGCACAAATTAAGACAGTTTAGTCACTAACCCATGCACTCAGTGAGACACATTTAATCACTCACTCATACATTCAGTCATGCACCTACTAAATCCTTCGTCCAGACACTTATACATCCACTCATTCTTCAATATGTAAGACATATTTTAACTTTACAGAAACATAGTCACTGGATGTTGTCATCAGTGATGTCATCAGTGATGTCATTTGAGATGTCATCAGTGATGTCATCAGTGATGTCACTGACCATGTCATGAATGATGTAATATGTGACATCATCAGCAGTGGATTGCGGGTGCGCAATATATAGTTAGTGCAACTAACTATATATGGAATTTCAATGGTTTTGTGTGAGTAAAATAAGGTTTTTTAAATGCTAATTCCTAACTATATATGGTCTATAACCTATGGTTTTTTCAGTGAATTTTCAAGGTTTTGTAAATGCTAATTCCTAACTATATATGGTCTATAACCTATGGTTTTTTCAGTGAATATATATATATATATATATATATATATATATACACTGAAAAAACCATAGGTTATAGACCATATATAGTTAGGAATTAGCATTTACAAAACCTTGAAAATTCACTGAAAAAACCATAGGTTATAGACCATATATAGTTAGGAATTAGCATTTACAAAACCTTATTTTACTCACACAAAACCATTGAAATTCGCATATATAGTTAGTTGCACTAACTATATCGCGCACCCGCAATCCACTGCTGATCATGTCACATATTACATCATTCATGACATGGTCAGTGACATCACTGATGACATCACTGATGACATCTCAAATGACATCACTGATGACATCACTGATGACATCTCAAATGACATCACTGATGACATCACTGATGACATCTCATTTGACATTACTGATCACATCACTGATGACATCATTCATGTGATAATACGATGAACCTCTTTAGACTCTAATATAACCTTAGGTACACTCAGTGTAAACAGACACTCACAGACTGTCACTCATCCATGGAGTTACTCACACACCTAGTCAGTCATGCAAAGAATCAATCACACCTCCATTTCCTCAACTATACAGTTATACACACCTTACTTATTCAAACATATACTAACACATATTTACTCTCTTATACAATCCCTGATACAAGTTCACAATGATCCATACAGCCACTCACACATTCACTGGCTCTTATGCACAGTTATTTATATATGTCAACTCTCACATGTACTGTGTTTTACATATGTACTTACTTTGACATGTAGCACTGAGATATCCATTCACTCACCAATACACTCATGCACACAGTCAACCGCCCATACAGCTGTTTCCACATGCACTTTTGAACCCATACATCTAGTGAATCAACTGCTCACACATCTATGCACAGAGTCATACACCTCCCAGCCACCCATACACACTCTCAGTCTCCCATACAAATACTTGGGCAACCAATCAATAACCCATATAGTTAATCATATAGCTAATGATCAACACATGCAGCAGTTTACAGAACAACAGACATAATGATGCACAAATTGAGACAGTTTAGTCACTAACCCATGCACTCAGTGAGACACATTTAATCACTCACTCATACAGTCAGTCATGCACCTACTAAATCCTTCATCCAGACACTTATACATCCACTCATTCTTCAATATGTAAGACATATTTTAACTTTACAGAAACATACAGTAACTGGATGTTGTCATCAGTGATGTCATCAGTGATGTCATTTGAGATGTCATCAGTGATGTCATCAGTGATGTCACTGACCATGTCATGAATGATGTAATATGTGACATGATCAGCAGTGGATTGCGGGTGCGCGATATATAGTTAGTGCAACTAACTATATATGCGAATCTCAATGGTTTTGTGTGAGTAAAATAAGGTTTTGTAAATGCTAATTCCTAACTATATATGGTCTATAACCTATGTTTTTTTCAGTGAATATACATATATATATTATATATATATATATATATATATATATATATATATATATATATATATATATATATATATATCAAAGCTCCTGTACACCAATGGACACGGGTCACTCTTAGCGGTGGGTGCTGTAACGCGGCGGTGTCCCGCGTGTAAAATAAACGCTCCAATTTCCCTCTTTCAGAAGAAAATACAGCACTCGCGGGTTACTTTGCAGTCAGCAACAGGTTTATTTCAAACAAACGCGTTTCGGGACCAGGTCCCTTCGTCAGTGTTCATTTTTTGGAAACGCGATGCAACTCTTTTTACCATGTCTGTTTGATCATTGTCACAAACAAAGGACTAATACAAGTAATCATTTTTGTGCGCCATCTTTGAATGTTCACCACTTGCAATTTCAATGTTGCATAGTGTTAGAGGCTATTTGACAATCAAAGCCGTGTATCGGCAAATGCAAAGGAAAACTAAATAAGACGATATTTACACACACAATTCATTTTGTAAACATTATCGCCGCATGCCTTTGCAAATTAATTTTCTGGGATGAAAAAACTCTATGAAACCACAGCGTCACTGAGTATACGTGTATCATATGCTCATCAGTTTGTACGTAATCTTGCCGTGTATCGGCATGGGCAGCCTCATGCTGCCATATTATCTCAGAAAAAACAAAGAAGCCTCAAAAATATCCAATGTCCAACATGGTTTCCAATAAATGCATCCACAAAAATCATCCAATTATTCAAAACTCATATTCATAGTTCCTAATATTCTGTGCAAAGAAAACCTCAGCATCACAGGTACAATCATTGTTTACAACAGCCCAAGTGAGAAGCCAATTCTTCTCCCATATTAAGACCCTTCGGAATCCTACTCTCCAGATCTATAATATATCTAGACTCCAACCTCCTAAGTATCTGCAATTTGTTCCCGCCTCTTGGGTTGTCCACTACGCAGTCCAAACAAAAATATCTCAACAGGTCCCTGTTGCTATTATGCTTGATTGCAAAATGTCGGGCAACCGGATAAGAAAAATCTTTATTCGCGATTGCCCGCATGTGTTCCAACACCCTCAGTTTCACTGGATTTATGGTGCTGCCTATGTATCTAAGTTGGCATGGACACATTAAGCAGTACACCGCATGATCAGTATGGCAGGACATACATTTCTTAATTTTCCTGCCTCCCTTACATCCTGGCACATCGTAAGTCAGAGTTCTCTTACTGGTTATACAGGCTTTGCATTTCCCACAGGGGAAAAAACCCCATGCCTCTTTCAAAGTTCCTTTCTGTTTCGCTACTGGCATCAAATAACTATGTACTAACTGATCACTGAGCGATCTGGCTCTTCTGAAATTGATCAGAGGGGTAACGGGTATATACGGTCCCACAATTTGATCTGTCCTTAAAAGGTGCCAGTGCGTGGTCATGATCGATCTCAGCTTGAAAGAATTGGATGAGTAGGGAGTAATCATGCGGAACTGGCTGTTCACACTTGGCCGGATTTTCTTGGAAAAAAGTGTGCTGCGTGGTAGATTCCTAACTCTGTTTATTAATTATTATTATTATTATTAAAATTTTTTATAGAGCGCGTAGTCACCCTGGGGTATCCCAGCGCTGAAGAACCCTACACCAGAGGAGGCTTGGGGGAGGAAAGGGGCAAGAGTAATTTTAAACATAATCAGTATAAACAGAGACGATATGGAGTCGGGGTGGTTATGGTTTAAGGGAACAGGTGAGTTTTGAGTCGTTTCCTAAATCTCAGGTAGTTCGGTTCTTTCCGCAGGTCTCGAGGAAGGGCATTCCATAGACGCGCTGTGTGGATCGAGAAACGTCTACCACCCGTGCGAGCTTTCTTGAATCTAGGCACGGTGATGAAGGACTCCTCGTCTGATCGAAGAGATCTGGGGGCTTTGTAAGGTTGTATAAATTTCCTCAAAATGGGGGGGCCCTGATTCTGCAGTAGCCTATGGGCCAGGCTTAGGGCTTTGAATGTTACTCGTTCCCTCACTGGGAGCCAGTGAAGGAGTTTCAGGGCAGGTTTGGCCGAAGCTCTGACGGGAGTATGCGTGAGAATCCGGGCGGCCGCGTTTTGAATTTTCTGCAATTTGTTTAGGGTTGCTTCGGGGGCGCCCAGGTATATAGCATTGCTATAGTCAAGCCTGGACAGTATGAGGCCTTGGATGAGAAGTCTTTGCGAAGTGGATGGAAGGAGGGGCAGGATCTTTCTCATCGATTTGAGTAGGCCGAAGCATGTGCCTGCTACTTTTTTAGCCTGCGTGGTGAATGTAAGGTCCGTTTCGATCCATACTCCCAGGCTTTTTACTTCCTGTTTAGGGACAGGGGGGGGTCCTAGACAGGGTGGCCAGATGTTCACAGGGAAGGTGGGTCCTTTCTGGCCCAGAAGAAGAATGTCAGTTTTAGAACCATTCAGTTTTAAGGCTGAATAGTTCATCCACCCTTGGATCTCCTTCAAGCAATTGAATAGGTCCACTGGCTGCTGGCTAGGGTGGGAAAGGGAGACAACTAGTTGTGTGTCGTCCGCATAACTGACAATGCTCACTCCGAACGGGGTGACGATCTCCTCCAATGGGGACATATAGATGTTAAACAATGTGGGGCTCAGGGAAGAGCCCTGAGGCACACCACATTGGAGGGGAGTGTCGGAGGAGCAGGTGTTATTTTCCCAGATCTGGAAGGAGCGATGGGCCAGAAAGGAGGAAAGCCAGGACAGAGCGGTACCTTCTACTCCTACCTTTTTGAGCCGTTTAACCAGCAATTGATGGTTGACAGTGTCGAAGGCCGCGCTCAGGTCGAGGAGGATCACTGCCACTGATCCTCCTTCGTCTAAGAGCGTTCTGGCCTCCTCCACTGCAGCCAGGAGGGCGATGTCGGTGCCCTGTCCAGGGCGGAAGCCCGTCTGCGAGTTTTTTAGCAGGTTGTTGGTTTCGAGAAACTGGGAGAGTTTCTTATTCACCAGTTTCTCGGCAACCTTACTGGTCCCGGGGAGGAGGGATATTGGTCGGTAGTTGGCCAGTTCAGCTGGGTCTAGGGAGGGTTTTTTTAGCAACGCCTTAACGACGGCCGCTTTCCAGCTAGGGGGGACGACTCCCTGTTGAAAAGAGGCGTTGATGAGCTTAGTGAGGGGGGGGATGATAGTGGGAGCGACTTCCTTAAGGGTCCGTAGCGGTGCGGGGTCCCTAGGAGATCCGCTTTTGATGGATGTGAGCGTGATCTCTACTTCTTCGTGGGTTATTTGTCCCCACGAGGTTAGACGAGGGGCGATCGAGGTGTCGGAGGGCTCGTCGGTCTCGCCAGTATTAGTCGGGGGGATGGAGTCAAGAATTTTTTGAATTTTTTCTTGGAAGAAGCTCGCTAGCTGAATACATTTTTCCTGGTCCGCCTTTGGATCTGGTGGGTTTCTGGGGGCGGGGTCAGGGACCTTAAGCAGTTCTTTCAAGATGGTGTAGGTTTCTTTGCTTGAGCAGGCAGCTTTTTCAATTCGTTCCTGGAAAAACCGACTTTTTGTCTTGTCGATCGCAGCTTTGTATGCTGATAGGGCGGTGGAATAGGCGTCCTTGTTAACATTGGATTTTTCCTTCCTCCATGACCGCTCCGCTCTTTTGCAGTCCTGCCGCAGCGACTTGAGCTCTGGCGTATACCATGGGGCTGAGGGTACACGTTTATTGTGTCTGAGGGTAGTGATCTTGGGAATAAGGATATCCAGGGAGGACGTAATCCAGGAGCAAAACTGTTCGTCGGCCGTTGTGGCGTCGGAGGACAGTACTGGGGTAGTCTTAGAGAGGATGTCAGTCCATTCTGATGGTATGAGTTTATGCCATCGTCTGTCTTTGGTTTTAACTTTTACAGGCTGGATAGGCACAGAAGGGGCTTCCCATGAGAAGGGGACTAGGAGGTGATCAGTCCATGGCAATGGCAAAGGTGGACTGGTGGTGATATTGGCATTAGTGAGAACAGGGTCTAGTAAGTGTCCCTTGTCATGGGTGGGTTCATTATTGGCCAGCCTGATATTAAGTGATAGCAGGTCCACTAGTAGGTCTGAGGCGGAACGGTCAGTGGGATCTGTGAAGTGAAGGTTCAAGTCGCCAACAATGAGAAAGTTGGAAACAGAAGCGGCTAGTTGGGAGGCCGCTTCGGTGACTGCATTGAGAAATTTCCCGAGCGTACCTGAGGGCCGATAGATTAGGAGACCCGAAAGGGAATGCCTTGGGGAAGATTGGAGGGAGAAGTGGCAGCTTTCGGAGTTGTCAATTTGGGCGTCACTAGTTCTACAGGTAAGCTGTTCCCGGTAGATTATGGCCAACCCTCCTCCTCTTCCTTTTGGTCTGTGGAGAGTTTGGATGAGGTAGCCTGGGGGAAGGGCGGATACCGCGTCCGCATCGGTACTGTCAGAGAGCCAAGTTTCTGTAAGAAATAAAGCGTCCAAGCCTTGATCTTCGATCAACTCATTCTGTAGGAGATTGGGGTGATAACCTCTGTTGGCGAATCTTTCCATACTTTCAGTTGCCGCTTGTTCAAAGTCTATGTCTAGAGTACAATTGCGCTTTAATCTCAGAAATTCCCCATAGGGGATATTGCTGATAAGTTTTCGGGGATGGCTGCTGGAAGCGTGTAAAACGCTATTACCAGCAGTGGGTTTTCGGTATAGTTGGGTGCAGATTTTACCGTCCCTTACTCTAACTTGGAGATCTAGATAGTTTACTTTCTCCTCGTTCACCTCACCCGTGAACCTTAGATTACATTGGTTGTCATTCAGCACTGCAATGTACTCGATGGCCTCAGCTATTGACCCATTCCATACTAGGAACAGGTCGTCGATATACCTGCTCCTTGCCACCACCTTGCTATTCCATGTGGCGTTCCTGGGGGCCCAGGCTACCTGCTCCTCCCACCAGCCCACGAATAAATTCGCGTAGCTGGGGGCGAAGCAGGAGCCCATCGCCGTACCATAGAGCTGTTTGTATATCTCATCCTGACAGAGAAAGATGTTATTATACAAACAAAATGTAATTAGTTCTAATAACATTTTGTTATGCATCGCATGTTTCAATTCTCTTTTGTTTAGAAAATATTCTATAGCTGAGAGACCTTGTTCGTGCTCTATACATGTGTATAGGCTTGTTATGTCTAGAGTTCCGCATGATAACTCCCTACTCATCCAATTCTTTCAAGCTGAGATCGATCATGACCACGCACTGGCACCTTTTAAGGACAGATCAAATTGTGGGACCGGATATACCCGTTACCCCTCTGATCACTTTCAGAAGAGCCATATCGCTCAGTGATCAGTTAGTACATAGTTATTTGATGCCAGTAGCGAAACAGAAAGGAACTTTGAAAGAGGCATGGGGTTTTTTCCCCTGTGGGAAATGCAAAGCCTGTATAACCAGTAAGAGAACTCTGACTTACGATGTGCCAGGATGTCCTGCCATACTGATCATGCGGTGTACTGCTTAATGTGTCCATGCCAACTTAGATACATAGGCAGCACCATAAATCCAGTGAAACTGAGGGTGTTGGAACACATGCGGGCAATCGCGAATAAAGATTTTTCTTATCCGGTTGCCCGACATTTTGCAATCAAGCATAATAGCAACAGGGACCTGTTTTTTTGTTTGGACTGCGTAGTGGACAACCCAAGAGGCGGGAACAAATTGCAGATACTTAGGAGGTTGGAGTCTAGATATATTATAGATCTGGAGAGTAGGATTCCGAAGGGTCTTAATATGGGAGAAGATTTGGCTTCTCACTTGGGCTGATGTAAACAATGATTGTACCTGTGATGATGAGGTGTTCTTTGCACAGAATATTAGGAACTGTGAATATGAGTTTTGAATAATTGGATGATTTTTGTGGATGCATTTATTGGAAACCATGTTGGACATTGGATATTTTTTAGGCTTCTTTGTTTTTTCTGAGATAATATGGCAGCATGAGGCTGCCCATGCCGATACACGGCAAGATTACGTACAAACTGATGAGCATATGATACACGTATACTCAGTGACGCTGTGGTTTCATAGCGTTTTTTCATCCCAGAAAATTAATTTGTAAAGGCATGCGGCGATAATGTTTACAAAATGAATTGTGTGTGTAAATATCGTCTTATTTAGTTTTCCTTTGCATTTGCCGATACACGGCTTTGAATGTCAAATAGCCTCTAACACTATGCAACATTGAAATTGCAAGTGGTGAACATTCAAAGATGGCACGCAAACATGATTACTTGTATTAGTCCTTTGTTTGTGACAATGATCAAACAGACATGGTAAAAAGAGTTGCATCGCGTTTCCAAAAAATGAACACTGACGAAGGGACCTGGTCCCGAAACGCGTTTGTTTGAAATAAACCTGTTGCTGACTGCAAAGTAACCCGCGAGTGCTGTATTTTCTTCTGAAAGAGGGAAATTGGAGCGTATATATATATATATATATATATATATATATATATATATATATATATATATATATATATATATATATATTTATAAATATATAATATTTATGTATATTGCCTACTGGCGGTCGCCAGTAGGTAGCTATAGATAGAACCTAGTTTCCATAGGAAAAGCATTTTTTGATTTGCTAATAACTTTGGTGAAAAATCTTTCTGAAATTTTCCCCCAACAAAAGTCTATCCAGGTCAACTTCTATCCTGAGAGTTTGGGGGTGATTCGTCAAGTGGGTGCTGAGAAAAAAGGGGAATCTCAAAACGCGTTTTCCCCCATGTTAATTTTCATAGGACAATTTGCGATGAGCTACAGCCCAAAATGCTGAATGGAATTACCCCAAATGTGGCAGAAAGGTAGAGCTTGGTTCAGAAAGCGACTGTTTTTTAAAATAGTGTAAATCCGTTCAGTAGTTTTTGAGAAATTCTAAAAATAAGTCAACAAATCATTTTCTCCTATGAAACTTAGTGCAAGCCTACACCCGAAACTACTGAATGGAATTACCCCAGATTTGGCACGAAGGTAGTGCGTGGGTCAGAAAGCAAACTTTTTTAAATGGTGTAAATCCGTTCAGTAGTTGCCGAGAAATTTGAAAAATAAAAGTTTCGATATCTTGGCGGAGCCTAAGTCACGTGCACAATCTTCACTGTGATTGGCTACTATCAATCCAAACCAGGAAGTATTGGCAGCCATCTTGTTGCTCGGTAGAGGTGAGTCACCTGAAAATGGAGAAACAAAGTTATAAAACAAGGGAAGGGGGCAGAGTAGAAACACCCTGACTCCTGACTCCCTAGCCCTGCTCAGGGGGTCCTAGAAGGACCCCAAAAAGTATTTCTTTTTTTTTTTTTAAATTGGCGGAATTCACGCTGGGGTCGCACTTTATAATTTAATAAGGCCCTTGTGTTGGCTAGGTTCCGGGGGCATTTCTCAAAAAAAATCACGGGGCTCGCAGGGGTTGCGGTGTTCCGCTGGGGTTCGCGCAGACTTGAGGTTTCACTCGTGTTGGGAGGGGGGTTGCGCGGCCCCCCTCCTGGAGGCCTATATGTGCTTATAACTTTGGCATCGTTTGACATATCTTTATGAAATTACCCAAAAAGTTTCTCTTTTTTTGATTAGGTCCTATATTGAAAGTTTGGTGGTGAATGGTGTACGAGAGGCTGAGAAAAAAGGGGGTCCCAAAATGTGTTTTCCCCATGCAGTTTCAATACGAAACTTTACAGAAGACTACTGGTGAATCTGCTAAACTGAATTACGGCATATTTGGCAGGGAGAAAGGTGATGGTCCAGAAAGCATGCTTTCGTTTAAATGGTGTAAATCTGTTCAGTAGTTTTTAAGAAATATCACATTATAAAGATATCAATATTTGAAATTTCAGACATGTGATTGGCTGAGGGATTACAAGCACGAGCGTGCAGCTCCTTGGCTGTGAACTTTTTAAACCAGGAAGTGTTGGCAGCCATTTTGTGATATTTTCCGTTACCTCACATGTCTCCATGTAGAAGCCATCCGGTCCGCTGGTTTACCTCTGCGAGGCAACACTGGCATCTGTGTGAGATATGCCTTTCACGTTGGCTCTCCTGCTATCACTAGGTCGCAGCTATGGCTTTAGAAGCCGGTTCTCTACGTTTGCAAGCTGGTACGTTGATGTGGGGCGCAGGTGTCCCTTTGTGAGACTGGGTGCAAACTGTTGATAAGTCACGCTATATGAGCACTGAAAAGCCATTTTGTGATTGAGTCCGTCAGCTCGCATCTGTCCGAGGCAACTCTGAAAACATACCCAAGCTCTGTCTGTGAGAGATACCCCTTTGACACTGCTTCTCCCCACATCAGCAGGTAACGCGACCTCCTCCCATATCACCAGCATACCCCCAACAACCTTATTAGGCCCGCAAGTCTGCCTCTGCGAACTAGTGGTGGGCTTGCAGGTGTTCCGGTGGAACTTCTCAGGGCTGCAGTTGTATCTGTGAAGTCAAGACTGGAAATATACCGCAGGTCTTTCTCTGCGAGATACCCCCGTCACGCTCCCTCTGCTCAACATCACCACTTTTCAGCTATGCCTTTATAAGCCAGTGCTTGGCTTGCAGTTCTCTACCTTTGCTAGCTACTACTCTGGTGTGTCTCTACCTCTGCAAGCTACTACGCTGCTGTTCCTTTGGGAGCAAACGGCTCGTAGATCTCCCTCTGCGAGTTGAGCCCACGGGCCGCAGCTGTCCCTTTGCGAGCCTGGGTGCGAACTGTCCATAAGTCACACTACATGAGTTTTGAAAAGCCATTTTGTGATTCAGTCCGTCTGCTGGCATCTGCCAGAGGCCTTTCTGAAAATATACCGGAGTTCTTTCTCTGAGAGATACCTCTTACACGCTGCATCTTCCCACATTGGCAGGTAACACACCCTCTTCCCACATCACCAGCATACCCCCAACAACCTTCTTGGACCCGGAAGTGTCCCTGTGCGGTTGGACAAACAAGAATCTTAGTCATGCATAGATTTACATATAACAAATTTATTTACACAAAACAACAACAAATAATACTATGTACAGCAGTGGTGTGTCATCACTGGCCATTTGTGACTCCCAGTCTGCAAGACAAAAAGAAAGATAAGATGGTGCGTCATGCGTGCAGCAAAGGAGATGGAGAGAGAGAGAGAGAGAAAAAGTGAGAAGGAGAGGGAGAGGAAGAGAAAAAGAGTGAGAGAGCGGGAGATAGAGAAAGAGTGATAGAGAGAAAGAGTAAGATACAAGAAAGAGAGGAAGAGAAACAGTGTGAGAGAGAAGAACACAGAGGGAGAAAGAGTGAAAGAGAAGAAGAGAGAAAGAGTGAGCTACAAGGAAGAGTGAAACAGTGTGAGAGAGAGGAAGACAGGGAAAGAGAGAGAGAAAGAGTGAGATACGAGGAAGAGAGAAAGAGACAATCAGTGTGAGAGAGGAAGAGAGAGAAAGAGTGAGAGAGAGAGAGAAAGAGTGAGAGAGAGGAAGAGAGAGAGAGAGAGAGAGTGAGAGAGGAAGAGGGAAAGGGTTAGAGAGAGGAAACCGGCCAAAGAGAGAAAGAGTGAGACAGAGAGGAAGACAACGAGAGAAACAGTTTGAGAGACAGGAAGAGAGAGATAAAGAGAGAAACAGTGTGAGAGAGAGGAAGAGAGAGATATAAAGAGTGAGAGAGAGGAGGAGAGAAATAAAGAATGATACAGAGAATAAGAGAAAGCGTGAGAGAGAGAGAAAGGAACAGATGGAGAGTGAGTGTTGAGACTGGAAAAATCTTTGCAGCTCACCTTTGTGCCACCGGTGTGTCTCCAACCACGTGTCGGGAGATAGTGCAGACCTCAAGGTTAGTGATCTTAAAGATAAAGTGAGAAAGAGTGAGAGAGAGAAAGAGTAAGATACAAGGAGGAGAGAAAGAGAAACAGTTTGAGAGGAAGACAGAGAGACAAAGAGTGAGAGATCGGAAGAGAGAAAGAGTGAGCTACAAGGAAGGGAGAAACAGTGTGAGAGTGAGGAAGACAGGGAAAGAGAGAGAAAGAGTGCAATACGAGGAAGAAAGAGAGAATCAGTGTGAGAGAGGAAGAAAGAGTAAGAGAGAAGGCGAGAGTGAGAGAGAGGAAGAGAGAGAGGAAGCGAGAGGAAGAGAGAGAGAAAGAGTGAGAGAGAGGAAGAGAGAGAAAGAGTGAGAGATAGGAAGAGAGAGAGAACGTGAGAGAGAAAGAGTGAGAAAGAGGAAGCCAGCCAAAGAGAGAAAGAGTGAGTCAGAGTGGAAGACAATGTGAGAAACAGTGTGAGAGATAGGAAGAAAGAGATAAAGAGAGAAACAGTGTGAGAGAGAGGAAGAGAGAGAGATAAAGAGTGAGAGATAGGAAGAGAGAAAGAAAGACTGAGACAGAGAAAAATAGAAAGTGTGAGAGAGAAAGGAAGAGATGGAGAGGGAGTGTTGAGACTGGAGAATATTTTTGCAGCTCACCTTTGTGCCACCGGTGTGTCTCCAACCACCTGCCGGGTGATAGTGCAGTCCTCAAGTTTAGTGATCTGAAAGATGGTATAGAATTAGTAAATGAAGAGTGCATACAAGTGCACACGGTAATTCTATTTTTTGCAAATGCGCAATAACGGCGGTGCACCCCATCCACTTCCACTGCTTGGAGGTGTCTGTGCACTCTTGTGCGCACATACTGATGCACACTATCCCACCGCCCAAAGGTGAGTGCCCGCTGCTGCAGAAAGAAGTCTCTCTGCTCACCTTCCGCCACTGGCTTGTGTGTAAGAGGGTCCAACATGTGCCGAAGCAACCTCCTCAGCTGTTGCGTACACGTGGTGCAGCTGAACTCACAATTCAGATTGGGAGTTAATTGTCAGGATGGCCACGCATCATCGCAGATTTTTCACATGTACAGCTCTGGTGGTGTTGGGGGGTGAATGTTGATTCGTGGTTCACAGCCTGTTAGATAGAAAGCAAAATAAGATTGTATGTTATGTGAACTCTGACTATCTTGAGAACTATCTCTAGCTATTTCAGCTGCAAAAGTTCTTTCTTGATTTATCTCTTCGTTCAACATTCGGAGATTATTTGGAAAAATTGTACATTCAGTGCTATCTCTACATGCTTTGAAAGAATCCTCAAAGCAGTCACAATGTCCAAGTAATTCCATTTCAGTCCGCCAAGTTTTAAAGAGTTGCAGGAGAGCTAAATAGAAAAACTCTCTTTTATCTGGATTATCACAACTTAATTTCCTGTGATTAATCAGATTTCCTTTGTCATGCGTTACCATACATCCTTCAGATCCAATTACAGATTATTTTCCTACATTTATATTTTCTGTGACTTTTTTTAAAAACTATAATGTTGCAGTATTTCATATAGAAATGTTTTCCAGGTAGGGACTTCTATTTGGATAGTATGTATCCAACATATTTGTTTTCAGAATATCTGTACTTTCTGGTTCATTCAGTGCCAAGTATTCAATTTCTTGTACAGATTTCAAAACTCGATTTCATGCTGTAGCAAGACCAAGACTTTTCCAGTTAATCCCTCTTGACTTTGAATGTAAACTTGCAGATGCCAATCGATATGAACATTCGTAGGATCCAAATTGTCGATTTGAAAGCATCTTCAAGCTAAAGCTGTACAATTTTTTGCTAAGTGTCTTCTCCTGCAAAATTTCCTCCCAGATTTCTTTCAATTCTTTCTTCTCAGACTTGGTAATATATGACATGACATAGCGAGCAACAGCAATTGAGTTATCTGCAACATATGGTATGTCTATATTTGCATTCCACATCTTCAAAATCACTGGATTGTAATCATTAATGTACTTCGATTCTTCTGTTCTTTTTAAATGAAAAGTACTTTTGGGTGATTTTCGAGTGATGGTATGACTCACTGCTGACATAAAACTGTTCAGTCTTCCTTTGGACATTACTGGACGTGGAAAGCCAAATCGACATTTTGTGTAAAATGTATCAGTTGACTTATATTTCCGTCTGCAATACTTTCCACATTGATGACTTCCATATGTAAATACGCCTCACTAATCGAAAGGAGTCTGGTGTTGTGGTCACTGCCACGAAGTTGGGGTCAGTGCCATTCAAGAATCAGGACATAGTTCCACATGTGGGATCGGCTTGTGTTGAACAGGGTTAGTGGCACTATGTGTTGCGCCTTGTTTTGTACAGGGTTAGTGATACCACGTGTCATCGGCCTTGCATATGGAAATATGCCTCACTGATCGAAGGGAGTCTGGTGCTGTGGTTGCTGCCACAGACTTGTGGTCATTGCCATTCAGGACTCAGGACACAGTTCCACATGTGGGATCGGCTTGTGTTGAACAGGGTTAGTGGCACCATGTGTCGCCGGCTTATGTTGAACCGGGTTACTGGCACCACGTGTCGCTGCTTGTGTTGAACAGGTTTAGTGGCACCACGTGTCTAAAATTTCAATTGCGAGTTCGGCTGCCCACAGTGTAGACGGCTATCGAGTTTTTGAATGCACTTGAAGATGAATTTGATGATTGTACTAAAGCTATAACTGATATAAATAAAGTTCTTGAAGCAAGGATACTAAAAGGATGTTATGTAGGTTTTAGGCCTGTGATAGTTACTTGCCTAGTGGACTCTGTAATTAATGAATCAAGACTTACTTTAAATTGTGAGCCCTACTGACCGCAGTGTAGGCGTATCATAAAAAGATGAAATATGTATAGAATACACTGTCGAAGTGTTGTATTCTCTGAGTACAATCTTGTTGTTAGAAATTCGCATTTAAAATTCAAATTGCGAGCTCTGCTGCCCGCAGTGTAGACTTGTATTAAGTGTTCGTTGCACTTGAAGATGAATTTGGTCATTGTTCTAAAGCTATAACTGACATAAAAAAGTTCTTGAAGCAAGGATACTAAAATGATATTATGTAGGGTCTAGGACTGTGATAGTTACTTGCCTACTGGACTCTGTAATTAATTATTCAAGAATTCATTTTAATTGTGAGCCCTGATGACCGCAAGGTAGGCCAGAGGTAGCGGTCAGCAAGTGCCCATAGCCACGTGGCGTTGAGGTGCACAGTTAGTGGCACCAGAAGCATTGAGAGTGCATGAGCCTGTGATGATGCTTGGTACGGATGGGGTGCACTGGAGCAATGTCTCTTGTGTACTGGACTGGGTCATCATCTGAATTGTGAGGTCTGCTGACCGCAGTGTAGGCCAGAGGTAGCAGTGAGCAAGGGTCCACAGCCACGTGCAAAGGTTGGTGGCCCCACCGGCCTGCATAGTTCAGGTTCAGTGGCGCCGGCCTTCCATATGCGAATACACCTCACTAATCGAAGAGAGCCTGGTGCTGTGGTCGGTGCCACGAAGTTTGGGTCACTGCCATTCAGGACTCAGGACACAGTTCCACATTTGGGATCGGCTTATGTTGAACAGGGTTAGTAGCATCACGTGTTGCCGGCCTTCCATATGGAAATACACCTCACTAATTGAAGGGAGTCTGCTGCTGTGGTTGCTGCCACGAAGTTGGGGTCACTGCCATTCAGGACTCAGGACACAGTTCCACATGTGGGATCTACTGTGCCGATAATGCATCGTCCGGGCAGGCTGTACTGATAACAATGTCTATTGCCTACTGGACTGGGTCCTCTGCAATCGCAAGTAGCTCTGAATTGTGAGCCCTACTCACCACAGTGGAGGCAGGAGGCAGCGGTGAGGAAGGGCCCAGAGGCTTGTGGCGGGACTTGAGCAATGTCTGTTGCCTACTGGACTGCGTCGTCTGCAATCGCGACTCAATCTCAATTGTGAGCCTTGCTGTCTGGAGTGTATATCGAAGGCAGTAGTTTGATCAGACATAAGTCTGCAGTGTTGTGCCGCTGGGGGCCTGTGTGGCGGAAGCCATCGATCGGATGAGGAGGCTGGCGGTCACAGCGGCGACCTCGTGGCATGGTGAGGGGCGTCGCCCTGGCAGACGCTTTGGCCTTCCCAAAAGTGAAACACGCCCAGAGCTCCAGCATATTTATTCACACTCCCATGCTGATGTGGTGTACTTCAGACCAGCCCACTATGGTTATGCTTATGCTTACAGGGGGGGGACACAGCTACATGACTGAGATCTTCCCTAGTGTTTGACGTAACATGGTTGGGTCCACTGTCCACAACACTACAAGCATCAGTAGTATTTGTGCACATGGAGAGGTGTGTGTTCTGCATACTGAGATGTGTCCAGCACATCACCGCTACACTTTGCATTGTGTGCATTGTTATTCATTGGTGAATTGCTTCCTTCACATGTAGTTTGTTCACACCTGTCCTAATATTCAGCTATTGTGTGGCTGAGGGGCGTTGCCATTTTTGGAAAGTTTGCTGTCTTGTGGTAGACTGATATTAACGATGAAGACCACAATCTCAAAAGAGGTAGGTATCAATTAAATATTCATAATACTACAGCCACGGCGAATAGCAGCGCACTCTCGGAGGTTCAATCCCCAACTGGCATTACCAGATCGAACCCCAGAGAACGCACTCTCCAGAAACAAGGCACAGAACATTAGCAGGCGCATGTGTGTGTGTGCGCCTGTTTGGGTATGAAAGACTATGTTCAAATTTGTGTGTGCTTGTGCATGTCTGTGCGTGTGATGGTGTTGACATGTATTTGGGAGTTTTTGTATTAGAGCATGTGATTCTATGTGTGCTTGTGTTTGTGCGCGCAGATGTTTATGTATGTGTGCTTGTGTCTGTGCAGGTGATGGTGTGTGCATCTATTTGAGTGTTTTTGTATTAGAGCATGGAATTGAATGTGTGCTTGTGCATGTGGATGTTTCTGTATGTGCGCCCTCTGTTCGCGTAGGAGAGTGTGTGCGCACATTTGTTGTGTGCTTGTGCATGTCTGTGCGTGTGATGGTGTGTGTGTGTGCATGTATTTGTGTGTACGTCCTTTCGGTGTTTTTGTTCTGCAGCATGTGATTGTATGTGTGCTTGTGTATTTTTTTATAGTTTCTGTATGTGCGTTTGTGCGTGTCTGCGTGTATGTGAGAGTGAGCGCATTTGTGTGTGCTTGTGCATGTCTGTGCATGTGATGGTGTTTGCATGTGCATGTATTTGGGTGTTTTTGGATTAGAGCATGGGATTTTATGTGTGCTTGTGTTCTTGGATGTTTCTGGCTATGTGCTTGACTGTGTGCATCAGTGCGCTTATGAGAGTGTGTGCTCACATTGGGGTGTGCTTGTGCATATCTGTGTGTGTGATGGTGTGTGCACGCTGGATTTGTTATTTTCTAGCAGCTGCTCTCCAGGTTATTAACTTTAACTGCCTGATGCCTAACCTTAGGATGGCCACCAGTGTACCAGTGTACAGTACAGTCCCCTGCCTGACCCCAAGATGGCTTCCATAGTGGTCCCCTACACGTTGTTTTACCTCCCTGGCACAACAATTGGACATTGACCAGACCTTGAACCTATCCCCTAACCTGCCTACACATCAGGACTTGGAACCTGCGGAACTTACCCCAGAGTAGCGGTTTGGCTGATGCCCGGTGGAGCTACCATATAGCTAAAGAGAAGATGGGTTGTGGACTCCCCCTCCCTGCCGTCACCTACCCAGCCGGACCTTGGGCAGATTTTCCCCTCGTCTCTACGTTCTGTCTTCCTCCTACCCCTTTACCCTATCCCATTACCCTTCCTGCTCCATTCACCTTGTCATCTATGTTCTTTAAATGCTTTTCTTGATACTTATGTAACTTTTAACTGATGTAATTTGCAATATTATTGTCCCTCATGTAAAGCGCTCTGATTCCATCGGGTCTAGCCAGTGCTTTTTAATAACTCATTAATTAAATGTGTTCCCATTTAGTACTCTTTCTCCCTTTGTCTACCTCCCTAGCTCCTATCCAATCTCCCCTCAATCTCTCACCTTGCCTGCTAGTCTGCCTAACCCCCTGTCATTTGTGCCCATTGACTAAACACTCCTTCTCCCATTGTTGGGGAAAGATCCAATATGTATACTCTGGAGTCTCAGCATACCCGCTGAGAGAGTCCACTGCGCCAAGGGAGCCAGTAACAGCTGAGGTATAGTATGGCACCCCTTGCCAAAGCACTCCCTCTCCCCTATTTGGGGAAGGATCCAGTATGTAGGCCTTGGAGTCTCAGAGACCCCTCTGAGAGAGTCCACTGCATAATGGGAGCCTCCCACAACAGAGATAGGGAAGTGATACCACTTCCCCTGGGATCACAGCTTACTGGACTTTGGACGTTGTTTTGACTCGTCTACCGGTTTGTGTCCCCGTCGCCCTTCCCCTCCTCTTTCCATGTGATGTCCTTCACCCTCCCCTCCTCTTTCAAGCCTTCAATACCTGTCTACTTCCCCAGCTCCTATCCCCCTCCCCTGAATCTTTCCTCTTGCCTGCTTTTCCCCTTATGTATTTGTGCTTATTGTTCATCTTGACCTTACAGGTAACTATTTTGCCATGCTCTAATAACTGTGTAACCTTTGTAACGATGTAACCTGTAACTATGATCTGATGCTCATGTAAAGCGCTCTGATACCTCCGGGTCTAGCCAGTGCTATATAAAACCTTTAAAATGAATACAATAATAAATAAATAAATAACCAAAGTAATACTAACCCACTACATCACCTTCCCCCTCGTCGCCAATATGTGGTAGACTTATATTAATGATGAAGACCACAATCTTAGGGTAGGTATTTATTAAATATTCATAAGGCTACAGCCACAGCGAAGAGCAGCGCACTCTTGGCGGTTTGATCTGCAAATAGCATTACCAGATCGAACCTCAGAGGACGCAAACTCCAGACACAAGGCACAGAACATTGGCAGGTAAACATTCTTACACATAACCAAAGTAATACTAACCCACTACACTTGTTCTGCGCTGCCTCGGTGGTAGGGGGGGGTGGAGTCCTGGGAGTGGTGGTGGATATTGTGGCGTTCTTGGGTGTCGGAGCTGCTTGATCAGTAGGTCTATGACATGTGTTCGTCTTCAGATGTGGCTCTGGGTGGGCTCCCTTTCATACTGTATGTAGTTGTTTAATATTTAAAAAACAATAAGACATTATATAGTGTGAATAACAAATTAAAAAACTTACAAAAACTATTTTTAGGATATGAAAGTTACAAAATATCACCTTTTTTTTCAAAATTACTTAATAATTAGAAATTACCAGTTAAATAACCTTTGAAATTCACAAAAGAACCTAGGTCTCAGGAACATTAAAGTTAGAAATTAGCATTTAAAAAACCTTTGAAAGTCACTGAAAAAACTATAGGTTTCACGCATGTTCTAGTTAGAAATTAGCATTTAAAAAACCTTTGAAATTCACTAAAAAAGAACATAGGTTTCAGGCATGTTATAGTTAGAAATTAGCAATTAAAACACCTTAGAAATTCACTGTAAAAACAATAGGTTTCCGATATGTCATAGTTATTTGGCCATTTCACTCGTATAAAACCATAGAAATTCCCCTGTTTTAGTTAGTTCAGCTAACTATAACTTGCGCCCCCGCAATGCACTGCTGATGACGTCACATATTACATCATTCATTGCATGGTCAGTGACATCACCCTATGTGGGAAGGGTATGCCCAGACGTGGGTCCCGTGCTCACTAAGTCACTGGAGTCAAGCTATCCTGGCTGAAGACGGCTGATAGCCAGAAACTGGTCCTAGGATGCTTGATTCCGGACCAGGGAGGACATGGCTTGGCAGTTCGGGCTGGACTGTTCCCATGAGTCACAGGGTCACGACTGATTTGCATATGGCCATGTCTGAACTGGGGTGGCTTGGTGAGCAAAATAACGATGGATTTAACCCAGATCTGTGACTGGGGGTGAATGTTTTGCCATTGTGCAACATTCCGTCCATCGTCATGTGTGTTTTGCTGTTCACCCTATGTGGGAAGGGTATGCCCAGATGTTGGTCCCGTGCTCACTAAGCCACTGGAATCAAGCTATCCTAGCTGAAGACGGCTGATAGCCAGAAATCGGTCCTAGGATGCTTGATTCCGGTCCAGGGAAGACATGGCTTGGCAGTTCAGGCTGGACTGTTCCCATGAGTCACAGGGTCACGACTGATTTGCATATGGCCATGTCTGAACTGGGGTGGCTTGGTGAGCAAAACAACAATGGATTTAACCCAGATCTGTGACTGGGGGTGAATGTTTTGCCATTGTGCAACATTCCATCCATCGTCATGTGTGTTTTGCTGTTCACCCTATGTGGGAAGGGTATGCCCAGACGTGAGTCCCGTGCTCACTAAGCCACTGGAATCAATCTATCCTAGCTGAAGACGGCTGATAGCCAGAAACTGGTCCTAGGATGCTTGATTCCGGTCTAGGGAAGACATGGCTTGGCAGTTCAGGCTGGACTGTTCCCATGAGGCACAGGATCAAGACTGATTTGCATATAGCCATTTCTGAACTGGGGTGGCTTGGTGAGCAAAATAACGATGGATTTAACCCATATCTGTGACTGGGGTGAATGTTTTGCCATTGTGCAACATTTAATCCATCATCTTGTGCGTTTTGCTGTTCACCCTATGTGGGAAGGTTATGCCCAGACGTGGGTCCCGTGCTCACTGAGCCACTGGAGTCAAGCTATCCTGGCTGAAGATGGCTGATCGCCAAAAAACGGTCCTAGGATGCTTGATTCTGGTCCAGGGAAGACATGGCTTGGCAGTTCGCGATGGACTGTACCCATGAGGCACATGGTCAAGACTGATTTGCATATGGCCATGTCTGAACTGGGGTGGCTTGGTGAGCAAAATAACGATGGATTTAACCCAGATCTGTGACTGGGGGTGAATGTTTTGCCATTGTGCAACATTCCGTCCATCGTCATGTGTGTTTTGCTGTTCACCCTATGTGGGAAGGGTATGCCCAGATGTTGGTCCCGTGCTCACTAAGCCACTGGAATCAAGCTATCCTAGCTGAAGACGGCTGATAGCCAGAAATCGGTCCTAGGATGCTTGATTCCGGTCCAGGGAAGACATGGCTTGGCAGTTCAGGCTGGACTGTTCCCATGAGTCACAGGGTCACGACTGATTTGCATATGGCCATGTCTGAACTGGGGTGGCTTGGTGAGCAAAACAACAATGGATTTAACCCAGATCTGTGACTGGGGGTGAATGTTTTGCCATTGTGCAACATTCCATCCATCGTCATGTGTGTTTTGCTGTTCACCCTATGTGGGAAGGGTATGCCCAGACGTGAGTCCCGTGCTCACTAAGCCACTGGAATCAATCTATCCTAGCTGAAGACGGCTGATAGCCAGAAACTGGTCCTAGGATGCTTGATTCCGGTCTAGGGAAGACATGGCTTGGCAGTTCAGGCTGGACTGTTCCCATGAGGCACAGGATCAAGACTGATTTGCATATAGCCATTTCTGAACTGGGGTGGCTTGGTGAGCAAAATAACGATGGATTTAACCCATATCTGTGACTGGGGTGAATGTTTTGCCATTGTGCAACATTTAATCCATCATCTTGTGCGTTTTGCTGTTCACCCTATGTGGGAAGGTTATGCCCAGACGTGGGTCCCGTGCTCACTGAGCCACTGGAGTCAAGCTATCCTGGCTGAAGACGGCTGATCGCCAAAAAAAGGTCCTAGGATGCTTGATTCTGGTCCAGGGAAGACATGGCTTGGCAGTTCGCGATGGACTGTACCCATGAGGCACATGGTCAAGACTGATTTGCATATGGCCATGTCTGAACTGGGGTGGCTTGGTGAGCAAAATAACGATGGATTTAACCCAGATCTGTGACTGGGGGTGAATGTTTTGCCATTGTGCAACATTCCGTCCATCGTCATGTGTGTTTTGCTGTTCACCCTATGTGGGAAGGGTATGCCCAGATGTTGGTCCCGTGCTCACTAAGCCACTGGAATCAAGCTATCCTAGCTGAAGACGGCTGATAGCCAGAAATCGGTCCTAGGATGCTTGATTCCGGTCCAGGGAAGACATGGCTTGGCAGTTCAGGCTGGACTGTTCCCATGAGTCACAGGGTCACAACTGATTTGCATATGGCCATGTCTGAACTGGGGTGGCTTGGTGAGCAAAACAACAATGGATTTAACCCAGATCTGTGACTGGGGGTGAATGTTTTGCCATTGTGCAACATTCCATCCATCGTCATGTGTGTTTTGCTGTTCACCCTATGTGGGAAGGGTATGCCCAGACGTGAGTCCCGTGCTCACTAAGCCACTGGAATCAATCTATCCTAGCTGAAGACGGCTGATAGCCAGAAACTGGTCCTAGGATGCTTGATTCCGGTCTAGGGAAGACATGGCTTGGCAGTTCAGGCTGGACTGTTCCCATGAGGCACAGGATCAAGACTGATTTGCATATAGCCATTTCTGAACTGGGGTGGCTTGGTGAGCAAAATAACGATGGATTTAACCCATATCTGTGACTGGGGTGAATGTTTTGCCATTGTGCAACATTTAATCCATCATCTTGTGCGTTTTGCTGTTCACCCTATGTGGGAAGGTTATGCCCAGACGTGGGTCCCGTGCTCACTGAGCCACTGGAGTCAAGCTATCCTGGCTGAAGACGGCTGATCGCCAAAAAACGGTCCTAGGATGCTTGATTCTGGTCCAGGGAAGACATGGCTTGGCAGTTCGCGATGGACTGTACCCATGAGGCACATGGTCAAGACTGATTTGCATATGGCCATGTCTGAACTGGGGTGGCTTGGTGAGCAAAATAACGATGGATTTAACCCAGATCTGTGACTGGGGGTGAATGTTTTGCCATTGTGCAACATTCCGTCCATCATCTTGTGTGTTTTGCTGTTCACCCTATGTGGGAAGGTTATGCCCAGACGTGGGTCCTGTGCTCACTAAGCCACTGGAGTCAAGCTATACTGGCTGATGACGGCTGATAGCCAGAAAACGGTCCTAGGATGCTTGATTCTGGTCCAGGGATGACATGGCTTGGCAGTTCGGGCTGGACTGTTCCCATGAGGCACAGGGTCAAGGCTGATTTGCATATGGCCATGTCTGAGCTGGGGTGGCTTGGTGAGCAAAATAACGATGGATTTAACCCAGATCTGTGACTGGGGGTGAATGTTTTGCCATTGTGCAACATTTCATCCATCATCTTGTGCGTTTTGCTGTTCACCCTATGTGGGAAGGTTATGCCCAGACGTGGGTCCCGTGCTCACTAAGCCACGGGAATCAAGCTATCCTAGCTGAAGACGGCTGATAGCCAGAAACCGGTCCTAGGATGCTTGATTCCGGTCCAGGGAAGACATGGCTTGGTAGTTCGGGCTGGACTGGTTCCCATGAGGCACAGGGTCAAGACTGATTTGCATATGGCCATGTCTGAGCTGGGGTGGCTTGGTGAGCAAAATAATGATGGATTTAAACCAGATCTGTGACTGGGGGTGAATGTTTTGCCATTGTGCAACATTCCGTCCATCATCTTGTGTGTTTTGACATCACTGGTGACATCTCAAATTAAATGACTGATGACAACACTGATGACATCATCCACGTACAAATCTGATCCACCTCCTCACACTCTAATATAACCTTTGATACATCCACTCTAAAATATAGAGATCATTTTCAAAACCATTGACACACCAATGCCAGTTACTACATTAGCACTCCCTGATTCCTAGGTCTAGACACACATCCACTCATTCACCCATAGACTCCCTCATACATGCAGTCACTCATGAATACAACACTATCATATGCACTCATACACCTATACAGGCACTCACATAGCGCCAATCATTCATGGAGTTACTCACACACCTAGAGAGACATGCAAAGAATCAATCACACTTCCATTTACTGACCTATAGAGTTATACTCACAACAGATCACTTATTCAAACAGGAAACAAATACTTTGGAGCACTCTCTTATACAATCACTGATACGAGTAAACACTCATCTAAACAGCCACTCTCATAATCACTGACTCTCAATATGCTCATTTATATACTCCAGAACTCACATACACTTCCTTTTACGTATGTAGTAACATGGACATGTACCACTGAGACATCAATTTACTCAGTAACACACCCAAACACACACTGACCCACCCATACAGCTATTTCCACATACACTCTTGAACCTGTACACACAATGAATCAAGCACTCAAAAAAATATGAACAGACTCCCAAGCACCCACACACACACCCAGACACCCATACAGATACTCAGACAACCAATCAATAACTCATGTAGATCCTCATTTAGCTACTCACCAACCCATGCAACCACATACACACCAACTGACAAACTTATCTGTGTAAATGTCTGTATCTGTCACTAACCCGTGCATTCACTAAGACACATGTAACCACTCACTTAAACAGTCAATCAGACACCTACAAAATCCTCCATTCAGACACTTATACACCCACTCATTCTTCAATACACCTTGGCATATATATAAAACATTTTTAAACGTTATAGAAACACACAGTCACTGGATGATTTCATCAGTGATGTTGTCAGTGACGTCATTTGAGATGTCATCAGTGATGTTATCAGTGATGTCACTGACCATGTCATGAATTATGTAATATGTGACGTCATCAGCAGTGCATTGCGGGGAAGCGAGTTATAGTTAGCTGAACTAACTATAACAGGGGAATGTATATGGTTTTGTAAGAGTGAAATGTCCATCTAACTATCACATGTCTGAAATCTATGTTTTTTTTCAGTGAATTTCTAAGGTTTTTTAAATGCTAATTTCCAACTATAACATGCCTGAAACCCATGTTTTTTTCAGTGAATATATATACATATATATATATATATATATATATATATATATATATATTACCTACTGGCAGTCGCCAGTAGGTAGTTATAGTTAGAACCTCGATTTGATAGGAAAAGCATTTTTTGATTTGCTAATCACTTTGGCGTCGTTTGACGAATCTTCACGAAATTCTCAAAAAGAAGGTCTATCCAGGTCAGCTCATATCCTGAAAATTTGGGGGTGATTCGTCAAGCGGGGTTTGAGAAAAAAGGGGGGTCCCAATAAGTGTTTTCTCGATGTTAATTTACATCGGCAATTTTAGCCAAGGCTACAGCCTGTACTGCTGAACAGAATTACACCAAATTTAGCAAAAAGGTGGCGCTTGGTTCAGAAAGTGACTTTTTATAAATGGTGTAAATCCGTTCAGTAACTGCTGAGAAATTGAAAAAAGAAAAGTAAAAAAATCAATTTCCCATTAGAAACTTAAGCCAAGGCTACAGCCCGAACTGCTGACCGGAATTACACCAAAATTGACAAAAAGGCAGTTCTTGGTTCAGAAAGTGACTTTCTTTAAAATGGTGAAAATCCATTCAGTAGTTGCTGAGAAAATAAAAAATATATATATCAATATCTAGGGGCACGGTGGGTTCGCGAACCCTCCCAATACGAGCCTCATTCTAATCGGCTGCCAACACTCCAAACGAGGAAGTGTTGACAGCAATCTTGTGACTCGGTAGAACCGAGTCACAAGAAAACAGTAAAAGAAAGTGAAAAATGAAGAAAACGGGGCAGGGTAGAAACACCCTGACCCCCTAGGCCTGCTCCGGTGGTCCCGTAAGGACCCCCACAATTTTCATTTTTTATTTTTAAACATACAAATGCACCGTGGGTGTGCGGATCCGGCCAACATTTAAAACAAAAAAAAAAGTGGGGACTTTCTCACTTCATTTAAATGAGGCAGTCCCGGGGTCAATCATATAATTATACCGCCACCGCCACCTCCTCGGGGCTATGTAATTAGGTGCGGGAGGGCACAAAGCCCTCCCGCAGCCCTGGGGACCAACACCACCCTAGGGCTTTGAAAATAGAGGGAGGGGGGCCGCGCGGACCCCTCCTGGAGCCCTTGATGGCCCTGGGGATCGCCACCCCCCAGGACCGGCTCCTGCAATATCCCAGCGTGTCCATCCCCAGGACATTGCCATTTTGCTATGACAGGGCGGGAGCATGGCTTCTACCCTGTGATAGCAAACCCTGGTTTGCTTCGTTGAAGCGAGAGGAGGAAAACCTCCTCTTGCTTCAATAAAGGAAAGGCTTTGGGCAAGGGAAGATGCATGTTAGCAGCTCCCATTACCCAAAAGTAATGCCAACTCCTGCAGGAGGCAGGGAGCCGTCGGGACCATAAGGCATTGGGGCTCCCCCCATGGTCCCCAACTGAGAGGCCAGGCCCCGGGGATGGGGTCCCCTGGGCCCGAAATGGCCTGGGAGAGGGGCACGTGGCCCCCCTCCCCTTTAAAAAAAAAAAGATGTCGATGTGGGCATGCCTTGGGTTTGGGGTCCCCGAGGCGAATGTAAATTAATGAAAGTGACCTTTTTTTTCATTCTGATCTTGTCATCTTTCTCTTTGGGTTTACACCTCTCTTTTAATGTGTCTACTCTATTGATTTTGTCAATTTAGGCCGTAACTGCAGTAGAGATGACGAATTTGAAATACACAAAAAAGGGGTACTCAAAAGATTTGAAAACAGAGGATATAACAAGAAACTACTAACCAAAGCAGAACAACGAATTGACAACATCAATAGAGTAGACACATTAATAGAGAGGTGTAAACCCAAAGAGAAAGATGACAAGAACAGAATGATTACGGGTTATAATAATTGGTCAGGAGTGTTAAGACGGAGTCTAACCAACACTGGCACTTACTGAGAAATGACAACTCACTAAAGGAATACTTCTCTGACAAACCTACTATACCTTACAGGAAAGGGACAAGACAGAAACATGTTAAGCCCCAGCTACTCTAGAACTGAAACCAAGGAAACATGGCTGAACAAACACACAATAGGTTTCTTTAGCTGTGGACACTGTAGGCATGTAAATGGGCATGCAAAAAGAAAACAGAATTTCAAGGACCAGGAAAGAAAATATTCCAAATAAATACCAACATCAACTGCCTTACCAAGTTTGTAGTCTATGCTATAGACTACAAATGCAGTAAGAGATACATAGGGAGTACCATCAGAACACTAAGAGAAAGAATTAACGAACACAAAAGAAAGGTGAAACAAGGAGACATGAGGTACCCTCTGGCAGCACACATGTCAATCTGCCAAGCTCAAACTACATACCGGTCTTTTGAGTTTTATGGCATAGAACACATTCCTAGACACCCACGAGGGGGTAATAGAGAACTGTCACTGAGAAGAAGAGAGGCACAATGGATTTTGAAGTTACTGAGTGTAGAACGGGGTTTAAACATAGACCATGAACTACACTACTTTTTAGGCAGATACACACGCACAATGTAAACTATACCCAGGGACAGAGACACAGTCATCAATACATTTAACACACAACCATACACAAACAAAAAAGTAGATGGGAGGTAGAAATGATGGGTGAATCTGAAAATGTATAGCTGTAACCTTCTAATAAGAACTTGATGTTGCTTAATGTACTCTTGTATTTCTGCATATTGTGTACTTAGTATTTGAATAATATCATCCCCATAAAAATACATATTGTACTGACCCTAACGAATGGAGAGATTGATCTATAAGCACAACTATACTTATAATCATGCACAAGATCTGGGAATATAGTCAAATAGAGGAGAATCACGACAGATTCTTGCTGTCTCATAAGCACATAACTAGATTTAGACATTTTAAGATGGCCGCCAGTTATAATAAGAAGTGGTGTCCTTCTTCCATGTTCATACTAAATGTAGACAAAACTAATCAAAATCACGTGAGATCTCGCTGATCTCGTTACCCAGATAAACGCAACACGAGAACAAACATTCGAGCTGACTTTGCTTCGAGGTTGCCGGGAGACGTCTTCATACCGATATGAGCACATGCGAAAGGTAAGAAACGCGGGTGAAACCGCTAGCGATAAGGAGTTTAGTGATATAACATAGAAATAATGTTGGTCCCGATTTTAACTGTACATGGTCATTAATGTATATAGAACCCACCGGACCATTACTCTACTCATGGATACAATGAGCTAATGTTTACCCTGTTAAAAACAAAGCCCTTAACCATAGAAAGAAACAATTTTGATTGAGATAGGATTGGGACTTTTTATAATTACACCAAAATTGGAGACCAAAAAACTACATTTATAAACGATCTACATACAATATGGAAAGCTCTCTCAGACTAGACCACCAAAGACAGTCGGTAGTAATCCATACAACTGTCTATATGTATCAACTGACAACCAAGCTTACCATTTTAGGAGCAGTTGGCTTTGAGCAAGCAGACACAAACTACTATGAAATATTATGATCAACCGACATATAGATATTTAGCATTTAATAGTGGATAAATGTTTTACAGCATTACCAACAGAGAAGAGGCCGAATAAAGGCTGCTCAAAATTAGGAATACAAGTCTTAAAGACACAGACGCTTCCCAGAGAACCCCTATGCGGGTTGGAATTATCACAGCATACAAAGTAAGTGTGGTGTAACTACTAAATAATCAATATATTATTATCTCACTGAGAGCAAATGGAGTGATGGTCTTTTCCACTCTATTCTATGTTTCAGAACGGCTGAACTGTACAAGTAATAGGTATTTATACAGGATTACCAGAAAATCCTTTTCATATTAGGTTTCAAATAAAAGGGATATCACAATAAAACCACTATCTTTGCACCACTTACCACTATAACTCGCTATAAAATATATCACAATCATAAGGCACGGATAAAATAAGGAATAAGCTGCACTTGGTCTCTCCATTTCCTATTAGGTTCATAGACCTACTGACTTTCAGAGGCACCTATGGTGTTAAAATAATTGTCACATGTTTTAATTTCATATCACTTACAGAGTTATATCTCACCACCTGGTATTCCATGAGAAAAGCATGTTCACATAAAAGTTTGAGAAGTATATCTACTTGAATTGATAGGGTGAAATCTATAGTATAACAGAAACATAGATCAAGCCTAAAACACGTTTGGTATTGTCTAATCTTTTGCCTCATACAGCCTTGAAAAAGTCGTGGGAAGATTTCCTGTTACGAAGAAACACGTGTTGGCAGTGAAGCAATCTCCTGAATAAATTACACAGGAATAAACAAGAAATATCATTGTTTTTTATTACATCTGAATACATGTGAAAACACTCACTAACTTGAGTCTAACAAAACTATTACGTGTGCTAAGGAGTGGTATAATGCTGCAAACATGTGACCTACTGGTTCTAGTGGGTCGCTATGGAGGCTCTGCTAAGAGAGTGTTGGGGGAAGTGTGTTAAAGGTAAACATGTCATTTTTTTTAAATTAGAGGATTTTAAACTCATTGTTGAAGAATTAGGGTTTCTTTTCCTAGTGAAGGCTTTGTTATAAAGTGTAGTGTAGTTTTAAAGTAATAAAACAACCTAGCTAAATATGGTTTTGGATACCCGCAATTATTCCCAAATGTATTGCGACAATCGTGAACAATTCACGAATATGCACAAATATTCTTCCATATTGGGCTTCTTTATAAAAGTTCATTAAAGCATTAAAACATTCCAACCATTCAGATATGAAGTACTAAAATTAAAATATGAAAGGCATGCCTTTATGTGCTGCCTTCCACAGTATCAGATGTGTAAAGCTGAAAAGATTGCCATTAATGGCTGTTTTGTATAAGAGTGGTGTGTTATTTATATGCTTAGTTTTCACAATTTCTGAGCCTATTGCATATATTTAATAAGAGCAACAAAAGAACTTGACAAAGCACGCTCAATTTTCAGGTATGTGGATTAGATTGAACTTGTTTGAAAAAGTAGATGTTTATATGAGGTTGAGAAAAGTGAGTATGATATACAGAAAGGTAATCTAACTGTATGAGACAATCTATGAGTGGTTGTCGGAGTGTTTTTGTATATTTATTAGTGGGTGAGTAAGTCTCTTTGTGGATGTGTGAGTATGAGACTGTTTGTCTGAGATTGAGGCCAGGTGTTTGAGAGGTTGCTTAGTAAAGTATTGCCTTAGAACTGTATATTGTACATGTGTTATTTTGCTGCATGGTCTAGTTGGCATAAAACACTGCTTGCTAAGCTTTAAATGTATCCTTAACAATGTAGTAGACACTCTGCATAGTTTCTACAATGTAGTAGAAACTCTGCATAGTGCTTCACACATTGTACAAGTTTTATACATATGTATGAAACAATTAATACCCAGGTCGTCTGTCAGACACAGCCTGAGGTATGTATGCTTTCAGTGACATACATATACAGAACTTATGTACGCATCGGTAATTACATATAATTAAATTGCATGGTAGGTTGTAGGTAGGCAAAAGGACAAAGTGCTTTCTAGTTAAATGTAGTTTTAACTTTCCTAACCTATATGTGCACTCATAGACCCATATGCCCAATGTTACTTCCACCCATACTGCAACTCACATACCCATTAAGGAAAACATAGACATACTCATACTGCCAGTCAGAGAGAGCCAGAAGCAGATACACATTCAGTCGCATGTGAAACAGTACTTATAAATCACACAGTAAGAGAACCTGTTGCACACACAGTTTTATACCCCAGAATCACATATACAGCCAGTAAGTAATCCATACAGGCAGTTACATACACATATAGAGACACATACAGATAGAAAGACAACTAGTCATATAGCTATATACTCATTTACACATCTGGGCCTAGATGTATCAAGCCTTTTGCGATTCGTTAAGGCCGAAATTCGCAGAATTTCGGCCTTTACGAATCGTAAACGGACATTTTGCATCTTTTGGGATGTATGAGAAATTAGCAAAATAAGGAATCGCAAAAATTTGCGATTCCTTATTTTGCTATAGCATTTAAGGAATCGCTATTTTTGCGATTCCTTAAATGCAATGTATGTAGCATTTTTACATTGCGAATTATGTTTAAGAATTCGCAAATTAACACCAAATTGTAGTTGATGTTAATTTACGAATTCATTTAAAATGCAATAATTGAAATTTTTTAGGGTGGCATGTGACGCACACACATGCCCTTAGGGCATGTATGTGCACCATATGCACACACATGTACATTTCAGGGGTGCAGCAGGGTGTCTTTGAGACACCCCTGCACCCTTGAAATAATTCTCAAATTGCGATTAGCAAATTGCGAATTCGCAATTTGAGAATTCCTAAACAATCATTCCTATGGGCCTCCTGGCCCATAGGAATGCATTGGAACTTATTCCTTAATTGCGAATTCGCAAAATGCGAATTCGCAAATAAGGAATAAAAAGGAATCGCTAAAAAAAAGGGATTTTTTACATACATTCCATTTTGCGAATTCTAAATAGCGATTCGCTAAAAATCGCTATTTAAGATTCGCAAAATGGAATCTTGATACATCTAGGCCATGGTGACATAACCAGAGAGGGACTGATAGATTTATTTAGATACATACTGAAGTAGGGATATTGCTAATCAACCATGCACACAAGTAGCCCCAAAATTATGTGTTGGGCTGCTTCTGTAGTTTTAATGCTAGGTTGAGATGATATTTAAAATCACTTGCCACATTTTAAACTTCCCTTCCACTATATATAGGTTACCCCTAAGTTAGGGTGTACGTAGGCCATAGGGCAGAGTGCTATGTGGTTAGAAGGTGTGACATGCACTTTAAAGTCTCAGTCATTCAAAAGTCTGTTTGAGACCCCTAGGCACAGTTCAATATACTCCTACTCTCAATCCGATTTATATGAAAGTACTGATACAAACTAATTATGGCATATTACTGCAGAGCATATTTGTGCACTTTTATTGCTAGTGACAGACATATTCCCAAAATCATAGAGTCTCTCTCTCTCACGCAGTGAGACGGGCAGAGTCACATATACATTAACTCACATGCTCAGGTTCTACTTATTTGTTGATATTAGTTATGCAACCAAATACTGATACAACCTAGTCACACATCCAGTCAAGAAGTCCTTTAAACATGGGTCAGCCCTGGTACTGCAGAGGGTATCTCTGCATTTCTAGATGAGGCCTATTACTGAAAAAGTGTTCTGTGCACTTTTATTGCCAGCATGAAAAAGCCCTTTGGCAAGTCTTAACCCCACCTTTTAGTGTACATACCTCACCTGTGAGATAAACTGTAGGTATACCATAATGCAAGGTGCTTAAAAGGTAAGAGATGTTCTTTTCAGTTTCATTAAAGTACTCATGCACTTCCAGACCCCAGACTTCATTACCTTGCCCATGGAGTCTGGGTGCAGAGGTTATTTGGCTGTCAATGGTGCTGAAGGGATCCATAGGAGCTCTCAAAAATGCATCACTTGGCAAAACCACACTTAGAGACGGAGTTACATTATACTCATGGAGAGTAGAGGCCTTTGGGTTCCCTGGATCTGGGTACAACAGCTGGATTTCTTCTACAATCTCTGCAGCTCCGGGTGCAGATGTAGGTGGCAGCTGTCATTCACCATGGTAAATAACGCCAAAGATGCTTTACCACACTTGGCAACTCCAACTTCAGGATGCAGGAACACAGCAGTGGGGTAGTTGCCGCCATTGGTCGTGAGAGTTGTTCTTGTGCTGAAGATGTCACTTAAGGCGCTGATCACCCAAGTGGAGATCACCAAGCCTTGGCTGCGGCAAATGTAGACCTCAGGTACTTTGGCAGCTGGTGGTCGACTAGTGGCTCAAAACTTGGTGAGATCTAAGCTAAGCTAAGCTGAGCTTGCAGGATACTACTTCTGTTTGGGCTCACTCTTGAAATGGGTTGCAATTCTTGTTACGCAGCACTTCAGTTCCTCTGCAGGTAGCAGTTGACTGGTTCTACGAGTCAGGGGAATCTGATTCAGATTTCTGGTTTCTACTGGAGTCCTTGCTGCTGGGAGCAAGGATTTTTCGCCACAGGACATGTCAACACTTAAAAAGTACTGTTTTTGGTGACAGTGTCTTCTCTGTGTCTCTTCTTGGATTCCAAGTTAGAACTAACATTCTGGTGCAAGGGGAGCCTCCTAAATCCTAGTTTTGGTGGTGTTAAGGGTGTGAGTGCTGTGGCCATTGGGCTACTGATCCCTGCGGCTAAACTGCTACTGTAGTGACAGCATCCTGCGAGTGTATGTCAATATACTACCCAGAATACTCTATTTTAGGGTCTTTCAAAATGGAAGATCCCTTCCATGGCTGTATAGACCTCTTATGGTTCAACAAGAAGAGAGATAGGGAGAGTTATGTGACACTCTTAATCCCCGGTCATACATTAATAAACAAAAAAAGAGTGTCTAGAGAAGTAGGTTTTTGCCACAGTGGGGAGCAGTAAACTCAAACTTATGAGACGCCCTCACTAGGACGTTTAAAGAAAGCCCTCACTCACCACCTAGTGATGACATGCTTCATCATCGGGCTTCACCAAAGAGACCGAATGTCTCTTTGGTGTGCTGCAACGCCAGAATTACTGCGGAGCGGGAGCGGGATAGTGATGAGAGTATAAAAAAAGTCAGTAGTGTATCACAGTAAAAATCCACTCGACTTAATGTGGACTGCTTCCATACACATTTTTTTAACCATTGTCTTTAGTGGTCATAGAATAAAATTTTCATTGTGATACACTACTGACTTTTTTTATACTCTCATCACTCACTAGTTTAGTATCACACAACAAGCCCTTAACTCACTATCCCGCTCCGCAGTAATTCTGGCGTTGCAGCACACCAAAGAGACATTCGGTCTCTTTGGTGAAGCCCGATGATGAAGCATGTCATCAATAGGTAGTGAATGAGGGCTTTCTTTAAACGTCCTAGTGAGGTCGTCTCATAAGTTTGAGTTTACTGCTCCCCACTGTGGCAAAAACCTACTTCTCTAGACACTCTTTTTTTGTTTATTAATGTATAGACCTCTTAGCCATCCCTAAATGTGTGGCAGGCCTTTTGGAGGTACGCTCCTCATGACTACCAGATTTTCAGACCAGTCTGCATGGACACAGCGGGAAGGGCTTTGTCTTTGAGTGTGGGGCAAGTAATTACAAATCAAGGGTGATGAAAGCCTTTGAGGTTCACAGCCTTGAGGACTGTAAACACTAGCCATCCTGAGAGGGAGGAGGTGTGACCTCCTTCCTGCTCAGGCCTTTGCCTCCATCCTGGGCAAGTGCTAGCACATCACACCAGGAGGGCAGACTCTTGTCTTGGTGGCAAACAGCTATGGAAATCTGCCAAGACACTGGAACTTTACCTTTGAGATAAGCTGTAGGTATGCCATAATGCATGGTGATTTGTGCTTAAAAGTTAAGAGATGTTCTTTTCAGTTTCACTAAATTAACTTTTCCATTGCAGACTGATATGCCAAGTACTACGTAGAGTATACCACTCATAATGCAAGTGACATACATGTTCTCAAAAGCACAGAGTCTCTCTCTGATGCAGTCAGGTAGCGCACAGGCACTTATGTATTTACTCACAAGCTCAGACACCATTTATTTCTCTAGCACTATCAAAAGCACTTGCAGACACACTTCCATACCCCAGTATCCACTAACACAGTCCTGAACTGTTTGTTCAGCCACTTACTTACACATTTAGTAAGCTATTGAGTTAGTTAAACAGAGAGTCACATACCGGTACTCTAAGTTAACAATCTGATGGCACTCCTACAGGAGTATTCCTCCCATACTTAGATATGCAACCAAATACTGACACAACCTAGGTACACATCCAGCCAAGCTGTCCTTTAAATATGGGTCAGGCCTACTACTGTAGAGGGTATGTCTGTATTTATAAGTGAGGCCTACTACTGCAGAGGGTATCTGTGCACATTTAGTGCCAACTCCACTTGGCATGAAAAAGCCTTTCGCCAAGTCTTAAACCCAGGTTTTAGCACACATAATACACCTCTGAGATAGGCTGTAGGTGTGCCATAATGCATAGTTTAAATGATAAGAGATATCCTTTTCAGTTTCTCTAGGTTTCTTGTGTACTTGGAGACCCATTTGCCAAAATCCACATAGAGTATACCACCCATAATACAAGTGACATATATTCTGAAAAGCATGCAGTCTCTCTCTCATGCAGTCAGACTGTGCAGAGGCACTTGTGAATTCACTCACATGCTCAGATAGTAGTTATGTTCCCAGCACTATCAAAGGGAGTTGCAGACATACTTGCATACCCCTGTATTCACCAACAGAAGCACTGACCTATTTGTTCGGCCAGTTACATACAGATTTGGTGAGTCATGGGGTTAGTTAAACAGACAGTCACATACTTGCACACTTAGTTAAACATCTGATGGTACTCCTACAAGTGTACTCTTATACTAACTCAGATATGCAGCAAAGTTCTGATACAATCAAGTCACACATCCAGTCAAGTAATCTTTTAAACATATGTCAGGCCTAGTACTCTAGAGAGTATCTCTGCATTTTTAGGTGAGGACTATTAATGCAGAGGATATCTGTGTACTTTTAGTGCCTGCTTGGCTTGGCATGAAAAAGCCCTTCACCAAGTCTTAAACCTACCTTTTAGTACACATAACTCACCTCTGAGATAAGCTATGGGTATGCCTTAATGCAGGGTTCTTTTTTGATTAAAAGGTAAGCAATGTTCTTTTCAGGTTTTACATAGTTATTCATGCCAGATTTTGATTCATAAAAATTATTTTTGGCCCTCTGGCACCCCCGTCCAAGAGCCCTAGGGGGGTCAGGGTATTTCTCCCCTAACCCCTTTTTTAAAAATAGTTTTATAGGGGTGCCGCTCGAAGCCAGGGACATTGCCTTTCCTCATTCCTGCCGCATGAGGACTATCAATAACAGCAGCCTTGGGACCTAGCACACCTGCGCCTACTTGTGCCTTGCTGTTAAAGCGGCTCACGGCCCACGCACCGCGGTACGTGCGCGTGCGTGCGCCGGGCAAAGCCCGGGCCAAGGGCGGGCAGGTTTAAGCCCTGTGTAGCCCGGGGGAGATCGGACCAGGCCCCCCCCTCTAACATCTCGTAGTTGCCATATTGCCATATCGCAGGTCGCTTCATCATCTTGTAAGTATCCACAGAGTTAACTATACTTGTTCTGGAAAATGGCTCGGCGTGAAGGTCGGGGAAAGAAGGCGACGACGGGAGGGTATGTAGCCGGGACATTAGACAAATTCATCACAAGGGCAACGTCTGTCTTGGAACATGAAATAACTCTGACAGAGCAGCGTCGGCTCTCTCAGGACCCAGTATTTGCTAAAAGATCTTCGTTGGGGGCCCTGGCAAACGCTCATACTCCGGAGCATTTACATCAAAGGACTGTCACTGTTGGGCCCTCGAGTGGGCAAATTACCTTCGATCGGAGAGTTGCTACAACCGGCAGTATTGACTGTCAATATATCGACAAACCCCGATACTAATATAGTAGCAAGTGGATCTGAAGACCCTAATACCTCACAGCCAATGCGGGCATTTTGGAGGGGCTATCCCTAAAAGGAAGCGGGCGAGTGCAGCTATGCGGGATAGAAAGTCCAAGTTGCCAAAGCTTAGCAACACCAAGGATCCCGTTATCCTAGAGCCAAATGCCACAGAAGGCTGGCAGGAGATCCCACCAGCAATAACCACCTCCGATGTGGCAGATAATCCCCACACATTACCTTTAGCTGAAGAATAATTTTTGATGAAATTGGGTGCTCTTATACAGTCATCACTGCAGCCTTTTGAGGGAAGATTACTATTAATAGAGCAAAGGCTATCTAAAATTGAAGAATCATTTAGGTCGAGTTCTGTCTATATTAAGGACAAAAAGGCGAACTCTGGTCAATTACGAGCAAACAATGTGTCAGAAGGGCTTCTGCCTACAAAAACTATATTGCCTTGTAATTGTCCCTCTAATCTTTTGAATAGTACAACTCACCAAACTGTCATTGAGTGCCCAGACGACCACTTGATCATGGCCCGTAATAATATAACTAAAGCTTTACAACAGTTGGGAGAGGAAGAGCGGAAATCTCTAGGCAGATTGCCAACTAGGAAACCTATTGTTGATGAACCGAAGTCCAATTTACCACATATTGACTTACCCCCGGAAAGTGCACCTATGTAGTTGTTTTAGCTGGGGTACCTAAATTGGTCACCAATGGATCTGAATCATATATTGAACTACAAAATAAATCTATCCATTGGCGGAACAATAATAGACCTCTTCCAAGAAATGTGCAATGCCAAATCGTATTTGCTAGAAGAGTGGGATAGGTGAGACGCAGCCCCAAAGATGTGGAGGGGGATTGTATTGTCATCAACTTTAAGGACAGTAAGGTGGTCGAACATGTATGTATGGGTTTTTCTAAAAATGTCCAATCGACCATTCAACCCCTGGACTTAGGTTATTTTTATCCTCCTCCTATCTGTTGTTCGAATCAGGTTACTTTGGAATTAATAGGGAATGGCAAGCCCAACATGTTAGCCCGAGCTATAGAGAAGATGTGGGTGGAAACCAGCACCTGTTGGGTTTCCCATTAAGTAATAGGTTCAGTGCACTAGACCAGGTAGATTGACCACCATCTATTTTTCTATCTCCAGCCGTAAAATCAAAGAGGCAGAGGGTCATAATTAAAGGAAGGACCCCTGGGGGGAAGAAATAAGACTTTTCAACAATTGAGGTAATAGGGTCTAGTGAAAATGGAAGAACACCTATAGTTGATCCTGAGGTAGAGGAGGGGATTCAAGTGTTAATGTAGGACATATTCATCGTACCCAGTGAAGTTATATTACCCTCTGAAGTTGTATCCCCTCCCCGCCCCTGTATTGATCATTTAGGCTCATTGGAGAGTGCAGGGCCTGAGGTAAATAAAGGGAGTGGCCTAGAGGGTTCCAATGGTAGTTTAAAAATGTTGCCTTGTGGCCAAATTCGATTTGCCGAATTGGGGAGACTTCATTGACTCCCATGGGATCTGCCTCTTACAAGAGACTTGGGCCCTAAGACCTGTTCATAGAGTGGGGTTCGCAACATACTTCAAGCCAGCTGTTAAGGGCCCCAGAGGTAGACCATCGGGGGTTTGTCTATATGGGTGGGAATCCACCTTGGATATGTGGTGAGAAGAGTTGATACTCATTCTCCAGACATAACCTGTATCCTTTTGACCCATAAAAATTCACAAAAACTGGCACTTATCAATATTTATTCTCGGCCAGTTCAGTATGGTGGGACATCCCCGACATTGGATTCCCTGGCAAGCCTTTTGAACTCTTTTACGGGTGACGTGGCCTTTCTGATTGGTGGGGACTTTAATTGTCATTATGAACCCCTTAATGGTTTATGAAACCCATTACTACTGACGAGGATGCAATTTGGTCAATTCCATTGCCAAATACACACTTAGTAAAGGGGTGGACCCTACTAGTCCTTCAAATGACTTCGCTCACACTTACCTTTTCTATAAGGCCTTGTAATGGGCGATTTTCGAGTGATAACCCTGGGCACCCAACCTTTGAAAGATTAGGTCAGGTATCATCAATTGATTATTTTTTAATTAGTGTATGAATATGCATAAAGTGGTAGATTTAGTGTTGTGCAGCGCACTGAAAGTGACCATAATCCTCTGATCATTATGCTTGAATTCCGAATAAATGAGACAGACCAAGGTATTTTAATCCCCCCTCAAAGTGATCTTAGAGTAGTTGATGAACGGAGGTGCATTCTCTGGGCCACAATTAACCAATCCCCTGGAAACAATGGCAAGAATGTATAATAGCATTATTCCTCTGATAGAAAAGGCAAGCATTGTTTCCGAAAATACTTTTGATAGTGGTTTTAGTCGTGACCTGGAAAAAATCCATCAAGAAATGGTTGTAACGCTGGGGGACTTTTTTTATAGTAGCAGGTCAACCAAACGCAAACCCGGTGGTGATGAAAACCCTTGGTTTAATAGGGGATGTAGGTTAGCTAAGCGAACCCTCATATCATCCCTCAAGGGGGGTGATTGTTTACGTATTAAGGAAGCGAGGGCACATTTAAAAAAAAATCTCTTTAATGCAAAATCAGAATGGGAAGTAGATAGATGGCAGGCTATTATGTCTATTATACAGATCAAAAGAGAGAGAGAGGACTAGGTAGGCTAGCCCGTATCCCCTGGGTTATATGTCAAGATCAATGTGGACTAGCTAATTTTAGGGGGGAGGGGTTAAAGTGACTCAGGTACGTCAGACAATAAAAAGGAAAAAAGCAATGTTTTCCTTATGAAAGCCCTCGCCCACCGACCTAGTCGGTGGCATGCTTCATCATCGGGCCCACCGCAGTGGCACCGAATGTGCCCCGGGTGTGCTGCAACGCCAGGTGACTGCGGAGCTGGTATATTGCTGCGTGTGCAGTGAAGGGGTGAGACGTGTGAAAATTAAAAAGCTATACAAGAGGTCCCAGCACCCGAGGGTTAACAAGTTTTAATGAACTGGGCCTCTGTTAGCAGATTAAAAAGGCAAAAGGACAGTAAGGAGTGTTATGATGACCTCCAGTGTCCAGTGTGGTCTACATGTTTCAGCCAGTGCCTTTTGTATTCTAAGCTGGCTTTCCTCAGGACCAAAGAGATAAGTGATAAAGTGCAGATTAAATTATAATAAACTTAAATTAAGTGTTTGTGTCAATTTTGGCTATGTGTAGCGCTCGCTAAGGCGCTGTAACTGTTAGAGGGGGATTCCCTCAAGCTTTTCTACACAGAACACATAGGACATAGACAAGACGTACAGGAAAGAGTCATATTAGGGTGGCAAATCTTTAAACCACTGGTTGCCGGCTTTTAAGGTGGTGTGCGACCTATATCCGGCTAGGGTGAGCTCATGGCATCTGCATGAGACTAGTGAGGGTTTAACGAAACCGTTAGTGAGTGGTGGTGGGCTAAAAAACGAAATCACAAGGTGAGGTACAGGAAAGTACTGATACTAGGTCCTCACTCTGTTATTTCTTGGTAAAAAGCCTCCTGGGTCGCCTGGCAGAGAAAGAGACCCTGTGGAAATAAACGAGGTTCACAAGGCTATCTAACCTGTAAGGAGAAAGAGTTCTTGCTTACCCCATTTTGCAGGACAAGTGGTCATGTTTACTCACGAGTAGTTCGGTCTGGTTCCTCCTTGGACCTATTCGTCCTTCTGCGGCGCCCGATATGAGGTGAGTAGGCCGCCTAGCTTCGTATTTATACTGTTTTTAAATGCGATTCACCTGTTTGGATTAGAAAGAGAGGGAGGGATGCGCGCTAAACGCCGTCTCATGGTAGCTCTGTTAGCGCATGTGCGGGAAAGTAGTGCGCGTTTTGGCGCATGCGCAGTACTGTGCGGCAGTGTTATGCACTGGGCGCATGCGCTGGAATATACGCGAATGCGTACTGGTCGTTAGATTACTGATAGTGCATACTTGTTTCTAAACGAAGTATTTCACGTGATTAGTATTGCGAGTGACACGCTACCGGTGGTGTTGGCCACCTTGTTGGTCAAGACTCATGCAGGAGGGTCAGAGTGTGTGTGTATTTCACACAAGGCGAGTGAGTGCATTATTATACACTGGGAGGGCACGAAGGGAGAGGACAGCGAAGGGGGCGCTCATGCAGGGGTACTGTGGCACAGCTATCAGAACGATATGGGGGAGATCTACACAGCTAGGCTGTAATACAATATGCTGCAAGGGTGTTTACACGGCTAGACTATTCCATGGAATGGCATCGTTGAGGCCCTGGATGTGTGTGGAAAGCCGGTATATCCAGCGTTGTTCTTTTTGCAAGAGGAGTTTCTCATCTCTGAGGTTGTCAAATTTCTCAATGACAGTCCACGTAAAGTCATTGGGTGTGTGATTGTGGGTCAGGAAGTGGTCTGTGAGCTTACTTATGTTTTTTCCACATCTTATGGTGCTTCTATGTTCTGTCATTCTTGTGCGTACTTTTCTGGTTGTCATGCCGATATATCTTAGGCCACATCTGCAGGTTATCAAGTATACATGATTGGAGGAGTTACAGTTTGTAAACTGTCGTTGTGTCCAGGTCTTACCCGGTTCCAAGTCAAGTGTTTTTGACGGAGATGTTAAGTGGCATACACTGCAATTGTTGCAGGGTTGGTGGCCAGTGATTTTGGGCATGCCCCATGCGTTGACGATGGTGTTGTCTTTATTCTGTGTTTTTGGCCGTGGTCTGGTATTCACCAATTGGTCTCTTAGATTGGTGGCCCTTTTGTAGGCGAAGCGAGGCTTTTCCCATTGTCTGGTGCCAGAATTGATGATTTTCCAATTGCGTTGTATGATGTTTGAAACTTGGTTAGACGCTGTGTTGTAAGGACAGGTTCTTCTTCTGGTTTTTCGAAGGTTTCCAGGAGAGCCTCCCTGTTTTGGTTCCTAGCTCTTTTGCAGGTTTTATTGATTATCTTGGAGGGATAGCCACGGTCCCTAAGCTTGTGCACCAGATCACTGGATTGTTGTTTGTAATCCTTGATGTTACTGCAATTGCGCCTGATGCGTAGGAATTGTCCATAGGGCAAGTTTTCCCTCAGGTGTCGAGGGTGAAAGCTATCAAACCTGAGTAGGGAGTTTCTTGCTGTAGGTTTGTAGAAGGTGGTGGTGGTGAGTTTTCCATTCTCAGGTCTGATGTTCAGGTCTAGGAAGGGTAGCTCAGTGGAACTACTAGTGCATGTGAAACGTAAGTATGAGTCTAGTTGGTTGATCCAGAGCATGAAGTTGTCCAGTGATTCTTGGTTGCCTTGCATTATTATGAGGATGTCGTTCGATATAACGACGCCACATTCTTATGTTGGTAAGGAAAGGGTTGGTTGGTTGTTGTATGTGTGTGTGTTCAAAGTGGGCCACATACAATCCTGCCACACTGGGGGCAAAAACACTGCCCATAGACGTTCCATTCGTCTGAAGGTAGTAGGTGCCTTCGTATTCAAAATAGTTTTCTTTAAGAGCTAAGGCAGCGCAGTCCAAGATGAAGCTGCGGGGGGTGTTGTAAGTCCAGGCGTTTGTCATGAGGACATCATGCAGTACCTTTAGCGTGGCGTCTTGTGGTAGGCTAGTGTATAGGGATTCTATGTCTAGACCTACAAGTAGTTCAGTGGTGGGATCAAAGTTGAGTTCCTGGATTACGCTTAGTAGATGTTTAGTGTCCTTAAGGTAGGAGGGGGTCTGTTGGACCAAGGGGTTAAGAAAGAAATCACAAAAGCGGGATAAGGGCTCTAGTAATGACTTAATCCCAGACACGATGGGTCTCCCTGGTGGTGGAGTGGTACCCTTGTGTATTTTCGGGACCGTGTAGAAATAAGGGGTCTTTATTTCTCTGGGGCATAAGTAGTCCGCCTCTTGTTTGGATATATGTTCATTGTCCTTGGCATTTTTTACCAGCTGGTTGATAGTGACCTGTAGTTGTTCAGTTGGATCTTTTTAAAGGCGCTTGTAGTTCCTAGTGTCACTGAGGAGCCTCTTGCATTCCTGGTCATAGTTTGTCTTGTTCATCAGGACTATGCCGCCACCTTTATCCGCCGGTTTGATTACAAGTTTGGGATCATGCTGTAGGCGTTGAATGGTACTTCTGTCTTTGTTGGACAGGTTATTGAAAGTGTCCTTCTGCTGAAGTAGTTCTACTTCCGTGTAGACTGCCTGCTCAAAAGTCAGGATTTCTACCGGGATACTGCCCGGCGGGGGAGTGAAGGTCGATTTTGTTCTCATTCCCGTTTCGTTCGGCGTGCCTCCTACTTCAGTGATGGTGTTGTCTTTTTTCTCAAAGAAAGCCTTTAATTTGAGTTTTCTGAAGAACTCTGCGAGTTCTACGTGTAGTTTGAACATGTCCAGTCTTGGCGTCGGGACGAATGAAAGGCCTTTATTAAGTACTCCTGTTTCCTCTGGGGTAAGTTGTGTGTCAGATAGGTTGAACACGAGAGGGCATGGGGGTGTTATTTGCTGGTTCCCGGTTGTTGCCTGGTTTTGTTTCTCGTGTTGGAGCTCACTGGCTCTTCTTCGGGTGCCCATTGGACATGACCTGGGTTCCGTCTCTTGCCCCGTCCTCTCCTGCCCTGGGATAAAAAAGGATATCGCTGGTTTTGATTTCCTTGAAAGAAGGGCATGTTGCCTTGAGGGTACATGTGTGGGTATCCGAAGTATGGGGGTGGTAGATGACCAAAGAGGGGGGGTGGTGGGCCGAAGTTGTGGTTTTGGGGACCTTGCCATGGTTGTGGCCAGTGTTGTCCACGCCTGCCTCTCCCTCTCGGTGTATTGGGTCCAGAGCTTGAGTTGCTTGAGGCGCTTGAGATGGAACTGTTGTCCGAATTGTCAGACGATTTCTTGGAGGGAGTGTAGTCATCTTCCGAGTACGGGTAGGTTTTAGAATAACTGAATCTCTTCAGATCTTTTTCAAATTTTTTGATTTTGGTCTGGGTTAAGTAATCTTTGTATTCCGCTATTTCGCGGTTTTGGTCTTCAAGCTTCTTTTTATAGCCTGTCACGGTGGTTTTGAAAAGTGATAAAGTGCAGATTAAATTATAATAAACTTAAATTAAGTGTTTGTGTCAATTTTGGCTATGTGTAGCGCTCGCTAAGGCGCTGTAACTGTTAGAGGGGGATTCCCTCAAGCTTTTCTACACAGAACACATAGGACATAGACAAGACGTACAGGAAAGAGTCATATTAGGGTGGCAAATCTTTAAACCACTGGTTGCCGGCTTTTAAGGTGGTGTGCGACCTATATCCGGCTAGGGTGAGCTCATGGCATCTGCATGAGACTAGTGAGGGTTTAACGAAACCGTTAGTGAGTGGTGGTGGGCTAAAAAACGAAATCACAAGGTGAGGTACAGGAAAGTACTGATACTAGGTCCTCACTCTGTTATTTCTTGGTAAAAAGCCTCCTGGGTCGCCTGGCAGAGAAAGAGACCCTGTGGAAATAAACGAGGTTCACAAGGCTATCTAACCTGTAAGGAGAAAGAGTTCTTGCTTACCCCATTTTGCAGGACAAGTGGTCATGTTTACTCACGAGTAGTTCGGTCTGGTTCCTCCTTGGACCTATTCGTCCTTCTGCGGCGCCCGATATGAGGTGAGTAGGCCGCCTAGCTTCGTATTTATACTGTTTTTAAATGCGATTCACCTGTTTGGATTAGAAAGAGAGGGAGGGATGCGCGCTAAACGCCGTCTCATGGTAGCTCTGTTAGCGCATGTGCGGGAAAGTAGTGCGCGTTTTGGCGCATGCGCAGTACTGTGCGGCAGTGTTATGCACTGGGCGCATGCGCTGGAATATACGCGAATGCGTACTGGTCGTTAGATTACTGATAGTGCATACTTGTTTCTAAACGAAGTATTTCACGTGATTAGTATTGCGAGTGACACGCTACCGGTGGTGTTGGCCACCTTGTTGGTCAAGACTCATGCAGGAGGGTCAGAGTGTGTGTGTATTTCACACAAGGCGAGTGAGTGCATTATTATACACTGGGAGGGCACGAAGGGAGAGGACAGCGAAGGGGGCGCTCATGCAGGGGTACTGTGGCACAGCTATCAGAACGATATGGGGGAGATCTACACAGCTAGGCTGTAATACAATATGCTGCAAGGGTGTTTACACGGCTAGACTATTCCATGGAATGGCATCGTTGAGGCCCTGGATGTGTGTGGAAAGCCGGTATATCCAGCGTTGTTCTTTTTGCAAGAGGAGTTTCTCATCTCTGAGGTTGTCAAATTTCTCAATGACAGTCCACGTAAAGTCATTGGGTGTGTGATTGTGGGTCAGGAAGTGGTCTGTGAGCTTACTTATGTTTTTTCCACATCTTATGGTGCTTCTATGTTCTGTCATTCTTGTGCGTACTTTTCTGGTTGTCATGCCGATATATCTTAGGCCACATCTGCAGGTTATCAAGTATACCAGATTGGAGGAGTTACAGTTTGTAAACTGTTTTTGTGTCCAGGTCTTACCCGGTTCCAAGTCAAGTGTTTTTGACGGAGATGTTAAGTGGCATACACTGCAATTGTTGCAGGGTTGGTGGCCAGTGATTTTGGGCATGCCCCATGCGTTGACGATGGTGTTGTCTTTATTCTGTGTTTTTGGCCGTGGTCTGGTATTCACCAATTGGTCTCTTAGATTGGTGGCCCTTTTGTAGGCGAAGCGAGGCTTTTCCCATTGTCTGGTGCCAGAATTGATGATTTTCCAATTGCGTTGTATGATGTTTGAAACTTGGTTAGACGCTGTGTTGTAAGGACAGGTTCTTCTTCTGGTTTTTCGAAGGTTTCCAGGAGAGCCTCCCTGTTTTGGTTCCTAGCTCTTTTGCAGGTTTTATTGATTATCTTGGAGGGATAGCCACGGTCCCTAAGCTTGTGCACCAGATCACTGGATTGTTGTTTGTAATCCTTGATGTTACTGCAATTGCGCCTGATGCGTAGGAATTGTCCATAGGGCAAGTTTTCCCTCAGGTGTCGAGGGTGAAAGCTATCAAACCTGAGTAGGGAGTTTCTTGCTGTAGGTTTGTAGAAGGTGGTGGTGGTGAGTTTTCCATTCTCAGGTCTGATGTTCAGGTCTAGGAAGGGTAGCTCAGTGGAACTACTAGTGCATGTGAAACGTAAGTATGAGTCTAGTTGGTTGATCCAGAGCATGAAGTTGTCCAGTGATTCTTGGTTGCCTTGCCATATTATGAGGATGTCGTCGATATAACGACGCCACATTCTTATGTTGGTAAGGAAAGGGTTGGTTGGTTGTTGTATGTGTGTGTGTTCAAAGTGGGCCACATACAATCCTGCCACACTGGGGGCAAAAACACTGCCCATAGACGTTCCATTCGTCTGAAGGTAGTAGGTGCCTTCGTATTCAAAATAGTTTTCTTTAAGAGCTAAGGCAGCGCAGTCCAAGATGAAGCTGCGGGGGGTGTTGTAGGTCCAGGCGTTTGTCATGAGGACATCATGCAGTACCTTTAGCGTGGCGTCTTGTGGTAGGCTAGTGTATAGGGATTCTATGTCTAGACCTACAAGTAGTTCAGTGGTGGGATCAAAGTTGAGTTCCTGGATTACGCTTAGTAGATGTTTAGTGTCCTTAAGGTAGGAGGGGGTCTGTTGGACCAAGGGGTTAAGAAAGAAATCACAAAAGCGGGATAAGGGCTCTAGTAATGACTTAATCCCAGACACGATGGGTCTCCCTGGTGGTGGAGTGGTACCCCTGTGTATTTTCGGGACCGTGTAGAAATAAGGGGTCTTTATTTCTCTGGGGCATAAGTAGTCCGCCTCTTGTTTGGATATATGTTCATTGTCCTTGGCATTTTTTACCAGCTGGTTGATAGTGACCTGTAGTTGTTCAGTTGGATCTTTTTGAAGGCGCTTGTAGTTCCTAGTGTCACTGAGGAGCCTCTTGCATTCCTGGTCATAGTTTGTCTTGTTCATCAGGACTATGCCGCCACCTTTATCCGCCGGTTTGATTACAAGTTTGGGATCATGCTGTAGGCGTTGAATGGTACTTCTGTCTTTGTTGGACAGGTTATTGAAAGTGTCCTTCTGCTGAAGTAGTTCTACTTCCGTGTAGACTGCCTGCTCAAAAGTCAGGATTTCTACCGGGATACTGCCCGGCGGGGGAGTGAAGGTCGATTTTGTTCTCATTCCCGTTTCGTTCGGCGTGCCTCCTACTTCAGTGATGGTGTTGTCTTTTTTCTCAAAGAAAGCCTTTAATTTGAGTTTTCTGAAGAACTCTGCGAGTTCTACGTGTAGTTGGAACATGTCCAGTCTTGGCGTCGGGACGAATGAAAGGCCTTTATTAACCACTTGGCTGCTAAGGCACCTGATGCACTTCCATTGCCTTTCCATTGAAATCAATGGAAACTCCATGACGAGTTACCCTTGTCATTAGCACTGAAGGGGTTAAGTACTCCTGTTTCCTCTGGGGTAAGTTGTGTGTCAGATAGGTTGAACACGAGAGGGCATGGGGGTGTTATTTGCTGGTTCCCGGTTGTTGCCTGGTTTTGTTTCTCGTGTTGGAGCTCACTGGCTCTTCTTCGGGTGCCCATTGGACATGACCTGGGTTCCGTCTCTTGCCCCGTCCTCTCCTGCCCTGGGATAAAAAAGGATATCGCTGGTTTTGATTTCCTTGAAAGAAGGGCATGTTGCCTTGAGGGTACATGTGTGGGTATCCGAAGTATGGGGGTGGTAGATGACCAAAGAGGGGGGGTGGTGGGCCGAAGTTGTGGTTTTGGGGACCTTGCCATGGTTGTGGCCAGTGTTGTCCACGCCTGCCTCTCCCTCTCGGTGTATTGGGTCCAGAGCTTGAGTTGCTTGAGGCGCTTGAGATGGAACTGTTGTCCGAATTGTCAGACGATTTCTTGGAGGGAGTGTAGTCATCTTCCGAGTACGGGTAGGTTTTAGAATAACTGAATCTCTTCAGATCTTTTTCAAATTTTTTGATTTTGGTCTGGGTTAAGTAATCTTTGTATTCCGCTATTTCGCGGTTTTGGTCTTCAAGCTTCTTTTTATAGCCTGTCACGGTGGTTTTGAAATGTGACTCTGTCACTTTAACCCCTCCCCCCTAAAATTAGCTAGTCCACATTGATCTTGACATATAACCCAGGGGATACGGGCTAGCCTACCTAGTCCTCTCTCTCTCTTTTGATCTGTATAATACTAAGCAGCGCGCAGCTGCGAGAGCTTTAACCAACCCCCCCCCCCAACATGGCCGAAAATGTTGGCCTAACCTTCACTGCTGAGGATATCAGCGAAATCCTAGCTGATCCCTCACTCCTGGCAGACTTCAACATCTCCGCCACTGTAGCCCAATCAACCGACTGGGACTCACTCACGGAGAAGAAGAGGAACAGGATTCGGACAGTTCTGCATGGGGTCATCCTGGCACAATATCTATGAACCAACACAGCTCCTACTGGCCTTTTGGTCACCAATGCCCCCAGGATTTTCCTGGATGACGCAGCATTTCGGAAAGACTGGGCCCAGATCGCCTGGCACTGCACCAGGGACTGGCTAGTCCTCATTATTAAAACTGCAAAACGCCTATCAGACGCCATCATGATAGAAATCCAGGCGACAGAGTCACATTTCAAAACCACCGTGACAGGCTATAAAAAGAAGCTTGAAGACCAAAACCGCGAAATAGCGGAATACAAAGATTACTTAACCCAGACCAAAATCAAAAAATTTGAAAAAGATCTGAAGAGATTCAGTTATTCTAAAACCTACCCGTACTCGGAAGATGACTACACTCCCTCCAAGAAATCGTCTGACAATTCGGACAACAGTTCCATCTCAAGCGCCTCAAGCAACTCAAGCTCTGGACCCAATACACCGAGAGGGAGAGGCAGGCGTGGACAACACTGGCCACAACCATGGCAAGGTCCCCAAAACCACAACTTCGGCCCACCACCCCCCCTCTTTGGTCATCTACCACCCCCATACTTCGGATACCCACACATGTACCCTCAAGGCAACATGCCCTTCTTTCAAGGAAATCAAAACCAGCGATATCCTTTTTTATCCCAGGGCAGGAGAGGACGGGGCAAGAGACGGAACCCAGGTCATGTCCAATGGGCACCCGAAGAAGAGCCAGTGAGCTCCAACACGAGAAACAAAACCAGGGAACAACCGGGAACCAGCAAATAACACCCCCATGCCCTCTCGTGTTCAACCTATCTGACACACAACTTACCCCAGAGGAAGCAGGAGTACTTAATAAAGGCCTTTCCTTCGTCCCGACGCCAAGACTGGACATGTTCAAACTACACGTAGAACTCGCAGAGTTCTTCAGAAAACTCAAATTAAAGGCTTTCTTTGAGAAAAAAGACAACACCATCACTGAAGTAGGAGGCACGCCGAACGAAACGGGAATGAGAACAAAATCGACCTTCACTCCCCCGCCGGGCAGTATCCCGGTAGAAATCCTGACTTTTGAGCAGGCAGTCTACACGGAAGTAGACTACTTCAGCAGAAGGACACTTTCAATAACCTGTCCAACAAAGACAGAAGTCCCATTGAACGCCTACAGCATGATCCCAAACCTGTAATCAAACCGGCGGATAAAGGTGGCGGCATAGTCCTGATGAACAAGACGGACTATGACCAGGAATGCAAGAGGCTCCTCAGTGACACTAGGAACTACAAGCGCCTTCAAAAAGATCCAACTGAACAACTACAGGTCACTATCAACCAGCTGGTAAAAAATGCCAAGGACAATGAACATATATCCAAACAAGAGGCGGACTACTTATGCCCCAGAGAAATAAAGACCCCTTATTTCTACACGGTCCCGAAAATACACAAGGGCACCACTCCACCACCAGGGAGACCCATTGTGTCTGGGATTAAGTCATTACTAGAGCCCTTATCCCGCTTTTGTGATTTCTTTCTTAACCCCTTGGTCCAACAGACCCCCTCCTACCTTAAGGACACTAAACATCTACTAAGCGTAATCCAGGAACTCAACTTTGATCCCACCACTGAACTACTTGTAGGTCTAGACATAGAATCCCTATACACTAGCCTACCACAAGACGCCACGCTAAAGGTACTGCATGATGTCCTCATGACAAACGCCTGGACTTACAACACCCCCCGCAGCTTCATCTTGGACTGCGCTGCCTTAGCTCTTAAAGAAAACTATTTTGAATACGAAGGCACCTACTACCTTCAGACGAATGGAATGTCTATGGGCAGTGTTTTTGCCCCCAGTGTGGCAGGATTGTATGTGGCCCACTTTGAACACACACACATACAACAACCAACCAACCCTTTCCTTACCAACATAAGAATGTGGCGTCGTTATATCGACGACATCCTCATAATATGGCAAGGCAACCAAGAATCAATGGACAACTTCATGCTCTGGATCAACCAACTAGACTCATACTTATGTTTCACATGCACTAGTAGTTCCACTGAGCTACCCTTCCTAGACCTGAACATCAGACCTGAGAATGGAAAACTCACCACCACCACCTTCTACAAACCTACAGCAAGAAACTCCCTACTCAGGTTTGATAGCTTTCACCCTCGACACCTGAGGGAAAACTTGCCCTATGGACAATTCCTACGCATCAGGCGCAATTGCAGTAACATCAAGGATTACAAACAACAATCCAGTGATCTGGTGCACAAGCTTAGGGACCGTGGCTATCCCTCCAAGATAATCAATAAAACCTGCAAAAGAGCTAGGAACCAAAACAGGGAGGCTCTCCTGGAAACCTTCGAAAAACCAGAAGAAGAACCTGTCCTTACCTGCGTGACGACTTACAACACATCGTCTAACCAAGTTTCAAACATCATACAACGCAATTGGAAAATCATCAATTCTGGCACCAGACAATGGGAAAAGCCTCGCTTCGCCTACAAAAGGGCCACCAATCTAAGAGACCAATTGGTGAATACCAGACCACGGCCAAAAACACAGAATAAAGACAACACCATCGTCAACGCATGGGGCATGCCCAAAATCACTGGCCACCAACCCTGCAACAATTGCAGTGTATGCCACTTAACATCTCCGTCAAAAACACTTGACTTGGAACCGGGTAAGACCTGGACACAACGACAGTTTACAAACTGTAACTCCTCCAATCTGGTATACTTGATAACCTGCAGATGTGGCCTAAGATATATCGGCATGACAACCAGAAAAGTACGCACAAGAATGACAGAACATAGAAGCACCATAAGATGTGGAAAAAACATAAGTAAGCTCACAGACCACTTCCTGACCCACAATCACACACCCAATGACTTTACGTGGACTGTCATTGAGAAATTTGACAACCTCAGAGATGAGAAACTCCTCTTGCAAAAAGAACAACGCTGGATATACCGGCTTTCCACACACATCCAGGGCCTCAACGATGCCATTCCATGGAATAGTCTAGCCGTGTAAACACCCTTGCAGCATATTGTATTACAGCCTAGCTGTGTAGATCTCCCCCATATCGTTCTGATAGCTGTGCCACAGTACCCCTGCATGAGCGCCCCCCTTCGCTGTCCTCTCCCTTCGTGCCCTCCCAGTGTATAATAATGCACTCACTCGCCTTGTGTGAAATACACACACACTCTGACCCTCCTGCATGAGTCTTGACCAACAAGGTGGCCAACACCACCGGTAGCGAGTCACTCGCAATACTAATCACGTGAAATACTTCGTTTAGAAACAAGTATGCACTATCAGTAATCTAACGACCAGTACGCATTCGCGTATATTCCAGCGCATGCGCCCAGTGCATAACACTGCCGCACAGTACTGCGCATGCGCCAAAACGCGCACTACTTTCCCGCACATGCGCTAACAGAGCTACCATGAGACGGCGTTTAGCGCGCATCCCTCCCTCTCTTTCTAATCCAAACAGGTGAATCGCATTTAAAAACAGTATAAATACGAAGCTAGGCGGCCTACTCACCTCATATCGGGCGCCGCAGAAGGACGAATAGGTCCAAGGAGGAACCAGACCGAACTACTCGTGAGTAAACATGACCATTTGTCCTGCAAAATGGGGTAAGCAAGAACTCTTTCTCCTTACAGGTTAGATAGCCTTGTGAACCTCGTTTATTTCCACAGGGTCTCTTTCTCTGCCAGGCGACCCATGAGGCTTTTTACCAAGAAATAACAGAGTGAGGACCTAGTATCAGTACTTTCCTGTACCTCACCTTGTGATTTCGTTTTTTAGCCCACCACCACTCACTAACGGTTTCGTTAAACCCTCACTAGTCTCATGCAGATGCCATGAGCTCACCCTAGCCGGATATAGGTCGCACACCACCTTAAAAGCCGGCAACCAGTGGTTTAAAGATTTGCCACCCTAATATGACTCTTTCCTGTACGTCTTGTCTATGTCCCATGTGTTCTGTGTAGAAAAGCTTGAGGGAATCCCCCTCTAACAGTTACAGCGCCTTAGCGAGCGCTACACATAGCCAAAATTGACACAAACACTTAATTTAAGTTTATTATAATTTAATCTGCACTTTATCACTTATCTCTTTGGTCCTGAGGAAAGCCAGCTTAGAATACAAAAGGCACTGGCTGAAACATGTAGACCACACTGGACACTGGAGGTCATCATAACACTCCTTACTGTCCTTTTGCCTTTTTAATCTGCTAACAGAGGCCCAGTTCATTAAAACTTGTTAACCCTCGGGTGCTGGGACCTCTTGTATAGCTTTTTAATTTTCACACGTCTCACCCCTTCACTGCACACGCAGCAATATACCAGCTCCGCAGTCACCTGGCGTTGCAGCACACCCGGGGCACATTCGGTGCCACTGCGGTGGGCCCGATGATGAAGCATGCCACCGACTAGGTCGGTGGGTGAGGGCTTTCATAAGGAAAACATTGCTTTTTTCCTTTTTATTGTCTGACGTACCTGAGTCGAGGTTATTATGTCTGCCTTAGATGTAATAGACGCGAGGGCTTTCTGGAACTTGGTCCACACAGGGAAGCCAGAGGGCAAGGCCACTATCGAACCAAATATTTGTGAGGAAGACTGGCGTCTATACTTTAAAGAATTATATTCAATCTTGCCAAGTGAACTAAGTGAGTTGCCGGTATTCCTCTTAACGGCCGATCCCACTTGGTGTATACCACCCTGCACAGCGGCTGAGGTGCAATTAGCCTTAGCTAAGCTCCAATTGAATAAAGCGCCAGGATTAGACAGGATTCCCGGAGACCTGTATAGAAGTGAACGGGCATTGTGCGTTCCCTATCTCCAACTAATATTTAGTGCAATCCTTCAGGGACTTTAAGCTCCCTGCACTTGGGCTGGGGTGGAGATCATCCCCATTTATAAAAAGGGGTCACCCATGGAACTGGCCCACTATAGGCCAATTAGCCTCATCGATGTATCTCAAAAAATGTATGCAAGGGTGTTACTACAGCAATTGCAGGAATGGTTTATTGACCATGATATTTTGACCCCGTTACAAGCAGGATTTAGGGCCAAAACTTCCACTGTACATGAGCTATTCAGGCTCCAGTTCATTTACTGGAAGCATGTAGTTCTGGAAGGAGGGAGCTTATACCTAACTTTCGTGGACCTGAAATCAGCATTTGATATGGTGGACCGTAACCAGCTGTGGAGTATTTTGCTGGCTATGGGTGTTCCACCATATCTATGCTTTCAGCTTAAACGACTCCACGAAGGTACCTTTGCTAGAGTAAGGCATGGCAAGAACGGACAACTGACGGCTCCGTTTCCTGTTGGTAAGGGGGTTAGGAAGGGCTGTGTGCTTGCGCTGACCCTCTTTTCCTTCTTCCTAAATGGGTTTATAGATGATCTACTTGCGATTAAGGATATAGACTCCCTGAAATTGGCTCTTCACAGATTTCCCGCATTAATGTCTGAGGATGATACCCTGCTGCTTTCGAAGTAAGCTATGGGTATGCAGCGTGTTCTAAATGAATTTGGCCAGTTTTGTAAAAAAAATAATCTTGCGGTTAATATTTATAAAACTAAATATATGGTCTTTAATGCTAATTCCACAAATTGCCCTCATCCGATGATGGAGGATGGGCCCCTGGAAAGGGTACCTATTTTTGATTATTTGGGTCTTTCTTTGACCGATAAAATGGGGTGGGGCCCTCAGATGGATAAGGCCAATTTAAAATTAACCCAGGCTGTTGGGGGTATTTTAAAAGTCCAGAAGAGTTGTGTTTTAAAAATCATAAGCCCACCACTGGAAATATATAAAGTTCAAGCAAGGTCAGCATCCCTATGTTGGGCGGAACTGTGGGGACATAGATCTCATAATGCCCTCACATTAACTGAAAATAACTTTCTTACACAAATCCTGACCCTCCCAAAAAATACACCACTAGTACCGCTAAGGATGGACTTAAATATTCGCCCTATTGCAGACCATATCTCGACACGTCCGTTGCTCTACTGGCGGCGGTTGTGGAGTACTCCCGAGTTGGCCTGCTAAAGGGAAGAATTAAAAGCGATGATGACATCATTAGGGGCTGGTAGTATACCCTGGCTTTCCTTTGTAAGGCAGTCTTTTAGGGCAATTGGCATGGAGAACCTTTGGATGAATCCAGAAGTATCCTGCCCAGCCATTTCTAAGAAAAGCTTGGCAAATGCTCTGTAAGTGTATAAATTAATTAAAATAGTGCAGTCAGTAAATTTTACAAGCCTTACTCATGGGTTTCTTGATTTTAAGTGCCATTATGAATTTGAGAGGGTGCTGGATTCTATACAACTAACTTTAGCAAAGAAGTTGTTCCTCCAATTTAGATATGGAACTCTGCCGCTATACGTGACTTCTAATAGGTGGGCGGGAGCTTCCAATCGGCTGTACCCTGGTTGCCTTGTGGAGGAAGAAACTGTAGTTCATGTAATGTTCTTCTGCACGGCATATAAACAGGCTAGGTTGAAATGGATCCTTTGTAGGAACCTGGGCATTAGGAATTACCTAGATTTTTTTAGGATCCTTAAAACTGACACTGACCCGGTTTACGTGGTTGCAATAACAACATTTTTGTTTTCTATGTGGTCAACTTGTAGGAACTTGTTAAAATTGGAGCAGACCACAAGGAATGTATAGCACCCCCTCTTCTGTTATACCTGGTATTATGATTAACTTTGGAGTTTTTGATTTTGGGTTGTGGTGGAGGGAGATTTAGTGGTATGCACCATGGGATCGGGCGATGAGGGCGGTATTTTTAGAGTTTTTAGAGTTTTATGAATTTGTATACCTAATTTATAGTTTTATGGTGTGTTTTAAATCTATGAATTCCCATAATGACGATTTTTAAATAATAGTATTATTTTATTTTTCCCAAACGCCAATGTACGTTATAATTTTGTATCTTTAATTCTACCTTGGATCTGTATCTGTACCTGTCATAAATTGAATGTGCTTTTATGGCTATAAATACCCACAATAAAATTTTTGGAATTGAATTAAAAATAGTTTTTGGTACTCAGCTTAAGCCAAGTCCCAAGATGGTTGCCAACACTTCCTGGTTTGTAATGTTGGCAGCCAATCAGATATCAGCATGAGATGGGGAGGGGGTCACGGATCCTCGGTGTCTTTATATATGCAATTAGAAATGTCTTTTACATATGCCACAACTACTGAATGGATTTAAACCAAAGCACAAAAAGGCACTTCCCTGAACTGACATCTACGTTTCTGCCAGATTTTGTGTAATTCCGTTCAGTAGTTCCAGTGAAGTTGTGTATAAAGTTTCTATGGAAATTGCCATGGGGAAAATGCATTTTTGGTCCCCCCTTTTTCTTGGTCCCCGCTTGACATATCAACCTGAAACTTCGAAAAAAAAGTCTGAAAAGTTCTTGAAGATTCATCAAACAACGCTAAAGTTTTTGAAATTTAAAAAAAAACTTTTCCTATGCAAACTAGGACCTAACTATAACTATACAGCCAGCAATTATATATAGTTGGAAATTGGGTTATTGATTTAGAGGGGATGAAACCCTAGTCAAACAGCAATCACAATTTTTGTCAGGGTGAATTTCATGCACACCCCAAATTAATCCTATTACATTGGCATAAAGCAGTCAGGCTCACATTAGAGGCAATTTGTAAAGTATTTTTGCATTACTTCATACAATATTAACATAGAAACTTTTCACAAGAAAAATCCCATACTAATTTAGGGAAATGGAGTCAAGTTTAATAAATTATTTGAGACCAAAATGACAAAAATCCAAGCAGTGGAATCGGAGATATGCATTTTTAATGTTTTAAGTAAAAATAGTGCCTGGAAGCACAAAGCGCCAACTGTGGTTATTGTATTGTGCCTGGCTATGATGGCGGTGGGACCATTGGTTTCACACCTTCGATGCCATCTGCCCATGCAGGTCCGCCTGGATAATTTAAACTGGTGGCAGATGGTGGGCTGGTGGAGAGTCCGTCTGCCACATAGCCGACAGAGCCCCTCGGGCCATCGGAGGGACTGAAAACCCTACAACAGGTGTGGTGCCTGCTCAGGCACTGCTGTAGGGATTACAATATCCCTTTGCACCCACCGTTTCATGTGGGTTAGCCTGCCATGAAAAGGCAGGTAGCAAGTGACTCTGGGAGCCCCAAGTGGGACCCCCTTTCCACCAGGCTCTCTGCTATGTGGGCCCTGGGGGACAAAAACCCTGCATCATGTGGCAGGCACCACATTGTGACTTCCACATAGCACAGGGATGTTCACAAACATGCCTTCTAACAGTGAGGCTTGTGCTGCAGCTATTTTTTGGGCTGCACCACAAGCCTCAATACTACGAGGCATTTTTCCGACTGCCTCCAAGGTGGTCGGATTAAAATTTGTATGGCAGGCCTGTCTCCTCCCTGTCGGCCGGTCCCGTTCCCGACAGGAAGGAGGTCAGACGCTCGTCCGACCGCCAACATAATCAGGCCAAAAGTCACAAGTTCATGCCGACTGCGGTGGAGCACAGGGAGACTACAAGGGCCTAATTACGATGATTGTAAGACCACCACCCACAGCCTGTCGGTGGCAGTTTCACCACCATCGTAAGCAAGTTTACTGCCCGCCATATATATTACAATGGTGGGCGGATGGTTGGTGGTCAGAAAGCCTGACTGCCACTCATCTGACTGGTTCAAGGAGCCCGTCGGTGCATCAGAAGCAGCCATAATCCATACAAAGGTAGAGGGGCCTGCCAGGCACCACCCTACGGATTATGATGTCCCTTACCATCAGCCGCTTCATGGTGGTTTATGGAAAGGGACATTGGGGGCCCATAGTCGGCTCCTGGCCCTAAGTTTTGGGTGTTGGGGAGCACCTATGGTGCGCCCCTTCATAGCCCTGCACCATGTGGCAGGCACCGCATGGTGCCTGCCACGTAGTGTAGGGATATGTGTCATGTCTATTTTTTGTATTGGGGCATGTGCTGTAGGACTCAATACCCACTGCAATACAAAACATAGACATTGCGACCGCCTTGGAAAGGGTTGCATTGTAATTTTATTGGTGGGACTGCCAACAGCAAGTCTAGCGGTCCCGGCATCATACAACCTAATGTACATTTCCCTGACGCATTTCGGTGCTCCAGGCACCTTAATCATAGGGCGGCATGTATAGCAAACATGAAATGGACTGTCACCTCATTTTCCATTACGGCATTCGCTCACCAGTAAGCTGCATGCTGGGTGTAGCAGTCCCAAATATTTCGTTTCAGTTCGATCATGTTGTTTGCTTACATTGTTTTCTGCCAATTTTAGTAAAGTTCAGTAGCCCTCCAGTGGGCCTTAGGTCGTATATCCGCTTTCAAGTGTCCACAAATCCGTGCTGCACAGGAGCCGCAGATAATATATATATGAGAACCCGTCATCAATTTCCATGACAAGTCGGCTTTAAATGGCGTTTTGCATTTTTATCACGGGTGAACACTGACGAAGCCTTCTGGCGAAACGCGTCTGTTGTGGGGTAGGGGCTTGAACTAAATAAACTTTGGATACGAATGGTATGGTGTGCTGGTCTTCTGTCTAGCCAGATTGGAGTGGACTGTCTTTGGGATTCGTAAGCGGCTCACCACCGCGAACCAGGCACCCGGGACGAAGGAGCGACGGCGGTGAGGACTCTGTTACACAAAAAATATATATATATGTATATATATTCACTGAAAAAACCATAGGTTATACACCATATATAGTTAGGAATTAGCATTTAAAAAACCTTATTTTACTCACACAAAACCATTGAAATTCCATATATAGTTAGTTGCACTAACTATATATCGCGCACCCGCAATCCACTGCTGATCATGTCACATATTACATCATTCATGACATGGTCAGTGACATCACTGATGACATCATCCAGTGACTGTGTGTTTCTGTAAAGTTTAAATATGTTTTACATATTGAAGAATGAGTAGATGTATAAGTGTCTGGACGAAGGATTTAGTAGGTGCATGACTGAATGTATGAGTGAGTGATTAAATGTGTCTCACTGAGTGCATGGGTTAGTGACTAATCTGTCTTAATTTGTGCATCATTATGTCTGTTGTTCTGTAAACTGCTGCATGTAGCTATATGATTAACTATATGGGTTATTGATTGATTCTCCAAGTATTTGTATAGGAGACTGAGTGTGTGTGTGGCTGGCTGGGAGGTGTGTGACTCTGTGCAGATCAATGTGTACTTGTATCAATGATTGTATAAGAAAGTAAGTATGTGTTAGTATATGTTTGAAAATGTAAGGTGCTCTATGTTTAACTGTATAGACAAGAAAATGGAAGTGTGATTGATTCTTTACAGGACTGACTAGGTGTGTGAGTAACTCCATGGATGAGTGGCAGAGTGTAAGTGTCTGTATAGGTGTATGAGTGCATATGATAGTGTTGTAAAGATGAGTGATTGTATGTATGAATGATTGTATGGGTGAATGAGTGAATGTGTGTGTAGACGTAGGAATCAGTGAGTACGTATGTAGTAACTAGTATTGGTGTGTCAATGGTTTCAAAAATTATACTCTGTATTTAACACTGGGTGAAACAGAGGTTATATTAAAACGTGAGGAGATGCATTGTATTGTCACATGAATGATATCATCAGTGATGTGGTCATTGATGTCAAATGAGATGTCATCAGTGATCTCATCAGTGATGTCATTTGAGATGTCATCAGTGATGTCACTGACCATGTCATGAATGATGTAATATGTGACATGATCAGCAGTGGATTGCGGGTGCGCGATATATAGTTAGTGCAACTAACTATATATGGAATTTCAATGGTTTTGTGTGAGTAAAATAAGGTTTTTTAAATGCTAATTCCTAACTATATATGGTGTATAACCTATGGTTTTTTCAGTGAATTTTCAAGGTTTTGTAAATGCTAATTCCTAACTATATATGGTCTATAACCTATGGTTTTTTCAGTGAATTTCAATGGTTTTTTAATAGCAAATATCATAAGCTGTCGAATGTCAAGTACGTGGTAAGTAAAAACATTTTCGTGTTTATGCACACTGATCTGCTTTGAATGCTGCCCCCCACCCCTCATTTCTATTAGGAGTACTCTCTCTTTGCAGATAGTGAAGGGTAGTTAACGCAGCCCTTTGCCCCCTTTGTAATCCGTCGTGCCTGCTTCTCTCTCCATTTGATTGATTGTTCTCTTTGGTTCATTCTCTATTTACAAACAAGCACAGAGTCGCAATACTCTGTTTAGTCTTTGCAGATAGCGAAAAATCGTGTAAAAAAACAAAAGGAATCGAGCAAAATCAGTAGGCCACTAATGGGATCTCTTTTTGACCTCGCTAAAATAGAAACATTAGGAACAACCTGTTGAAAATAGCAATGCGTATGTACATAAGCGGCGTTCATTTCTGTTCACAGTACCCCTTGTTGATTGTTTGAATCGAGCATTGAATTGTTCGAAGTTAATTCTCTTAAGGATCTTCTCTGCCTGCAAACGAGGAAGAATAGGAATATTCTCTCTCCCTTTGCAGATAGTGAAGGGTAGGTAACGCAAGCCTTTAACACGTCGTACCTATTTCATTCCTCATTGATTGATTGATTGTCCTAACATTGACTGTTTGGGAATTAGTTCTTTTTGGAGGTATTCCCTGTTTGCAAATAAAAGTAGGAAAATCTTTGCAAGTAGAGAAAGGGTACGTAATGCGGACCTTTCTCCCCGTTGTAATCTGTCATGCCTATCTACTCCCCACTGATTGATGCACCTGTTTCACCCGGACCATTTGCTAGAGATACGTCATCTGGCCCGACCAGAGAGCACCCCTAGTGAAAAGGACATATGCAATAATAACGAAGTGATCACTGTATCCTGTTAACAGAAACTTTAGCATGAAACAACCTGGAAAGAAAAGAATAGGAAAACGAAAATCAGTAGGCCACTGATGAACATGAACTTTTATTAAACAACGAACAAAGAAACGATAACATAACATAATGATAAAACCTATTAATGTCCTAGAAACAAGAAAACGTTAAAATATGCCAGTGGTGAGAGACCAGAAAAACAGTAAGAGAAACCAAATCACCCCTCGCTGTCCCACCGCCTGCCACGCCAAAAAAATCGATAGACTACGGAAAATGCAAGTCAGTAGAACATCCGCCCCCACTCTGGAAACTTCCAAGGTGGGGCAGGGTTCCGACTACGCCCAGCCGGGAGCAGCCCATATAAGGCAGGTCCTGCTGCCACGCCTCGGCCAGGAGATCCTAACGTAGGGTGTAGCCGGAGGAGAGGCCGAGGCCAGCGGGACCCGGCCAGGGGATTGCCTTTACAACGCTGAACAGTTGCAGGGGGGGGAATGTCTCCTCGACCCTCCCCTCTCTCTCCCAGTCCGGCCGCGGTGGCCCTTGAGAGTTGCAGGTAGTCCCGCCACATGCTCTTCCGGTCCGGCCACCAACGGTCGGGGGGCCGAGGCCGACGGGATCCGGCTGCAGCCGATAAACCAAGAAACCCGTTCATGGGGCCAGAGCCAGGGGCGTCCGGCCGACATCTACCGGAAGCCCGGCCCGAAGACGGACGGGACACTTCTTCTTTCTTGAATAATGGCTGCGACAACACTGGGGGGGGATGTCTTGCACATGCCTCCGACCCCCCCCCCTCGTCCTCATCGCCTGGTCCGGCCATAACAAATCTCAAGCGAGACGCCGTGGGGTGCACTGGGAGGGAGAGACGGTGCGAACAGGCCTCTCCCGCCTCCCCAGGTGGAGGCTTCCCAGCTGCACCCTCAGCGCTCCAGGCGCCCGGAAAAGGGTTCTTCCACTGTGGCCATGCTGCAACGTCTCGCCCGGCAGGGTGGAGCCCGTCCGCTCATGTGACCCCGCGATCGCCGGTAGCTGCTGAACTCTCAAAATGGCGGTCGACCTGGCAAGAGCGGGCCCAGCATAAAGAAATGGCCCGGTCACTGGTTGACTCCACCACCGTAGTCCTCCACGACCTTGAAGATTCTAGAGGAGCCGCGGGAGTCTCCGACCCCCGATGGGGAATGACTGCCATGATCGCCCGTGGAGTGACGAAACTGTATCCGCGGGACGTCGGCGCTCCCATGCTGGCGCCAGCCTCACTTTGAATTACTAGAATCCTGCAGACCTCACTTCCGGTGAAAGCACAGTGTGACCCGGTAGGAAAAATTATTGCACCCCCTCCCCTTTTTGACTGATAGTTCAAACCACCGATCCTTTCCTTTGCCCTTTTAACGGAACTTTGGACTGCCTCCCCCTCTTTTACATTTTCTAGAGAAAACAAAACATTAACCACTACATTAGCATAGCAGTTGACACCAGAACTGTTTTCAAATTGAAAACCAACAACATCTTCAACAGAATCCTTTTTGTTTCTGCTGTGACCCTGCTACAGCACAGGCATTGTCCCCAGCAGTAATTCTGCAATGCCGGTAAGAATAGCTGTGGTGCCTACTGGACTCACTCACTCCCGCGGCGCCCCACGCCGTTATTTGCTGGGCGGCAACTTACTAGACATCACCTTCGTGCCATCTAGATTTCAGCGCGTTCTGCTGCCTTGGAACTATTCGCACAACAGACCGCTACTGACAAGAATATTTCATTATTGGTGCTGTCAATTTCAATAAATCTATTGGATAATTCAAAAGAAATTGCCACGGTCTCTTCGTTGTTTAAATGTTTTTACTGTTTTTGTTTTGTTGTATATATTTATATGTTATTAAAGTTTTATATTCCTACTACTTTGTTGGAGTGCTATATATTTTTAATGTGACACATAATTGTAAAAACTTTGATGTACAAAGAGTCATTCCTGGAATCTTCCGCTTCAGGCTCGGTCCGCCCCCCAATCACAATACAGGATGGTTTTCAGATAGTAGGAACACGTGTGGTGTGACGGATCTCATCGGGTGTGGGCCTTGATCTACTATAACTCCTTTGAAGAGGGGTGATTCTTTACAGCTGGGGCCATAAACTACATCTGCAGGGCTAGCTGATAGCCTGGACAATCGGACACAGAGGAAGAGGAGTGTCAGAGGGTGCGGTAGTAAATAGAGCGAAAGGGAGGTGTCGGGCGGGCACAGAGTGTGATTCTCAGGGAAGAGCAGCGCAGATGGGGGGAGGTTTATTGCCCATGCATAAGACAGAGGGCGGTGGTGACCAGTGCCTGGGGAAGATGCTTGCGTGGGTGAGGAGCCATGCTACGAATCGACAGCGTGCAGAGAGTGGGTCTGGTCAAGACATCTAAAATGGCTGCCGTGCACGACAAAAGTGTGGCATTTCAAAAAAGGCAAGATGGCGCAGACAATGTTTTTCAACACTTCCTCATTTCCTTCGAATCGAACGTTAACAGACGTTGGGGCATATTACCAAAGTTAAGCGATATTTATCGCTAACGATGCTTACCAACAAATTTTTTACCACTAAGCATCGTCAGAAATTATCGAAGATAAACCTTGCTATTATCAAGGTTTATCGCAAATGCGATAATAAACGGCCGCAATGCATGAATATCGCTATAAACTCAGCGATATTCATGCATTACCGAGCTAATGCTCTTAGCCATGTTATCCACCTCCCATTGGATAACATGGCTAAGAACTGCTCAGGGCAGGTGTTACTTTTTGGAGATATTCGCGCTTAGCGCGAATATCTCCAAAAGTTGGTAATAGGAGATAGATATCTTGCATGTTGTAATGCAAGTTATTGTGGTATATGGAACTCATACCATAATCTCTCAGGAAAGCAGAAACTGATCCTTTTGGGACCGCCTAAAAAGGCCTAGGGGGTGAGGAGTACTCTACTTTGCCCCCTTTTCACGTTCCGAACTATTTTATTTTACTCTCTTCTGTAATTACACAAAATAGCAGCGATAAGATGCATCGGAGACACACAGTGAGAGAAAGGAGGCCGGAGATGAAGAAGAGATGTCAAATACACATTGGAGATAATATAGTGGCAGAAGGGAAGTAAATATGAGTAAACTTACCATGTAACATAAAAATGTTGCACTCTATACTATAAGTCTCATTTTATACTACAATCACTTCGCTACAACCTCATAAATTAAAAATAAAAATGAATAATGTCTCAAACAATTTTTGATTTCTAAATATAAATTTATTCTTCAGAATTTTCTAAATTTGAAAGAACTAGTAACATGTCCTCATCAGCAATGTCCTCATGAAAAGTCTCCAATGATGATTCTTGTAACTCTATGGTCTCCAAACACTCGATAAATTCGCCATCAAGAGATTGATCAAAAAAATCATTCAAGTCATCTCCTCCTTGTGACAATATTTCATTATTGGTGCTGTCAATTTCAATCAATGTAGTGGAATCATTCAAGTCATCTCCTCGTGACAATATTTCATTATTGGTGCTCTCAATTTCAATCAATGTAGTGGAATCATTCAAGTCATCTCCTCCTTGTGACAATATTTCATTATTGGTGCTGTCCATTTCAATTAATCTAATGGAATCATACAAGTCATCTCCTCCTTGTGACAATATTTCATTATTGGTGCTCTCAATTTCAATCAATGTAGTGGAATCATTCAAGTCATCTCCTTGTGACAATATTTCATTCTTGGTGCTGTCCATTTCAATCAATCTAATGGAATCATACAAGTCATGTCCTCCTTGTGACAATATTTCATTATTGGTGCTCTCAATTTCAATCAATGTAGTGGACAATTCAAAAGAAATTGCCACGGTCTCTTCATTGTGAGCCATTTTATTTTGAAATTGCTTGCTGTAAATTGCAGAAAAAAATAATCACTTTCATTTATCGTTTTTAGTAATACATAATATAAAACTAACTTTATCAAGTATTTAGTATAACAGAAGGACTGCAAATAAATAACAGAAAACATTTTTCAAATTATCTTCAAGTGTACAACATAGTTCCCCTTACAAATTAACAACTCACCTTTTTAAAAGTAGGAGAAGTGTTAGTACTGTGTAAATCAAACACCAGAAATTCACCACCAAAAATTCCTCACAAATGTACCTCAGACAGTAGTATCACAAAATGGCTGTGGTTTCCTCTCATTTGAAATATATACATAACCAATTAACTTTCATCACACACAAATACAAAACCAAAGTAACATTTTAATTGGTTCTAAATTTCAACACTTTCAAATGTGTTTTCCCCATGCAATTTTCCATAGGACATTTACATACGTCTACAGCCTGAATGGCTGAACGGAATTACACCAAACTTGGCAAAATGGTACATCAAACCTAAGAGGTCAGGAAGGATCTACTATGCCCCCTTATGGTCATTTCCCCCTTCGCTTTGGCCTCCTCTTGTCTCTCAATCCTACCGAGAGACAAGATGGCGGCCGCTACGGACTGTTTGGAATGTTGGCAGACGCCGGAGAACCAATCAGCTTCGCAAAGCTCCGTAACGCGGAAAGTACGCGAAGCGGAGCGCTGTTACAGATATATATCTTTTTTTGAACGTTAATTTCTCAAAATCCACTGGAGCACATATATTGAGACCTAGCAAAGGCACATCGGGCTACCAGTCCCTAATATTTTGCCAAGTTTCGTGCAAATCCATTCAGCCGTTCGATTATTATTATTATTATTTTTTTTGCCCCGCGGGGCCCTTTTAAAACCTCCACATCAAACGTAGGGGGTCAGCGAGGATCTACTATTCCCCCTTATGGTCATTTGCCCCTTCGCTTTGGCCTCCTCTTGTCTCTCGATCCTACCGAGAGACAAGATGGCGGCCGCTACGGACTGTTTGGAATGTTGACAGACGCCGGAGAACCAATCAGCTTCGCTTCACAAAGCTCCGTTGCGCGAAAAGTACGCGTCCTGGACCGCTGCCCGGTCCGCTGTTACAGATATATATCTTTTTTTAAACGTTAATTTCTCAAAATCCACTGGAGCACATATATTGAGACCTACAAAAGGCACATCGGGCTACCAGTCCCTACAATTTTGCCAAGTTTCGTGCAAATCCATTCAGCCGTTTGGGCTAAAAGTGAGGCCAACCGCCCTATGGAAAACTCAATGTTAAAAACACGTTTTGGGACCCCCCTTTTTTCTCAGCCCCCCCTTGACGAACCCCCCCCAAATTTTTAAGGGCTGCTCAGAAACAAGATGTGCCATTTTCCTGAAAATTTCAGCCAATTCCGTCCACAAACGCCAAAGTTATTAGACATAGAATTTTCAAAAAACCCATAGAGAAAAAATCCTAACTATATATACCTACTGGCGACCGCCAGTAGGTAATATATTACCTACTGGCGGTCGCCAGTAGGTATATATAGTTAGGATTTTTTCTCTATGGGATTTTTGAAAATTCTATGTCGAATAACTTTGGCGTTTGTGGACGGAATTGGCTGAAATTTTCAGCCCCTGAAAATTGGGGGGGGGGTTCGTCCAGGGGGGGTCGAGAAAAAAGGGGGGTCCCAAAACGTGTTTTTAACATTGAGTTTTCCATAGGGCGGTTGGCCTCACTTTTAGCCCGAACGGCTGAATGGATTTGCACGAAACTTGGCAAAATTGTAGGGACTGGTAGCCCGATGTGCCTTTTGTAGGTCTCAATATATGTGCTCCAGTGGATTTTGAGAAATTAACGTTAAAAAAAAGATATATATCTGTAACAGCGGACCGGGCAGCGCTCCGGTTCGCGGACTTTTCGCGCAACGGAGCTTTGTGAAGCGAAGCTGATTGGTTCTCCGGCGTCTGTCAACATTCCAAACAGTCCGTAGCGGCCGCCATCTTGTCTCTCGGTAGGATCGAGAGACAAGAGGAGGCGAAAGCAAAGGGGCAAATGACCATAAGGGGGCATAGTAGATCCTCCCTGACCTCTTAGGTTTGATGTACCATTTTGCCAAGTTTGGTGTAATTCCGTTCAGCCATTCAGGCTGTAGACGTATCTAAATGTCAATAATCGAACGGCTGAATGGATTTGCACGAAACTTGGCAAAATATTAGGGACTGGTAGCCCGATGTGCCTTTGCTAGGTCTCAATATATGTGCTCCAGTGGATTTTGAGAAATTAACGTTCAAAAAAAGATATATATCTGTAACAGCGCTCCGCTTCGCGTACTTTTCGCGTTACGGAGCTTTGCGAAGCTGATTGGTTCTCCGGCGTCTGTCAACATTCCAAACAGTCCGTAGCGGCCGTCATCTTGTCTCTCGGTAGGATCGAGAGACAAGAGGAGGCCAAAGCGAAGGGGCAAATGACCATAAGGGGGCATAGTAGATCCTTCCTGACCTCTTAGGTTTTATGTACCATTTTGCCAAGTTTGGTGTAATTCCGTTCAGCCATTCAGGCTGTAGACGTATGTAAATGTCCTATGGAAAATTGCATGGGGAAAACACATTTGAAAGTGTTGAAATTTAGAACCAATTAAAATGTTACTTTGGTTTTGTATTTGTGTGTGATGAAAGTTAATTGGTTATGTATATATGTCAAATGAGAGGAAACCACAGCCATTTTCACAGCCATTTTGTGATACTACTGTCTGAGGTACATTTGTGAGGAAATTTTGGTGGTGAATTTCTGGTGTTTGATTTACACAGTACTAACACTTCTCCTACTTTTAAAAAGGTGAGTTGTTAATTTGTAAGGGGAACTATGTTGTACACTTGAAGATAATTTGAAAAATGTTTTCTGTTATTTATTTGCAGTCCTTCTGTTATACTAAATACTTGATAAAGTTAGTTTTATATTATGTATTACTAAAAACGATAAATGAAAGTGATTATTTTTTTCTGCAATTTACAGCAAGCAATTTCAAAATAAAATGGCTCACAATGAAGAGACCGTGGCAATTTCTTTTGAATTGTCCACTACATTGATTGAAATTGAGAGCACCAATAATGAAATATTGTCACAAGGAGGAGATGACGTGTATGATTTCATTAGATTGATTGAAATTGACAGCACCAATAATGAAATATTGTCACAAGGAGGAGATGACTTGAATGATTCCACTACATTGATTGAAATTGAGAGCACCAATAAGGAAATATTGTCACGAGGAGATGACTTGAATGATTCCACTACATTGATTGAAATTGAGAGCACCAATAATGAAATATTGTCACAAGGAGGAGATGACTTGAATGATTCCACTACATTGATTGAAATTGACAGCACCAATAATGAAATATTGTCACAAGGAGGAGATGACTTGAATGATTCCACTACATTGATTGAAATTGACAGCACCAATAATGAAATATTGTCACAAGGAGGAGATGACTTGAATGATTTTTTTGATCAATCTGTTGATGGCGAATTTATCGAATGTTTGGAGACCATAGAGTTACAAGAATCATCATTGCAGACTTTTCATGAGGAAATTGCTGATGAGGACATGTTACTAGTTCTTTCAAATTTAGAAAATTCTGAAGAATAAATGTATATTTAGAAATCAAAAATTGTTTGAGACATTATTCATTTTTATTTTTAATTTATGAGGTTGTAGCGAAGTGATTGTAGTATAAAATGAGACTTATAGTATAGAGTGCAACATTTTTATGTTACATGGTAAGTTTACTCATATTTACTTCCCTTCTGCCACTATATTATCTCCAATGTGTATTTGACATCTCTTCTTCATCTCCGGCCTCCTTTCTCTCACTGTGTGTCTCCGATGCATCTTAATCAATCAATCAATCAATCAAGACATTTATAGAGCGCACTACTCACCCGTAGGGTCTCAAGGCGCTAGGGGGGGGGGTGCCGCTACTGCTCGAACAGCCAGGTCTTGAGCTTCTTCCTGAAGGAAAGGTGGTCTTGGGTCAGGCGCAGGTCGGTCGGGAGGGAGTTCCAGGTCTTGGCGGCCAGGTAGGAGAAGGACCTTCCTCCTGTTGTCGCTCTTCGGATGCGGGGGACGGCGGCGAGGGCGTGGCTGGTTGATCTGAGGTGGCGCTTGGCTGCTATTTTGTGTAATTACAGAAGAGAGTAAAATAAAATAGTTCGGAACGTGAAAAGGGGGCAAAGTAGAGTACCCCTCACCCCCTAGGCCTTTTCAGGCGGTCCCAAAAGGATCAGTTTCTGCTTTCCTGAGAGATTATGGTATGAGTTCCATATACCACATTAATTTGCATTACAACATGCAAGATATCTATCTCCTATTACCAACTTTTGCAGATATTCGCGCTAAGCGCGAATATCTCCAAAAAGTAACACCTGCCCTGAGCAGTTCTTAGCCATGTTATCCAATGGGAGGTGGATAAAATGGCTAAGAGCATTAGCTCGGTAATGCATGAATATCGCGGACTTTTTTGCGATATTCATGCATTGCGGCCGTTTATTATCGCATTTGCGATAAACCTTGATAATAGCAAGGTTTATCTTCGATAATTTCTGACGATGCTTAGCGGTAAAAAATTCGTTGGTAAGCATCGTTAGCGATAAATATCGCTTAACTTTGGTAATATGCACCAACGTCTGTTAACGTTCGATTCGAAGGAAATGAGGAAGTGTTGAAAAACATTGTTTGCGCCATCTTGCCTTTTTTGAAATGCCACACTTTTGTCGTGCACGGCAGCCATTTTAGATGCCTTGACCAGACCCACTCTCTGCACGCTGTCGATTCGTAGCATGGCTCCCCACCCTCGCAAGCATCTTCCCCAGGCACTGGTCACCCCCGCTCTCTGTCTTATGCATGGGCAATAAACCTCCCCCCATCTGCGCTGCTCTTCCCTGAGAATCACACTCTGTGCCCGCCCGACACCTCCCTTTCGCCCTATTCACTACCGCACCCTCTGACACTCCTCTTCCTCTGTGTCCGATTGTCCAGGCTATCAGCTAGCCCTGCAGATGTAGTTTATGGCTCCAGCTGTAAAGAATCACCCCTCTTCAAAGGAGTTATAGTAGATCAAGGCCCACACCCGATGAGATCCGTCACACCACACGTGTTCCTACTATCTGAAAACCATCCTGTATTGTGATTGGGGAGGGGACCGAGCCTGAAGCGGAAGATTCCAGGAATGACTCTTTGTACATCAAAGTTTTTACAATTATGTGTCACATTAAAAATATATAGCACTCCAACAAAGTAGTAGGAATATAAAACTTTAATAACATATAAATATATACAACAAAACAAAAACAGTAAAAACATTTAAACAACGAAGAGACCGTGGCAATTTCTTTTGAATTCCTGATGAGGACATGTTACTAGTTCTTTCAAATTATGAAAATTCAGAAGATGTTGCCTGGGGGTGGGTCGTCAGTAGCAGTCTGTTGTGCGAATAGTTCCAAGGCAGCAGAACGCGCTGAAATCTAGATGGCACGAAAGTGATGTCTAGTAAGTTGCCGCCCAGCAAATAACGGCGTGGGGCGCCGCGGGGGTGAGTGAGTCCAGTAGGCACCACAGCTATTCTTACCGGCATTGCAGAATTACTGCTGGGGACAATGCCTGTGCTGTAGCAGGGTCACAGCAGAAACAAAAAGGATTCTGTTGAAGATGTTGTTGGTTTTCAATTTGAAAACAGTTCTGGTGTCAACTGCTATGCTAATGTAGTGGTTAATGTTTTGTTTTCTCTAGAAAATGTAAAAGAGGGGGAGGCAGTCCAAAGTTCCGTTAAAAGGGCAAAGGAAAGGATCGGTGGTTTGAACTATCAGTCAAAAAGGGGAGGGGGTGCAACAATTTTTCCTACCGGGTCACACTGTGCTTTCACCGGAACTGAGGTCTGCAGGATTCTAGTAATTCAAAGTGAGGCTGGCGCCAGCATGGGAGCGGCGACGTCCCGCGGATACAGTTTCGTCACTCCACGGGCGATCATGGCAGTCATTCCCCATCGGGGGTCGGAGACTCCCGCGGCTCCTCTAGAATCTTCAAGGTCGTGGAGGACTACGGTGGTGGAGTCAACCAGTGACCGGGCCATTTCTTTATGCTGGGCCTGCTCTTGCCAGGTCGACCGCCATTTTGAGAGTTCGGTAGCTACTGGCGATCGCGGGGTCAAATGAGCGGACGGGCTCCACCCTGCCGGGCGAGACGTTGCAGCATGGCCACAGTGGAAGAACCCTTTTCCGGGCGCCTGGAGCGCTGAGGGTGCAGCTGGGAAGCCTCCACCTGGGGAGGCGGGAGAAGCCTGTTCGCACCGTCTCTCCCTCCCAGTGCACCCCACGGCGTCTCGCTTGAGATTTGTTATGGCCGGACCAGGCGATGAGGACGAGGGGGGGGGGTCGGAGGCATGTGCAAGACATCCCCCCCCAGTGTTGTCGCAGCCATTATTCAAGAAAGAAGAAGTGTCCCGTCCGTCTTCGGGCCGGGCTTCCGGTGGATGTCGGCCGGACGCCCCTGGCTCTGGCCCCATGAACGGGTTCCTTGGTTTATCGGCTGCAGCCGGATCCCGTCGGCCTCGGCCCCCCGACCGTTTGTGGCCGGACCGGAAGAGCATGTGGCGGGACTACCTGAAACTGTCAAGGGCCACCGCGGCCGGACTGGGAGAGAGAGGGGAGGGTCGAGGAGACATTCCCCCCCCTGCAACTCTTCAGCGTTGTAAAGGCAATCCCCTGGCCGGGTCCCGCTGGCCTCGGCCTCTCCTCCGGCTACACCCTACGTTAGGATCTCCTGGCCGAGGCGTGGCAGCAGGACCCGCCTTATATGGGCTGCTCCCGGCTGGGCGTAGCCGCAACCCTGCCCCACCTTGGAAGTTTCCAGAGTGGGGGCGGATGTTCTACTGACTTGCATTTTCCCTAGTCTATCGATTTTTTTGGCGTGGCAGGCGGTGGGACAGCGAGGGGTGATTTGGTTTCTCTTACTGTTTTTCTGGTCTCTCACCACTGGCATATTTTAACGTTTTCTTGTTTCTAGGACATTAATAGGTTTTATCATTACGTTATGTTATCGTTTCTTTGTTCGTTGTTTAATAAAAGTTCATGTTCATCAGTGGCCTACTGATTTTCGTTTTCCTATTCTTTTCTTTCCAGGTTGTTTCATGCTAAAGTTTCTGTTAACAGGATACAGTGATCACTTCGTTATTATTGCATATCTCCTTTTCATTAGGGGTGCTCTCTGGTCGGGCCAGATGACGTATCTCTAGTAAATGGTCCGGGTGAAACAGGTGCATCAATCAGTGGGGAGTAGATAGGCATGACAGATTACAACGGGGGAGAAAGGTCCGCATTACGTACCCTTTCACTATTTGCAAAGATTTTCCTACGTATATTTGCAAACAGGGAATACCTCCAAAAAGAACCAATTCCCAAACAGTCAATGTTTGGGGAACCAATCAATCAATGAGGAACGAAATAGGCACGACGTGTTAAAGGTTTGCGTTACCTACCCTTCACTATCTGCAAAGGGAGAGAGAATATTCCTATTCTTCCTCGTTTGCAGGCAGAGAAGATTCTTAAGAGAACCAACTTCGAACAATTCAATGCTGGATTCAAACAATCAACAAGGGGTACTGTGAACACAAATGAACGCCGCTTATGTACATACACATTGGTATTATCAACAGGTTGTTCCTAATGTTTCTATTTTAGGGAGGTCAAAAAGAGATCCCATTAGTGGCCTACTGATTTTGCTCGATTCCTTTTGTTTTTTTACACGATTTTTAGCTATCTGCAAAGACTAAACAGAGTATTGCGACTCTGTGCTTGTTTGTAAATAGAGAATGAACCAAAGAGAACAATCAATCAAATGGAGAGAGAAGCAGGCACGACGGATTACAACGGGGGCAAAGGCCTGCGTTAACTACCCTTCACTATCTGCAAAGAGAGAGTACTCCTAATAGAAATGAGGGGTGGGGGGCAGCATTCAAAGCAGATCAGTGTGCATAAACACGAAAATGTTTTTACTTACCACGTACTTGACATTCGACAGCTTATGATATTTGCTATTAAAAAACCATTGAAATTCACTGAAAAAACCATAGGTTATAGACCATATATAGTTAGGAATTAGCGTTTAAAAAACCTTATTTTACTCACACAAAACCATTGATATTCCATATATAGTTAGTTGCACTAACTATATATCGCGCACCCGCAATCCACTGCTGATCATGTCACATATTACATCATTCATGACATGGTCAGTGACATCACTGATGACATCACTGATGACATCTCAAATGACATCACTGATGACATCACTGATGACATCTCATTTGACATCATTCTTGTGCTAATACGATAAACCTCTTCAGACTCTAATATAACCTTAGATACACTCAGTGTATACAGACACTCATCCATGGAGTTACTCACACACCCAGTCAGTCATGCAAAGAAACAATCTCACCTCCATTTCTTCAACTATACAGTTAAACACACCTTACTTATTGAAACATATACTAACACATATTTACTCTCTTATACAATCCCTGATACAAGTTCACAATGATCGATACAACCACTCACTCATTCAGTGGCTCTCATGCATAGGTATTTATATATGCCAACTCTCACATGTACTGTGTTTTACATATGTACTTACTATGACATGTAGCATTGAGATATCCATTCACTCATCAATACACTCATGCACACAGTCAACTGCCCATGTAGCTGTTTCCACATGCACTCTTGAACTCATACACCTAGTGAATAAACTGCTCACACATCTATGCACAGAGTCACACACCTTCCAGCCACCCCCACACAAACTCAATCTCCCATAGAAATACTTGGGCAACCAATTAATAACACATATAGCCTCTCGTATAGCTAATGATCAACACATGCAGCAGTTTACAGAACAACAGACATAATGATGCACAAATTAAGACAGTTTAGTCACTAACCTATGCATTCAGTGAGACACATTTAATCACTCACTCATACAGTCAGTCACGCACCTACTAAATTCTTCATCCAGACACTTATACATCCACTCATTCTTCAATATGTAAGACATATTTTAACTTTACAGAAACATACAGTCACTGGATGTTGTCATCAGTGATGTCATCAGTGATGTCATTTGAGATGTCATCAGTGATGTCATCAGTGATGTCACTGACCATGTCATGAATGATGTAATATGTGACATGATCAGCAGTGGATTGCGGGTGCGCGATATATAGTTAGTACAACTAACTATATATGGAATTTCAATGGTTTTGTGTGAGTAAAAAAAGGTTTTTTAAATGCTAATTCCTAACTATATATGGTCTATAACCTATGGTTTTTTCAGTGAATATATATATATATATTCACTGAAAAAACCATAGACGCAGCTCCCCGGAAGCGATCCGGGGCGCGTCGCGAAAGCGCGACGTATCGCGTTGCCGCGTAATGCGTCTTATGATGCGCCGCGTTAGCTCACCCGGAAGTGCTCCGGAGCGCGAAGCGCAGCTCCCCGGAAGCGATCCGGGGCGCATTCCGCAGCGCGTAACATAAGCGTAACAGGTCATGTGACTTGTTAATACAACTTTTCATTGGTTCATTTCACTTTTGGTTTCCTAATGATGTAAGGCTAGGTCAGGTGACCTAAAAATAACACTTTTCATTGGTTTAGAACTATTTTTTTTCCCAAATGATGAAAGCCCCCACCTTTTTTCTCACTCTGACTTTCAACTTTGTGAAAGGAAGACCTATTTTGCTCAGTGGAAAATGGCTTCACTAGTAGCTGCAGCTGGTGCACCCCCAACACCACCACCACCTCCTCATAGGAAGAGAGGACCACCTCCACAGTTCGTTCCCAACACAGAGGAGGAAGAGGATCAAGAAGAGGAAGAGGAAATACAGACAACACAGTTTTTACAAGAGGAGCCCCGGGTATCTCATCATAAAAATAGTTTCATTTGGCAGTTTTTTTCTTTTCCTGAAGGACAGAAAAAAGTTAATGCTCGGTATGTGACGTGCCTCATATGCAAAGAGGACTTATCTAGAGGCACAGATAAGAAGTATAGTTACGGCAACTATACTATGCACCGTCACATGCTGAGGTGGCATCCACTAAATTACAGCCGGGCAGAGATGCGTGACCTCCAGGACAACCCACCAACTCCTGTGGCCAGGACATCGGCACAGGTATCTCTGTCGGGGCCAGAGGCATGGGAAACAGTGCCAAACATTCAGGATAACTTTGTCCACATGAAGATTGTCTGTTTATATTGCGGTACCTTACTCTCATGTGCCAATATGAGCATTAACTTAATAAACAGAGCATTTGAAAACCACAAGTGCTCTAAACGCCCCAAAAAATAAAACAAATTGCTCCTGTTGAGCCCTTTCCAATGCCTGTTTTTTGTTGTTCCCCCCAAAAAACCAAAAAAACATAAAATTGTTCAAAAAATACAAAAAAAACAAAAAATGTTCAGAGAAAAAAAAAATATATAAAACAACAAAAACATTAAAAAAAAAGTTCTTTTCAGAACTACCTCCCCTTTATAAAAAAATTGCTAGAATGTTTAGCACTCTGGCAAGCTCTATTTCTTTTGGTTCGCTTCCCGGTTCGCTCGCCGGTACGCGAACCGGGAGCGAACCCACATTTTTTTTTTTTTTAAAAAGAAGAGTAAGTATAAGGGAAGTAAACAGAGAGTAATGTTAAAAGAAAGACAGCTATAGGGACTAAACCAGAGATACTGTTTAATAGATTTATTTACCGAAGAAAAGATGGAAGAGGATATAATTGTGAAAAACAAAATAGATAAGGAAATGAAAGAAAAAAAGGAGAGTAGAAGAATAACACAGAAGAGTTTCTTAGAGAATGTGAGTGAATGTTCAAAATAAGATTAAAACATGTGGAATAACAGAGAGAAAAAACAGAAAGCAGAAAAGAAGAAGTAACAGAAAAAGAATAATTGAAACAGCAAAGAAATGTAAATCAATCAATCAATCAATCAATCAGAGCATTTGTATAGCGCACTACTCACCCGGAGGGTCTCAAGGCGCTGGGGGGGGGGGGGGTCCGCTACTGCTCGAACAGCCAGGTCTTGAGCTGCTTCCTGAAGGCGAGGTGGTCCTGGGTCAGGCGGAGGTGGGTCGGAAGGGAGTTCCAAGTCTTGGCGGCCAGGTAGGAGAAGGACCTCCCTCCTGTGGTGGCTCTTCGGATGCGGGGGACGGCGGCGAGGGCGTGGCTGGTTGATCGAAGCTGGCGCGTGGGAGCATAGAAGTTGAGGCGGCTGTTGAGGTATCCTGGTCCTTGGTTGTGTAGGGCTTTGTGTGCGTGGGTGAGGAGCCGGAAGGTGATTCTCTTGTTGACCGGGAGCCAGTGCAGGTCTCTCAGGTGTCCGGAGATGTGGCTGCGGCGGGGGATGTCCAGGATGAGTCGTGCTTAGGTGTTCTGGATCCGCTGGAGTCTCTTCTGTAGTTTGGCGGTGGTTCCGGCGTAGAGGGAGTTACCGTAGTCCAGGCGGCTGGTGATGAGGGCCTGGGTGACCGTCTTCCTGGTCTCGGTGGGGATCCATCGGAAGATCTTGCGTAGCATTCGCAGGATGTTGAAGCACGACGAGGAGACGGCGTTGACTTGTCTGGTCATGGAGAGGGTGGAGTCCAGGATGAAGCCCAGGTTGCGTGCGTGGTCTGTTGGTTTGGGTGCGCTGCCCAGGGCGGGGGGCCACCAGGAGTCGTCCCAGGCGGAGGGTGAGGATCCCAGGATGAGGACTTCCGTCTTGTCCGAGTTCAGTTTCAGGCGGCTGTTCGACATCCATTTGGCTACGTCTGTCATCCCTTCGTGCAGGTTGGCTCTGGCGGTGGCGGGGTTGTTAGTGAGGGAGAGGATCAGCTGGGTGTCGTCGGCATAGGAGATGATGTTCAGGTTGTGCTGGCGTGCGATGGCTGCGAGGGGGCTCATGTAGACGTTGAAGAGAGTTGGGCTGAGCGAGGATCCTTGAGGAACGCCGCAGATGACTTCGGTGGCCTCCGATCTGAACGGGGGGAGGCGGACTCTCTGTGTCCTTCCGGCGAGGAAGGAGGTGATCCACTCCAGTGCTAAATAACATAGGCCCATATTATCAACATAGGCAATAAAAGTTTTGCAGCTTTTATCGGCAGAAATGTGTCGCTAAAGCCGCTTTTGCAGCAGAAAACTGCCGCTAAAACCGCTTTTGCGCCAGTTTTCTGCCGATAAAAACAGCAATAATTTTATTGGCTCTGTTCATAATATGCCCCTTAGTGTGCTTCAACTACACAGAGAAAGCATAATGAACAAGTAGTGAAAGAGTGATCAGTCAAAGACACTAAGAGTAATAGAGACGGAGTGAGTGAACAAGAGTGAGGAACTATGAGAAGAGAGGGACTGAGAAAAGGAGTGGAAGGAGTAGAGTAAGTAAGTAATAGAGAAAGGAATGAGGGAAGTAGCAAAGGCAGGGAAGTGAGGGTTAAAGAAATGAAGCAGTGGAACTAATAGTAGTTAAATGTGATAGAAATGTAATGAAAAGAGTACAAAACATTTACCTTATAATTGTCGTTAACTTAGTCACTTGTTATTTTTATACTTTCAATCTGTGAAAGAGAGAACAAACATTTGAAAAATATTAAAACATGTATTTAAAAATTTGAAAAGACAAGGGAAAAGATTGAAGGACAAACAGTTTTTCAACAACTTTGACACTTACAGAAGCTTCTGCTTCTCCAGGCCCCCTACACAGTCCTAAAGATATACATTTTAAACTAACAGTATCTTGATGCAGATGAAGTGAGGCCTATCTTGGAACATGGTGCATCTTTTGCACTGCTGTTGTCTCACAAAAGTGACGCAATGGCAGCGCAAAAGAGGTGCACAATCATCATAAAACTGTTCCTAACATTTTAAATGATTGTTTCAGGATGGCAATAAGGTGTGTCCTATCCAGACGTTTGTTTCAGGTGAGGCCTACTCAGGATTGCAGATCAAATTTAGCCTTGTTGAAGAGTACAGAGGAGATAATACATGTGCAGGCCAACCAATAAAGTTCAGACTTCCTCTGTTTCCCTGGACAGGCCTAAACTTCATCTGCACAATTTGATTCGTAATGTTACGAAACACAGGTAATGTATTTGAAAAATGTGCAATTTCTTTTGCTCATTCCACAATCACATCACCTGTGTTTCCTTAGCTTAGGTATCTCATTGTGGAAATGTAGTCATTCATATGAAAGACTATGTAGAATGTGAGCACTGTATGCAACAACTTTGACACTTACAGAAGCCTCAGCTTCTCCATGTCTACTACACATTTCTAAATGTAGATCATAAGTACAAAAAGTACAGAATTAATTATACATGTTAAATGGTTTATTTTTGCTGTTCTCAGAATTTATCAAATTTCACTAAAAACAGTGACTTGAAGGTATTCATCATATAACAGCGGGGAAAAAAAACCACAATCAAAATGATTGTGTTTAAAAAACCCATATAACATAACCAATCAGAAATCAGAACTCCTCAAAAGTAACTTACTTTCCATGACGTCGAAGGATGTCCTATGAACAGCTTACACTCGGTTGTGCTGTTTTTATTTTCAGCCCGCCACTTTCTGAAAGAAAACCTCCATCGTTTTGAAAAATATGTTACATACAATAAATGACTTCTCGCTCTCTACCACATGTTTCCACAAGGCCAAATCATGTAAGAGACATTTATAACTCTTGGAATTCTTGTAAGCAAATCGCGTCATTTTGTATTTCCGCAACTTTCAGAAAGAAAACGTTCAAGATCACTTTCACAATCCTGGACTAGTAATATCTTACCCTTCTTGCTCACTCATGTTCTACATTTCCTATGACACTGATACTGCTTACTATGAAGCAGACTTACACTACCTCTATGACTACTACAATTATTTAATTGTCTACATCACTTTTAATCACAAAGCAATATAAAACAGTAGATAAAATTATATCAACCCCTAGAATCATTATACGCCAGTTACCTACCCTAAATTCTCTTTTCTGAAAACAGAAAGTAAGAATATTTTTAAATAAAAAGGCAACATTGTATCGTAGTCAAATGGGAATAATTTCCGAAACAGCAAATTTGTTTACATTTTAAGCTGTGTAATAAGCGGATCTGTCAAATGACCATCATGCCATATAATAGCTGCAGTTACAAATGTTCTTCCTAAAATCAACGACTGTGTAGCCACAACATTTGTAATTAAAGTTGAAGACTTACTTTCATCAGGTTTATATAGTTGGATTTTCAAAATGACATTATAATCAAAAGTTTGGACCAATAATCTAGACAGCATTGCAGACTTACATTCCCTCTACTCCATGTTTTGATTGGCTGCTTGAATTAGCTTATAAAAAGAAAGTTTTTCTGAACTCATACAAAGTGCAGTTATTTTTCCATGACGTCAAGTGTTATGGTCAGAACACCGTTTGCTTTGGGAAATACTCTGTTGTCCTTCAACTAATCTCTGCCCACCACTTTCTGTAAGAAAATCTTCTTTTTTTCCAGGAACTATTTAAAACTCAAAAATAACTTTTGACTCTGTACTACACTTATCCTCAAGGCCAAATTGTGTAGGAGCCATTAGAACCTCTTGAAATTCCTCAGAGCAAATCCTGAGATTCCTTCCCTAAAATATTGGTTTTAAAAACACCAGGTAAGAATTTTTAAGGTCAAAAGGCAATTTTTTTTAAAGTTAAAACAGAATCATTGCAGAATGACCAGCCATTTCTAGACTTTAAATAAGCTGTGTAATGTCCTGATGTTATTGAAGGACCGTCATGATATATAATTGCTGCAGTTACAAAAGTCCTTCCTGATATTGACAACTGTGAAGCCACAAAATTTGTAATTAAAAATGTCAATTTTGTTCCATCAGGCCTACATCGTTGGAACATTAAAATGACATACTGGCCATATGTTCGTATAAATAATGTTGACAACATTGCAGACTTACATTGGCTACACTCCATGTTGTGATCAGCTGCTTTTACTAGCTTTGTAAAGGACACTGATTTACTCTCTGGCAAAGTTAAATATATAAATCTTTCTGAGTCTACACTAGTAGTACTTGATACCCTACAGTTCTCGCAGTCATGCTGCCATTGATAAGAAAGCCCAAACAGGTGATCTACATCTACACCTTCAGCATGCAATACATCAAGCATATACATTAAAAACTCCTGACAATCTTGCTGAATATTTTGAGAGAATTGTGTTTGACCTGAACATCTGTCTAACAGATTTCGAATTTCAGACACACTTTCTATTTTTGTTCTATCAGTGCTACATTTCTCTAACACAGAATTTAACAAACTGCAAAATCTTTGATCAGAATTGACCACAATCTCTTCTTTTACATTTTCTAGAGAAAACAAAACATTAACCACTACATTAGCATAGCAGTTGACACCAGAACTGTTTTCAAATTGAAAACCAACAACATCTTCAACAGAATCCTTTTTCTTTCTGCTTATAATTTCAGGTTCATCGACTTTTCGTCTTTTTGCTACAACCTCCCTACTATTGGTCACATTTCTTCGTTTCCGGCCTACCACACGTTTCTCAAACAAAGGATATTGAGGCAAATGTGGCGCATACTCTCTTCTTAACCTATTGTATTCCTTAACACAATCTAGATCCGCACAAATGTTTGTGACATCACACTCAATCAAGTACAATCCCGATAAAGTTCTAACTCGTGACAATGCCACATATGCCATACCCTCCTTGAACACAGAACTGCCAATATTCACCAATGCACTGTCTACACTTAAACCTTGCGATTTATGGATTGTCACAGCATATGCCAAGCAAACAGGAAACTGCTTACGGCGAACATATAAGTCTTTTACAAGCAAAAACCTAGCAGAGCAACGACCAATTAGCTGTACTTCCTCAATGCCATCAAATTTAATTTTTAAAAATTCAATTCCATCTCTATTTCTGTATTTCACAAAATCAACAACATTACCCATTGATCCATTTACCAGACCTCTTTCAACATGTAAATTCCTTCTTAAAATTATACGGCAATTTAAGCACACATTCAGAGTCTTTTCAAAACCCGCTGTTTTAGATATAGTCTTCTCTAATGAATCCAATTTTGTTTTCAAATTCTCAGACAAAATAATTGTTGATCCCATATGCTCTACTCTGTCAATAGCTTCCAGTTTCACAATCTCTTGGTTTTCTAAATGCAACATTTTGTTGTTGAAGATGGCACATTCTGCAAGAGTTGGCATCAAACATATTCCAGATTTCTTCTCAGTAATTTTCTGAAAAATATTCTCAGGCACAACGTCTTGTTCTGGATATAAATTTGACAGTAATCGTGCATGTAAAGCTTCTTTCCCATGCTCGGTCACTTTTCCAATTCTAACATCTTGTAGAATATTCTTGTAAACTTCATCCTTCGCCTGACGCATATTTTCATGCAGTTCAGCATAATTGAAGTTTAACCATATATTGACGTTGTCAATGCTACCTAGGCACTTCCTGGTATCTTCATGCGTGAGCATTTTGAACACAGGTTGTCCTTTCACTGGTGTCAGCTGCAGAAGATCTCCGAAAACAATGATGTGTTTGCCACCAAATAACACATCATACTCTGTTTTGAGAACTTCTTGCATTCTCAAATGCACAAAGGCAAGCATGACATTGGAAACCATGCTTACTTCGTCAATGATCAGAAGGAATCTCAACCAATTCCAGATTATTATGAACCGCTCTAGCAGGCATCTGGTTTTGATTTAATTTATTACAACAATAAGTACACACACGTTGATCCAATCCCAAATCAAAACAATTTTCTACCATCAAGTATGTTGCAAAATCCTTCCATTCACTATTATTTTCCCTTTCACTTTTTGCATATAAATCCACTAACTTAGTCTGATTCTTATAATAAGTGCGTCGACAACACACACAAGTGAAATTAGGCCTCTCACTTGATTTCACCTGAAACGTGGCAATATCCTTCTGAAAATTATCTGTACTGGAAACCTGTACACTATCTTCCACATTACCCTCTTCTTGTGGGTCAATTTCAACATTCTCCTCTTTACTTCCAAAGTAACAAAACTCAATTTCTTCACACATATTCTTCACATCTATTTCAGAACCATGCAAAAGAGCAGCGCATAATTGTTTTAGCATAACTGCTGGACTCTTAGCATAATACAACATTCTAACTAATTTCCTCACTTTATTATGATGCACTGCTAGCATCCTAAAATGATGAAAAACACTCTGGCATACTCTCCTGGAAAGACAAGCCAGTGAATGACCATGCAAACCTGTCACTTCTCTCACTCTGCAAGGATCTAATTCTTGCAACAACTTCATTTTCTGCTTCAAACTTTTCTTATTAAATGTCCGTACAAAATCACAAAGCAAATTGATGGAATCCTGTCGCACACTGCAAATACTACTACACTTCCAGGTGTACACAGGACCCTTAGGACGTCTTCCTAAAACCTCATTACCTAACACCTCTTCTGTCTCTGTTGTCACAAGTTTTTCTTTTTCAACTGGACAACCATCTTTCACCTCATAAGCTCGACCATTGGTGTCAACTGCATGCACCAAATCATTATCCTGGAAATAACTCTCCTCATTAAAAAATGCCTCACAACTTGAACTATGCATCCATTCTCCGGAAAAAACTTCACAAAAATTACTACGATTAACTATTCTCTTCCATCTACTATTTCTTTTGAAATCATAAATTGCCTTGTTTAGCTTACTAATTATATTGATTATCAAAATAAATAACTTTCGTTTAATTTCAAATGCCTGATCAATAACTTTCTCAACTTTTTTTTTCTCTTATAAAAAACCACTTTCTGTTGACCTTTCTTAATATTTTTTAACAAATTGCCAATTATCCTGTTGCGGAACATTCGTTTACGAATGTCCCTAAACTGTTGCTTCCTTCTACTATCATGCACAGAGTTATCTCTTGCTCTAGCAGTAACATTTTGGATTGGCCTTTCCTTTCCGTTTAAATTGCTTCTCTTTTTCTGGACTAAAACATTTTCTGTAGTACTACTTTTTTTTTTACAAATGTTTCTTATGAATGATTTCGTGGTCTTACCCGGTGCTTTCTTGGTGACTTGACGATTTTTTATTGTAGAGGACTGCTGCATTATTTGATGAACCTGCTGTCTTTGACGTTTTGTAGCCTTTCTGATTCTATCCTTAGACGGCATTCTCAAAATTTGAAATGATCTGCAGTTGAATCTGTGGTAAAATATAATAAAAAATGTTATTAACCACTATTACCAAACAGTAAATCAATAACAGTCATCAAAAACTTAACACACTACTTGACATTTTTACATAGAATATTTTTTAGTGCTTTGGCAAATTTAGAATACACAAATAGCAGAAAAGAAATGGAACTCTTCTTCATTTTACCTGTCCTGTTTTATATGTGAATCTGATCTAATTTTATGAGCATATTTTAATATTTTATCGAAGACACTACACATAACCTGTTTTTGAAGGTGCGTTTAATTTTAAATGAAACGGTTTACATTTTTACTTTTCATTTATTGTAAATTTTAAAAATAAATGTTTATAGTTCCATAGGCTCAAGCAGGTCAGCTTCCCACCCTATGTCATACAATTCTGACAAATCGGCATCCTCATCATGTTCTTCATCATCCTCAGGATTTAAATCATCCAAGGGATCTACTTCAAGTTCAAGTTCAAGTTCAGGCATTTATAAAGCGCACTACTCACCCAGAGGGTCTCAAGGCGCTAGAGGGAGGGGTTCATTGTTTGTCGAATATCCATGTTTTCAGTTCTTTTCTGAAGGAGGTGTGATTCTGAGTAAGGCGGAGGTGGGTGGGGAGTGAGTTCCAGGTCTTGGCAGCCAGGAAGGAGAAGGATCTGCCACCCATGGTGGTTTTTCGGATGCGCGGGACTGCAGTGAGGGCTTGATTGGATGATCTTAGTTGGCGGGTGGGATAGTAGAAGGACAGTCGGGTGTTGAGGCATTCGGGTCCTAGATTATAAAGGGCCTTGTGTGCGTGGGTAAGAAGGCGGAAAGTAATTCTTTTGTTGACGGGAAGCCAGTGGAGGTTTTTTAAGTGACCGGTGATGTGCTCTTGGCGCGGGATGTCTAATATGAGTCTCGCTGATGCGTTTTGGATGCGCTGGAGCTTTTTCTGCAATTTTGTTGTAATTCCGGCGTAGAGTGTGTTGCCATAGTCCAATCGGCTCGTGACCAGTGCATGGGTGACAGTTTTTCTCGTTTCGAGGGGGATCCAGCGGAAGATCTTTTTGAGAATGCGAAGGACGTTAAAGCAGGAGGACGATACGGCGTTGACTTGTCTGGACATTGAGAGAGAGGAGTCTAGAATGAAGCCAAGGTTACGTGCATGGTCTGTGGGTGAGGGCGCTGATCCCAAAGTGGAAGGCCACCAGGAGTCGTCCCAAGCTGAGGGGGAGGATCCTAGGATGAGCACCTCCGTTTTGTCTGAGTTGAGTTTTAAGCGGCTCTGTTTCATCCATTCGGCTACTTCTTTCATACCTTTGTGAAGGTTGTTTTTGGCGGTGTTGGGGTCTTTGGTGAGGGAAAGGATTAGCTGGGTGTCGTCGGCGTAGGAGATGATGTTGAGGTTGTGTTGACGTGCGATGGAGGTGAGGGGACTCATGTAGACGTTGAAGAGGGTGGGACTGAGTGAGGAGCCTTGAGGTACGCCGCAGATGACTTCGGTGGGCTCTGAGTAGAAAGGGGGGAGTCGGACTCTCTGGGTTCTCCCGGCTAGGAACGAGATGATCCAGTCCAGGGCTTTACCTTGAATGCCGATGTTGTTGAGGCGTTGTATGAGGGTGTTATGATAGACAGTGTCGAAGGTGGCGGAGAGGTCGAGTAGAATGAGGGCCACTGTTTCACCGTTGTCCAGGAGTGCTCGGATGTCGTTGGTCGCCGCAATGAGGGCGGTTTCGGTGCTGTGTTTGGCTCGAAAGCCGTTCTGTGAGGGATCCAGGGAGTTGTTGGATTCAAGGAAGGCTGCGAGTTGGCTATTGACGGCTTTCTAGATGACTTTGGCCGGGAAAGGGAGGAGGGAAATGGGTCGGTAGTTTTTCAGTTCTGAGGGGTCTGCTGTTGGTTTTTTCAGAAGGGCGCTGAGTTCGGTGTGTTTCCATATTTCTGGAAAGGTGGCGGAGTTGAAGGAGCAGTTAATTACGTCGCGGAGATGGGGGGCGATGATGGAGTCAGCTTTGTTGAAGATGTAGTGGGGACAGGGGTCAGAAGGTGAGCCAGAGTGGATTGAGTTCATGAGGCGAATGGTGTCTTCAATGGTGACTGGGTTCCAAGAGTTAAGGTAGTTAGTTGGAAGGGTGGGATCTGAAGGGGGTGGGATGAGTTGTTCATTGGGAGTATTCTTGAAGCTGTTGTGGATGTCGGCAATTTTGTTGTAGAAGAAGGAGGATAACGCATCGCAGAGGTCTTGGGAGTTGGTGATGTCGTTGGATGCTGCGGGAGGGTTGGTGAATTCTTTGACGATATTGAAGAGTTCCTTGCTGTTATGAGAATTGTTGTCGAGACGGTCCTTAAATGCAGATTTCTTGGCGGATCGAATCAGTTGGTGGTGTTTGCGGGTGGCTGTCTTGAGGGAGGTCATGTTGTCTGAGGTTGGTTCTTTTCTCCAATTCTTCTCCAGGGTGCGGCATGTCTTCTTGGATTTTTTAAGGTCATCATTGAACCAGGGAGCCTTCTTGCTGGATGATTTCAGCTGGTGTTTTTTCAGGGGTGCTAGTTCGTCTGCACTGTGGGTAATCCACTGCCTGAGGTTGGTGGCCGCTTGGTCTGGGTCCGTTGCAGGGGTGGGAGTATTTAGGCTGAGTGATGTGAGGAGTTGGTCGGTGGTGATTTTGTTCCATTTTCTTCGGGGAATGGGTTGTGGACGGTTGTGGGTCAGGGTTGTTTTGTAGCTGAAGTGAACACAGCTGTGATCCGTCCAGTGGAGAGCTGTAGTGTGGTCGAAGGAGATGTGTTTGCTGGAGGAGAAAATAGGGTCGAGCGTGTGACCGGCTGTGTGAGTGGGGGTGTTAACAAGTTGTTTGAGTCCGAGATTGGCCATGTTGTCCAGAAGGGTGGTGGTGTTGTTGTCGAGAATGTTGTCAAGGTGGTAGTTGAGGTCTCCTAGAAGGATGTAGTTCTCTGAGGCGAGGGCGTGCGGGGTGACGAAGTCAGTGATGACGTCGCTGAATTGAGATCGGGAGCCTGGGGGTCTGTAAATGAGGGTTCCTCTAAGTGTGGTCCTGGGGTCGGTGTGGATCTGAAAGTGGAGGTGTTCGGCGGATGCAAGATTGTCGTCAGAGCTGGTTGTAATTTTGATGGTGTTTCTATGGACGATGGCGATGCCTCCTCCAGTTTGATCGGTGCGGTCTTTCCGAATGATCTTGTAAGAGTCCGGTATGGCTATGGCGATGTCAGGGGCAGAGGATGCATTCATCCATGTTTCAGTGAGGAAAGCGATGTCAGGTGACGCGGTGTCGATTAGGTCCCAGAGTTCGGTTGCATGTCTGTGGACCGAGCGGGTGTTCAGTAGGATGCATTTCAAGTCATTGGGTTAGGAGCTGAGTGTGGAGGAAGTGAGTTTGGTGAGGGTCCTGAAGCAGTTGAACTTACAGGAGAGGCAAGAGAATGGGCCGTGGGTACGTCCTGGGGTTGCTGCGCAGCAAAGTGGGGTGCATCCGGGGTTGAGGGCGAGGAGAGTAGCGTCATCATAAGTTACTCTGGGGGGTTGGGAGCGGCATAGAGCAGGGGGACGGGCGCTGGGTGCGGTCCAGGCGCGGACGGGCGCAGACGGGCTTACCTTTGGCGCACCTTCGGCGTGGCCGGAGCGCGTGGACGCTGCGCGTGTGGACATCTGACATAAATGGAGAGTGGAGGGGGCGGAGCGTGGGAGGGGCAGCTGGGAGGCGGTAGCGGGGAGGCGGGCCAGGGGAAAAGCACAACAAAAAGATGGTGGGGTAGCTAGGAATTGAAACCGGGTGGGCGCAATGCAAAGCCTGTTAACGTGGAATGCACAGAACTAACAGCGTGCTCACTCAGTGTGTCCCGGTGAGAGCGCTTACAAATCAAATCAAGCTGCGCTCCAGAGCGTTCTTTAAATAAACAGTACAGTGATTTTAAAGCGCTGCCTATAAGTACTGCACAGAGCGCTATAATTAGGTCGAATCAATGATACCAAACACTGCAGGCGAGTCACGAGGCAAACGAGTATCGGCTGTGAGCTGTGGGCGCTGCACTAGGCTGGAGTCAGGAAGCGTGGGGGAGCGGCCGTTCAGGACGATGTCCAGGCGGTCACATTCTGGCCTGGGAGGTGGAGAGCCCTCTATCCGTGGGTGGGAGGGGCAGCTGGGAGGCGGTAGCGGGGAGGCGGGCCAGGGGAAAAGCACAACAAAAAGATGGTGGGGTAGCTAGGAATCGAAACCGGGTGGGCGCAATGCAAAGCCTGTTAACGTGGAATGCACAGAACTAACAGCGTGCTCACTCAGTGTGTCCCGGTGAGAGCGCTTACAAATTAAATCAAGCTGCGCTCCAGAACGTTCTTTAAATAAACAGTACAGTGATTTTAAAGCGCTGCCTATAAGTACTGCACAGAGCGCTATAATTAGGTCGAATCAACGATACCAAACACTGCAGGCGAGTCACGAGGCAAACGAGTATCGGCTGTGAGCTGTGGGCGCTGCACTAGGCTGGAGTCAGGAAGCGTGGGGGAGCGGCCGTTCAGGACGATGTCCAGGCGGTTACTTCCACTGACGTTTCAATTACAAGTTCAATGATAAGGTCGAGATCAACTGATTGCTGATTGTCACTCATGGTTGATGTTGTCGTTATCTTTAAAGAAAGAGAACAACAATGAGATGTTGCAGAGTAAGAGACAAATCTCAGAGATTATAATAGTAAAATTGTTTAACAAGAGTAACATTTTGCAGCTATTATTTAGCCATGTCCAGCGATGCTGAGGAGGTGAGGCCTATGTCCAAGTTTTCAGTGAACAGGACTCATCTCTTCTTAACCTTGGATAAGCCTCACCGACTCTGTGTCCCCTGCTCATACTTAAATGTACAGGGGCAGATTTATGCTAAGTGGCGCATCCCCACGGATGCACCAGTTAATGTGCACCGCTGCTCTGCCACCCATAGTGTGCCGCATTTACAATGTGGAGCACCATTGAGCAAAAACAGCACAGATGCGTCACGCATCTGTGCCGCAAAAGCAGCAGATTGCAGGAATCAAGTCATAAGCGCGACTTGTCTACTGCAATGCACAGGAGGAAGCCTCACATTGCATGGTGCATCACTTCTTATGCCTGTTTCAAACAGGCGTAAGGATTTGATTCAGCAATGCTATAAAGCTGACTCAGTGAAATCTTCTAAATTTCATTGTGTTAGTTTTACAGGGCTTTCATGCAAATTAATGCATACCTTGCAAAAAAACACCTACATGAAAACTGACGCAGGTTTCATGTGGCACAGGACTTTACAGCATGACACATCTGCCTAGATGCATCAAGTTGTAAATATGTCGCCACATAGCAAATCTTTTGCACCGCCGCTGCGTCACAAAAGTGACGCACAGTGACGCAAAAGAGGCATACACCTATCATAAATCTGTCCCTAACATTTTAAATGATTGATTCAGGATGACGATAAGGTGTGGCCTATCCAGAGGTTTGTTTAAGGTGAGGCCTACTCAGGGTTGCAGATGAAATTTACGCTTGTTGAAGAGTACAGAGGAGATAATACATGTGAAAGCCTACCAATGAAGTAAGTCATGTCCACTTCACTCTTGAACAAAGGCCAGACCTCTTCTGTGTCCGTGGACAGGCCTAAACCTCATCTGCACAATGTCATTCGTAAACTTAGGAAACACAGGTGATGTAATTGAAAAATGTGTAGTTTCTTTTCCTCATTTCACAATCACATCACCTGTGTTTCCTTTGCTTAGGTATCTCATAGTGCAGATGGACTCTAGCATATCAAAGAGTACACATAAGTTGAGCAGTGTATACAACAATTTTCACATTTACGGAAGATTCAGCTTCTTATCTTGTTGGAGATGAAATGAGGCCTGTCTTGCAACATGGTGCATGTTTTGCATCACTGCTGCATCGGTTTCATGTGGCACGGGACTTTACAGCATGACACATCTGCCTAGATGCATCAAGTTGTAAATATGTCGCCACATAGCAAATCTTTTGCACCGCCGCTGCGTCACAAAAGTCACGCACAGTGACGCAAAATAAGCTTACACCTATCATAAATCTGTCCCTAACATTTTAAATGATTGATTCAGGATTACGATAAAGTGTGGCCTATCCAGAGGTTTGTTTGAGGTGAGGCCTACTCAGGGTTGCAGATGAAATTTACGCTTGTTGAAGAGTACAGAGGAGATAATACATGTGAAGGCCTACCAATGAAGTAAGTCATATCCACTTCACTCTTGAACAAAGGCCAGACCTTTTCTGTGTCCGTGGACAGACCTAAACTTCATCTGCACAATGTCATTCATAAACTTAGGAAACACAGGTGATGTAATTGAAAAATGTGGAGTTTCTTTTCCTCATTTCACAATCACAAGAGGGAGTATTCTTGAAGCTGTTGTGGATGTCGGCAATTTTGTTGTAGAAGAAGGAGGATAACGCATCGCAGAGGTCTTGGGAGTTGGTGATGTCGTTGGATGCTGCGGGAGGGTTGGTGAATTCTTTGACGATATTGAAGAGTTCCTTGCTGTTATGAGAATTGTTGTCGAGACGGTCCTTAAATGCAGATTTCTTGGCGGATCGAATCAGTTGGTGGTGTTTGCGGGTGGCTGTCTTGAGGGAGGTCATGTTGTCTGAGGTTGGTTCTTTTCTCCAATTCTTCTCCAGGGTGCGGCATGTCTTCTTGGATTTTTTAAGGTCATCATTGAACCAGGGAGCCTTCTTGCTGGATGATTTCAGCTGGTGTTTTTTCAGGGGTGCTAGTTCGTCTGCACTGTGGGTAATCCACTGCCTGAGGTTGGTGGCCGCTTGGTCTGGGTCCGTTGCAGGGGTGGGAGTATTTAGGCTGAGTGATGTGAGGAGTTGGTCGGTGGTGATTTTGTTCCATTTTCTTCGGGGAATGGGTTGTGGACGGTTGTGGGTCAGGGTTGTTTTGTAGCTGAAGTGAACACAGCTGTGATCCGTCCAGTGGAGAGCTGTAGTGTGGTCGAAGGAGATGTGTTTGCTGGAGGAGAAAATAGGGTCGAGCGTGTGACCGGCTGTGTGAGTGGGGGTGTTAACAAGTTGTTTGAGTCCGAGATTGGCCATGTTGTCCAGAAGGGTGGTGGTGTTGTTGTCGAGAATGTTGTCAAGGTGGTAGTTGAGGTCTCCTAGAAGGATGTAGTTCTCTGAGGCGAGGGCGTGCGGGGTGACGAAGTCAGTGATGACGTCGCTGAATTGAGATCGGGAGCCTGGGGGTCTGTAAATGAGGGTTCCTCTAAGTGTGGTCCTGGGGTCGGTGTGGATCTGAAAGTGGAGGTGTTCGGCGGATGCAAGATTGTCGTCAGAGCTGGTTGTAATTTTGATGGTGTTTCTATGGACGATGGCGATGCCTCCTCCAGTTTGATCGGTGCGGTCTTTCCGAATGATCTTGTAAGAGTCCGGTATGGCTATGGCGATGTCAGGGGCAGAGGATGCATTCATCCATGTTTCAGTGAGGAAAGCGATGTCAGGTGACGCGGTGTCGATTAGGTCCCAGAGTTCGGTTGCATGTCTGTGGACCGAGCGGGTGTTCAGTAGGATGCATTTCAAGTCATTGGGTTAGGAGCTGAGTGTGGAGGAAGTGAGTTTGGTGAGGGTCCTGAAGCAGTTGAACTTACAGGAGAGGCAAGAGAATGGGCCGTGGGTACGTCCTGGGGTTGCTGCGCAGCAAAGTGGGGTGCATCCGGGGTTGAGGGCGAGGAGAGTAGCGTCATCATAAGTTACTCTGGGGGGTTGGGAGCGGCATAGAGCAGGGGGACGGGCGCTGGGTGCGGTCCAGGCGCGGACGGGCGCAGACGGGCTTACCTTTGGCGCACCTTCGGCGTGGCCGGAGCGCGTGGACGCTGCGCGTGTGGACATCTGACATAAATGGAGAGTGGAGGGGGCGGAGCGTGGGAGGGGCAGCTGGGAGGCGGTAGCGGGGAGGCGGGCCAGGGGAAAAGCACAACAAAAAGATGGTGGGGTAGCTAGGAATTGAAACCGGGTGGGCGCAATGCAAAGCCTGTTAACGTGGAATGCACAGAACTAACAGCGTGCTCACTCAGTGTGTCCCGGTGAGAGCGCTTACAAATCAAATCAAGCTGCGCTCCAGAGCGTTCTTTAAATAAACAGTACAGTGATTTTAAAGCGCTGCCTATAAGTACTGCACAGAGCGCTATAATTAGGTCGAATCAATGATACCAAACACTGCAGGCGAGTCACGAGGCAAACGAGTATCGGCTGTGAGCTGTGGGCGCTGCACTAGGCTGGAGTCAGGAAGCGTGGGGGAGCGGCCGTTCAGGACGATGTCCAGGCGGTCACATTCTGGCCTGGGAGGTGGAGAGCCCTCTATCCGTGGGTGGGAGGGGCAGCTGGGAGGCGGTAGCGGGGAGGCGGGCCAGGGGAAAAGCACAACAAAAAGATGGTGGGGTAGCTAGGAATCGAAACCGGGTGGGCGCAATGCAAAGCCTGTTAACGTGGAATGCACAGAACTAACAGCGTGCTCACTCAGTGTGTCCCGGTGAGAGCGCTTACAAATTAAATCAAGCTGCGCTCCAGAACGTTCTTTAAATAAACAGTACAGTGATTTTAAAGCGCTGCCTATAAGTACTGCACAGAGCGCTATAATTAGGTCGAATCAACGATACCAAACACTGCAGGCGAGTCACGAGGCAAACGAGTATCGGCTGTGAGCTGTGGGCGCTGCACTAGGCTGGAGTCAGGAAGCGTGGGGGAGCGGCCGTTCAGGACGATGTCCAGGCGGTTACTTCCACTGACGTTTCAATTACAAGTTCAATGATAAGGTCGAGATCAACTGATTGCTGATTGTCACTCATGGTTGATGTTGTCGTTATCTTTAAAGAAAGAGAACAACAATGAGATGTTGCAGAGTAAGAGACAAATCTCAGAGATTATAATAGTAAAATTGTTTAACAAGAGTAACATTTTGCAGCTATTATTTAGCCATGTCCAGCGATGCTGAGGAGGTGAGGCCTATGTCCAAGTTTTCAGTGAACAGGACTCATCTCTTCTTAACCTTGGATAAGCCTCACCGACTCTGTGTCCCCTGCTCATACTTAAATGTACAGGGGCAGATTTATGCTAAGTGGCGCATCCCCACGGATGCACCAGTTAATGTGCACCGCTGCTCTGCCACCCATAGTGTGCCGCATTTACAATGTGGAGCACCATTGAGCAAAAACAGCACAGATGCGTCACGCATCTGTGCCGCAAAAGCAGCAGATTGCAGGAATCAAGTCATAAGCGCGACTTGTCTACTGCAATGCACAGGAGGAAGCCTCACATTGCATGGTGCATCACTTCTTATGCCTGTTTCAAACAGGCGTAAGGATTTGATTCAGCAATGCTATAAAGCTGACTCAGTGAAATCTTCTAAATTTCATTGTGTTAGTTTTACAGGGCTTTCATGCAAATTAATGCATACCTTGCAAAAAAACACCTACATGAAAACTGACGCAGGTTTCATGTGGCACAGGACTTTACAGCATGACACATCTGCCTAGATGCATCAAGTTGTAAATATGTCGCCACATAGCAAATCTTTTGCACCGCCGCTGCGTCACAAAAGTGACGCACAGTGACGCAAAAGAGGCATACACCTATCATAAATCTGTCCCTAACATTTTAAATGATTGATTCAGGATGACGATAAGGTGTGGCCTATCCAGAGGTTTGTTTAAGGTGAGGCCTACTCAGGGTTGCAGATGAAATTTACGCTTGTTGAAGAGTACAGAGGAGATAATACATGTGAAAGCCTACCAATGAAGTAAGTCATGTCCACTTCACTCTTGAACAAAGGCCAGACCTCTTCTGTGTCCGTGGACAGGCCTAAACCTCATCTGCACAATGTCATTCGTAAACTTAGGAAACACAGGTGATGTAATTGAAAAATGTGTAGTTTCTTTTCCTCATTTCACAATCACATCACCTGTGTTTCCTTTGCTTAGGTATCTCATAGTGCAGATGGACTCTAGCATATCAAAGAGTACACATAAGTTGAGCAGTGTATACAACAATTTTCACATTTACGGAAGATTCAGCTTCTTATCTTGTTGGAGATGAAATGAGGCCTGTCTTGCAACATGGTGCATGTTTTGCATCACTGCTGCATCGGTTTCATGTGGCACGGGACTTTACAGCATGACACATCTGCCTAGATGCATCAAGTTGTAAATATGTCGCCACATAGCAAATCTTTTGCACCGCCGCTGCGTCACAAAAGTCACGCACAGTGACGCAAAATAAGCTTACACCTATCATAAATCTGTCCCTAACATTTTAAATGATTGATTCAGGATTACGATAAAGTGTGGCCTATCCAGAGGTTTGTTTGAGGTGAGGCCTACTCAGGGTTGCAGATGAAATTTACGCTTGTTGAAGAGTACAGAGGAGATAATACATGTGAAGGCCTACCAATGAAGTAAGTCATATCCACTTCACTCTTGAACAAAGGCCAGACCTTTTCTGTGTCCGTGGACAGACCTAAACTTCATCTGCACAATGTCATTCATAAACTTAGGAAACACAGGTGATGTAATTGAAAAATGTGGAGTTTCTTTTCCTCATTTCACAATCACAAGAGGGAGTATTCTTGAAGCTGTTGTGGATGTCGGCAATTTTGTTGTAGAAGAAGGAGGATAACGCATCGCAGAGGTCTTGGGAGTTGGTGATGTCGTTGGATGCTGCGGGAGGGTTGGTGAATTCTTTGACGATATTGAAGAGTTCCTTGCTGTTATGAGAATTGTTGTCGAGACGGTCCTTAAATGCAGATTTCTTGGCGGATCGAATCAGTTGGTGGTGTTTGCGGGTGGCTGTCTTGAGGGAGGTCATGTTGTCTGAGGTTGGTTCTTTTCTCCAATTCTTCTCCAGGGTGCGGCATGTCTTCTTGGATTTTTTAAGGTCATCATTGAACCAGGGAGCCTTCTTGCTGGATGATTTCAGCTGGTGTTTTTTCAGGGGTGCTAGTTCGTCTGCACTGTGGGTAATCCACTGCCTGAGGTTGGTGGCCGCTTGGTCTGGGTCCGTTGCAGGGGTGGGAGTATTTAGGCTGAGTGATGTGAGGAGTTGGTCGGTGGTGATTTTGTTCCATTTTCTTCGGGGAATGGGTTGTGGACGGTTGTGGGTCAGGGTTGTTTTGTAGCTGAAGTGAACACAGCTGTGATCCGTCCAGTGGAGAGCTGTAGTGTGGTCGAAGGAGATGTGTTTGCTGGAGGAGAAAATAGGGTCGAGCGTGTGACCGGCTGTGTGAGTGGGGGTGTTAACAAGTTGTTTGAGTCCGAGATTGGCCATGTTGTCCAGAAGGGTGGTGGTGTTGTTGTCGAGAATGTTGTCAAGGTGGTAGTTGAGGTCTCCTAGAAGGATGTAGTTCTCTGAGGCGAGGGCGTGCGGGGTGACGAAGTCAGTGATGACGTCGCTGAATTGAGATCGGGAGCCTGGGGGTCTGTAAATGAGGGTTCCTCTAAGTGTGGTCCTGGGGTCGGTGTGGATCTGAAAGTGGAGGTGTTCGGCGGATGCAAGATTGTCGTCAGAGCTGGTTGTAATTTTGATGGTGTTTCTATGGACGATGGCGATGCCTCCTCCAGTTTGATCGGTGCGGTCTTTCCGAATGATCTTGTAAGAGTCCGGTATGGCTATGGCGATGTCAGGGGCAGAGGATGCATTCATCCATGTTTCAGTGAGGAAAGCGATGTCAGGTGACGCGGTGTCGATTAGGTCCCAGAGTTCGGTTGCATGTCTGTGGACCGAGCGGGTGTTCAGTAGGATGCATTTCAAGTCATTGGGTTAGGAGCTGAGTGTGGAGGAAGTGAGTTTGGTGAGGGTCCTGAAGCAGTTGAACTTACAGGAGAGGCAAGAGAATGGGCCGTGGGTACGTCCTGGGGTTGCTGCGCAGCAAAGTGGGGTGCATCCGGGGTTGAGGGCGAGGAGAGTAGCGTCATCATAAGTTACTCTGGGGGGTTGGGAGCGGCATAGAGCAGGGGGACGGGCGCTGGGTGCGGTCCAGGCGCGGACGGGCGCAGACGGGCTTACCTTTGGCGCACCTTCGGCGTGGCCGGAGCGCGTGGACGCTGCGCGTGTGGACATCTGACATAAATGGAGAGTGGAGGGGGCGGAGCGTGGGAGGGGCAGCTGGGAGGCGGTAGCGGGGAGGCGGGCCAGGGGAAAAGCACAACAAAAAGATGGTGGGGTAGCTAGGAATTGAAACCGGGTGGGCGCAATGCAAAGCCTGTTAACGTGGAATGCACAGAACTAACAGCGTGCTCACTCAGTGTGTCCCGGTGAGAGCGCTTACAAATCAAATCAAGCTGCGCTCCAGAGCGTTCTTTAAATAAACAGTACAGTGATTTTAAAGCGCTGCCTATAAGTACTGCACAGAGCGCTATAATTAGGTCGAATCAATGATACCAAACACTGCAGGCGAGTCACGAGGCAAACGAGTATCGGCTGTGAGCTGTGGGCGCTGCACTAGGCTGGAGTCAGGAAGCGTGGGGGAGCGGCCGTTCAGGACGATGTCCAGGCGGTCACATTCTGGCCTGGGAGGTGGAGAGCCCTCTATCCGTGGGTGGGAGGGGCAGCTGGGAGGCGGTAGCGGGGAGGCGGGCCAGGGGAAAAGCACAACAAAAAGATGGTGGGGTAGCTAGGAATCGAAACCGGGTGGGCGCAATGCAAAGCCTGTTAACGTGGAATGCACAGAACTAACAGCGTGCTCACTCAGTGTGTCCCGGTGAGAGCGCTTACAAATTAAATCAAGCTGCGCTCCAGAACGTTCTTTAAATAAACAGTACAGTGATTTTAAAGCGCTGCCTATAAGTACTGCACAGAGCGCTATAATTAGGTCGAATCAACGATACCAAACACTGCAGGCGAGTCACGAGGCAAACGAGTATCGGCTGTGAGCTGTGGGCGCTGCACTAGGCTGGAGTCAGGAAGCGTGGGGGAGCGGCCGTTCAGGACGATGTCCAGGCGGTTACTTCCACTGACGTTTCAATTACAAGTTCAATGATAAGGTCGAGATCAACTGATTGCTGATTGTCACTCATGGTTGATGTTGTCGTTATCTTTAAAGAAAGAGAACAACAATGAGATGTTGCAGAGTAAGAGACAAATCTCAGAGATTATAATAGTAAAATTGTTTAACAAGAGTAACATTTTGCAGCTATTATTTAGCCATGTCCAGCGATGCTGAGGAGGTGAGGCCTATGTCCAAGTTTTCAGTGAACAGGACTCATCTCTTCTTAACCTTGGATAAGCCTCACCGACTCTGTGTCCCCTGCTCATACTTAAATGTACAGGGGCAGATTTATGCTAAGTGGCGCATCCCCACGGATGCACCAGTTAATGTGCACCGCTGCTCTGCCACCCATAGTGTGCCGCATTTACAATGTGGAGCACCATTGAGCAAAAACAGCACAGATGCGTCACGCATCTGTGCCGCAAAAGCAGCAGATTGCAGGAATCAAGTCATAAGCGCGACTTGTCTACTGCAATGCACAGGAGGAAGCCTCACATTGCATGGTGCATCACTTCTTATGCCTGTTTCAAACAGGCGTAAGGATTTGATTCAGCAATGCTATAAAGCTGACTCAGTGAAATCTTCTAAATTTCATTGTGTTAGTTTTACAGGGCTTTCATGCAAATTAATGCATACCTTGCAAAAAAACACCTACATGAAAACTGACGCAGGTTTCATGTGGCACAGGACTTTACAGCATGACACATCTGCCTAGATGCATCAAGTTGTAAATATGTCGCCACATAGCAAATCTTTTGCACCGCCGCTGCGTCACAAAAGTGACGCACAGTGACGCAAAAGAGGCATACACCTATCATAAATCTGTCCCTAACATTTTAAATGATTGATTCAGGATGACGATAAGGTGTGGCCTATCCAGAGGTTTGTTTAAGGTGAGGCCTACTCAGGGTTGCAGATGAAATTTACGCTTGTTGAAGAGTACAGAGGAGATAATACATGTGAAAGCCTACCAATGAAGTAAGTCATGTCCACTTCACTCTTGAACAAAGGCCAGACCTCTTCTGTGTCCGTGGACAGGCCTAAACCTCATCTGCACAATGTCATTCGTAAACTTAGGAAACACAGGTGATGTAATTGAAAAATGTGTAGTTTCTTTTCCTCATTTCACAATCACATCACCTGTGTTTCCTTTGCTTAGGTATCTCATAGTGCAGATGGACTCTAGCATATCAAAGAGTACACATAAGTTGAGCAGTGTATACAACAATTTTCACATTTACGGAAGATTCAGCTTCTTATCTTGTTGGAGATGAAATGAGGCCTGTCTTGCAACATGGTGCATGTTTTGCATCACTGCTGCATCGGTTTCATGTGGCACGGGACTTTACAGCATGACACATCTGCCTAGATGCATCAAGTTGTAAATATGTCGCCACATAGCAAATCTTTTGCACCGCCGCTGCGTCACAAAAGTCACGCACAGTGACGCAAAATAAGCTTACACCTATCATAAATCTGTCCCTAACATTTTAAATGATTGATTCAGGATTACGATAAAGTGTGGCCTATCCAGAGGTTTGTTTGAGGTGAGGCCTACTCAGGGTTGCAGATGAAATTTACGCTTGTTGAAGAGTACAGAGGAGATAATACATGTGAAGGCCTACCAATGAAGTAAGTCATATCCACTTCACTCTTGAACAAAGGCCAGACCTTTTCTGTGTCCGTGGACAGACCTAAACTTCATCTGCACAATGTCATTCATAAACTTAGGAAACACAGGTGATGTAATTGAAAAATGTGGAGTTTCTTTTCCTCATTTCACAATCACAAGAGAAAATCAGGGGACTTTTGGACGACGGGCAAACGGTGGCCCTCGTCCTGCTTGATTTGAGCGCGGCCTTCGACACCATCTCGCACAACAGACTGCTTGCCAGGCTGAGTGTGGATGGTGTCGGAGGGACCGCATTGGACTGGATTAGATCCTATCTGAGCAATCGGACGTTTCAGATCTCGTCCTCACACGCACAGTTGGACATTTTTCTGTCACCTCATGGCGTGCCCCAGGGCTCAATTTTAAGTCCGTTATTTTTCAACCTATATCTCCGCCCCCTCGCTGATCTAGCAGAGCGGGTAGGTCTTGAACTTATGACCTACGCGGACGACTCACAGATTATTTTTTCCCTTACCAACTCAGAGTCTTCATCCCCTTCAGTCCTGAAACTTGGTCTCCAGGAGGTCTTCAGCTGGATGTCAACTAACCAGCTGAAGCTTAACGGGGAGAAGACGGAGATCCTTCTCTTGGGAAAAAATCGTGATCTGTGGCAGGATAGGCATTGGCCGCCATCTTTGGGCGTTTTCCCCAGTCCGGCTACCCAGGTTAGAAACCTTGGGGTGTGTATCGATGATTCTTTGTCGATGAAGCAGCAGGCCAATAAAGTGGCTGGTACTTGTCTCACCATCATTAAATGGCTGCGGAAGATTATCTGGATGCTACCTGTGGACACCCAGAAGACCGTAGTCAATGCGCTAATAACATCTAGGCTTGACTACGGTAACATTCTCTATCTGGGCTCCAATTTAGCCGTAATCAGACAACTACAATTGGTCCAGAACTTCGCAGCCAGGCTGTTGTGTAAGATCCCTAGGACAGCAAGGATCTCGAAGCACCTTAGAGACCTACACTGGTTGAAAGTTGAAAACCGGGTCCGGTTTAAGGCCTTGACCTACATGTTCAAGATCAGGGCAGGAACCGCACCACGGTACCTGCAGAAATTGGTTAGGCCCCATGTTCCTGTACGGAATCTCCGTTCCTTAAATGGAGCAACTTTCGTGGTTCCCAGATTCAAACTGGCCCGAATGGGAGGTTAATCTTTTTCCCATTTGGGACCAGTTCTTTGGAACTCCCTCCCTTTAGCCTTGCGCAAAGAGGAAAACTTCGCCAGTTTCAAGAAAAAAGTTAAAACCTGGCTGTTTAATAAATAATTGTTTAAATAAATGGTTGTTGATCTTTTGACGGCATTTGCTTTCTGTATTTCGTTCTCTTAGCCATGGCGCCGGGAAACCCTTTGTGGGTATCTGTGCGCATTACAAGTGTAAAAATAAATAAAATAAACATGGTGCATGTTTTGCATCACTGCTGCATCGGTTTCATGTGGCACGGGACTTTACAGCATGACACATCTGCCTAGATGCATCAAGTTGTAAATATGTCGCCACATAGCAAATCTTTTGCACCGCCGCTGCGTCACAAAAGTCACGCACAGTGACGCAAAATAAGCTTACACCTATCATAAATCTGTCCCTAACATTTTAAATGATTGATTCAGGATTACGATAAAGTGTGGCCTATCCAGAGGTTTGTTTGAGGTGAGGCCTACTCAGGGTTGCAGATGAAATTTACGCTTGTTGAAGAGTACAGAGGAGATAATACATGTGAAGGCCTACCAATGAAGTAAGTCATATCCACTTCACTCTTGAACAAAGGCCAGACCTTTTCTGTGTCCGTGGACAGACCTAAACTTCATCTGCACAATGTCATTCGTAAACTTAGGAAACACAGGTGATGTAATTGAAAAATGTGGAGTTTCTTTTCCTCATTTCACAATCACATCACCTGTGTTTCCTTTGCTTAGGTATCTCATAGTGCAGATGGACTCTAGCATATCAAAGAGTACACATAAGTTGAGCAGTGTATACAACAATTTTGACATTTACAGAAGATTCAGCTTCTTATCTTGTTGGAGATGAAAAGAGGCCTGTCTTGCAACATGGTGCATCTTTTGCATCACTGCTGCATCGGTTTCATGTGGCACGGGACTTTACAGCATGACACATCTGCCTAGATGCATCAAGTTGTAAATATGTCGCCACATAGCAAATCTTTTGCACCGCCGCTGCGTCACAAAAGTGACGCACAGTGACGCAAAAGAGGCATACACCTATCATAAATCTGTCCCTAACATTTTAAATGATTGATTCAGGATGACGATAAGGTGTGGCCTATCCAGAGGTTTGTTTAAGGTGAGGCCTACTCAGGGTTGCAGATGAAATTTACGCTTTTTGAAGAGTACAGAGGAGATAATACATGTGAAGGCCTACCAATGAAGTAAGTCATGTCCACTTCACTCTTGAACAAAGGCAAGACCTTTTCTGTGTCCGTGGACAGACCTAAACCTCATCTGCACAATGTCATTCGTAAACTTAGGAAACACATGTGATGTAATTGAAAAATGTGTAGTTTCTTTTCCTCATTTCACAATCACATCACCTGTGTTTCCTTTGCTTAGGTATCTCATAGTGCAGATGGAGTCTAGCATATCAAAGACTACGCAGAAGGTTAGAACTGTATGCAACATGGCTATGTAAGTCAAATAATCAAAATCTAAATTTGCCAAGCACACATGGGGGCGTATTTACAAGGACCTTGCACCACAGGGAAAGGTCTTAAATTAAAATGGGAAAAATAACATCAGAGAGACTCAAAGGCCTTATAAATATGCCCCAAGCAACCTATGAAGCTCTAGCATTACATATCAAGAAACCTAATTGATTTCAAAAATCGTTTTTAAACACATCATCTAAATAAATTATATACCTACATTCATCGGGAAGTGACTTAAAATGCCCTAAGACACATGAAAGCGTTTTTTTTTAAGCCCTTGCTCCATTTTTAGATCACTTTTAACATGGCTATGTAAGTCAAATAATCAAGATCTAAATTTGCCAAGCACAGATGGGGGCGTATTTACAAGGACCTTGCACCACAGGGAAAGGTCTTAAATTAAAATCGGAAAAATAACATCAGAGAGACTCAAAGGCCTTATAAATATGCCCCAAGCAACCTATGAACCTCTAGCATTACATATCAAGAAACCTAATTGATTTCAAAAAACGTTTTTAAACACAACTTGTAAAGCAATTATATTCATACATTCATGGGGAAGTTACTTAAAATACCCTAAGACACATGAAAGAGTTTTTTTTAAGCCCTTGCTCCATTTTTAGATCACTTTTAACATGGCTATGTAAGTCAAATAATCAAGATCTAAATTTGCCAAGCACAGATGGGGGCGTATTTACAAGGACCTTGCACCACAGGGAAAGGTCTTAAATTAAAATGGGAAAAATAACATCAGAGAGACACAAAGGCCTTATAAATATGCCCCAAGCAACCTATGAAGCTCTAGCAGTACATATCAAGAAACCTAATTGATTTCAAAAATCGTTTTTAAACACATCATCTAAATAAATTATATACCTACATTCAAGGGGAAGTGACTTAAAATGCCCTAAGACACATGAAATCGTTTTTTTTAAGCCCTTGCTCCATTTTTAGATCACTTTTAACATGGCTATGTAAGTCAAATAATCAAGATCTAAATTTGCCAAGCACAGATGGGGGCGTATTTACAAGGACCTTGCACCACAGGGAAAGGTCTTAAATTAAAATGGGAAAATAACATCAGAGAGACACAAAGGCCTTATAAATATGCCCCAAGCAACCTATGAAGCTCTAGCAGTACATATCAAGAAACCTAATTGATTTCAAAAAACGTTTTTAAACACAACTTGTAAAGCAATTATATTCATACATTCATGGGGAAGTGAGTTAAAATACCCTAAGACACATGAAAGCATTTTTGTAAGACCCTTGCACTATTTTAGCGTCACTTTTAACATGGCTATGTAACACAAAGAAACAAAGTCTATTTGTAAAACACTTGACACAAATCAACATTTTAAATACACAACTTTCTTCATAATGTTCTCCCTAAACCATACTATTCTCTATCTAAATTAAATGAATCTTTTCTCACCTTAGCAAATACTTTATGAGTTTCAAAACAGTCTCAGAAACACACCAAATTGTCTTTAGCAGAGCAAAAGGTATGCACTCCAGAGTCTGCAGCCATAAAAAGCACAGAAAACCTGTCATTCATCACACATATCTCTCATGTCACCCAATCAAAACTCTTCCCTGACTTTTTTCAAATCAACACCCTTCCCCCCTCTGCCCTTTCTGCATTTTTTGCATAGCAACCACCTCCTGAAAGACCTCTCATGTTTGCAAGTTCACACAACAATGTTTCAATTGAACTCTGAACTCTCAGTACACCTGCGTGTCCAGTGCAATCTTTCATAAAATGATTTTTTTTTGACCATTCAAATTACATCTTTCAAAGAACTCATCCATGCACCCTAACTTTCTGTTTTCAGCAATCAAAATCCACCAATCACTGCTACTGCTTCATTAACACAGAAACTCCACAGTTTTTTTCATTTTAAACTCTTATTTTTTCAACTCCCATTTCATTGCCACACTTCATCTGACTGCAGCAGAACCTCCTCTCACCATGTTTTCTGTCTGGATTGTTGGACATAGTTACATCTACTGGGCTCAGAGGTATGCTGATAACAGAAATTTACCTAACCTCAATTTACAAGATGTGGAAATTAAGTGGTTTGGCCACAGAGGATTAAAATGTCACCAATTGATACCATTGGTGAAAACCTTTATGCATTTGCCTAAACCTGACCTGTTAATTGTGCACTGTGGAGGAAATGACTTGGGCACTTTGACTGGGGTAGGTCTGGAAATGCTTTTAAAGGACACCTTTGAGCAATTGATGGCACTTTTTCCTCAAACTGCCTTGGTATATTCAAATATATGCCAAAGACAGAAATGGAGGTGGTCGAACCAATTTTGTCCACAAATTGAGAAATCGAGGAAGCATGTAAACAAATCTGTTTCAGCTTACATGAGAGACCATGGAATGGGCTCCATCTACAACAATAACTTACGTTACTACATGCAAGATATCTACAGAGGAGATGGAGTTCACTTCTCAGATGAAGGGAACAGAGTTTTCATTCTGAATTTAAAAATGTGCATTGGTACCTACTTATAAGTACCTAAATGTACCATAAACCCAAAAGCTCTTCTCAGAGCTACCCTACATCTGATCACTCACAATTATTATTTTACTCTAACTTTTTTCACTAATTTTCAACAAAGTACGCTCCCCGGAGCGCTACCCGGTACGCGAACCGGAAGCTAACCGCGCGAATTTTGTTTTAAAAATGATTTTTTTTCACACATATGGGCCTCCTCAGCCACCCTCAGAAAACCTAGGGGGTCAAAATACGTCTACCGTGCCCCCTTCTACCCATTCTGAACATTATTTGCCCTCCATCTTGTATCTTTATTCGACCGAAACACAAAATGGTGGACTCCCGTAACGCTGCCGGTTCGCGTACCGGGGCGCTCACCGGGAAGCCCTCCATTAAAAAAGGTGGGAAAGTAATTTACAGAAGAAACCCTGGAGACACTTTCACCAAATATAGATTAGCTCATACTACATATCAATCCCTACCATTTTCACACATTTGGTTGGAATTCCATTTAGCCATTTAGCCTGTAGACCTCTCTAAATACCCTGAGGTAAATTACTTCACAAAACACATCTGAAGTGTTGGAATTGACAACCAATTAAAATGTTACTTTCATTTTCTACTTTTTTTACCTGACATTTGATTGGTTATGTGCCTGAATATATATACAAAAAGAGAGAGAAACACAGCCATTTTGACTACTACTTCCTGAACTACATTGCAAGATCATTTTCACTCACAACTTAAACTTGTTTTTAAAAGGTAAGATATTATTTTATAAATTTGAAAACATTTTCAGATAGTTGTATACTATCCCTCTGTAAGAGTTAGACATTGAGAAAGGCCTGTTTATTATAATTATGGATTGATTTAGGTTTCTGTGGTATTATTATGAATTTACATAGGCTTTCTCACAGGCACTTTTTAATAGTACTACTTCATGCCTCAAAAGTACCTGTCTGAACTTAAACCTAACAGTGCCCTATCTCTACTGATATATTTATTTTTTATTCAAATTTCAGCACAAAAATGCAAGGAGAACAGAATGTTTCCTTTGAAATTGTCCTAGACATGAATAATGAGGAAATAATTGAACCCATTGACTTGGAATTCATGGATGAATCACGAGACCATGAACTTCTACAATGTGTAGAATCTGTGGATCATTTACTTCATTATGATGACGGTCAAATGTGGGAAGTTATGTTCACTCAACAAGAGGACATATCGGACAGTCAAATGTTAGACGTTCTATTAAATTTTGAAAAAGAATCAGAAAAATAAAATTATATTTAATAATAAAAAATAGTTTGAGTCTTTAATCATTTTTATATGTAATTCATAAACTAGTACCAAATTGATTATAATGTAAAGTCAGACTTATAGTATACTGTGCACAATTCCAAAAATAAATTTATATTTAATAATCATAAATACTGCTACTTAAATAACAAAAAAAACTACAAAAAAACAACAAAAAGAACAATCAATAAACATACAATATTTCAAAATATCATAGTCTATCATTCTTTTTTCCTTATAGTACGCTCCCTGGACCGCTTCCCGGTGCGCGTACCAGGCGCTACCCATGCAAAAAAAACAAAAATTATTATTTTTTTTTTTGCCCCGCGGGGCCCTTTTAAAGCCTCCACATCAAACCTAGGGGGTCAGGAAGGATCTACTATGCCCCCTTATGGTCATTTCCCACTTTGTTTTGGCCTCCTCTTGTCTCTCGATCCTACCGAGAGACAAGATGGCGGCCGCTCCGGACTGTTTAGAATGTTGACAGACACCGGAGAGCCAATCAGCTTCGCTTCGCGAAGTTCCGTTACGCGTCAGGTACGCGAACCGGGGCGCTGCCCGGAGCGCGCTTACAGATATATATATTTTTTTGAACGTTAATTTCTCAAAATCCACTGGAGCACATATATTGAGACCTAGCAAAGGCACATCGGGCTACCAGTCCCTACAATTTTGCCAATTTTCGTGCAAATCCATTCAGCCGTTCGGGCTAAAAGTGAGGCCAACCGCCCTATGGAAATTAACATGGGAAAAACGCGTTTTGAGACCCCCCTTTTTTCTCGGCCCCCCCTTGACGAACACCCCCAAATTTTCCGGGGCTGCTCAGAAACAAAATGTTCCATTTTCCTGAAAATTTCAGCAAATTCCATCCACAAACGCCAAAGTTATTAGACATAGAATTTTCAAAAATCCCATAGAGAAAAAATCCTAACTATATATACCTACTGGCGACTGCCAGTAGGTAATATATATATATATATATATATATATATTTATATATATATATATATATATATATATAACCTACTGGCAGTCGCCAGTAGGTAGGTATAGTTAGGACCTAGTTTCCATAGGAAATCGGCAACATTCTATTTGGAATAACTTTGGCGCCGGTGGACGAATCTTCGCGAATTTCTCCAAGAAAATGTCCTGCTCCGCTCCGCTCCTTCCCTGAAAGTTTGGGAGTGATTTGTCAACTGGGGGCCGAGAAAAAAGGGGGGTCCCAAAACCTGTTTTCCCCATGCAATTTTCCATAGGACCTTTAGCCAGGGCTACAGCCCGAACAGCAGAACGGAATTACACCAAATTTGGCAAAAAGGTAGATTTCTGTTCGCAGATCACGCTTTTTGTTGAATGGTGTAAATCAGTTGAGTAGTTCCTGAGAAAAACAAAAGTAAAATCATAAGTATATCTATAAGTGAAGTACCGTACTCTGTACAGTACGCGTACCTTCCCGAGCATGAGCTGCATACTGATTGGATGTCAACTGTCTGTCTACACTCCAAACCAGGAAGTGTTGGCAGCCATCTTGTGCCTCGGTAGAACCGAGGCACAAGAAAGCTGAAAACAAACGCGCAAAACACGCAAAGGGGGCAGGGTAGACAAACCCTGGCCCCCTAGGCCTGCTCAGGGGCTCCCACAAGGACCCCCAATGCCAAAAATGTCTTTTATTTCTTTTTAAAAATTACGGTATACGAAAAGGTACGCGTACCCCGTGAAAAAAAAAAAACGGTCTGCTTTTTTGAAAATTAGCCTGTGGGGGGGGTCCCAATCCCTCCCACACTGCCCCGGGGATCGCAACCCCTGGGGCAAAGTAATAATGATAGCGCCCCGGGGACCGCCACCCCCCAGGGCTTTGATATTAATGATGGGGGGCCTCTAAGGCCCCCGAGCCCCGGGGACCGCCACCCCCGGGGCTTAATTACTAAGTATGCGGGGGTCTCATGGCCTTCCGCAGCCCCGGGGACCGCCACCCCCCGGGGCTTGGAATAATTTTTTTTTTGTTCAAAACCTGTGTGGGGGGCTCAAGCCTCCCCACATGCTCCGGGGAACGCCACCTCCCTGGGGCACTAATATTTAAAATAGGGGGGTCAGTGATGGACGCCCCAGCTCCGGGGACCACCATCCCCCGTGGCTTTACAATTGTTGGGAGGGAGACCGCGTGTCCCCCCTCCTGGAGCCCTTGATGTCCCTGGGGACCGCCACCCCCCAGGGCTGGCTCCTGCAGTGTCCCGGGGTGCCTACCTCCGGGACACTGCTGTTTGGTATGGCAGGATGGGAGCCTCGCGGCTCCTGCCCAAACATAGCAAACTTCTATGGTTTTTGAAAGAGAGAGCAGGAAACCTGCTCTCTCTTCCAAAAACCAACGACTACTGCTTTCCTGCATGGGGAGCAGCATGTTAGCTGCTCCCCATGCAGAAAAGCAATGCCGGCTCCCGCCGGATGCAGGGAGCCGGCAGGGACCGTGGGGGGCTTGGGGACCCCCCATGGTCCCCAACGAGGAGGGCCAAACCCCGGGGGATGGGTTCCCCGGGGCCAAAGGTGGCCACAGGAGTGGGGCAAAGTAGCCCCCCTGCAGCCCCCTCCTAATTAAAAAATAAATAAATAAAAAAAGGCCCATGCCCCGGGGTATGGGGTCCCTGGGGCGGAGTATGGCCCTGGGAGGGGGGCCACGTGGCCCCCTTCCCGATTTAAAAAAAATAAATAATTGGGGGCAGGCCCTGGGGGATGGGGTCCCCAGGGCCAAAAAAAGAACAAGAAGGGGGGCTACACAGCCCCCCTTCTTAAAAGCATTTTTTTTTAAACGGGATCAGGAGGAGGCCATGCCCCCTCCCTGCACCTCTCTGCAAACGCGCCCCCTAGCGCATTTGCAGAGGTGGATCTAATTCCACTTGCATACTGGGGGTCCCTAGGGGCCAACTAGCCCACCAGAAGCCTCCAGTATGGGCCAGGGGGCTCCCTTGCAGAGAGGTGTAATGAGGCAACGCCCCTTTTTACACCTCTCTGCAACGCAGCCCCCTGGGACATCCAGTATGCAAGGGGAGTTAGTTCCCCCTCTGAAAAAGCGCCAGGGGGCTGCATTGCAGAAAGGTGTAAAAAGGGGCATGGCCTCATTACACCTCTCTGAAACGCAGCCCCCTGGCGCATACTGGATGTTCCTGATGGGCTAGTTGGCCCCAGGGACCTCCAGTAAGCAAGGGGAATTAGTCCCCCCCTCTAAAAAAGCGCCAGGGGGCTGCGCTGTAGAGAGGTGTAAAAAGGGGTGTGGCCTCATTACACCTCTCTGCAACGCTGCCCCCTAGCGCATACTGGAGGTTCCTGGTGGGCTAGTTGGTTGAAAAGTAATTCTAATCATACTTACAGTAACTTGAATTTCCTTCCATAGGCTAACATTGACTGGTTTCACTTGGAAATTTTTCGAAGTGTGGAGTTTTGGAAGTTTAAAAAATTCCTCAAAAATCAGCCGAACTACGAATTTCCATTTACTCACCTGTTATCAGGAGAGAGCTCAATGCTGCATTTTTCAGCCCACTACTGATCCTGAAAAGTAATTCTAATCCTAGTTACAGTAACTTGAATTTCCTTCCATAGGATATCATTGCCTGCGATATAAAATATATATAAATTAAATAAATATTTTTTAAAAATTACAATTTCAATATTTTTAAAAACATATATTTTTCAATTTATATAAAAAATATGTAATGTAATTTAAAAAATAAAATATCTAAAAATAAATTATTTAAAATAATGTAGTAAATCAGTATAAAAAAATATAACAATTAATACATTTAAAAATTATCATTTACAAAACCTTTGAAATTCACTGAAAAAACCATAGGTTTCAGCCAAGTTATAGTTAGGAATTAGCATTTAAAAAACCTTAAAAATTCACTGAAAAAAACAGGTTTCATACATGTTATAGTTAGCTGGACATTTCACTCATACAAAACCATTGAAATTCGCCCGTTATAGTTAGTTCAGCGAACTATAACTCGCACGCCCGCAATGCACTGCGGATGACGTCACATATTACATCACTCATGACATGGTCAATGACATCACTCATGACATCACTGATGACATCTCAAATGACATAACTGATGACATCATCCTTGTGAAAGAGTGGCAGACCTCCTCTCAGCGTAATATAACCCTTGATACACACATTCAAAGATAGAAACTAAAAGTTTCAAAAAAATGGAGATACCAATACCAGTTAGAACAACCTATTTAGTAATTCCACCATCTACATACACATTCACTCATTCACCAACAGTTCTATATAGTCACTCATACATGTATTCACTCATCATATGTACTCATACACCTATACATCCTGTTACACACCGACACTCATCCATAGAGTTACTCACACACATATACAGCTATACACACACCATACTTACTCTCTTAAACAATCACTTATAGAAACATATATTTATTTATACAGGAACTCATCAAATGTCTCACTCTTACATGTAATCACTTATATACATCAATACTCACATATACTGGATTAAAACATATGTAGTTACTCATAAAGATACTATTGAGACAGTCATTCACTCACTAACACAACCATACACACACTCATCCACCCATACAGTCCTGCACACATGCTGTCTTCAAAACACATACTAACAGTGAGTCACTCATTCATGCATCTGTACGCTAAGTAATACCCCCCACCAAACCATACAGACACTCATTCTGATACTCAAAAAACCAACTAATAATTCATATAGACACTCATGTAGCTACTCGCTAACCCATGCAGCCAATTATACACATAGTGAGACACTGATATAGATATTTACATATTTAAATACTACTCGCTAATACATGTATTCACTAGGATACACTTAATAAGTAAGTTATACAATCAATTTTACAAAAAAACATCCATTTAGACACTAATTTACCCATTTATTCTTCCATTGACCTTTAGATATACATATATAAAAATATTTATTTTTCAGAAAGAAACACATTCAAGTGTAAATCAGGCTCCCCGCTTGATCCAGCCCCAGCTCATATTCTGAATGACATAGCTCCGCTATTGATTAAGCCCCTGTTAGAAATTTGGAATTCTTCTTTGCAATCAGGCCTTTTCCCCTCTTTGGGAAACAGGCACTGTTGTTACCAATTTAAAAAAAAACAGGTGCTGATCCATTATGCTTCAGTAATTATCGGACCATTTCACTTCTCCCCAAGCCAGCCAAAGTGTTAGAGAAGGCGGTACAAGCGCAATTTTCCGAATATCTAGAAACTAATCACCTGCTTCATGACACCCAGTCAGGATTCAGGCCTGATTTTAGTACGGAATCAGCCCTGCTGGAAGTGTCTGAATCAATTCGCGAATGTGTGGATAGGGGAGAGGAGGCCATGTTGGTCCTCCTTGACCTATCCGCAGCATTTGATACCATCTCGGATGACACTTTACTGAATCGCCTTCATGAGGTGGGCATCGGAGGAATTCCCCTGGCCTGGGTGAAATCATTCCTGACGGGCAGGTTCCAACAGGTCTCCCTCTGACCCTTTGTTTCCACAGAGAAACCACTGAGATGGGGGGTGCCGCAGGGATCTGCTCTTAGTCCTCTCCTATTTAATGTGTACCTAATGCCACTGGTGAAGGTGGTTGAATCTTGGGGCGTCAGAGTGATCTTTTACGCTGATGACACTCATCTTGTGTTTTCTTTTAAAGATCACTCTGCAAGCTCTCTGGCTCACTTTCGCCACTGCTTGGTAAACATCGCCTCTTGGATGTCCGCCAACAATTTAAAATTGAACACTGATAAGATGGAGGTCTTATTTTTTAATCAGAAATCTATTGTTCCCTTCAACATTTGATGGCCATCTGAACTTAACCCCCCCCGGTCCCTGTTCAAGCTGCCCGTAATCTGGGCTTTCAATTTGACACAGCTCTTTCCTGCAAGACTCAAATTAATAAGGTTTCATCATCTTGCTTTGGAAAACTCCGAATGATTAAAAAAATCATTCCTTTTATGCCTCTTGAGTCCCGCAGAACAGTAGTCCATGCCCTAATCACGTCCCATTTGGACTACTCAAATAGTTTGTATGTTGGAGCACCGGCGTATCGCATTAACCGTTTGCCAACAGTGCAGAATTCGGCGGCCCGGCTGATTTGTAATATTCCTTATCGCCACTCGATTTCACCTCATCTGGCCAAACTACACTGGCTACCAGTGAGATACCGCATTCAGTTCAAGGCTTTGGTCCTGCCTTTAGAGCTCTCAATGGCCGTGGCCCAGCATACTTAAGACATAGAATCAGGCTGACACATGCAACGCGGGATCTTAGATCCAACCATCTTCGCCTAATGTTCTGCCCACGTTTCCGTCTGGCTCGTATGGGTGTTAGGGCTTTTGCCGTGGCCACCTCCAGATTGTGGAATTTACTTCCAGTGGAACTTAGATTCCTGACATCAGAGCCTTTGTTCCGAAGGAAACTTAAGACCTGGCTCTTCTCTCTGATCTAGCCTTGCGGAACTTTTCTGGCTGACCTTCTCTGACGTCACATGTTTTCAGCGCCGGGACACCCCCGTTGGGGGTAGCTGTCGCGCTTTACAAGCTTCTAAATAAATAAATAAATAAATAAATAAATAAATTCACTGGATGATGTCATCAGTAATGTCATTTGAGATGTCATCAGTGATGTCATGAGTGATGTCACTGACCATGTCATGAGTGATGTAATATGTGACGTCATCAGCAGTGCTTTGCGGGCGCGCGAGTTATAGTTAGCTTAACTAACTATAACGGGGGAATTTCAATGGTTTTGTATGAGTGAAATGTCTAGCTAACTATAACATGTATGAAACCTATGTTTTTTTCAGTGAATTTCTAAGGTTTTTTAAATGCTAATTCCTAACGATAACGTGGCTGAAACCTATGGTTTTTTCAGTGAATTTCTAAGGTTTTTTAAATGCTAATTCCTAACTATAACGTGGCTGAAACCTATGGTTTTTTCAGTGAATATATATATATATGTATATATATTACCTACTGGCAATAGCCAGTAGGTATATATAGTTAGGACCTAGCTACCATAGGAAATCCGCAACATTCTATTGGGAATAACTTTGGCGCCGGTTGAGGAATTTGCGTGTAATTTTCCCAAATTTTGGCCAGCTGCGCTCCTTCCCTGAAAGTTTCGGGGAGATTCGTGAAGTGGGGGCTGAGAAAAAAGGGGGGGTTCCAAAACATGTTTTCCCCATGTTAATTTCCATAGGACGTTCTGACAAGGCTACAGCCCAAACCGCTGAACGGAATTACACCAAACTTGGCAAAATTGTAGGGACTGGTACGCAGAAGTGCCTTTGCAATATTTGGTGAAAATTGCTCCAGTGGTTTTTATGAAAATTAACTTCAAAAACACATATATATCTGGGCGGATCCTAACCACACATCTCATCATGAGATCTGATTGGCTGTCAGCACTTCATCCAAGAAGTGTTGGCAGCCATCATGGGACCAATATACATGATAGCACCTCATTAAAAGCATTGTAGTTAATAGAGGGTTTTAGGACTTTAGTTACATTATAAATCATTTGTTGATGGTACCATACTCATTTTAGGAATTGTGGTGTGTTGTAAGGTGATTTTACCATGTGAAAAAGCCTTCTGCTGGGATATCATGAATCATGTTTGAAAGAAAACTATTATCTCATGCTTTTCCCACAGTGATTTTGAAGAGGATCTATAAGCTAAACTGAAAGCATATTTTCTGTAAATTCACATTATCTTTCTCAGTCATGTGAGAATGAAGTCTGACATTCTCAGTAAAACATGTACATCCAACAAGGACAGAGACTGTAAGTTGATTCCTTTGTGTTCTACTGCAGCTTCCCAGAGTGTTCTAAAGAACAACTAGAGTGCTAACAGTCCTACTTATTACAAAGATATGACACACCTGAAGCCATCTTGATTGGAATAAAGTGGTAACTCTTAAAACATTTAATTTAAAAAGGAACAAAATGAGGGGGTATATTTTGCCATAGAAAGTATGATTAGTGCTGCAGAAAGAAACATTAGGGCAAATTTTGAGTGACTTCCCAAGTCCTCTTCTATTTCATTAAAAAATTCTGACATGCAGTCTCCCAAGATGGCCACCAGAGACAAAAGAGCCCAAATGTAGCCCAAATATCACCCAGATGTAGCCCAAGTATAGCCCAATGGCAGAATGTCCCAGAGTGTTCTAAAGAACAACTAGAGAGCTAACAGTCTTACTTATGACAAAAGTATGGCACACCAGAAGCCATCTTGATTGGAATGAAGTGGTAAGTCTGAAAACATTTAATTTAAAAAGGAACAACATGAGGGGGTTCATTTTGCCATAGAAAGTATGATTAGCAGCAGACTTCCCTGGTGAGCAGTAGCTTTACTACAGTGATCTAATGAGCAACTAGAGTGCTAACATTCAGAATTTATGGCAAATGTGTGACACAGCTGAATGCCTTCTTGATGGAACCAAAGTAAACAAGCATTGAAAATGCAATAGATCGCGCCCTCGTTTAAGTTAAAGCCATTCTGTTTGTAATGAGGTGGCTTTTTAGCTTTGCTTTTATTAGTGTTTTTAAAACTTTCATGTAAATAACATGCATATGTATGCATATATGTATATGTATGCATGCATTTATATTTGAATTTATATAGATATGCAGATTATATATGTTTATATATGTATGTGTATATATATATATATTCACTGAAAAAACCATAGGTTATAGACCATATATAGTTAGGAATTAGCATTTAAAAAACCTTATTTTACTCACACAAAACCATTGAAATTCCATATATAGTTAGTTGCACTAACTATATATCGCGCACCCGCAATCCACTGCTGATCATGTCACATATTACATCATTCATGACATGGTCAGTGACATCACTGATGACATCACTGATGACATCTCAAATGACATCACTGATGACATCACTGATGACAACATCCAGTGACTGTATGTTTCTGTAAAGTTAAAATATGTCTTACATATTGAAGAATGAGTGGATGTAGAAGTGTCTGGATGAAGGATTTAGTAGGTGCGTGACTGACTGTATGAGTGAGTGATTAAATGTGTCTCACTGAATGCATGGGTTAGTGACTAAACTGTCTTAATTTGTGCATCATTATGTCTGTTGTTCTGTAAACTGCTGCATGTGTTGATCATTAGCTATACGAGAGGCTATATGTGTTATTAATTGGTTGCCCAAGTATTTATATGGGAGATTGAGTTTGTGTGGGGGTGGCTGGAAGGTGTGTGACTCTATGCATAGATGTGTGAGCAGTTTATTCACTAGGTGTATGAGTTCAAGAGTGCATGTGGAAACAGCTACATAGGCAGTTGACTGTGTGCATGAGTGAATGGATATCTCAATGCTACATGTCATAGTAAGTACATATGTAAAACACAGTACATGTGAGAGTTGGCATATATAAATAACTGTGCATGAGAGCCACTGAATGAGTGAGTGGTTGTATCGATCATTGTGAACTTGTATCAGGGATTGTATAAGAGAGTAAATATGTGTTAGTATATGTTTCAATAAGTAAGGTGTGTTTAACTGTATAGTTGAAGAAATGGAGGTGAGATTGTTTCTTTGCATGACTGACTGGGTGTGTGAGTAACTCCATGGATGAGTGGCAGTGTGTGAGTGTCTGTATACACTGAGTGTATCTAAGGTTATATTAGAGTCTGAAGAGGTTTATCGTATTAGCACAAGAATGATGTCATTTGAGATGTCATCAGTGATGTCACTGACCATGTCATGAATGATGTAATATGTGACATGATCAGCAGTGGATTGCGGGTGCGCGATATATAGTTAGTGCAACTAACTATATATGGAATTTCAATGGTTTTGTGTGAGTAAAATAAGGTTTTTTAAATGCTAATTCCTAACTATATATGGTCTATAACCTATGGTTTTTTCAGTGAATTTTCAAGGTTTTGTAAATGCTAATTCCTAACTATATATGGTCTATAACCTATGGTTTTTTCAGTGAATTTCAATGGTTTTTTAATAGCAAATATCATAAGCTGTCGAATGTCAAGTACGTGGTAAGTAAAAACATTTTCGTGTTTATGCACACTGATCTGCTTTGAATACTGCCCCCCACCCCTCATTTCTATTAGGAGTACTCTCTCTTTGCAGATAGTGAAGGGTAGTTAACGCAGCCCTTTGCCCCCTTTGTAATACGTCGTGCCTGCTTCTCTCTCCATTTGATTGATTGTTCTCTTTGGTTCATTCTCTATTTACAAACAAGCACAGAGTCGCAATACTCTGTTTAGTCTTTGCAGATAGCGAAAAATCGTGTAAAAAAACAAAAGGAATCGAGCAAAATCAGTAGGCCACTAATGGGATCTCTTTTTGACCTCGCTAAAATAGAAACATTAGGAACAACCTGTTGAAAATAGCAATGCGTATGTACATAAGCGGCGTTCATTTGTGTTCACAGTACCCCTTGTTGATTGTTTCAATCGAGCATTGAATTGTTCGAAGTTAATTCTCTTAAGGATCTTCTCTACCTGCAAACGAGGAAGAATAGGAATATTCTCTCTCCCTTTGCAGATAGTGAAGGGTAGGTAACGCAAGCCTTTAACACGTCGTACCTATTTCATTCCTCATTGATTGATTGATTGTCCGAACATTGACTGTTTGGGAATTAGTTCTTTTTGGAGGTATTCCCTGTTTGCAAATAAACGTAGGAAAATCTTTGCAAGTAGTGAAAGGGTACGTAATGCGGACCTTTCTCCCCCGTTGTAATCTGTCATGCCTATCTACTCCCCACTGATTGATGCACCTTTTTCACCCGGACCATTTACTAGAGATACGTCATCTGGCCCGACCAGAGAGCACCCCTAGTGAAAAGGTCATATGCAATAATAACGAAGTGATCACTGTATCCTGTTAACAGAAACTTTACCATGAAACAACCTGGAAAGAAAAAAATAGGAAAACGAAAATCAGTAGGCCACTGATGAACATGAACTTTTATTAAACAACAAACAAAGAAACGATAACATAACGTAATGATAAAACCTATTAATGTCCTAGAAACAAGAAAACGTTAAAGTATGCCAGTGGTGAGAGACCAGAAAAACAGTCCGAGAAACCAAATCACCCCTCGCTGTCCCAACTCATGCACTCTGAAAGTTCAAAGTTTTGAGGAGTGCTTGTAACATTGTCTGAAGCCTATTTGCAATTGCTTCATCTTCACTATTCTTAAAGTAAGTGGGGGCTGTTGTGATGCGGTGCCACCCTGAACCGCTTGACGGAGGCCCCCGAGGGACGGTGTCATGTCGCGGACTCGGAGGGGGCGCTTGGCTCCGGCCCCCTCCCCAAGTCGTGTTGCCCTGGTGTGGCCTGAGATCGCCCCCGACATAGGTGGCCGGCTCCCGGGGTCAAGCGGAACTTTTTTCCTTTTGGTGACTCTTCCATTCTTCACCTTGTCCCACAATCCGTTTCACCTAAAGACACGCTGTAGTGGGGCACCCCTTTTCCGTTTCATTTGCCATTCAGCCCGCTTTTGCTACACTGTGCCTCTTCCGCTATTCAGCTGTTTACCGCCCGCTCTTTCGACTACAGCGTCTCGCTCACCATGTACTTGAGTTGCTCCCGCTCTTGCGGTGCAGCGATAGGCGGCTGCCACAGGACTCTCAAAATGGCGGCCATCTCTTCAGATTTGGGCGTGGTCCACTAAAATGGGCCTGCGACACCTTGGAACTCGGACGCTTGTCTGCTAGAGCTTGGGCTCCATTCTCGAAAGCGTCCCCTCATCCTTGAAGATTCTACAAAAGTCTTGGGGGCCCCCGACTCCCGCAGGCTTCTGGTGGGGAGCGCCTAGCATGATTGCTCGTGGAATGGCCACGACGGAGCTACGAAATGGTGGTGCTCTCATGCTAACGCCAGCTTCAGTCTGAAACATCCAGAAACACTGTAGACTACCAATTCGATCAGTTCCGGTAGCGCTCCAACGTGACCCGGTAGAGAAGAACTTGCCCTCCCCTCTTTGACTGATGGTTCTTGTTGCCTGTCCCTTCTGTTGTCATTTAACAGAACTATTTAGCCTGCTGAAAGGGGTTGTGTGCCGTCCGCTGGTTGGTGGAGACATTTTGACTATATTCTGGACCTGCGTTGTCGCGTAATGCGTCATATGACGTGCCGCGTTAGAAAGTTTAATAAATTATTAAACACAATAAACAATCCTTAAAAAATAAAAAAAAATAAAAAATAATCAACAAAACCAACAATCAATTAACAACAGTATTTGAAAAGTCTATCATTCATTTTTCATTGCAGTACGCTGCCCAGAAAGCTTCCCGGTTCCCGGACCGGGCGCTACCCACGCAAAAAAACAAAAAAAAATTTTTTTTTTTTTTTGCCCCGCGGGGCCGTTTTAAAGCCTCCACATTAAACCTAGGGGGTCAGGGAGGATCTACTATGCCCCCTTATGGTTATTTGCCCCTTTGTTTTGGCCTCCTCTTGTCTCTCGATCCTACCGAGAGACAAGATGGCGGCCGCTACGGACTTTTTGGAATGTTGACAGACGCCAGAGAACCAATCAGCTTCGCTTCACAAAGCTCCGTTGCGCGAAAAGTACGCGTCCTGGAGCGCTGCCCAGAGCGCGCTTACAGATATATATCTTTTTTTAAACGTTAATTTCTCAAAATCCACTGGAGCACATATATTGAGACCTACAAAAGGCACATCGGGCTACCAGTCCCTACAATTTTGCCAAGTTTCGTGCAAATCCATTCAGCCGTTCGGGCTAAAAGTGAGGCCAACCGCCCTATGGAAATTAACATGGGAAAAACGCGTTTTGGGACCCCCCTTTTTTCTCGGCCCCCCCTTGACGAACCCCCCCAAAATTTTCAGGGGCTGCTCAGAAACAAAATGTGCCATTTTCCTGAAAATTTCAGCCAATTCCGTCCACAAACGCCAAAGTTATTAGACATAGAATTTTCAAAAATCCCATAGAGAAAAAATCCTAACTATATATACCTACTGGCGACCGCCAGTAGGTAATATATATATATATATATATATATATATACACATACATAAATGCATATGCATATAAATATGTGTATATGTGTGCGTGTAGAGAGAGGTAGAGAGTTAGAGGTAGAGAGGTAGAGGTAGAGAGGTAGAGACTAGTAGAGAAAGAAGTAGAGAGAGGTAGAGAGGTAGAGAGAAGAGAGTGAGTAATAGAGTAGAGAGTGAGTAGTAGAGAGTAGTAGAGAGCAGTAGAGAGAGTAGCAGAGAGTGAGTAGTAGAGAGTAGTAGAGTGAATAGTAAAGTGAGTAGTTGAGAGTGAGTAGTAGAGAGTGAGTAGTAGAGAGTGAGTAGTAGAGAGTAAGTAGTAGAGTGAGTAGTAGAGAGCAGTAGAGAGTGAGTAGTAGAGAGTAGTAAAGAGTGAGTAGTAGAGAGTAGTAGAGAGTGAGTAGCAGAGAGAGAGCATAGTAGAGATTAGTAGAGAGTGAGTAGTAGAGTGAGTAGTAGAGAGTAGTAGAGTAGTAGAGAGACAGTAGTAGAGAGTGAGTAGTAGAGAGTAGTAGAGAGTGAGTAGTAGAGAGTGAGTAGTAGAGAGTAGTAGAGAGAGTAGTAGAGAGTGAGTAGTAGAGAGTAGTAGAGAATGAGAAGTAGAGAGTGAGTAGTAGAGTAGTAGATAGTGAGTAGTAAATAGTGAGTAGTAGATAGAGAGTAGTAGAGAGTGAGTAGTAGAGAGTAGAGAGTAGTAGAGAGTGAGTAGTAGAGAATAGTAGATAGTGAGTAGTAGGGAGTGAGTAGTAGAGTAGTAGTAGTGAATATACCAAGGCAGTTTGAGGAAAAAGTGCCATCAATTGCTCAAAGGTGTCCTTTAAAAGCATTTCCAGACCTACCCCAGTCAAAGTGCCCAAGTCATTTCCTCCACAGTGCACAATTAACAGGTCAGGTTTTGGCAAATGCATAAAGGTTTTCACCAATGGTATCAATTGGTGACATTTTAATCCTCTGTGGCCAAACCACTTAATTTCCACATCTTGTAAATTGAGGTTAGGTAAATTTCTGTTCTCAGCATACCTCTGAGCCCAATAGATGTAACTATGTCCAACAATCCAGACAGAAAACATGGTGAGAGAAGGTTCTCCTGCAGTCAGATGAAGTGTGGCAATGAAATGGCAGTTGAAAAAATAAGAGTTTAAAATGAAAAAAACTGTGGAGTTTCTCTGTTAATGAAGCAGTAACAGTGATTGGTGGATTTTGATTGCTGAAAACAGAAAGTTAGGGTGCATGGATGAGTTCTTTGAAAGATGTATTTTGAGTGGTCAAGAAAAAATCATTAAATGAAAGAATGCACTGGATATGCAGGTGCACTGAGAGTTCAGAGTTCAATTGAAACATTGTTGTGTGAACTTGCAAACACCAGAGGTCTTCCAAGAGGTGGTTGCTATGCAAAAAAAGCAGAGAGGGCAGAGGGGGGAAGGGTTTTGATTTGAAAAAAGTGAGGGAAGAGTTTTGATTGGGTGACATGAGAGATATGTGTGAAGAATTACAGCATTTCTGTGCTTTTGATAGCTGCAGACTCTAGAGTGCATACCTTTTGCTCTGCTGAAGACAAATTGGTGTGTTTCTGAGACTGTTTTGAAACTCATAAAGTATTTGCTAAGGTGAGAAAAGATTTCTTTACTTTAGATAGAGAATAGTGTGCTTTAAGGAGAAAATTATGAAGAAAGTTGTGTTTTTCATATGTTGCTTTGTCTCAAGTGTTTTACAAATAGATTTTGTTTCTTTGAGAAATTGTAATTGGAGAAAATGTGAAGTATTAGTACTGACAGGGTTTTTTTGTGCATAGGAGCTGTGGAGTGTTTTCAAATTATGACTTGAAAATCGTTTTTGAGGAAAAGGAATGGTTTTAAAATTTATGACAAGGACATAATGGTGTATGCTTCTTTATAAGGCAATTGGGTGTCTCTGATGTTATTTTTCCCATTTTAATGTAAGACCTTTCCCTGTGGAGCAAATTGCTTGTAAATATGCTCCCACCTGTGCATGGCAAATTTAGATTTTGAATGTTTGCGTTACATAGCCATGTTAAAAGTGACCCAAACATGCTGCAAAGGCAATCAAAAAACGCTTTCATGTGTCTTAAGGACATTTTAAGTCATTTCCCCATGTGGAGTGTTTTCAAATTATGATTTGAAAATCGTTTTTGGGGAAAAGGAATGGTTTTAAAATTTATGACAAGGACATAATGGTGTATGCTTCTTTATAAGGCAATTGAGTGTCTCTGATGTTATTTTTCCCATATTAAATTAAAAGACCTTTCCCCGTGGAGCAAATTCCTTGTAAATATGCTCCCACCTGTGCATGGTAAATTTAGATTTTGACTGTTTGAGTTACATAGCCATGTTAAAAGTGACCCAAAAAAGTTGCAAAGGCTTTAAAAAAACACTTTCATGTGTCTTAAGGACATTTTAAGTCATTTCCCCATGTGGAGTGTTTTCAAATTATGATTTGAAAATCGTTTTTGGGGAAAAGGAATGGTTTTAAAATTTTTGACAAGGACATAATGGTGTATGCTTCTTTATAAGGCAATTGAGTGTCTCTGATGTTATTTTTCCCATTTTAATGTAAGAGCTTTACCTGTGGAGCAAATTGCTTGTAAATATGCTCCCACCTGTGCATGGCAAATTTAGATTTTGAATGTTTGCGTTACATAGCCATGTTAAAAGTGACCCAAACATGCTGCAAAGGCAATCAAAAAACGCTTTCATGTGTCTTAAGGACATTTTAAGTCATTTCCCCATGTGGAGTGTTTTCAAATTATGATTTGAAAATCGTTTTTGGGGAAAAGGAATGGTTTTAAAATTTATGACAAGGACATAATGGTGTATGCTTCTTTATAAGGCAATTGAGTGTCTCTGATGTTATTTTTCCCATATTAAATTAAAAGACCTTTCCCCGTGGAGCAAATTCCTTGTAAATATGCTCCCACCTGTGCATGGTAAATTTAGATTTTGACTGTTTGAGTTACATAGCCATGTTAAAAGTGACCCAAAAAAGTTGCAAAGGCTTTAAAAAAACACTTTCATGTGTCTTAAGGACATTTTAAGTCATTTCCCCATGTGGAGTGTTTTCAAATTATGATTTGAAAATCGTTTTTGGGGAAAAGGAATGGTTTTAAAATTTTTGACAAGGACATAATGGTGTATGCTTCTTTATAAGGCAATTGAGTGTCTCTGATGTTATTTTTCCCATTTTAATGTAAGAGCTTTACCTGTGGAGCAAATTGCTTGTAAATATGCTCCCACCTGTGCATGGCAAATATAGATTTTGAATGTTTGCGTTACATAGCCATGTTAAAAGTGACCCAAACATGCTGCAAAGGCAATCAAAACACGCTTTCATGTGTCTTAAGGACATTTTAAGTCATTTCCCCATGTGGAGTGTTTTCAAAATATGACTTGAAAATCGTTTTTGGGGAAAAGGAATGGTTTTAAAATATATGACAAGGACATAATGGTGTATGCTTCTTTATAAGGCATTTCAGTGTCTCTGATGTTATTTTTCCCATATTAAATTAAAAGACCTTTCCCCGTGGAGCAAATTCCTTGTAAATATGCTCCCACCTGTGCATGGTAAATTTAGATTATGACTGTTTGAGTTACATAGCCATGTTAAAAGTGACCCAAAAAAGTTGCAAAGGCTTTAAAAAAACACTTTCATGTGTCTTAAGGACATTTTAAGTCATTTCCCCGTGGGCAGTGTTTTCAAATTATGACTTGAAAATCGTTTTTGAGGTAAAGGAATGTTTTTAAAATTTATGTGCGCCATATGCCCCCAAATTTCTTTTTCAGGGGTGCAGCAGGGTGTTCTTGAGACACCCCTGCAACCTTGGAAAAATTCCTAATTTGCGATGAGCTAATTGCTAATCGCAAATTGCACCTTCATTGCTATGGGCCTCCTGGCCCATGGAAATGAATGGGTAATTTGCAATTAGCAATTTGCTCATCGCAAATTAGGAATGGTAAAGAATCGCTATTTATTCCTTAAAATTCGCTATTTAGGAAATGCAAAATAGTTTGATGATACATATGGCGGTTCATCTCTAACAAGATAAGAAGCTTAGGGATAGATTTATGATGACTGGCGCAATGAGGTGGACATCACTTACTTCATTGGTAGGCCTTTACATGTATTATCTCCTCTGTATTCTTCAACAAGCGTAACTTTGATCTGCAACCCTGAGTAGGCCTCACCTTAAACAAACCTCTGGATAGGCCACACCTTATCGTCATCCTGAATTAATCATTTAAAATGCTAGGGACAGATTTATGATAGGTGTATGCCTCTTTTGCGCCACTGTGCGTCACTTTTCTGATGCAGCGGCGGTGCAAAAGATTTGCTATGAGGCGACAAAATTACAAATTGATGCATTTAGGCAGATGTGTCATGCTGTAAAAAAAACGTGCCACATGAAACCGATGCAGCAGTGATGCAAAAGATGCACCATGTTGCAAGACAGGCCTCACTTGGGGCCATATGTATCAAGCTAATTAGCATTCGCAAATTTCTGCGAATTTCGGCCTTTGCGAATGCTAATTAGACAAATGGTATGTATCAAAGAAGTTTGATGCAAAATAAGGAATAGCAAAATTTGTTATTCCTTATTTTGCGATTGCACTGAAGCATTTGCAAATTTTGCGATTCCTTAAATGAAATGTATCAAACAAAAAATATGCAAAAAATGCCATTAAGGATTTGCAAATTACCACCAACTTCTAGTTGGTGGTAATTTGCAAATTCTTTTCAAAAAGCTTTTTTTCCAAAAAACAAAAGGTGCCATAAGACGCCCATACATGCCCTTAGGGCATGTATGTGCGCCATATGCCCCCAAATTTCTTTTTCAGGGGTGCAGCAGGGTGTTCTTGAGACACCCCTGCACCCTTGGAAAAATTCCTAATTTGCGATGAGCTAATTGCTAATCGCAAATTGCACCTTCATTCCTATTGGCCTCCTGGCCCATGGAAATGAATGGGTAATTTGCAATTAGCAATTTGCTCATCGCAAATTAGGAATGGTAAAGAATCGCTATTTATTCCTTAAAATTCGCTATTTAGGAAATGCAAAATAGTTTGATGATACATAAGGCGGTTCATCTCTAACAAGATAAGAAGCTTAGGGATAGATTTATGATGACTGGCGCATCACCAGGGATGTGCCAGTCATCCTGCGCCGCTGTTCCGCCACCCATGGTGTGCTGCATTTACAATGCGGCGCACCATGGGGCAAAAACGGCACAGATGCTTGACGCATCTGTGCCGTAAAGGTGGCGCATTACTGGAGTTGTATCGCAAGTGCGATGCAGCTCCAGCAAGGCTCAGGGGTGCCCCATCTCCACAATGCTGCGTCAAGACCTATGCCTGCTTCAAGCAGGCGCAGGGTTTTGACGCAGCTTTGTCCTATCTGATTGTAAATGCGGCACACCATGGGTGGCAGAGCAGCGGTGCACGTTAACTGGTGCATCCCTGGGGATGTGCCAGTTAACATAAATCTGCCCCTTTACATTTAAGTATGTGCAGGGGACACAGAGTCAGTGAGGCTTATCCAAGGTTAAGAAGAGATGAGTCCTGTTCACTGAAAAATTGGACATAGGCTTCACCTCCTCAGCATCGCTGGACATGGCTAAATAATAGCTGCAAAATGTTACTCTTGTTAAACAATTTTACTATTATAATCTCTGAGATTTGTCTCTTACTCTGCAACATCTCATTGTTGTTATCTTTCTTTAAAGATAAAGACAACATCAACATGAGCGACAATCAGCAATCAGTTGATTTCGACCTCATCATTGAACTCGTAATTGAAACATCAGTGGATGTTGATCCCTTGGATGATTTAAATCCTGAGGATGAAGAAGAACGTGATGAGGATGCAGATTTGTCAGAATTGTATGACATAGGATGGGAAGCTGACGTGCTTGAGCCTATGGAACTATAAACATTTATTTTAAAAATGTATAATAAATAAAAAGTAAAAATGTAAACCGTTTGATTTAAAATTAAAAACACCTTTAAAAACAGGTTATGTCTAGTGTCTTCAATAAAATATTAAAATATGCTCATAAAATTAGATCAAAATCACATATAAAATAGTAGAGGTAAAATGAATATAAATTCCATTTATTTTCTGCTATTTGTGTATTATATATTTGCCAAGCACTAATAAATCTTCTATGTAAAAATGTCAAGTAGTGTGTTAAGTTTTTGATGACTGTTATTGATTTACTGTTTGGTAATAGTGGTTAATAACATTTTTTATTATATTTTACCACAGATTCAACTGCAGATCATTTCAAGATTTCAGCATGCCAACCAAAGAAAGACTGAGAAAGGCTGCAAAACGTCAAAGACAGCAGGTCAATGAAAAAAAGCAGCAGTCCTCTAACAAAAAGATTTGTCAAGTCACCAAGAAAGCACCGGGTAAGAGTACAAAAACATTCATAAGAAATATCTGTAGTAAAAAAAATATTACTACAGAAAATGTTTCAGTCCAGAAAAAGAGAAGCAATTCAAACGGAAAGGAAAGGCCAATGAAAAATGTTACTGCTAGAGCAAGAGATAACTCTGTGCATGATAGTAGAAGGAAACAACAGTTTAGGGACATTCGTAAACGAATGTTCCGCAACAGGATAATTGGCAATTTGTTAAAAAATATTAAGAAAGGTCAACAGAAAGTGGTTTTTTATAAGAGAAAAAAAATAGTTGAGAAAGTTATTGATCAGGCATTTGAAATTAAACGTAAGTTATTTATTTTGATAATCAATAGAATTAGGAAGCTAAACAAGGCAATTTATGATTTCAAAAGAAATAGTAGATGGAAGAGAATAGTTAATCGTAGTAATTTTTGTGAAGTTTTTTCTGGAGAATGGATGCATAGTTCAAGCTGTGAGGCATTTTTTAATGAGGAGAGTTATTTCCAGGATAATGATTTGGTGCATGCAGTTGACACCAGTGGTCGAGCTTATGAAGTGAAAGATGGTTGTCCAGTTGAAAAAGAAAAACTTGTGACAACAGAGGCAGAAGAGGTGTTAGGTAATGAGGTTTTAGGAAGACGTCCTAAGGGTCCTGTGTATACCTGGAAGTGTAGTAGTATTTGCAGTGTGCGACAGGATTCCATCAATTTGCTTTGTGATTTTGTACGGTCATTTAATAAGAAAAGTTTGAAGCAGAAAATGAAGTTGTTGCAAAAATTAGATCCATGCAGAGTGAGAGAAGTGACAGGTTTGCATTGTCATTCACTGGCTTGTCTTTCCAGGAGAGTATGCCAGAGTGTTTTTCATCATTTCAGGATGCTAGCAGTGCATCATAATAAAGTGAGGAAATTAGTTAGAATGTTGTATTATGCTAAGAGTCCAGCAATTATGCTTAAACAATTATGCGCTGCTCTTTTGCATGGTTCTGAAATAGATGTGAAGAATATATGTGAAGAAATTGAGTTTTGTTACTTTGGAAGTAAAGAGGAGAATGTTGAAATTGACCAAGAAGAAGCGGGTAATGTGGAAGATAGTGTACAGGTTTCCAGTACAGATAATTTCCAGAGGGAAATTGCGACGTTTCAGGTGAAATCAAGAGAGAGGCAAAATTTCACTTGTGTGTGTTGTCGACGCACTTATTATAAGAATCAGACTAAGTTAGTGGATTTATATGCAAAAAGTGAAAGGGAAAATAATAGTGAATGGAAGGATTTCACAACATACTTGATGGTAGAAAATTGTTTTGATTTGGGATTGGATCAACGTGTGTGTACTTATTGTTGTAACAAATTAAATCAAAACCAGATGCCTGCTAGAGCAGTTCATAATGATCTGGAATTGGTTGAGATTCCTTCTGAATTGAAGGATTTAAATACTTATGAATCTATTTTGATTCAAAGTATCCATCCCTTTCAGGCTATTGTAAGAATGGAGCCAAAGACAGGGAAATTGCCTCCATCAGATTTACAGAGAGGATTAAAGGGAAGAGTTGTTTATTTGCCTCTAGATTTGAAGAAAAACATTAACACAATTGGAGTAGAAAAAGTGGAAGAGGAACCTCTAGTTATCTTAGTTAATGGGGTTCCGACAAAGAATAAGAAAATATGGCAAGATTTAGTGGATGTTAGGAAAGTTAAAAAGGCAACATTGTATTTGAAAAAAAATAATAAATACTATAAGAATGTATATGTTGCAGAAGAGGAAGTAAGTGAGGAAGAGGATAGCGATTTGTGTGCTGGTCAAATTGAGAAAGTAGAACCCTCTACTAGTGAAGAAATATATGAACATTATAGTGTTCATCCTTTGCATTCCAAGGAAGTCATGGGGAATGCTATTGAGTTGTTTCAAATGAAACAAGCCAAAGGGAGTCCCATTAGTGTTTGGGAGGAAAGTTTGGAAGCTCGGTGTTTCCCACAGCTTTTTCCAACAGGTCAGGGAGGAAGATATGATGAGCGACCTCATCAAATTCCTGCTTCTGAATACCGGACTTTGCAATTGTATGCAGGAGATGCTAGGTTTCGACAATGCATTCCCTATTTGTTTCATCTCCTGTTTGAAAGCGATCTGTCTGGACTGTCATATGCAGTGAACCACATCTTGAAAAGTGGTATACACATGCAAAACATCTCGGCAAGTGACTTTATGGATAAAGTGGATTGGTGTCACTACAACGCATGCTTTTACCACGCATGCCTTTACAACGCGGTTTTTACCACGCAGTCCATTACAACGCATAATGCTTTTAGGCGTTGGATAGTGAATTATTTAATTTACTATTCCAACTCCAGTCCCCGTGGATAGCAGGGAAGGTGTTGGTTAGTATATTAAATACATTCCCTATCCTAGAGCGCCCCCCAGCGCATTGCGTTGTAATGGTTTGCGTGGTAAAAGTTGCGATGTAATGGTAGTGCGTTGTAAAAAATTCGTTGTAACCGTGCTACACCGGATAAAGTCAATGTCCAGGACAGTATTTTGGATTCTCACCTGATTAATCTCATGGCGTGTCAGCGTGGTACTAATGAGTACTGGTACCGTCGTCATGGTGATTTAAAATGTATGCTGAGGAACTTAGGAACTCCCACATGGTTCCTCACTCTGAGCTGTGCGGAGTATGGCTGGGAAGACTTACTTGAATTTCTACGAGAGGCAAATGGAAACATCGAAAACATCGAATTCAAGACACCCGGAGAACTGTGCTCTTTGGATCCAGTCAATGTATGCAGGTACTTCAATCATAGATTTGAAGCTATGATGTCTTTCATCATGAATAAGAAGAATCCACCTCTTGGAGAGGTGTTGGATTTCTTCTGGAGAAAGGAGTACCAAGCAAGAGGTGCTCCTCATATACATATGTTGCTGTGGATCAAGGATGCACCTAAATTTGGAACGGATCCAGAAGACTCAGTGATGAGTTTCATACAACAGTATTCTACGTGTGCTGTTCCAAACGCAAAGGAGAAGAAAAGCCTAAGAGAAAAAGTTCTACGTTTCCAAAGCCATCGATGTGGAAAGTACTGTCGTCGTAAATTCCGAAACAAGGACAAGTTCTACACCAAATGTCGTTTCGGCTTTCCATGACCGGTGATTTCTAAAGGAAGAGTAAACAGTTTGATGTCTTCGCTGCGACATAATGTGATGAAGAAATCACCTAAAAACACATACAATTTGAAGAGGAACGAAGAGTCTAAGTACATCAACGACTACAACCCGGTGATTTTGTCCATGTGGAATGCTAACATGGATATACAGTTTGTGGCTGATAACTGTATGGCTGTGGCTCGGTATGTGACATCTTACATCATCAAAAAAGAGAAGACAGAATTGAAGGATATGTGGGAGGACATTTCCCATGAAAAGAGCCTCAGCAAGAAGTTGTACAGTTTCAGTCTGAAGATGTTGTCGCATCGAGAAATCGGAGCTTACGAATGTTCTGACCGGTTGTCTTCAGCAAGTCTCTATGCCAAGTCCAGGAGTATCGTTTGGGCGAGTCTTGGTCTTGCTGCAACGCGTAATCGAGTTCTGAAACCTGTGCGGGAAATTGAGTATTTGGCGGAAAAGGAGCCAAACAGTACCGACATTTTGAAGACCAACATGTTGGATACATATTATCCAAATCGAAGCAGTCACCTCGAGAATGTTTGTCTGTATGAGGTTCTTCAAAATTACATATTCAAGAGGAACATCAAAGAAGATACTGAGAAAGGAGTGTATGCTGTAATAGGAAGTGAGGGATGTCTGGTCAAGCAAAGAAAATGCCACTTGGTAAACCATCGAAAATTGAGTGGCGAATCTCCTGAAAAAAAGGAGTTTTTCTATTTAGCACTTTTGCAACTTTTCAAGCCTTGGCGTGCAGAAGAGGAACTGCTTGGAGATTTCCTCTGTTACGAAGACTCTTTCAATGCTGCCAAGGAGACCATAGAATGTCCTGCTTTTCCCAAATATGTAGAAATGTTGAATGCGGAAATTGAGCAGGAAGCAACGATTGCAGCCGAGATTGCCAGAGACAGTTCTCAGGACAGTCAGAGTTCTGCTTCATTGAGTCAGGATCCACTAGGAGGACCTGTTATCGAAAATGAAGCTGCCACTGCTATGAATGAAGTGGAAAGAGCCATGGCACATGCTCAGGAGGATGCGGTTAACTTAGAAGAGTTGGAAAGACAACTCAACGTTGAGCAGAGGAAAATATATGACGAAGTTACCATGCAAATTGATCATGGATTAAGTCATGACAAGAAAGAGTGCTCATGTACGTCGTTGAAGCCTGTCCGACTGTACGTGAGTGGAGAAGCGGGAACTGTAAAAAGTTTCCTTATTAAAGCAATTTCATGTTATTTGCAGGAAAGGACAGAGTCATCGCTGTCTTGTGTTGTCACCGCTCCAACTGGACTGGCAGCACATAACATTAAAGGGATTACTTTACATCGTTTACTGATGCTGCCAGTGGAGCATGACAACAAATTACAATATCACAAGCTATCTGGAGATGCTTGTTGTGAAGTTTCAAGAATCTTGAGGAAAATGAAACTTCTTATCATTGACGAAGTAAGCATGGTTTCCAATGTCATGCTTGCCTTTGTGCATTTGAGAATGCAAGAAGTTCTGAAAACAGAGTATGATGTGTTATTTGGTGGCAAACACATCATTGTTTTCGGAGATCTTCTGCAGCTGACACCAGTGAAAGGGCAACCTGTATTCAAAATGCTCACGCATGAGGATACCAGGAAGTGCCTAGGGAGCATTGGCAACGTCAATATATGGTTAAACTTCAATTATGCTGAACTGCATGAAAATATGCGTCAGGCGAAGGATGAAGTTTACAAGACTATTCTACAAGATGTTAGAATTGGAAAAGTGACCGAGCATGGGAAAGAAGCTTTACATGCACGATTACTGTCAAATTTATATCCAGAACAAGATGTTGTGCCTGAGAATATTTTTCAGAAAATTACTGAGAAGAAATCTGGAATATGTTTGATGCCAACTCTTGCAGAATGTGCCAAATTCAACAACAAAATGTTGCATTTAGAAAAGCAACAGATTGTGAAACTGGAAGCTATTGATAGAGTAGAGCATATGGGATCAACAATTATTTTGTCTGAGAATTTGAAAACAAAATTGGATTCATTAGAGAAGACTATATCTAAAACTGCAGGTTTTGAAAAGACTCTGAATGTGTGTTTGAACTGCCGTATAATTTTAAGAAGGAATTTACATGTTGAAAGAGGTCTGGTAAATGGATCAATGGGTAATGTTGTTGATTTTGTAAAATACAGAAATAGAGATGGAATTGAATTTTTAAAAATTAAATTTGATGGCATTGAGGATGTACAGCTAATTGGTCGTTGTTCTGCTAGATTTTTGCTTGTGAAAGAGTTATATGTTCGCCGTAAGCAGTTTCCTGTTTGCTTGGCATATGCGGTGACAATCCATAAATCGCAAGGTTTAAGTGTAGACAGTGCATTGGTGAATATTGGCAGTTCTGTGTTCAAGGAGGGTATGGCATATGTGGCATTGTCACGAGTTAGAACTTTATCGGGATTGTACTTGATTGAGTGTGATGTCACAAACATTTGTGCGGATCTAGATTGTGTTAAGGAATACAATAGGTTAAGAAGAGAGTATGCGTCACATTTGCCTCAATATCCTTTGTTTGAGAAACGTGTGGTAGGCCGGAAACGAAGAAATGTGACCAATACTGGGGAGGTTGTAGCAAAAAGACGAAAAGTCGATGAACCTGAAATTATAAGCAGAAACAAAAAGGATTCTGTTGAAGATGTTGTTGGTTTTCAATTTGAAAACAGTTCTGGTGTCAACTGCTATGCTAATGTAGTGGTTAATGTTTTGTTTTCTCTAGAAAATGTAAAAGAAGAGATTGTGGTCAATTCTGATCAAAGATTTTGCAGTTTGTTAAATTCTGTGTTAGAGAAATGTAGCACTGATAGAACAAAAATAGAAAGTGTGTCTCAAATTCGAAATCTGTTAAACAGATGTTCAGGCCAAACACAATTCTCTCAAAATATTCAGCAAGATTGTCAGGAGTTTTTAATGTATATGCTTGATGTATTGCATGCTGAAGGTGTAGATGTAGATCACCTGTTTGGGCTTTCTTATCAATGGCAGCATGACTGCGAGAACTGTAGGGTATCAAGTACTACTTGTGTAGACTCAGAAAGATTTATATATTTAACTTTGCCAGACAGTAAATCAGTCTCTTTTAATAAACTAGTAAAAGCAGCTGATCACAACATGGAGTGTAGCCAATGTAAATCTGAAATTATGTCCACATTATTTATACGAACATATGGCCAGTATGTTATTTTAATGTTCCAACGATGTAGGCCTGATGGAACAAAATTGACAACTTTAATTAAAAATTTTGTGGCTTCACAGTTGTCAATATCAGGAAGGACTTTTGTAACTGCAGCAATTATATATCATGACGGTCCTTCAATATCATCAGGACATTACACAGCTTATTTAAAGTCTAGAAATGGCTGGTCATTCTGCAATGATTCTGTTTTAATTTTCAAAAAAAAATTGCCGTATGACCTTAAAAACTCTTACCTGGTGTTTTAAAACCAAAATTTTAGGGAAAGAATCTCGGGATGTGCTCTGAGGAATTTCAAGAAGTTCTAATGGCTCCTACACGATTTGGCCTTGAGGATAAGTGTAGTACAGAGACATAACTTCTTACCATAACACTGGACGTCATGGAGAAATAAGTGCACTTTGAATGAGTTCAAAAAAACTGTTTCTTTTTATAAGCTAATTGAAGCAGCGAATCAAAACATGGAGTAGAGAGAATGTAAGTCTGCAATGCTGTCTACTGTTTTATATTGCTTTGTGATTAAAAGTGATGTAGAGAATTAAATAATTGTAGTAGTCATAGAGATAGTGTAAGTCTGCTTCATAGTAAGCAGTATCAGTGTCATAGGAAATGTAGAACATGACTGAGCAAGAAGGGGAAGATATTACTAGTCCAGGATTGTGAAAATGATCTTCAACATTTTTATTGTGAAAGTTGCGGAAATACAACATGACGGGATTGGCTTACAAGAATTCTAAGAGTTATAAATGGCTCTGACATGATTTGGCCTTGTGGAAACGTGTGGTAGAGAGCAAGAAGTCATTTATTGTATGTAACATGTTTTTCAAAACGATGGAGGTTTTCTTTCAGAAAGTGGCGGTCTGAAAGTAATAACAGCACAACAGAGTGTAAGCTGTTCATAGGACATCCTTCGACGTCATGGAAAGTAAGTTAACTTTAAGGAGTTCTGAATTCTGATTTGTTATGTTGTATGGGTTTTTTAAACACAATCATTTTGATTGTGTTTTTTTTCCCCGCTGTTATATGATGAATACCTTCAAGTCACTGTTTTTAGTGAAATTTGATACATTCTGAGAACAGCAAAAATAAACCATTTAACATGTATAATTAATTCTGTACTGTTTGCATTAATGATGTACATTTAGAACTGTGTAGGAGGCATGGAGAAGGAGAGGCTTCTGTAAGTGTCAAAGTTGTTGCATACAGTGCTCATATTCTACGTAGTCTTTCATATGATAGACTACATTTCCACAATGAGATACCTAAGCAAAGGAAACACAGGTGATATGATTGTGGAATGAGCAAAAAAAATTGCACGTTTTTCAATTATATTACCTGTGTTTCCTAACATTACACATCACATTGTGTAGATGAGGTTTAGGCCTGTTCCTGGAGACAGAGGAGGTCTGACATTTGTTCAAGAGTGCAGTGGACATGACACACTTGGTTGGTAGGCCTGCACATGTATTTTCTCCTCTGTATTCTTCAACAAACCTAAATTTCATCTGCAACTCTGAGTAGGACTTACCTGAAACAAATCTGTGGATAGGTTACACCTTATTGGCATCTTAAAACAATCATTTAAAATGTTAGGGTCAGATTTATGGTGGCCGTGCGCCTCTTTTGCTCCATTGTGGGTCACTTTTGTGTAAAAGATGCACCATGTTGCAAGATAGGTTTCAGTTCATCTCCAGCAAGATACCATTAGTTTAAAATGTATATAATTAGCACTGTGTAGGGGGCATGCAGAAGCTGAAGCTTTTGTAAGTGTCAAAGTTGTTCCATGCAATTCTGCACTTCTGGGTACTGTTTAATATGCTGCACTACATGTGCACTATGAGATACCTAAGCAAAGGCAACACAGGTGATGTGATTGTGAAATGAGGAAAAGAAACTCCACATTTTTCAATTACATCACCTGTGTTTCCTAAGTTTACGAATGACATTGTGCAGATGAAGTTTAGGTCTGTCCATGGACACAGAAGAGGTCTGGCCTTTGTTCAAGAGTGAAGTGGACATGACTTACTTCATTGGTAGGTCTTCACATGTATTATCTCCTCTGTACTCTTCAACAAGCGTAAATTTCATCTAAAACCCTGAGTAGGCCTCACCTTAAACAAACCTCTGGATAGGCCACACCTTATCGTCATCCTGAATCAATCATTTCAAATGTTAGGGACAGATTTATGATAGGTGTATGCCTCTTTTGCGCCACTGTGCGTCACTTTTGTGATGCAGCGGCGGTGCAAAAGATTTGCTATGAGGCGACAAAATTACAAATTGATGCATCTAGGCAGATGTGTCATGCTGTAAAAAACCCGTGCCACATGAAACCGATGCAGCAGTGATGCAAAAGATGCACCATGTTGCAAGACAGGCCTGACTTCATCTCCAACAAGATAAGAAGCTAAGTCTTCTGTAAATGTCAAAATTGTTGTATATTTTGCTCAACTTCTATGTACTCTTTGATATGCTAGACTCCATCTGCACTATGAGATACCTAACCAAAGGCAACACAGGTGATGTGATTGTGAAATGAGGAAAAGAAACTCTGTTTCTCTTTCAATCTTTTCCCTTGTCTTTTCTAATTTTTAAATACATGTTTTAATATTTTTCAAATGTTTGTTCTCTCTTTCACAGATTGAAAGTATAAAAACAAAAAGTGAGTAAGTTAACGACAATTATAAGGTAAATGTTTTGTACTCTTTTCGTTACATTTCTATCACATTCACCTACTAGTAGTTCGACAGCTTCATTTCTTTAACCCTCAGTTTCCTGCCTTTGCTACTTCCCTCATTCCTTTCTCTATTACCTACTTACTCTACTCCTTCCACTCCTTTTCTCAGTCCCTCTCTTCTCATAGTTCCTCACTCTTGTTCACTCACTCCGTCTCTATTACTCTTAGTGTCTTTGACTGATCACTCTTTCACTACTTGTTCATTTGCTTTCTCTCTGTAGTTCAAGCACACTAAGGGGCATTTTATCAACACAGCCAATAAAACTATTGCTGTTTTTATTGGAAGAAAACTGTTGCAAAAGTGGTTTTAGCTGCAGTTTTCCGCCGCAAAAGCGGCTTTAGCGACACATTTCTGCTGATAAAAGCTGCAAAACTTTTATTGCCTATGTTGATGATATGGTTCTATGTTATTTACATTTCTTTGCTGTTTCAATTAATCTTTTCTGTTATTTTTTCTTTTCTGTTTTCTGTTTTTTCTCTCTGTTATTCCACATGTTTTAATCTTATTTTGAACATTCACTCACATTCTCCAAGAAACTCTTCTTTGTTATTGTTCTACTCTCTTTTTTTTCTTTCACTTCCTTATCTATTTTGTTTTTCACAATTATACCCTCTTCCATCTCTTCTTCGGTAAATAGATTTATTAAACAGTATCTCTGGATTACTCCCTATAGCTGTCTTTTTTTTAACATTACTCTCTGTTTACTTCCCTTATACTTACTCTTCTTTTTTTTTTTTAAAACATTTTTTTGGTTCGCTCCCGGTTCGCGAACCGGGAAGCGAACGGGGAAGCGAACTAAAAAAAAAAGAGCTTGCCAGAGTGCTAAACATTCTAGCAATTTTTTTTTGAAAGGGGAGGTAGTTCTGAAAAGAACTTTTTTTTTAATGTTTTTGTTGTTTTATATATATATATTTTTTTTCTGAACATTTTTTCTTTTTTTTGTATTTTTTGAACATTTTTATGTTTTTTTTTGTTTTTGATGGAGGGGAAACAACCAAAAACAGGCATTGAAAAGGGCTCAACAGGAGCAAAAAAAAAATTTACTGTCTGGGGCGGTTAGGGCAATTGTGATTGTTAATAGCTAGGTTGATTAAATTAATGCTCATGTTACCACATGACAGCAATGCACCGCAATACATACAGGTATGTTTGATATGAGCAAAGTTCTCCTGAATGTTTGGCACGGTTTCCCGTGCCTCTGCTGCTGTCAATGATATTAGTGATGTTGACCTGGCCACAGGAGTTGTTGTTGGGTTATCTTGCATGTCACGTATCTCCGCCTGGCTGTAGTTCAGTGGATGCCACCTGGACATGTGACGATGCATTGTATGGTTTCCGTAGCTATATTTTTTATCAGTGCCTCTAGATAACCGGTCTTTACAAATCAGGCAGGTGACATACCTAGCATTTACTTTTTTTTGCCCTCGAGGGAGTGAAAAAAACTGCCAAATAAAGCTGGCTTTCCGACGTGAAAACCTCCTGTAAGAACTGTGGTCCTTCGGTCTCCTCTTCCTCTAGTTCATCCTCTTCCTCCTCTGTCTGGCTGATAAACTGGGGAGGTGGTCCTCTTTTCCCATGAGGAGGTGGAGGTGGTGGTGGGGGTGCACCAGCTGAAGCAACTATTGAAGCCATTGCTCAACTCTCAAAAATGGTCTTCCTCTCACAAAGATGAAAGTCAGAGTGAGGAAAGAAGGAGGGGTTTTCATCATTTGGGAAAAACAATATTTCTAAACCAATGAAAAGTGTTATTTTTAGGTCACCTGACCTAGCCTTATATCATTATGAAACCAAAAGTGAAATGAACCAATGAAAAGTTTTATCAACAAGTCACATGACCTCTTACGCTTAAGTTACGCGCTGCGGAACGTGCCCCGGATCGCTTCCGGTTCGCTGCGCTTCGCGCCTCGGTTCGCGCTCCGGAGCGCTTCCGGGTGCGCTAACGCGGCGCGTCATAAGACGCATTACGCGGCAACGCGATACGTCGCGCTTTCGCGACGCGCCGCGGATCGCTTCCGGGGAGCTGCGCTTCGCGTCTCAGTTCGCGTACCGGAGCACTTCCGGGTGCGCTAACGCAGCGCGTCATAAGACGCATTACGCGACAACGTGATACGTCATGCTTCCGCGACGCGTCACGATGTTGATTTCTAACGCGGCAGTTGCGCTAACGGAACGTTTACCGGTTCGCGGACTGGGTCGCGGCATCAAGATGAGCTAACGGGAAGCTTCCCGGTTCGCGAACCGGGAGCGAACAAAAAAAAGTATTAAAAAAAAAATTATTAATAAACATATAAAATATATTTTTGGATTTAAAGAAGAATACATTTTACAGCTACAGATATTAGCTTTTAAAAAACCAATGAAATTCACTGAAAAAACCATAGGTTATAGACCATATATAGTTAGGAATTAGCATTTACAAAACCTTGAAAATTCACTGAAAAAACCATAGGTTATAGACCATATATAGTTAGGAATTAGCATTTAAAAAACCTTATTTTACTCACACAAAACCATTGAAATTCCATATATAGTTAGTTGTACTAACTATATATCGCGCACCCGCAATCCACTGCTGATGATGTCACATATTACATCATTCATGACATGGTCAGTGACATCACTGATGACATCACTGATGACATCTCAAATGACATCACTGATGACATCACTGATGACATCTCAAATGACATCACTGATGACATCACTGATGACTACATTCAGTGACTGTATAATTCTGTAAAGTTAAAATATGTCTTACATATTGAAGAATGAGTGGATGTATAAGTGTCTTGATGAAGGATTTAGTAGGGGCATGACTGACTGTATGAGTGACTGATTAAATGTGTCTCACTGAGTGCATGGGTTAGTGACTAAACTGTCTTAATTTGTGCATCATTATGTCTGTTGTTCTGTAAACTGCTGCATGTGTTGATCAGTAGCTATATGATTAACTGTATGGGTTATTGATTGGTTGCCCAAGCATTTGTATGGGAGACTGAGTGTGTGTGTGGTTGGCTGGGAGGTGTATGACTCTTTGCATAGATGTGTGAGCAGTTGATTGACTAGATGTATGGGTTCAAAAGTGCATGTGGAAACAGCTGTATGGGCGGTTGACTGTGTGCATGAGTGTATTCGTGAGTGAATGGATATCTCAGTGCTACATGTTAAAGTAAGTACATATGTAAAATACAGTACATGTGAGAGTTGACATATATAAATAACTGTGCATAAGAGCCAGTGAATGTGTGAGTGGCTGTATGGATCATTGTGAACTTGTATCCAGGATTTTATAAGTCAGTAAATATGTTTTAGTATATGTTTGAATAAGTAAGGTGTGTATAACTGTATAGTTGAGGAAATGGAGGTGTGATTGATTCTTTGCATGACTGACTAAGTGTCTGAGTAACTCCATAGATGAGTGACAGTCTATGAGTGTCTGTTTACACTGAGTGTATCTAAGGTTATATTAGAGTCTGAAGAGGTTCATCGTATTATCACATGAATGATGTCATCAGTGATGTGATCAGTAATGTCAAATGAGATGTCATCAGTGATGTCATCAGTGATGTCATTTGAGATGTCATCAGTGATGTCATCAGTGATGTCATTTGAGATGTCATCAGTGATGTCATTTGAGATGTCATCAGTGATGTCATCAGTGATGTCACTGACCATGTCATGAATGATGTAATATGTGACATCATCAGCAGTGGATTGCGGGTGCGCGATATATAGTTAGTACAACTAACTATATATGGAATTTCAATGGTTTTGTGTGAGTAAAATAAGGTTTTTTAAATGCTAATTCCTAACTATATATGGTCTATAACCTATGGTTTTTTCAGTGAATTTTCAAGGTTTTGTAAATGCTAATTCCTAACTATATATGGTCTATAACCTATGGTTTTTTCAGTGAATATATATATATATTCACTGAAAAAACCATAGGTTATAGACCATATATAGTTAGGAATTAGCATTTAAAAAACCTTATTTTACTCACACAAAACCATTGAAATTCCATATATAGTTAGTTGCACTAACTATGTATCGCGCACCCGCAATCCACTGCTGATGATGTCACATATTACATCATTCATGACATGGTCAGTGACATCACTGATGACATCACTGATGACATCTCAAATGACATCACTGATGACATCACTGATGACATCTCATTTGACATCAATGACCACATCACTGATGATATCATTCATGTGACAATACAATGCATCTCCTCACATTTTAATATAACCTCTGTTTCACCCAGTGTTAAATACAGAGTATAATTTTTGAAACCATTGACACACCAATACTAGTTACTACATACGTACTCACTGATTCCTACGTCTACACACACATTCACTCATTCACCCATACAATCATTCATACATACAATCACTCATCTTTACAACACTATCATATGCACTCATACACCTATACAGACACTCACACTCTGCCACTCATCCATGGAGTTACTCACACACCTAGTCAGTCCTGTAAAGAATCAATCACACTTCCATTTTCTTGTCTATACAGTTAAACATAGAGCACCTTACATTTTCAAACATATAGTAACACATACTTACTTTCTTATACAATCATTGATACAAGTACACATTGATCTGCACAGAGTCACACACCTCCCAGCCAGCCACACACACACTCAGTCTCCCATACAAATACTTGGACAATCAATCAATAACCCATATAGTTAATCATATAGCTACTGATCAACACATGCAGTAGTTTACAGAACAACAGACATAATGATGCACAAATTAAGACAGTTTAGTCACTAACCCATGCACTCAGTGAGACACATTTAATCACTCACTCATACATTCAGTCATGCACCTACTAAATCCTTCGTCCAGACAGTTATACATCTACTCATTCTTCAATATCTAAAACATATTTAAACTTTACAGAAACACACAGTCACTGGATGATGTCATCAGTGATGTCATCAGTGATGTCATTTGAGATGTCATCAGTGATGTCATCAGTGATGTCACTGACCATGTCATGAATGATGTAATATGTGACATCATCAGCAGTGGATTGCGGGTGCGCGATACATAGTTAGTGCAACTAACTATATATGGAATTTCAATGGTTTTGTGTGAGTAAAATAAGGTTTTTTAAATGCTAATTCCTAACTATATATGGTCTATAACCTATGGTTTTTTCAGTGAATTTTCAAGGTTTTGTAAATGCTAATTCCTAACTATATATGGTCTATAACCTATGGTTTTTTCAGTGAATTTCATTGGTTTTTTAATAGCTAATATCAAAACCTTTACAATGTATTATTCTTTAAAAAGAAAAATATTTTTTACATGTTTTTTATACAATTTTTTTTGTATTTTTTTGTTTCGCTCCCAGTACGCGTACCGGTTAGCTTCCCGTTAGCTCAATCCGGAGGCGCGACCCGGTACGCGAACTGGTAAACGTTCCTTTTGCGCACCTCTCGCGTTACAAAACAACATGGTGACGCTTCGCGTCAGCATGACGTTTCGCGTTCTCGCGTAATACGTCATATTACGTGCTACGTTTGCGTACCCGGAAGCGCACCGGTACGCGAACCGGAAGCGATCCGCGGCGCGGCGCCGACCGCGTAATGTAAACATAGCAGGTCATGTGACTCGATAATAACACTTTTCATTGGTTCATTTCACTTTTGGTTTCCTAATGATGTAATACAAGGTCATGTGATCTAAAATGGACACTTGTCATTGGTTTAGAACTTTTGTTTTTCCCAAATGATGAAAACCCCTCCTTCTTTCATCACTCTGACTTTCATCTTGGTGAGAGAAAGACCCTTTATTGAGACTTTGTGATGGCTTCATTAGTAGCTTCAGCTGGTGCTAGCCCACCACCTCCACCAAATCCAAGAAAGAGAGGACCACCTGCAGAAGTAATTCTGCAAGAAGAGGAAGAACAGGAAGAGGAGGAAGAGGAGGAAGAGCATGAGTTTTTGCCAGAGGAGCCCAGGAGGTACAATCGACAGGAGAATTATATCTGGCAATTCTACAGAATTCCTAAGGGGCAAAAGAAAGTGAATGCTCGTTACGTGTTTTGCCGCATATGCGGTGACAGATTGTCAAGGGGCACCGATAAAAAATATAGTTATGGGAATCATACTATGCATCGGCATATGAGTAGGTGGCACCCAAATAACTATAGTGCTGCCCAGCTACGTGACCAACAACAACATCCCCTCCAAATGGCAAGAAGATCGGTGGTTCCAGAGGTGTCGGGACCAGAGGCGAGGGAGGTGATTGCAAACATCCAAATGTTGTTTGGTCACGTAAAACAAGTGTGCGTGGAATGTGGCGCTTTCATCTGCTACAGAGAAAGTAGCATCACTTTGATTTTGCGAGCAATTCAAAATCATATTAATGTTTGCACAAAACGCACCAAAAAATAAATTCATTTTTTTTTTTTGCTCCTGTTGAGCCCTTTATAATGGATCGTTTTTGTTTCCCCCCCCCCCAAAAAAACCAAAAAATTTTTAAAAACGTTCAGAAAATACAAAAAAAGTAAAAAAATGTTCAAAAAATACTAAAAAAAATATAAAACAACAAAAACATAAAAAAAAAAGTTCTTTTCAGAACTAACTCCCCATTATAAAAAAATTAGTAGAAAATTTGGAACTCTGCCAACCTGTATTTCTCTTAGTTCGCTCCCGGAGCGCTACCCGGTACGCGTACCGGAAGCTAACCAAAAAAATATTTTTTAAAAAAGAACAGTAACTATAAGGGAAGGAAATACACAGTTATGTTAAAAGAAAGACAGCTCTAGGGAGTAAAATAAGGATACTGTTACCTACAATCCACTGTTGATGATTTCACATATTACATCATTCATGACATGGTCAGTAACATCAACAGCAGTGGATTGTAGGTAACAGTATCGTTAGTTTACTCCCTTTAGCTGTCTTTCTTTTAACATAACTGTCTATTTCCTTCCCTTATAGTTACTGTTCTTTTTTAAAAAACATTTTTTTGATCAGTCATAAACAGTGACATTAATAGAAACAGAGAGAGTGAACAAGAGTGAAGAACTATGGTCCTCCTGAGCCACCCTCAGAAAACCAAGGGGGTCAAGATACATCTACCGTGCCCCCTTCTACCTATTCTGAACATTATTTGCCCTCCATCTTGTATCTTGATTCGAACGAAACACAAAATGGTGGACTGCCATAACGCTGCTGGTTTGCGAACCGGGCAACTTCCCAGGAAGCGGTCCCCAAAAAAAAAAAGTTGGGAAAGTAATTCACAGACACTAAGAGTAATAGAGATGGAGTGAGTGAACAAGACTGAGGAACTATGAGAACAGAGGGACTGAGAAAAAGAGTGGAAGGAGTTGAGTAAATAGGTAATAGAGAAAGGAATGAGGAAAGTAGCAAAGGCAGGAAACTGAGGATTAAAGAAGTGAAGCAGTGGATCTAATAGTAGGTGAATGTGATAGAAATGTAACGAAAAGAGTACAACTATTTACCTTGTAATTGCTGTTAAATTAATCACATTTTATTTCTATACTTTCAATCTGTGAAAGAGAGAACCAACATTTAAAAAAAAATTAAAATATGTATTTAAAAATTACAAAAGACAAGGGAAAATATTGAAGGACAAATAGTTTTTCAACAACTTTGACACTGACAGAAGCTTCTGCTTCTCCAGGTCCTCTACACAATGCTAAAGATATACATTTTAAACTAACAGTATCTTGATGCAGATGAAGTGAGGACTATCTTAAAACATGGTGCATCTTTTGCATTGCTCTTGTTTCAGAAAAGTGTCGCTTCAGTATGCCAATAACATGTCTCCTATCCAGAGATTTGTTTGAGGTGAGGCCTACTCAGAGTTCAAGATGAGATTTACACTTGTTGAAGTGTACAGAGGAGATAATATCTGTGAAAGTCTACTAATGAAGTGAGTCATGTCCACTGCACTCTTCAACAAAGTAGAAACCTCCTATGTTTCCCTGGACAGACCTAAACTTGATCTGCACAATGTGATTCGTAATGATAGGAAACTCAAGTGATGTAATTGAAATATGTGCAATTTATTTTGCTCATTTCACAATCACATCACTTGTGTTTCCTTTGCTTAGGTATCTCATTGTGCAGATGTAGTCCAGCATATGAAAGATTACGTAGAAGTGCAGCACTGCATACAATAAATTTAACACTTACAGAAAACTCACCTTCTCCATGCCTCCTACACAGTTCTACATATACATCATAAATGCAAACAGTACAGAATTAATTATACATGTTAAATGGTTTATTTTTGCTGTTCTCAGAATGTATCAAAATTCACTAAAAACAGTGACTTGAAGGTATTCATCATGTAACAGCGGGGAAAAAAAAACACAATCAAAATGATTGTGTTTAAAAAACCCATACAACATCAGAAAATAAAATTCAGAACTCCTTAAAGTTAACTTACTTTCCATGACGTCCAAGGATGTCCTATAAACAGCTTACACTCTTTTGTGCTGTTATTACTTTCAGCCCGCCACTTTCTGAAAGAAAACCTCCATCGTTTTTAAAAACACGTTACATGCAATAAATGACTTCTTGCTCTCTACCACTATTTTCCACAAGGCCAAATCTAGTCAGAGATATTTATAACTCTTGGATTTCTTGTAAGCCAATCCCATCATTTGGCATTTCCGCAACTTTCAGAATTAAAATGTTGAAGATCATTTTCACAATCCTGGAATAGTAATATCTTCCCCTTCTTGGTCAGTCATGTTCTACATTTCCTATGACACTGATACTGCTTAATATGAAGCAGACTTACACTACCTCTATGAGTACTACAATTATTTAATTCTCTACATCACTTTTAATCACAAAGCAATGTAAAACAGTAGACAGCATTGCAGACTTACATTCCCTCTACTCCATGTTTTGATTGGCTGCTTCAATTAGCTTATGAAAAGAAACAATTTTTCTGAACTCATTTAAAGTGCACATACATCTCCATAATGTCCAATCCTTTGATTAGAAGTTATGTCTCTGAACTACACTTATCCTCAAGGCCAAATTGTGTAGGAGCCATTAGAACTTCTTGAAATTCCACAGATCATATCCCGAGATTATTTTCCTAAAATTTTGGTTTTAAAAACACCAGGTAAGAGTTTTTAAGGTCATACGGCAATTTTTTTTTGAAAATTAAAACAGAATCATTGCAGAATGACCAGCCATTTCTAGACTTTAAATAAGCTGTGTAATGTCCTGATGATATTGAAGGGCCGTCATGATATATAATTGCTGTAGTTACAAAAGTCCTTCCTGATATTGACAACTGCGAAGCTACAAATTTTTTTATTAAAGTTGTCAATTTTGTTCCATCAGGCCTACATCGTTGGAACATTAAAATGACGTACTGGCCATATTTTCGTATAAATAATGTGGACATCATTTCAGATTTACATTGGCTACACTCCATGCTGTGATTAGCAGCTTTTACTAGCTTATTAAAGGAGACTGATTTACTGTCTGGCAAAGTTAAATATATAAATCTTTCTGAGTCTACACTAGTAGTACTTGATACCATACAGTTCTCGCAGTCATGCTGCCATTGATAAGAAAGCCCAAACAGCTGATCTACATCTACACCTTCAGCATGTAATACATCAAGCATATACATTAAAAACTCCTGACAATCTTGCTGAATATTTTGAGAGAATTGTGTTTGCCCTGAACATCTGTCTAACAGGTTTCGAATTTCAGACACACTTTCTATTTTTGTTCTATCTGTGCTACATTTCTCTAACACAGAATTCAACAAACTGCAAAATCTTTGATCAGAATTGACCACAATCTCTTCTTTTACATTTTTTAGAGAAAACAAAACATTCATTACTACATTAGCATAGCAGTTGACACCAGAACTGTTTTCAAACTGAAAACCAACAACATCTTCAACAGAATCCTCTTTGTTTCTGCTTGTAATTTTAGGTTCATTCACTTTTTGTCTTTTTGCTACAACCTCCCCAGTATTGTTCTCATTTCTTCGTTTCCGGCCTACCAGACGTTTCTCAAACAAAGGAAACTGAGGCAAATGTGGCGCATACTCTCTTCTTAACCTATTGTATTCCTTAACACAATCTAGATCTGCACAAATGTTTCTGACATCACACTCAATCAAGTACAATCCCGATAAAGTTCTAACTCGTGACAATGCCACATATGCCATACCCTCCTTGAACACAGAACTGCCAATATTCACCAATGCAGTGTCTACACTTAAACCTTGCGATTTATGAATTGTCACCGCATATGCCAAGCAAACAGGGAACTGCTTACGGCGAACATATAAGTCTTTTACAAGCAAAAATCTAGCAGAACAACGAGCAATTAGCTGTACTTCCTCAATGCCATCAAATTTAATTTTTAAAAATTCAATTCCATCTCTATTTCTGTATTTCACAAAATCAACAACATTACCCATTGATCCATTTACCAGACCTCTTTCAACATGTAAATTCCTTCTTAAAATTATACGGCAGTTCAAGCACACATTCAGAGTCTTTTCAAAACCTGCAGTTTTAGATATAGTCTTCTCTAATGAATCCAATTTTGATTTCAGATTCTCAGACAAAATAATTGTTGATCCCATATGCTGTACTCTATCAATAGCTTCCACTTTCACAATCTCTTGCTTTTCTAAATGCAACATTTTGTTGTTAAATTTGGCACATTCTGCAAGAGTTGGCATCAAACATATTCCAGATTTCTTATCAGTAATTTTCTGAAAAATATTCTCAGGCACAACATCTTGTTCTGGATATAAATTTGACAGTAATCGTGCATGTAAAGCTTCTTTTCCATGCTCGGTCACTTTTCCAATTCTAACATCTTGTAGAATAGTCTTGTAAACTTCATCCTTTGCCTGACGCATATTTTCATGCAGTTCAGCATAATTGAAGTTTAACCATATATTGACGTTGCCAATGCTGCCTAGGCACTTCCTGGTATCTTCATGCGTGAGCATTTTGAACACAGGTTGCCCTTTCACTGGTGTCAGCTGCAGAAGATCTCCGAAAACAATGATGTGTTTGCCACCAAATAACACATCATACTCTGTTTTGAGAACTTCTTGCATCCTCAAATGCACAAAGGCAAGCATGACATTGGAAACCATGCTTACTTCGTCAATGATAAGAAGTTTCATTTTCCTCAAGATTCTTGAAACTTCAAAACAAGCATCTCCAGATAGCTTGTGATATTCTAATTTGTTGTCATGCTCCACTGGCAGCATCAGTAAACGATGTAAAGTAATCCCTTTAATATTATGTGCTGCCAGTCCAGTTGGAGCAGTGACAACACAAGACAGCGATGACTCTGTCCTTTCCTGCAAATAGCATGAAATTGCTTTAATGAGGAAACTTTTTCCAGTTCCCGCTTCTCCACTCACGTACAGTCGGACAGGCTTCAACGACGTACATGAGCACTCTTTCTTATCATGACTTAATCCATGATCAATTTGCATGGTAACTTCGTCATATATTTTCCTCTGCTCAACGTTGAGTTGCCTTTCCAACTCTTCTAAGTTAACCACATCCTCTTGAGCATGTGCCATGGCTCTTTCCACCTCATTCATAGCAGTGGCAGCTTCATTTTCAATAAGAGGTCCTCCTAGTGGATCCTGACTCAATGAAGCAGAACTCTGACTGTCCTGAGAACTGTCTCTGGCAATCTCGGCTGCAATTGTTGCTTCCTGCTCAATTTCCGCATTCAACATTTCTACATATTTGGGAAAAGCAGGACATTCTATGGTCTCCTTGGCGGCATTGAAAGAGTCTTCATAACAGAGGAAATCTCCAAGCAGTTCCTCTTCTGCACGCCAAGGCTTGAAAAGTTGCAAAAGTGCTAAATAGAAAAACTCCTTTTTTTCAGGAGATTCGCCACTCAATTTTCGATGGTTTATCAAGTGGCATTTTCTTTGCTTCACCAGACATCCCTCACTTCCTATTACAGCATACACTCCTTTCTCAGTATCTTCTTTGATGTTCCTCTTGAACATGTAATTTTGCAGAACCTCATACAGACAAACATTCTCGAGGTGACTGCTTCGATTTGGATAATATGTATCCAACATGTTGGTCTTCAAAATGTCGGTACTGTTTGGCTCCTTTTCCGCCAAATACTCAATTTCCCGCACAGGTTTGAGAACTCGATTACGCGTTGCAGCAAGACCAAGACTCGCCCAAACGATACTCCTGGACTTGGCATAGAGACTTGCTGAAGACAACCGGTCAGAACATTCGTACGCTCCGATTTCTCGATGCGACAACATCTTCAGACTGAAACTGTACAACTTCTTGCTGAGGCTCTTTTCATGGGAAATGTCCTCCCACATATCCTTCAATTCTGTCTTCTCTTTTTTGGTGATGTAAGACGTCACATACCGAGCCACAGCCATACAGTTATCAGCCACAAACTGTATATCCATGTTAGCATTCCACATGGACAAAATCACCGGGTTGTAGTCGTTGATGTACTTGGACTCTTCGTTCCTCTTCAAATTGTAAGTGTTTTTAGGTGATTTCTTCATGACATTGTGTCGCAGCGAAGACATCAAACTGTTTACTCTTCCTTTAGAAATCACCGGTCGTGGATAGCCGAAACGACATTTAGTGTAGAACTTGTCCTTGTTTCGGAATTTACGACGGCAGTACTTTCCACATCGATGGCTTTGGAAACGCAGAACTTTTTCTCTTAGGCTTTTCTTCTCCTTTGCGTTTGGAACAGCACACGTAGAATACTGTTGGATGAAACTCATCACTGAGTCATCTGGATCCGTTCCAAATTTAGGTGCATCCTTGATCCACAGCAACATATGTATATGAGGAGCACCTCTTGCTTGGTACTCCTTTCTCCAGAAGAAATCCAACACCTCTCCAAGAGGTGGATTCTTCTTATTCATGATGAAAGACATCATAGCTTCAAATCTATGATTGAAGTACCTACATACATTGACTGGATCCAAAGAGCACAGTTCTCCGGGTGTCTTGAATTCGATGTTTTCTACGTTAGCATTTGCCTCTCGTAGAAATTCAAGTAAGTCTTCCCAGCCATACTCGGCACAGCTCAGAGTGAGGAACCATGTGGGAGTACCTAAGTTCCTCAGCATACATTTTAAATCACCATGACGACGGTACCAGTACTCATTAGTACCACGCTGACACGCCATGAGATTAATCAGGTGAGAATCCAAAATACTATCTTGGACATTCACTTTATCCATAAAATCACTTGCCGAGATGTTTTGCATGTGTATACCACTTTTCAAGATGTGGTTCACTGCATATGACAGTCCAGACAGATCGCTTTCAAACAGGAGATGAAACAAATATGGAATGCATTGTCGAAACCTAGCATCTCCTGCATACAATCGCAAAGTCCGGTATTCAGAAGCAGGAATTTGATGAGGTCGCTCATCATATCTTCCTCCCTGACCTGTTGGAAAAAGCTGTGGGAAACACCGAGCTTCCAAACTTTGCTCCCAAACACTAATGGGACTCCCTTTGGCTTGTTTCATTTGAAACAACTCAATAGCATTCCCCATGACTTCCTTTGAATGCAAAGGATGAACACTATAATGTTCATATATTTCCTCACTAGTAGAGGGTTCTACTTTCTCAATTTGACCAGCACACAAATCGCTATCCTCTTCCTCACTTACTTCCTCTTCTTCAACATATACATTCTTATAGTATTTATTATTTTTTTTCAAATACAATGTTGCCTTTTTAACTTTCCTAACATCTACTAAATCTTGCCATATTTTCTTATTCTTTGTCGGAACCCCATTAACTAAGATAACCAGAGGTTCCTCTTCCACTTTTTCTACTCCAATTGTGTTAATGTTTTTCTTCAAATCTAGAGGCAAATAAACAACTCTTCCCTTTAATCCTCTCTGTAAATCTGATGGAGGCAATTTCCCTGTCTTTGGCTCCATTCTTACAATAGCCTGAAAGGGATGGATACTTTGAATCAAAATAGATTCATAAGTATTTAAGTCCTTCAATTCAGAAGGAATCTCAACCAATTCCAGATTATTATGAACTGCTCTAGCAGGCATCTGGTTTTGTTTTAATTTGTTACAACAATAAGTACACACACGTTGATCCAATCCCAAATCAAAACAATTTTCTACCATCAAGTATGTTGCAAAATCCTTCCATTCACTATTATTTTCCCTTTCACTTTTTGCATATAAATCCACTAACTTAGTCTGATTCTTATAATAAGTGCGTCGACAACACACACAAGTGAAATTAGGCCTCTCACTTGATTTCATGTCAAACGTCGCAATTTCCCTCTGGAAATTATCTGTACTGGAAACATGTACAGTATCTTCCAAATGACCCTCTATTTCTTGCTCAATTTCAACATTCTCCTCTTTACTTCCAAAGTAACAAAACTCAATTTCTTCACATATATTCCTCACATCTATTTCAGAACCATGCAGAAGAGCAGCACATAATTGTTTCAGCATAATTGCTGGACTCTTAGCATAATACAACAGTCTAACTAACTTCCTCACTTTGTTATGATGCACTGCTAGCATCCTGAAATGATGAAAAACACTCTGGCATACTCTCCTGGAAAGACAAGCCAGTGAATGACCATGCAAACCTGTCACTTCTCTCACTCTGCAAGGATCTAATTCTTGCAACAACCTCATTTTCTGCTTCAAACTTTTCTTGTTAAATGACCGTACAAAATCACAAAGCAAATTGATAGAATCCTGTCGCACACTGCAAATACTACTACACTTCCAGGTGTACACAGGACCCTTAGCACGTCTTCCTAAAACCTCATTACCTAACAACTCTTCTGCCTCTGTTGTCACAAGTTTTTCTTTTTCAACTGGACAACCATCTTTCACTTCATAAGCACGACCACTGATGTCAACTGCATGCACCAAATCATTATCCTGGAAATAACTCTCTTCATTAAAAAATGCCTCACAGCTTGAACTATGTATCCATTCTCCAGAAAAAACTTCACAAAAATTACTACGATTAACTATTCTCTTCCATCTACTATTTCTTTTGAAATCAAAAATTGCCTTGTTTAGCTTCCTAATTCTATTGATTATCAAAATAAATAACTTACGTTTAATTTCAAAAGCCTGATCAATAACTTTCTCAACTTTTTTTTTTCTCCTATAAAAAACTAATTTCTGTTGACCTTTCTTAATATTTTTTAACAAATTGCCAATTATCCTGTTACGGAACATTCGTTTACGAATCTCCGTAAACTGTTGTTTCCTTCTACTATCATGCACAGATTTATCTCTTGCTCTAGCAGTAACATTTTCATTTGTCCTTTTCTTTCCATTTGATTTACTTGTGTTGTTATGGATTGAAACATTTTCTGTACTAATATTTTTTTTATTTGAAATATTTTTTATGAAATATTTAGAGCTCTTACCCGGTGCTTTCTTCATCGCTTGAGAAATCTTTTTGTTAGAGGACTGCTGCATTTTTTTTTTCTCCTGCTGTCTTTGACGTTTTGCAGCCTTCATCTCTCTTATTTTTGTAGGCATAGTTGAATCTGAGGAAAAATATAATAAAAATGTTAATAAAAAAATATTATCAAACAGTAAATCAGTAATAGTGATCAAAAACATAACACACTACTTGACATTTTAAATAGAAGATTTTTTAGTCCTTGCAAATTTACAATACAGAAGTAGCAGAAAAGAAATGAGATTTATATTTATGTTACCTATGCTATTTTATATGTGAATCTGATCTAATTTTATGAGCATATTTTAATATTTTATTGAAGACACTACACATAACCTGTTTTTGAAGGTGTCTTTATTTTTAAATTAAACGGTTTACCTTTTTACTTTTTATTCATTATAAATTTTAAAAATAAATGTTTATAATTCCAAAGGCTCAAGCAGGTCATCTTCCCATCCTATATCATATAATTCGGACAAATCTGCATCCTCATCACGCTCTTCTTCATCCTCAGGATTTAAATCATCCAATGGATCAACATCCACTGATGTTTCAATTACAAGTTCAATGATGAGGTCAAAATCAACTGATTGCAGATTGTCGCTCATGTTGAGGTTGTCTTTATCTTTAAAGAAAGACAACAACAATGAGATGTTGCAGAGTAAGAGACAAATCTCACAGATTATAATAGTAAAATTATTTAACAAGAGTAACATTTTGCAGCTATTATTTAGCCATGTCCAGCGATGCTGAGCAGGTGAAGCCTATGTCTAATTTTTCACTGGACAGGACTCATCTGTTCTTAACCTTGGATAAGCCTCAACGACTCTGTGTCCCCTGCACATACTCAAATGTTAAAGTGCAGATTTATATTAAATGGCACATCCCCAGGCATGCACCAGTTAATGTGCACCACTGCTTTACCACCCATGGTGTGCCGCATTTACAATCAGATAGGAGAAAGCTGCTTCAAAACCCTGCACCTGCTTGAAGCTGGCATAGGTCTTGACGCAGCATTGTATAGATGGGGCACCCCTGATCCTTGCTGGAGCTGCATCGCACTTACGATACAACTCCAGCAATGCGCCACCTTTACAGCACAGATGCGTCACACATCTGTGCCTTTTTTGCCCCATGCTGCGCCGCATTGTAAATGCAGCACACCATGGGTGGCGGAACAGTGGCGCAGGATGACTGTCACATCCCTGGGGATGCGCCACTCATCATAAATCTATCCCTAAGCTTCTTATCTTGTTACAGATGAACTGCCATATGTATCATCAAAATATTTTACATATTATAAATAGCAAATTTTAAGGAATAAATAGCGATTCTTTACTATTCCTAATTTGCAATGAGCAAATTGCTAATTGCAAATTACCCATTCATTTCCATAGGCTAGGAGGCTCATAGGAATTAATGTTGCAAGTTGTGATTAGCAATTAGCTCATCACAAAATAGGATTTTTTTCAAGCGTGCAGGGGTATCTCAAGAACAACCTGCTGCACCCCTGAAAAAGAAATTTGGGAGCACATGGCACACCTACATGCCCTAATGGCATGTATGGGCGTCATATGGGACCTTTTTTTTTTTAAAAAAAAAATTCTTTTTGAAAAGAATTCGCAAATTACCACAAACTACAAGTTGCTGGTAGTTTCCAAATCCTTAATATCATTTTTTACATATTTTTTTTTTATACATTGCATTTAAGGAATCACAATTTTTGAATTATTGACATTTTAAGTAATTTCCACATGTGCACTGTTTTCTAAATATAATTTGAAAATCGTTTTTGGGGAAAAGTAATGGTTTGCAAATTTATGACAAGGACATAATGGTGTATGCTTCTCTATAAGGCATTTCAGTATCTCTAATGTCATTTTTCCCATATTACATTATAAGACCTTTCCCCATGAAGCACATTCCTTGTAAATATGCTCCCACCAGTGCATTGCAAATTTAGATTTTGACTGTTTCAGACACATAGCCATGTTGAAAGTGACCCAAAAAAATTGCAAACGTTTAAAAAAAACACATTCATGTGTCTTAATGACATTTTAATTCATTTCCCCATGGACAATGTTTTCTAAGTGGCACAAAAGAGGTATACACCTATCATAAATCTGTCCCTAGAATTATAAATGATTAAATCAGGATGACAATAAGATGTGGCCTATCCAGAGGTTTGTTTAAGGTGAGGCCTACTCAGGATTGCAGATTAAAGTTATGCTTGATGAAGAATACAGAGGAGATAATTTATTGTAAAGGCCTACCAATGAAGTAAGTGATTTCTACTTCATTGCACCAGTCATCATAAATGTATCCATAAGCTTCTTATCTTGTTAGACATCAACCGCCATATGTATCATATAACTATTTTGCATTTCCAAAAAAGCGAATTTTAAGGAATAAATAGCGATTCTTTACCATTCCAAATTTGCGATGAGAAAATTGCTAATTGCAAATTACCCATTCATTTCCATGGGCTAGGAGGCTCATATAAATGAAGGTGCAATTTGCGATTAACAATTTGCTCATCACAAATTAGGAATTTATTCCAAAAGTGCAGGGGTGTCTCAAGAGCACCCTGCTGCAACCCTGAGAAAGAAATTTGGGGGCATATGGCGAACATAAATTTTAACAACATTCCTTTACCTCAAAAACGATTTTCAAATCATAACTTCAAAACACTACACATGGGAAAATTACTTAAATTGTCCTTAAGACACATAAAAGCGTATTTTGATTGGCTTTCCTGCATGGTAGGGTCACTTTAAACATGGCTATGTAACATAAACATTCAAAATCAAAATTTTCAATGTACAGGTGGGAGCATATTTACAAGCAATTTGCGCCACAAAGAAAGGTCTGACATTAAAATGGGAAAAATAACATCAGGGACAGTCAATTGCCTTATAAAGAACCATACACCATTATGTCCTTCTCTTGAATTTAAAAACAATTCCTTTTTCCCAAAAACGATTTTCAGATCATAATTTCAAAAAACTGCACATGAGAAAATGACTTAAAATGTCATTGAAACACATGAAAGCGTTTTTTTATTGGCTTTCCTGCATGGTTGGTTCACTTTTATCATGGCTATGTAACACAAACATTGATAATTAAAATTTTCATGCACATGTAAGAGCATATTTACAAGCAATTTGCGCCACAGAGAAAGGTCTTACAATAAAATGAGAAAAATAACATCAAGGACAGTCAATTGCCTTATAAATAACCATACACCATTATTTCCTTGTCATGATTTTAAAAACAATTCCTTTTCCACAAAAACGATTTTCAAATCATAATTTCTAAACACTGCACATCAGAAAATGACTTAAAATGTCATTAAAATACATGAAATCATGTTTTGATTGACTTTCCAGCATGGTTGAGTCACTTTTAACATGGCTATATAACAGAAACATTCAAAATCAAAAATTTCCATGCACATGTGAGAGCATATTTACTAGCAAATTGCGCCACATAAATCATAATTTTCTCCTTAAAGCACACTATTCTCTATCTAAAGTAAAGAAATATTTTCTCACCTTAGCAAATACTTTGAGTTTGAAAACAGTCTCAGAAACACACCAATTTGTCTTCAGCAGAGCAAAAGGTATGCACTCCAGAGTCTGCAGCTATCAAAAGCACAGAAATGGTGTAATTCTTCACACATATTTCTCATGTCACCCAATCAAAACTCTTCCCTCACTTTTTTTCAAATGAAAACCCTTCCCCCTCTGCCCTTTCTGCCTATTTTCCATAGCAACCACCTCTTGGAGAAACTCTGGTGTTTGCAAATTCACACAACAATGTTGCAATTGAACTCTGAACTCTCAGTGCACCTGCATATCCAGTGCTTTCTTTCATTTAATGATTTTTTATTGACCACTCAAAATACATCTTTCAAAGAACACATCTCTACACCCTAACTTTCTGTTTTCATCAATCAAAATCCACCAATCACTGTTACTACTTCATGAACACAGAAACTCCACAGTTTTTTTCATTTCAAACTCACATTTTTTCAACTGCCATTTCATTGCCACACTTCATCTGACTGCAGGAGAACCTTCTCTCACCATGTTTTCTGTCTGGATTGTTGGTCATAGTTATATTCACTGGGCTCAAAGGTACGTTGAAAGCAGAAATTTACCTAACCTCAATTTACAAGATGTGGAAATTAAGTGGTTTGGCCAGAGAGGATTAAAATGTCACCAATTGATACCATTGGTGAAAACCTTTATGCATTTGCCAAAACCTGACCTGTTAATTGTGCACTGTGGAGGTAATGACTTGGGCACTTTGACTGGTGTAGGTCTGGAAATGCTTTTAAAGGACACCTTTGAGCAATTAATGGCACTTTTTCCTCAGACTGCCTTGGTATATTCAAATATATGCCAAAGACAGAAATGGAGGTGGTCAAACCAATTTTGTCCACAAATTGAGAAGTCGAGGAAGCATGTAAACAAATCTGTTTCAGCTTACATGAGAGACCATGGAATGGGCTCCCTGTACAACAATAACTTGCGTTACTACATGCAAGATATCTACAGAGGAGATGGAGTTCACTTCTCAGATGAGGGCAACAGAGTTTTCACTCTGAATTTAAGAATGTGCATTGGTACCTACTTATAAGTACCTAAATGTACCATAAACCCAAAAGCTCTTCTCAGAGCTACCCTACATCTAATCACTCACAATTATTTTTTTACTCTAACTATTTTCACTAATTTTCAACAAAATACGCTCCCTGGTGCGCTACCCGGTACGCGTACCGGGAGCTAACCTCGCGAAATTTTTAAAAAAAATGTTTTTTTTTCCGCACATATGGGCCTCCTCAGCCACCCTCACAAAACCTAGGGGGTCAAGATAAGTCTACCGTGCCCCCTTCTACCCATTCTGAACATTATTTGCCCTCCATCTTGTATCATAATTCGACCGAAACACAAAATGGTGGACTCCCGGAACGCTTAAGGTCCGCGAACCGAGGCGCTCAACGGTTCGCGTACCGGGTCGCTTCCTGGGAAGCACACCATCAAAAAAGGTGGGAAAGTAGTTCACAGAAAAGCCACTGGAGACAATTTCACCAAATATAGAATAGCTCATACTACATACCAATCCCTACCATTTTCACAAATTTGATTGGAATTCCATTTAGCCATTTAGCCTGTAGTCCTCTCTAAATACCGTGAGGTAAATTACTTCACAAAACACATCTGAAGTGTTGGAATTGACAACCAATTAAAATGTTACTTTCATTTTCTACTTTTTTTACATGATATTTGATTGGTTATGTACCCGAATATATATAAAGGAAGAGAAGGAAACACAGCCATTTTGACTACTACTTCCTGGTGTACATTTCATTTGGATTTTCATTAATAACTTCAACTTCTTTTTAAAGGTAAGTTGTTATTTTTAAAACTGAAGTATATTGTGCACTTTAAGTTAATATGGCAAACTTTTTCTGTTAGTTATATACTATCCCTCTGTAGTACTTATAAATTTAGATACACTTTTTTATATTCCTACTTCCACTCTGATACTATACACTGCCCAAAGATAAATTCTCTGATAAAAACTGCCTATCTAAAATTAATCCCAACAGTGCCCTACCTCTACTAATATATATTTTTTTTATGCAAATTTCAGGAAAAATGGAAAGTGAACAAAACATTTCATTTGAAATTGTCCTTCCAGAGTCCAACACAGAAATCATTGATCCAAATGAGATTGAATTTATGGATGAAACATGGGACCAAGAACTACTGCAATGTGTGCAAGCAGTAGATAACCTCCTTGCAAATGAGGACATTTTACAACCTCAGAGACTACAATCTATATTCCATGATTATGAAATTTCTGACAATGAAATGTTAGAAAGTTTAATAAATTATGAAACACAATAAAAAAAGTTTAAAAAAAAAAAAAAATAATCAACAAAACCAACAATCAATTAACATACAGCATTTGAAAAGTCTATCATTCATTTTTTATTGTGATACGCTCCCCAGTACGCTTCCCGGTTCGCGTACCGGGCGCTAACCACGAAAAAAAACAAAAAAAAATTTTTTTTTTTTTTGCTTAGCGGGGCCCCTTTAAAGCCTCCACATCAAACCTAGGGGGTCAGGGAGTATCTACTATGCCCCCTTAAGGTCATTTGCCCCTTCGCTTTTGACCTCCTCTTGTCTCTCGATCCTACCGAGAGACAAGATGGCGGCCGCTCCGGACTGTTTAGAATGTTGACAGACACCGGAGAGCCAATCAACTTCGCTACGCGAAGTTCCGTTACGCGTCAAGTACGCGTACCGGGGCGCTGCCTGGTCCGCGCTTACAGATATATATCTTTTTTTGAACGTTAATTTCTCAAAATCCACTGAAGCACATATATTGAGACCTAGAAAAGGCACATCGGGCTACCAGTCCCTACAATTTTGCCAAGTTTCGTGCAAATCCATTCAGCCGTTCGGGCTAAAAGTGAGGCTAACCGCCCTATGGAAAACTCAATGTTAAAAACACGTTTTGGGACCCCCCTTTTTTCTCGGCCCCCCCTGGACCAACTCCCCCCAAATTTCCAGTGGCTGCTCAGAAACAAAATGTTCCATTTTCCAGAAAATTTCAGCCAATTCCGTCCACAAACGCCAAAGTTATTAGACATAGAATTTTCAAAAAACCCATAGAGAAAAAATCCTAACTATATATACCTACTGGCGACCGCCAGTAGGTAATATATATATATATAAGAAAGAAGTGACTCAAACAGATAGATCCACCAAAGAACAAAAATATATTTCCACTACAACGTTTCAGCTTCCGCCTTCCTCAGGTAGTTTCAAGATGGTAAGCTCAGTGGCTGCACAGATGACACAGCTGAATTTTCAAAAAGCATCATGAGTGAAGATTCCATTTGGAATGTGGAATCAATGCAGCCCTGAGAGTTCTTGAGATATGCATTAATCAGGTTGTATTGTCAGTAATGTTCAGTCCATCTGGATGCAATGATTTTAAACGGTACATCCAGAAGTTTTCCTTGGAGTCCAGTAGTTCTTCCTTTGAGACATGTTCTACGGGGAAAATCTTCAAATCTGATAGTGAATGATCCACAAGATTAAAATGATTGGCTACAGGCTGGTCAATTTTCTTATTAATTATTGCTGATTTGTGGTTCCTGAATCGTGTGCGGAGGTCATTCACTGTTTGGCCTACATATTGTTTTTTACAGCTTTGCCGTTGGCACTGAATCACATAAATAATGCATGTTGAGCGACATGTTAGATGCTGCCTTATTGCATAGGTTCTTCTGGTAACATAACTAGTAACTGATGATGTTTGTAAAAGGTATTCACACGTGATGCATCTTTTAGAGTCACAGCAATGAACCCCTGCATTTGTTACAGCTTGCTTGATTTCAGCTCTCACAATAAGAGATCGTAAATTTGGAGCTCTGCGGTAAGCAATGACTGGCGGTTTGGGAAAAACCTTTTGCAATTTTTCACAAGTGGACAGTAAGGGAAATGTTTTTTGCATTATATTTCTGTAGTTGGGAGCTGATGCATGATAGTCAACTACAAATGGAGTTCTGTCACTTTTGTTTCTGGCGCTGGTATTCCAAATAAGTGCTTCTCTGGGTAACTGCAAAGACTTGTCAATTTGTTGCTGTATGATATGCAGAGGATAGCCTCGCCTTCTAAATAATGTAGCAAGCTCCTGTAGATGGTCTTTACAGGTTTCCTCATTGCTGCAGATGCGTCTTATTCTGAGTGCTTGGCTGTAGATGATGCTCAGTTTAGTGTGATGAGGGTGACATGAAGTCCAGTTTAGATACAAATGAGCATCTGTAGGCTTGTGGTACAGATCAGTTGTAATTTTGTGTTCATGAATGGTGACTAGCACATCCAGAAAAGGGAGATGATGCTTCTGTTTGGTATTGCTGCTGGTAAATTTGATGGTAGGATGAATATTGTTGATATTAGCTGTAAATTGTTCCAATGTTCTACTTTATATGATATATATATATCACTCCTAACCCGCCTTCACTTCTATTCTCACATGAACAGACGAGTGTGGACCCGGTAACTTAGTGCATTTTTTTATTTAGCCAGTGCTGCCATAACGCATTTCGGGAGATCCCTCCCGTGATCACATGACAAGTCACAGGCATTAACAGTCGCTTTTTAAAGTGCAGTGCAGCCAATGAATAAACATAGTAGAAACACTCAGCATGAGTACATTTTCTGGGTCACAAAATACATTTTTTTAATTATATTTGTCAAATATAATGTTTAAATTGTGACCCCAGAATCTCCAAAATTCCTGAAAAATATTATCAAGGAAAAGCATACCATGAGATTCACAAAAATAACGGCTTAAATTCTTGAAGTACTCAAGTTTCCAACCACGTAAAAACAGTGTCACTTATTCAAGTGCCTAACAGAAATAGTGCAATTTCTATCAAGTGAATAATAAATTAAACTTTAAAAACACAAAAAAAATGCAAATTGTCACCAAGGTGACTATCGTTGCGTGCAAAATTGCATACATTCTTAAAGTGCAAAGTAGCTCCAGGACAGTAACATATACAATTCATATTTCATATAGGGTTAATCCAAGAAAAATCACTATAAATATCATAAGTATAAACATATATATATATATATATATATATATACTTTCTATTTAATGATTTTAAAATCAATCCCTAATATTATAAATATATAAATATATAAATAACACCGTCCTAAAATTACTCTACACATTAAAATTACCAATTTTCAGTCGGTGGATCTAATATTAATTTCATATTTTCCTCCGAAGGAGTTTCCCGTTTCATCAATGGCACATATAACATTATCATTAGATTTTCATACATATACAGCAAGCTTAAGTTGACCTACTAATATTCTGCAAATATTGTTGTTATAGGAAGGTGTATATATATATATATATATTACCTACTGGCGGTCGCCAGTAGGTAGTTATAGTTAGGACCCATTATCCATAGGAAAACTGCAATATTCTATTTGCAATAACATTGGCGTCCATTGATGAATCTTCTTGAAATTTTCCAAACCTTTGGCCAGCTCAATTTTGCTCCTTCCCTGAACGTTTGGGGTGATTGGGCAAACAGGGGCTGAGAAAAAAAGGGGGTCCCAAAACGTGTTTTCCCCATGTAATTTCCCATAGGACCTTTAGCCACGGCTACAGCCCGACGGCTGAACGGAATTACACCAAATTTGGCAGAGAGGTAGTCCTCAGTTCCGACATGTGCCTTTAGCTTATATGGTGTCAATCTGTTCTGTAGTTCCTGAGAAAAGTATGGTTAAATTAATTTATATATCTATGGGCGTGGTGGATCCGTGGATTGTGCGCGGATTGGCATCGTAGCATAGGCGCACCATCTTGATCACGCGCTCAATGTCAATTGGCTGTCAAGCGGTTGTAAACATTCGAAACCAAGAACTGTTGGTAGCCATTTTGTGCCTCGGTAGAAGCGAAGCTGAGGAAGTCAGTGGAATATGTGTTGAAAACGGAGAAAGGGGGCAGGGTAGAAATAATTTTACCCTGTAGACCTGCTTAGGGGGTCTAGGACCCCCAGGGCCCACATTTTTTTTAAACTGGGAAGCGTGTAGGGTTCGTGGACTTTGCCGTAAAATAAATAAAATAAAAAGGAGTTTTCTTAAATAATTAATCTCCGTGGGGTTAAATCACAACATTTATGTGGGGTCCAGAGGGGACACCCACCTCGGGATCGTCAGCGCCTGGGGCTAAAAAGAAAAAAAAATGGTGGGGAACTACCACTCCCCCGGGCTTTATGTATTGTGGGAGGGCCGTTCCTACAGTGTTCCGGTATGTCCATCCCACCCTCCCATAGCAAGGAAATCTGTTCTCTCTTTCAAAATCAAAATCAGATTGCTTTTTCACATGGGGAGTTGTATGTTAGTAGCTCATGATGTGGAAAAGTAATGCCGAGTCCGAAACACGTAGAAGTTGTGCATCAAAGGCGCTGGAGTCGCGCTCCCTACAGATTATGAGTCATGCATCCAGCGCGTGCACACCAGGAGGCCACACTGAGCGCTGCGCTGGGTGCGCGACTTGTATTTTTACCGTAAATAAATAGCCCCTATCAGTAAATTCTAAAATCTTCTGGTAAGACAACAAAGGATTTTGAAGTCCATTATTGTCATTTTAGCTGTAGTTTGCTGCCGTTTAAGAGCCGATAATTTTAACGCCGTCATTGTAAATATGTCCCTAAGTTTTGGAATGCCGACAATCCTGTCTCCCATTTGAATAGGCATGACTTATTTAGTGAAGTGCACACTGTGAATCGTGAAGCAACAGTGTCTGATTGAGATCGATAAATTATTGCCCATTGTTGGGTACAGAGTAGGCAAATTGTACATGGGGTTTTTTAACGTCAGTGGCTATTCCTCGAGCCTTCTCTTGAGGTTAATCGAAGAGTTGTGTACTTATTTTGCTCGTAATGTACATAGTGTTCTGTCGTCTCAGTTTGCTTTCCCTTCTTTCATGTAGAGGATCCTGGGTAAATATAACGGCTTCTGTACAGCCAGTACCTTTCAACTCTACCCCCAAACGGCTCTCTGCCTGTTACCATAGTAACAGTTCATGGAACACTTAAATGAGCACAGAGGTTAGAAGTTCACCACATTATGTTGGTAATGGAAAAAAGTTACTGTGCTGGAGTTTTTAAACTTTTCCATAGGAACCATTAGTCGTAGGTTTAGACTCTGGTAAAGATCTGGTAACGAGTTAGCCTCAGAATTATACTTCAAATTATAAATATCATTTCTATTGGGGACCGCTTACTCCCCCCAAAAAAAGACGTATATCCTTTTTTTATTAACTTTTATTAAAACAATAAATAACTGGAAATGTAACTTAAACATAACAATACAATAAATAACTAGAAACATAACTTTAACAAAACAATATAATAAACAAAATGTGATATGGAGTCCAATAGAAGTACGGTAGGTAATCTGCAGAACAAAAAAGAAAATTAGTGTTTAAAATTAGATCGATGTGACTAAATGAGGTCAAACATTACAAGTCAAATTAACAGTTGAAGATATTTCTTTCTTTTAACATGTGCAGTGTGCCTAATACATTTCACCTGTCTTATAGGCTTGCGTTCAAGCGGTTTCTGTATGGAAGAGCCTACTGCGTCATATTTACATTACAGATCAACAGGTCTTCAAAATGATTCAGAGATGAGATAGAATTAGGTGAGAGATCAAGTCATTATGCAGGACAATATTCTTTAGGGATTATTTACAAGACTCTGCGCCAGGTTTGTATTACTTTTCTCATGTTGAAAGTGACGCAAATGTGGCGCAAGGGGCTTGTGAATAAGGTCTTTCATTTCTAATGCATTTAATTGGAGGCATTGTATATCTATGTCACTCTGCTTACCTTGAGTAAACACTGTGGCCAACAGAGTTCACAACTTGAACTCAGCTTTGGTTGGTCACGGCAGAGTGGACAACAGCGTCCATAACTTTAAAAGAGAAAGAGAAATGATGTGAGAGGGAGAGAGAGAAATAGAGAGAAAACGACATTAAACTGTGAGAGAGTGAAAGTTATAGATGGAGCAGTTAATAGTGGAGAAAATATTCGTAGCTCACCTTTTGCCTTGGTTACGTGTCCAAGTATGTGCTGGTTCATAGTGCACCCTCTAGTTTAGTGATCTGAAATATAGTATATAGAGTTAGTCATAGTATAGTACATACAAAAGTGGAGTAAGGGGCTTGTAGATTTGCCTCTCAGACTGTTGTAATCTATCTACTGTCACTGCTCGGAGGTAATTGTACATTCCAACGCTGTAAAGCTGCTGCACACTACCCACTCTCTCCTTTCACAGATGACTTGTCGTTGTTTTGGAAAGAAGCTTTTTTTGCTTACCTTGTGCCATTGGCGTGATTCAAAGAGGGTGCACCACGTGTTGTGGCAGCCTTCTCAAACGTTGTTACGATGACCACGCATCATCGCAGAATCCTCGAACGTTGAGTTCTAGAGGTGTTGGGGGGACGCCAATTTGTGAAACACAACCTGTAAGATAAAAAGGAAGTTAACATTGTGTGAAATTTTTTTATCTAAGGAGAGAGGGAGTGAGAGAGTGACTGCAAAGAATTTTCGAAGCTCAACTTTCTGTCACCAGTGTGTTTTTCACCACCTGCTGGGACATAATACACCCTGAAGCTATAAATCTAAAAGATAGTAAAAGAAAGATCTTATGTTTGGTAATTGTTACTATCTTATTGTGGAGTTGAATAACATTGGCCTTTCACACAAGTTCCCTCTCACATTTAAAAGAACTAATTGTATAGTTTATATTCTGGACGTTTGAGCGATTATAAAAACTTTCCTTCTATTAGAAAAAAAACATTACATGTAATTTGATACACTATATAAGACTACGTTTGTCTAAATCGCTGCATCGCTTTTTTGTATCCAGTCTGCTGCAGCCCATCGACTACCTCCGATGCGCACCCAGGCTTCACTACTCACCTTTTCGTGGACAGGACACCTTCTGCATCATGTAGCCCCAATCTGCCACTAAGAAGTCTCATATATGATGCCGAGTCTTGATATCGTTATGGATAACAACATACTCGTGCTCCCATCATCATCGCAGGTTCCTCACCCACTCAGTGCTTCTGATACCACTAACTCAGTGACCAAAGAGGCCACACACGTAGTGGTGGGCCCCCCTACTCAATTGTTTGGGTCTACATGAGGCGCATGAATAATTAGGACGGGCCATCACAGCGCTTGGGATGGGAGCAACTCTAAAATGGCATAGAGCACGTGCGCCCCGTCTTTATTATTGGTAGGGTCACATATGTGGTGACGCAGGTGCTGGATGGGTGTGGTGTGGGTATATATCAGCCATGAGGGAGTGTGTGTGTACCGTTCTGACAACTAGACCTGGAACTAAGAAATCACTACAATTAAATCTGGGCAATGTTTCGTTGTTATGTTTTCCTGGAAGCGTAATTGGAGTGGGCTGGCCTGACGTATGCCAGTGCTACGCGAGGCTCTGAACAATGATTCCGGAGCTATGGGCGTGGTCCCGTTGTGACCTATTTTAGAAATCAAGTGATATGGGTGTCCGTTGTGTAGTGCTGAAATAATGTGTCATTATATCTGTAAAGTCCCACAACTTGGCCAACATGGAAGGTACGGGGTATCACTGACTCTATATTCGTTCATAGTTGCATACATAAAAGATGTTGAACCTGACGCAGTTCTGTGATTATGAATCTTTGTTGTACATTCAGTGGAGTGTTCTAGCTGTAGTAATACAGGGCTGAGAAAGGTTTAAGTTGCAGTTTTTGGCACATGAAGGGCAGCTAATATATATATATATACGTATGTGGGTATTCAGGTACACTGTAGAACTTGGTGCTGGAAATCAGTGTTGGAGCCTTGGAGTTGCGTCCACATTCTGTTATTGTAGAGTAGTGACGTAATGTACGCGTGCCTGAAAATGTATTCGTTTTGGGTTGTTTTTGCGCTATTCAAATATGCTAAAAAAAAAGGAGGAATAGCCCACACTTACAGTCACAGGTAAGATGGTTGCATACGCTATTTATAGCACAATATAATGTGGTAGGGCGGAGGAGCAGCATTTTACAAACACAATAAATACACAGATAGATAGTGGGTACGGGCACGTGTGCTCGACTCCATTTTATTACGTTGTTGTTGGTAAGAAGTAGAATAGTAATCATGATGTCATATACAGATATTTATTCATAAACGGTTTATGACTTCTGCTGTACAAAGGTAGGAGCATTGTATGTCAAATAATACACAGAAGATTCTATCGTAAAGAGTTCATGAGTTGTGGTGGACTGAGGTAGGGGCGGTTTGTGTTGAGCCTGTGATAATGTGTTGTCCAGGCAGACCGCACTGGTAAAAATGTGTTTTGACTATTGAATTTTGCCTTAACAAGGGCACGTGGCGATTATTTACGATATACTGAGTTAGTGGTACATCTGGTGTTTATCGTGTGCTCACCCTGCGAAGATGCGTGGTCTGAACGGGCTGTACTGAAATCATTCACTGTTGCATACTTGAGTATATGAACTTTGAGGGGGGAAAAAAAACTAGCATCGATGGTTATCAATTGCTGTGAAAACTAGGTGTACTGATTTCTCCTCATTACAAATTAAATGATTCCTCTACACGCAGTGCATTGTAACTTTCACAAATTGGGAACGTATGTCTGGTGGCGATGTTGAAGGTGATACCCCAGAGGTACTTGGTATTGCTGGTAGTGGAGGTACATTTTGGCGCAATCTTGTACATTGTTTTTTTATCATAGTTCACATGATGCAGCTATTGAAGGTGCTTGCACATACTAGCAGTGCAACAGCACTATTTTTTTCTTTGTTTAAATGAATCAATGCTGAATTTAATGCTGTCTGTAGTGTAGATGAAAAGGTAAATTCAAGTTGAGAACCCTACTGTGCACAGTGTACATTGAAGCTAGTAGGCAGTACAGTTATAGAAGAAAATTTGTTTTCACTTATTTTAACCAAATCTGAATACATACAGTATAATTCTCTCTGCATTAAATAAATCAAGGATGGATTTTCTACTGTCCATAGCAGTAGCGGTCGGCAGTAGGTGTTTCTGTAGGGCGGTGATGTGGACAGGGGGAGGGGCAGGGTGGGGAGTAGTAATGTATGGATTACGGAGTTTTACAGGTAAGTAAACATTTAAATAAATAAAACAAATTTTGTTGCACGCACTGCATCACCAAATATAATGCAGTGCACGCAACAAAATTCGTTTTATTTATTTAAATGTTTACTTACCTGTAAAACTCCGTAATCCATACATTACTACCCCCACCCTGCCCCTCCCCATGCCCACGTCACCACCCTACAGAAACACCTACTGCCGACCGCTACTGGTCTATAGTGTAGATGCAAAGGGGAATTCAAGTTGTATACCCTGCTGTCTGCAGTGTAGATCTAATGGTGGAGTGCATCATCAGCAATCATAGTGGAAGTGGAAGATCGAACATGTATGCAGCGTGCATTTTTATTATTCAACTAAATGTATAAGTGATATAAAATAAGTTTTTCAAGGAAGCATAATAAAGGGATATTGTGTAGCGTTTGATAGGTGTTATAGTTAGTTTGGTTTCTACTGAGTTAGTGGTATCTAAAACAAGAAGGTTCTGTGGAGCCTGCGATGATGCGTGGTCCGGGAGGCTGTTCTGATAGTAATGTTTTTTGTGTTGTTAATGGTGCCTTAGTAAGGCCACGTGATAATCATTTTTGGTGCACTGAGTTACTAGTATCTTTGGTGCTTAGCGTGTACATATTCTGCGATGATGCATGGTCTGGGGAGGAGGGGGCACAGTCATTGGAGTAATGTCTTTTGTCGATTGGATTCTGCATGGATTCCACTTAAAAGTGATAGTATGCCTCATTGCTGACATAAAACTGTTCAATCTTCTTTCCGATGATTTATGGTGCACTGAGTTAGGAGTATCTTTGGCTCTAAGCTTGAACGTATCCTGCGATAATGCGTAATGCAGGAGGATGTACTGTCAGCAAGGTTTTTTGCCTAGTAAATTCTGCTTTATTAAGGCTACAGGGAAATGACTTGTGGTGCAGTGATTTAGTGGTACCGAATGAAGTCAGCGTGTGTGGACCCTGTGATGATTCGTGGTTCAGTGGGGGTCGCAGAGGTATAATGTCTCTTGTATACTAGAATGCTTGATGTACAATAGTCATTCTATCTGAAAAAATCTGAACACATACAGTACAATTGTCTCTGCATTAAATTATTCAAGGTTGAATTCCTTATTGTCCGTAGTTTACATGCAAAGGTGACTTCAAGTTGTGAACCCTGCTGTCCGCAGAGTACATGGAAGGCTGTAGTTGACACACACATCAAGAATGGTTTTTTTGTTACATACTTTAACAAAGTCAGACGACACAGTACAATTTTACTGCCTTAAATAAATCAAGACTGAATTTTATGTTGTCTGTAGTGCTTATGCGCCACTTGCATCAAGCAGTAAACTCTTTTGATCGCAGTGTACATTTGAAAACAGAACTCACTACAGTCATTGAGGAATGTTTTTTGTGGCATCCTTTAACAAAATAATCTTTGCCTTACATAAATCAAGGATATCTTGAATGCTGTTCGTAGTGTAGATGGAAAGCTGAATTCAAGTTGTGAACACTGTTGTACTCAGTGTAGATTTAAGGCAGTAGTCGCCACAAAGATTGAAGAATGCTATTTTGTCACAGAATCTGAGGACACAGTACAATTGTCTCTGCCTTAAATAAAGCAAAGCTGGATTCAATGCTGTCCGTAGTGTTGATGCAAACTCTACTGACCGCAGAATAGATTGAAGGCAGTTCTCAGCACAGATACTGAAGACAAATTTAGATCCAAAGTTGAATTCAAGTTCTGAACTCTGCTGTCCGCAGTGTTGATGGAAATCATTAGTCGATACAGACATAAGTCTGCGGTGCTGTGGCGCTGAGTTCGCAATCGGCCTGTATCAAGGAAGCACGCGTTCATGGCGGCAGCCATGTGGCAGGGCGGGGATCTTCGCTGCGCCGCAGTCTCTTCTCTTTGCAGAAGTGAACGACGCCCAAGGCGTAGCCTAATTATTTATAGTCGTACTATGACGTTGTTTACGTTGGACTAGCCTACTCCACTTCTGTTTCAAAGGGGGGGGTGAACACAGCTACATGACCAAAATATTCCCCAGTGTCTGAGATAATATGGTTGCGTCCACTATTCAGTACACTACACGTATCAATGGTGTATCTACACACTGAAAAGTTTTTGATTTCTATAGTGAATTGAGTATAGTATTTCACCTTTAGTCTTAGCGTTTTGTATATTATTGGTGATGTTCGAATTCTTGCCCTTATACATACTTGGTTGTCACATCTCTGTAGATTAAGCTAGTGTGCTGTTTAGGGGATATATTATTTTGGAAAGGTTTGCTGTCCTGTTTTGCGCTGCCTCTGAGGTAGTAGGAAGGAGACGTCGTGGGGATGGTTGTAGTGGTAGTGGCTCTGAGTATTGTGATTTTATTGGGTGTCGGAAGTGTATAGTTACAATCTCTAACACATATTGCTCTTTAAACATGGGTATGAGTTCGATGTAATTCACATAGTACATGTTCGACGTTCTTAGAGTAGTTAAATGTTGATGTTAATTTGTTAGTGGTAAGTGGAACTATTGCCTGATTTTTTACGTAGCATTGCAGATTTCGTTTCCGGTTGAAAATATGGGGAAGTGGTCAACATAATAAGTAGAAATTGTCATAAAAAAACCTTTGAAATTCACTGAAAAAACCATAGGTTTCAAGCAGGTTATAGTTAGGAATTATCATTTTAAAAAACCTTTGAAATTCACTGAAAAAAACATAGGTTTCAGGCAGGTTATAGTTAGGAATTAATATTAAAAAACCTTGGAAATGCACTGAAAAAAACATAGGTTTTAGGAATGTTATAGTTAGCTGGACATTTCACTCATACAAAACCATTGAAATGCCTCTGTTATAGTTAGTTGTACTAACTCTCGCGCCCGCAATACACTGGTGATGATGTCACATATTACATCATCATTGACATGGTCAGTGACATCACTGATGACATCTCAAATGACATCACTGATGACATCATCCAGTGAATGTGATTTGGTTCCATATTTAAATATGTATTATATATATAGCAATCTGCATTGAAGAATGAGTGGATGTATAAGTATCTAGAAGGCCGATTTAGTAGCAGTGTGATTGACTATTTACTTGACTAATTTATAGTGTCTCACTAAATATATTGGATAGTGACTAAACTGTGTGAATATCTGTATTATTAGAATCATTCTCCTTTGGTTTATCCGTAAGGAGTTTATCCCTTGGGATCTTTCTGACTTTACACAGAGTCCTATCCAAAGAACCCAGATCATTGCCTCTCAAACTAAATCTGGTAATGCCCTCCTTGGCAGCCACCTCGAAGTCCTGCTCTCTAGAACTATTTCTCCGTAATCTAAGGAGTTCGCCATATGGTATACTTTGGATCAGCTTAGGTGGATGATTACTGCTGGCAAATAGTGTAGAATTACCAGCAGTTGGTTTACGAAAGAGTGCTGTGTATAGTTCACCATTGTCCACAAACACCCTCATGTCCAAATAGTTCACTGCCACTGGACTGATGGTACCCGAGAAGTGCAAGTTGTAATCATTCTCATTTAGTACATCGATATATTGATGAGCCGTGTCCACTGTCCCTTGCCACACAATGAACAGGTCATCAATATATCGATGCCACTGCACTACTCTTCCACTACTCTGTCCCTCATACAGCCTGGGCACCTGATCCTCTCAGAAGCCAACCAACAAGTTTGCATAACTGGGGGCAAAGCAGGTGCCCATGGCTGTTACAGACATTTGCATGAAGAATTGATCCTCAAACAAAAAAATATTATTTGTGAGACAAAATTCAACACATTAAAGTGGCATTAGATTGTGTTCCCGATAGCGTAACTGCCGTTGCTATAGATAGTGCCGGATAGCACTCAAACCATGCTCATGTTTGATACAAGTATATAAACTCGTGATATCCAGCACCATCAGCAAATAGGTGGGATCCCAAGTAGTTTCGGCAATCTTATTCAGAAAATCTTTAGTGTCCTTAGTGTATGATTCAAGTTGAGCTACAAATGGAAATAAATAGTTGTAAATAAATATAGACAAATGTTCCATTAGACCGTTAACTGAAGACACAATAGGTCTGCCTGGTGGATATTGGCTGTCCTTATGTAGTTTGGGGAGGTGGTAGAACGTGGGGACCATTGTATTGTTACTCCAAAGGAATAGATGCTCTTCCGTCCCCAACATGAATCTATCATACCACTTCCCTATAAGTCCCTCATACAATTTCACACTGTGTTTGTATGCATCACTGCTAGATTTTTCATAGTACTTATCATCCGATAATTGACGGAGTGCCTCATTCCGGTATTGTTCCCTTGTTTGCAGGACCAAATTTCCACCTTTGTCTGAAGGTTTTATAATGACTGTGGAGTCCTTCATTAAATCCTGTAGTGCCATTCTCTCCACAGGGGTGATGTTCTCCCTTTGCACATGGTTGTTTTTCCTTTGTCTGAATTTAAGAAGATCATTAATCATTGCCTCAGAGAAAACATCAATAGCATCCAAGGGCATTTGAGGATTGAACACAGAAGTTGGTTTAAAGGGGCTCTCCTCCCTTTCTTGCTCAATGCCCTGCATTATTGCTCTCTCTGCCATATTCATATTCGCCACTTAGTTCTCTTCTCGTTCTAGTCTCAGGTTTTCAAGAAGTTCCATACCAGGTAAATCCTTACTGGTTAATATGTCAGTTGCTGTTAACCTCAATGGCATAGCCTTTGGGTCCTTGGTATGAGGTCTTAGTTTAAAGTACTTATGCAATTTAAGTTTGCGTATGAAGCTGGAAAAGTCTATCTGAGTTTGGGTGTATTCAAGATGACTGCTCAGGCAAAATGTCAATCCAAGGCTCAAAAGTTTAGTTTCCATATCCATGACAGGCCTCTTCGTGAGGTTAACCACTGTTAAATTGGTAGTTTCCATTAACGTTTGTTTGATCTCTTCTTGCTTCTGTTTGTCCAGGTCCGTGTTCTTCCTCTTCCTGCCCCACCTGCTCTGTGGATTTTTCTGCGTGTCGCTCTGGCGGTTTGTTTTTTCCTCCCCATAGCCAAGACTGGCGGATGACCTTGAACTCGTCGTGAAAAGGGACCGTGCTTCTTCTCCCTTCCACTCTCTGATGCATTTGTTTATCACTTGAGTCATTCTCTGTAACCTCTGACTCCGAGGTTTCCACATGTGGCTCTGGCGTCTGTTGCATTCTCCGATGTAGTTCTTTTCTGGGGGCATCGAACTTCCTGGCAAACGTTAGAACCCGTCCCTGCAGGTAATCATTCTCATCACAGGTGAACTTTTCTTGTTTTCTTGCTTTAATCTTTTGTTCGTATTTTGATAATCTTATTTTCATTTGCCCCTTGAGCTCCTCTACTCGGCTTGTATCTTCTTTTTACTCAGACCCTCTTCCAAATCCTTGATTTCAGCTAATGCCTTATCCTGGTCACTCCAGGCATATTTGACAAGGATTTTCAAGAGTCCTTCACAGTAATGGGCTGGGTGTTCCGCCCAGTCAGTGAGGATCAGGAATTTCATAAGAGGGGACTGTATACACTCTTAATCCCCTTGGAACATGATTTTCTTCTATGTAGCTCTGTAAGCTGGTGGCCTCCCACCACTTACGAATTTCGCGCTCAAAGAGCCTTTCCATCTTGATTAAAGTGTCATTCAGTTTATTGCCCTGATGTTGTGTGGCTGGTGCAATAAATTGTGCCGCTCCTCCCTGTCTTTTTCTTTCGCCGCTTCACGGCGTGCGGTTTCGCGAAACATGCCTGTAACAATAGGCGTCAGACAGCTCTAGTTAAAAAAGTTCACTTCGTGCCCCCTATGCCTTGCCGCAATAGTCGCTGCTGTTTAGATGAAAGGCCTCACCGTTGGAGGTATCCTCGGACTCTCGCCACCATATGTTTTCTCAACAGTCCTCCGGTCCAAACCAAACGGTAAGAAATCCTTGCCCAGCAGTAGCCGCGGTGCTCTGTGTTGTCAAATCACGCTCAGTCTCCACTTAGTTAAGGTGCACTCCCAGGCAGGTGTCGGTCGCAGTAGTGGAAAAACCGCAATATAAAGTCGCTCCAATTCTTCGTATTTTGAAAAGAATTACAGCGCTCACGGGGGCATTTGTGAACTTATTTATTTCAGCCTCTGAACAAATGCGTTTCGGTGTCAAGCCTTCTTCGGTGTTCATGACACCTCGAAGATGGCATGTTAATAAAGGTTTGTTGACATACATAGAAATCAAGAAGGGACAAATACCCTGTAGCTAAAATGAGCGCCATATTGGAATTCATCAATGCATATTCACGAAGCACACATGTAAATCATAGCGCATTTATCATCGTGCTGCATATAACGTGATATAGCCGCTTATCGGCAAAAACTTTATATAATAACCAAGGGGTAAAAAAAGAGACACAATCTCATATATATATATATATTACCTACTGGCGGTCGCCAGTAGGTATATATAGTTAGGATTTTTTCTCTATGGGTTTTTTGAAAATTCTATGTCTAATAACTTTGGCGTTTGTGGACGGAATTGGCTGAAATTTTCAGGAAAATGGCACATTTTGTTTCTGAGCAGCCCTTGAAAATTTGGGGGGGGTTCGTCAAGTGGGGGCCGAGAAAAAAGGGGGGTCCCAAAACGTGTTTTTAACATTGAGTTTTCCATAGGGCGGTTGGCCTCACTTTTAGCCCGAACGGCTGAATGGATTTGCACGAAACTTGGCAAAATTGTAGGGACTGGTAGCCCGATGTGCCTTTTGTAGGTCTCAATATATGTGCTCCAGTGGATTTTGAGAAATTAACGTTTAAAAAAAGATATATATCTGTAACAGCGGACCGGGCAGCGTCCCAGGACGCGTACTTTTCGCGCAACGGAGCTTTGTGAAGCGAAGCTGATTGGTTCTCCGGCGTCTGTCAACATTCCAAACAGTCCGTAGCGGCCGCCATCTTGTCTCTCGGTAGGATCGAGAGACAAGAGGAGGCGAAAGCGAAGGGGCAAATGACCATAAGGGGGAATAGTAGATCCTCGCTGACCCCCTAGGTTTGATGTGGAGGTTTTAAAAGGGCCCCGCGGGGCAAAAAAAAATAATAATAATAATAATCGAACGGCTGAATGGATTTGCACGAAACTTGGTAAAATATTAGGGACTGGTAGCCCGATGTGCCTTTGCTAGGTCTCAATATATGTGCTCCAGTGGATTTTGAGAAATTAACGTTCAAAAAAAGATATATATCTGTAACAGCGCTCCGCTTCGCGTACTTTTCGCGTTACGGAGCTTTGCGAAGCTGATTGGTTCTCCGGCGTCTGTCAACATTCCAAACAGTCCGTAGCGGCCGCCATCTTGTCTCTCGGTAGGATTGAGAGACAAGAGGAGGCCAAAGCGAAGGGGGAAATGACCATAAGGGGGCATAGTAGATCCTTCCTGACCTCTTAGGTTTGATGTACCATTTTGCCAAGTTTGGTGTAATTCCGTTCAGCCATTCAGGCTGTAGACGTATGTAAATGTCCTATGGAAAATTGCATGGGGAAAACACATTTGAAAGTGTTGAAATTTAGAACCAATTAAAATGTTACTTTGGTTTTGTATTTGTGTGTGATGAAAGTTAATTGGTTATGTATATATGTCAAATGAGAGGAAACCACAGCCATTTTGTGATACTACTGTCTGAGGTACATTTGTGAGGAATTTTTGGTGGTGAATTTCTGGTGTTTGATTTACACAGTACTAACACTTCTGCTACTTTTAAAAAGGTGAGTTGTTAATTTGTAAGGGGAACTATGTTGTACACTTGAAGATAATTTGAAAAATGTTTTCTGTTATTTATTTGCAGTCCTTCTGTTATACTAAATACTTGATGAAGTTAGTTTTATATTATGTATTACTAAAAACGATAAATGAAAGTGATTATTTTTTTCTGCAATTTACAGCAAGCAATTTCAAAATAAAATGGCTCACAATGAAGAGACCGTGGCAATTTCTTTTGAATTGTCCACTACATTGATTGAAATTGAGAGCACCAATAATGAAATATTGTCACAAGGAGGACATGACTTGTATGATTCCATTAGATTGATTGAAATGGACAGCACCAAGAATGAAATATTGTCACAAGGAGATGACTTGAATGATTCCACTACATTGATTGAAATTGAGAGCACCAATAATGAAATATTGTCACAAGGAGGAGATGGCTTGTATGATTCCATTAGATTGATTGAAATGGACAGCACCAATAATGAAATATTGTCACAAGGAGGAGATGACTTGAATGATTCCACTACATTGATTGAAATTGAGAGCACCAATAATGAAATATTGTCACGAGGAGATGACTTGAATGATTCCACTACATTGATTGAAATGGACAGCACCAATAATGAAATATTGTCAGAAGGAGGAGATGACTTGAATGATTTTTTTGATCAATCTCTTGATGGCGAATTTATCGAGTGTTTGGAGACCATAGAGTTACAAGAATCATCATTGCAGACTTTTAATGAGGAGATTCCAGATGAGATGATTGAAGAGGAAATTACTGATGAGGACATGTTACTAGTTGTTTCAAATTTAGAAAATTCTGAAGAATAAATTTATATTTAGAAATCAAAAATTGTTTGAGACATTATTTATTTTTATTTTTAATTTATGAGGTTGTAGCGAAGTGATTGTAGTATAAAATGAGACTTATAGTATAGAGTGCAACATTTTTATGTTACATGGTAAGTTTACTCATATTTACTTCCCTTCTGCCACTATATTATCTCCAATGTGTATTTGACATGTCTTCTTCATCTCCGGCCTCCTTTCTCTCACTGTGTGTCTCCGATGCATCTTATCGCTGGTATTTTGTGTAATTACAGAAGAGAGTAAAATAAAATAGTTCGGAACGTGAAAAGGGGGCAAAGTAGAGTACTCCTCACCCCCTAGGCCTTTTTAGGCGGTCCCAAAAGGATCAGTTTCTGCTTTCCTGAGAGATTATGGTATGAGTTCCATATACCACAATAACTTGCATTACAACATGCAAGATATCTATCTCCTATTACCAACTTTTGGAGATATTCGCGCTAAGCGCGAATATCTCCAAAAAGTAACACCTGCCCTGAGCAGTTCTTAGCCATGTTATCCAATGGGAGGTGGATAACATGGCTAAGAGTATTAGCTCGGTAATGCATGAATATCGCTGAGTTTTTAGCGATATTCATGCATTGCGGCCGTTTATTATCGCATTTGCGATAAACCTTGATAATAGTAAGGTTTATCTTCGATAATTTCTGACGATGCTTAGTGGTAAAAAATTGGTTGGTAAGCATCGTTAGCGATAAATATCGCTTAACTTTGGTAATATGCCCCAACGTCTGTTAACGTTCGATTCGAAGGAAATGAGGAAGTGTTGAAAAACATTGTCTGCGCCATCTTGCCTTTTTTGAAATGCCACACTTTTGTCGTGCACGGCAGCCATTTTAGATGTCTTGACCAGACCCACTCTCTGCACGCTGTCGATTCGTAGCATGGCTCCTCACCCTCGCAAGCATCTTCCCCAGGCACTGGTCACCCCCGCTCTCTGTCTTATGCATGGGCAATAAACCTCCCCCCATCTGCGCTGCTCTTCCCTGAGAATCACACTGTGCCCGCCCGACACCTCCCTTTCGCCCTATTCACTACCGCACCCTGTGACACTCCTCTTCCTCTGTGTCCGATTGTCCAGGCTATCAGCTAGCCCTGCAGATGTAGTTTATGGCCCCAGCTGTAAAGAATCACCCCTCTTCAAAGGAGTTATAGTAGATCAAGGCCCACACCCGATGAGATCCGTCACACCACACGTGTTCCTACTATCTGAAAACTATCCTGTATTGTGATTGGGGAGGGGACCGAGCCTGAAGCGGAAGATTCCAGGAATGACTCTTTGTACATCAAAGTTTTTACAATTATGTGTCACATAAAAAATATATAGCACTCCAACAAAGTAGTAGGAATATAAAACTTTAATAACATATAAATATATACAACAAAACAAAAACAGTAAAAACATTTAAACAACGAAGAGACCGTGGCAATTTCTTTTGAATTATCCAATAGATTTATTGAAATTGACAGCACCAATAATGAAATATTCTTGTCAGTAGCGGTCTGTTGTGCGAATAGTTCCAAGGCAGCAGAACGCGCTGAAATCTGGATGTCACGAAGGTGATGTCTAGCAAGTTGCCGCCCAGCAAATAACGGCGTGGGGCGCCGCGGGGGTGAGTGAGTCCAGTAGGCACCACAGCTATTCTTACCGGCATTGCAGAATTACTGCTGGGGACAATGCCTGTGCTGGAGCAGGGTCACAGCAGAAACAAAAAGGATTCTGTTGAAGATGTTGTTGGTTTTCAATTTGAAAACAGTTCTGGTGTCAACTGCTATGCTAATGTAGTGGTTAATGTTTTGTTTTCTCTAGAAAATGTAAAAGAGGGGGAGGCAGTCCAAAGTTCCGTTAAAAGGGCAAAGGAAAGGATCGGTGGTTTGAACTATCAGTCAAAAAGGGGAGGGGGTGCAACAATTTTTCCTACCGGGTCACACTGTGCTTTCACCGGAAGTGAGGTCTGCAGGATTCTAGTAATTCAAAGTGAGGCTGGCGCCGACGTCCCGCGGATACAGTTTCGTCACTCCACGGGTGATCATGGCAGTCATTCCCCATCGGGGGTCGGAGACTCCCGCGGCTCCTCTAGAATCTTCAAGGTCGTGGAGGACTACGGTGGTGGAGTCAACCAGTGACCGGGCCATTTCTTTATGCTGGGCCCGCTCTTGCCAGGTCGACCGCCATTTTGAGAGTTCGGTAGCTACTGGCGATCGCGGGGTCAAATGAGCGGACGGGCTCCACCCTGCCGGGCGAGACGTTGCAGCATGGCCACAGTGGAAGAACTCTTTTCCGGGCGCCTGGACCGCTGAGGGTGCAGCTGGGAAGCCTCCACTGGGGAGGCGGGAGAGGCCTGTTCGCACCGTCTCTCCCTCCCAGTGCACCCCACGGCGTCTCGCTTGAGATTTGTTATGGCCGGACCAGGCGATGAGGACGAGGGGGGGGGGTCGGAGGCATGTGCAAGACATCCCCCCCCAGGGTTGTTGCAGCAATTATACAAGAAAGAAGAAGTGTCCCGTCCGTCTTCGGGCCGGGCTTCCGGTAGATGTCGGCCGGACGCCCCTGGCTCTGGCCCCATGAACGGGTTTCTTGGTTTATCGGCTGCAGCCGGATTCCGTCGGCCTCGGCCCCCCGACCGTTGGTGGCCGGACCGGAAGAGCATGTGGCGGGACTACCTGCAACTCTCAAGGGCCACCGCGGCCGGACTGGGAGAGAGAGGGGAGGGTCGAGGAGACATTCCCCCCCCCTGCAACTGTTCAGCGTTGTAAAGGCAATCCCCTGGCCGGGTCCCGTTGGTCTCGGCCTCTCCTCCGGCTACACCCTACGTTAGGATCTCCTGGCCGAGGCGTGGCAGCAGGACCTGCCTTATATGGGCTGCTCCCGGCTGGGCGTAGCCGGAACCCTGCCCCACCTTGGAAGTTTCCAGAGTGGGGGCGGATGTTCTACTGACTTGCATTTTCCCTAGTCTATCGATTTTTTTGGCGTGGCAGGCGGTGGGACAGCGAGGGGTGATTTGGTTTCTCTTACTGTTTTTCTGGTCTCTCACCACTGGCATATTTTAACGTTTTCTTGTTTCTAGGACATTAATAGGTTTTATCATTACGTTATGTTATCGTTTCTTTGTTCGTTGTTTAATAAAAGTTCATGTTCATCAGTGGCCTACTGATTTTCGTTTTCCTATTCTTTTCTTTCCAGGTTGTTTCATGCTAAAGTTTCTGTTAACAGGATACAGTGATCACTTCGTTATTATTGCATATGTCCTTTTCACTAGGGGTGCTCTCTGGTCGGGCCAGATGACGTATGTCTAGTAAATGGTCCGGGTGAAACAGGTGCATCAATCAGTGGGGAGTAGATAGGCATGACAGATTACAACGGGGGAGAAAGGTCCGCATTACGTACCCTTTCACTACTTGCAAAGATTTTCCTACGTTTATTTGCAAACAGGGAATACCTCCAAAAAGAACTAATTCCCAAACAGTCAATGTTCGGACAATCAATCAATCAATGAGGAATGAAATAGGTACGACGTGTTAAAGGCTTGCGTTACCTACCCTTCACTATCTGCAAAGGGAGAGAGAATATTCCTATTCTTCCTCGTTTGCAGGTAGAGAAGATCCTTAAGAGAATTAACATCGAACAATTCAATGCTCGATTGAAACAATCAACAAGGGGTACTGTGAACACAAATGAACGCCGCTTATGTACATACGCATTGCTATTTTCAACAGGTTGTTCCTAATGTTTCTATTTTAGCGAGGTCAAAAAGAGATCCCATTAGTGGCCTACTGATTTTGCTCGATTCCTTTTGTTTTTTTACACGATTTTTCGCTATCTGCAAAGACTAAACAGAGTATTGCGACTCTGTGCTTGTTTGTAAATAGAGAATGAACCAAAGAGAACAATCAATCAAATGGAGAGAGAAGCAGGCACGACGTATTACAAAGGGGGCAAAGGGCTGCGTTAACTACCCTTCACTATCTGCAAAGAGAGAGTACTCCTAATAGAAATGAGGGGTGGGGGGCAGCATTCAAAGCAGATCAGTGTGCATAAACACGAAAATGTTTTTACTTACCACGTACTTGACATTCGACAGCTTATGATATTTGCTATTAAAAAACCATTGAAATTCACTGAAAAAACCATAGGTTATAGACCATATATAGTTAGGAATTAGCATTTACAAAACCTTGAAAATTCACTGAAAAAACCATAGGTTATAGACCATATATAGTTAGGAATTAGCATTTAAAAAACCTTATTTTACTCACACAAAACCATTGAAATTCCATATATAGTTAGTTGCACTAACTATATATGGCGCACCCGCAATCCACTGCTGATCATGTCACATATTACATCATTCATGACATGGTCAGTGACATCACTGATGACATCACTGATGACATCTCAAATGACATCACTGATGACATCACTGATGACATCTCATTTGACATCATTCTTGTGCTAATACGATAAACCTCTTCAGACTCTAATATAACCTTAGATACACTCAGTGTATACAGACACTCACACACTGCCACTCATCCATGGAGTTACTCACACACCCAGTCAGTCATGCAAAGAAACAATCTCACCTCCATTTCTTCAACTATACAGTTAAACACACCTTACTTATTGAAACATATACTAACACATATTTACTCTCTTATACAATCCCTGATACAAGTTCACAATGATCGATACAACCACTCACTCATTCAGTGGCTCTCATGCACAGTTATTTATATATGCCAACTCTCACATGTACTGTGTTTTACATATGTACTTACTATGACATGTAGCATTGAGATATCCATTCACTCATCAATACACTCATGCACACAGTCAACTGCCCATGTAGCTGTTTCCACATGCACTCTTGAACTCATACACCTAGTGAATAAACTGCTCACACATCTATGCATAGAGTCTCACACCTTCCAGCCACCCCCACACAAACTCAATCTCCCATAGAAATACTTGGGCAACCAATTAATAACACATATAGCCTCTCGTATAGCTAATGATCAACACATGCAGCAGTTTACAGAACAACAGACATAATGATGCACAAATTAAGACAGTTTAGTCACTAACCCATGCATTCAGTGAGACACATTTAATCACTCACTCATACAGTCAGTCATGCACCTACTAAATCCTTCATCCAGACACTTATACATCCACTCAAGACATATTTTAACTTTACAGAAAAATACAGTCACTGGATGTTGTCATCAGTGATGTCATCAGTGATGTCATTTGAGATGTCATCAGTGATGTCATCAGTGATGTCACTGACCATGTCATGAATGATGTAATATGTGACATGATCAGCAGTGGATTGCGGGTGCGCCATATATAGTTAGTGCAACTAACTATATATGGAATTTCAATGGTTTTGTGTGAGTAAAATAAGGTTTTTTAAATGCTAATTCCTAACTATATATGGTCTATAACCTATGGTTTTTTCAGTGAATTTTCAAGGTTTTGTAAATGCTAATTCCTAACTATATATGGTCTATAACCTATGGTTTTTTCAGTGAATATATATATATATATATATATATCACCTACTGGCGGTCGCCAGTAGGTAGTTATAGGTAGGACCTATTTTCCATAGGAAATCTGCAACATTCTATTTGCAATAACTTTGGCAACGGCTGACGAATCTTTGCTAAATTTTTAAAACTTATGGCCAGCTCTGGTCCGCTCCCATCCTGAAAGTTTGGGGGTGATTCCACAAGCAGGGGCCGAGAAAAAAGGGGAGTCCGAAAAACGTTTTCCCCACGGTATTTCCCATAGGAAATTTTAGACACGGCTACAGCCCGAACTGCTGAACGGAATTACACCACATTTTGCAAAGAGGTAGCCCTTAGTTCAGAAAGCGCCCTTTTTTAAAAATGGTGTAAATCCGTTAAGTAGTTCCTGAGCAATAAAAAAAATGGTGAAAAAATCATTTTCCCATAGGACATGTTTGACACTGTTATAGCAAAAACTGCTGCACGTAATTACACCAAATTTGGCAAAAAGGTACTGCTTGGCTCAGAAAGCGACTTTTTTAAAAATGGTGTAAATCCGTTCAGTAGTTTTAAAGAAAATAAGGAATAAAGATCGTGATATCTATGGCCATGGTGGATCTGCGCACCCTTCGCTCACCCTGCACGCACCCTCCCGATCACAAGCTTTGTGATAATTGGCTGTCAACCAGGAAGTGTTGGCAGCCATCTTGTGCCTCGGTAGAACCGAGGCACAAGAAATCAGTCAAACTAAGGCGCAAAGAGCAAAAAGGTGGCAGGGTAAAAAAACCCTGACCCCCTAGACCTGCTTAGGGGTCCCGCAAGGACCCCAAGGCCCGATTTAAAAAAAAATAAATTGGCAAAATCTGAGCAGGCTGCGTGGATCCTGCTGAAAAAAAATGAAGCACGGGCTCCCATGCTTTCTTTGCTATTTAGCCCCCGGCCAATATTGTTATGTAATGGGGGCCCAGAGGGGACCACCAGCCCCCGGAGCTTTATAAAATTATGTGCAGGGGACTCACAGCCCCCCCAGCCTCGGGGACTGCCACCCACCGGGGCTTCGTAAATGAATGGGTGGGGGGGCTCAAGCCCCCCCAAATGCCCCAAATAGCTTAACTAACTATAACGGGGCAATTTCAATGGTTTTGTACGAGTGAAATGTCCAACTAAATATAACGCCCAGAAACCTATGGTTTTTTCTGTGAATTTCTGAGGTTTTTTAAATGCTAATTCCTAACTATAACGTGCCTGAAACCTATGTTTTTTTCTGTGAAAATGTATATATATATATTTATATATATCAAACTGCCACACTCTGTACAAAAACCGAGAACGCTGTGTCCCAGCCACTCTCAACAGCGGTCCGTGGAACAGGAGGCGAGCCTTAAACAATCCAGAACGCCGCTGATACAATCCACAGGAATCCACCTGGAAAAAATAGCTGCACGGATACTGCTGTGCTTCAAAAAGCGGTATTTATTTTAAACAGAAATTTCGGCAACTCGATGCGTTTCGGGACCCAGTCCCTTGATCACGAGTGCCGCCAGTGTTGTTTGATTCGTTGAAATAATAAACCACGTGATTTACAATACACAAACACAAATGACAGACTATGCTTTTAACAGATATGTAATCATACGTTTTAAATATAAATCAATAGCGAAAATACAAGAAAATTAAAGGTCTCCAGAATATTGTTTACACAATTTTATCTGGAGCCCTTTAATTTTCTTGTATTTTCGCGAGCACCACCACTTGGAAAGATTATGTGGACTGTAGGTCTTGAATCATCAACCATTTCCAATGGTTATGAAGCTACAATTGTCCATTCTTCCACATGATTATGTGAATATTGAAACGGGGAACTGAATGGACAGCAATTCCTCCTCCCCACCAGTTGATTATTACGCTAGTCCCAGAAGGCAATGCAGCGGCCCATTCAGGGCTATAAATGAAGCATAGAGACTTTGGTTGGTTGCGTCTGCCAGCCGATTCCGCCCGTGATCAAGGAGCACTGAGGCTCTGAAACGCGTTGGGCAAGAACTATATGAAATGCAAGGATTGTGAAGCAGCCTGCCTAATAAAGAACTTCTCTCTCAGTGGAGGGGTTTGCTAGCCTTTGTGTGTCGCTTAGTTTGTGGGCAACGACAATGAAAATATTTTCCGGCCGGTCCAGGTCGGGGAGCGAGCACCACCACTTAGAAAGAGTATGTGGACTGTAAGTCTTGAATCATCGAGACCGCTATGCAGGAAGGCTGGTTTTCTGCAGTATTGAGGCTGTCCATGATTCCCGAGGTTCTATGGGGAACCGTGATAATAATGAAGGCGAAGGTGGAACACATCCAGTGTAATATTTTGGCATCCAACCACAAGTCCCAGAAGGCAATGCATCGGCCCATTCAGGGCTATAAATGAAGCATAGAGACTGTTGGTTGGTTGCGTCTGCCAGCCGATTCTGCCCGTGATCAAAGAGCACTGAGGCTCCGAAATGCGTTGGGCAAGAACTATATGAAATGCGAGGATTGTGAAGCAGCCTGCCTAATAAAGAACTTCTCTCTCAGTGGAGGGGTTTGCCAGCCTTTGTGTGTCGCTTAGTTTATGGACAACGACATTGAAAATATATGTATATATATATATATATACATACATATATATACATATATATTTATATATATACCATTAACATAAAATCTTTATAAAACAAACTGTTCTAATTAAATACAACAATTAAACAACTTCAAATTCTTTAAATTTTGTAATAATTATTTTACACATTAAAAATATGTTTAATGAAAAGTATTATAATTTTAAATAAACACAAATATAATACTATAAATTATAACAGCATAAAATAAATAAGAAAGTAGAAAATGTGATACATATACTATTCCCACTACAATGTATACAACGGTATGCCAACTATTAAAATAAATGTATAATAAATGTACTACTCACATGTCACACAATGCAAAGATTATAAAACTGTGTAAAATGTACAAATCTCCTTTCAATAAATGCAACATTAGCCAAAAAAGCATTGGATTGTGGATAGGTAATATTTACTGTACTTATTTCAGCCAGTACAACAGTAGAAAACTGTTGCAGTGTGAAGGGGTAACATTTACTATTACCACTCCAATCACTACAACAGTAGAAAAAGTGTTAGAGTGCGGAGGGATAACATTTACTATTCCCACCCCAATGAGTGTACCAGTAGGTTAAGTGTTGGATTGCAGAGGGGTTAAATGTACTGGGAAAGTGTTGGATTCAGGAGGGATAACATGTATTATTCCTACTCCAATAAGTCCAACAGTAGGGAAAGTGTTGGATAGCGGAGGGATACAATTTACTATTCCCACTCTAGTCAGTACAAAAGTAAGGAAATTGTTGGATTGTGGAGAGGCAACATTTACTATTCCCACTGCAATAAGTGCAACAGTAGGGGAAGTGTTGGATAGCAGAGGGGTAAACTGTACTATTCCCACTCCAGCCAGTACAACAGTGGGAAAGTGTTGGAAAACAGAGTGGTCAAATTTACTATTCCCACGCCAATAAATGCAACAGTGGGGAAAGTATTGGATGTCGCAGGAATAACATTTACTATCCCCACTCTAGTCAGTTCAACATTAAAAACAAACAAAATACAATCATTTTAAAAACAAAGTAAATAAAAAATATAAATATGTTGAAAAACAAAATACAACTATATTTAATATTAAAAATGTAAAAAAATAAAAAGATATTGCAATGTTAAATACATATCACAAATACATGATAATATTATTATAAATAAAATACAAAAATATTTTTCATACAAATAAATATTTTTATGTAGAAATTATTAGATACACCAATTTTGTTTAGTTACGTCCCACCCTATAACACCACAAAACTCACAACCTGCCCCCAAAAAATTAATAACACTATTAAAATAAATATTCATCAACAAACGAATTATCATATTTTAAATATGATGCATGCTGATTAATTGCCGCTCCGCCTCTTGCCATGACACTGAGATTGCTGAAACCATTCTCAGCGAAAACATTGACATCACATTCTTAACTGAAACCTGGCTCACTGCCCACTCCACTCCCATCCTCGACTTACTTATTCCTCCAGGCTATTCTATCATTAGGAAAGATAGAATTGAACAAACAGGAGTAGGACTCGCCTTAATTTTTAAAGCTGAACTTAACATCTCACTTGTCCCCCATCAAGATCCTTCATCCTTTGAATACCTCTGTGCCGATCTCATTATACCCGACGCCCCCTCCATCCGGTTGCACACGATCTACCACCCGCAGGGTAATAATATCCCCTTTACGGAAGAGATGACTGATCTTATTATCCAAGCATCACTCTCACACCCCAATAATCTCTTTCTTGGTGACTACAACATCCATTGGAACAAAAATGATGACCCTGCTGTCATATTATTTAACGACACCATGGATGTCACCAATATGACCCAACTCTGCCATTCTCCAACCCATAACAAAGGTGCCACCCTCGATGCTATTATCACCAGCCATGATCTGGCCTTCCTATCTAACATACTTCCGGTAGACTGGTCCGACCACTACCTAATCCTTTTTATCATGAAGAGACCCTTTCCTCGCCTCACCCCCATTAGCACTTTACCAAAGAAACCCACACGCAACTTTCACCTCATTCTCCCTGGACAACTGGAATCCACAATTAAGAACCACTTACTTCTTCCCCCACTATCTGACAGCACCACCGATCTAACTAACCACTATAATAACTCTATTCGTGAAGCCCTCAATCAAATTGCTCCAATCAAATTCAAACAACATAAAACATCCCTCCTAAGTATTGGTTTAATACTGAACTAAATAATCAAAGACGGACCCTTAGACACTCTGAAAGGGTCTGGAGGAACCATCCAACCGTTGAGAATCTGGCTCTACTTAGAGCTGCTAGAGCCCAATACAAAAAAGATATCTTCAATGAAAAAGCCTCCTTTCTCCGGACTCAGCTTGATCAGGCGAGAAACCGCCCTAAAGAACTCTTTAAGATTGTCAAAAAACAAACTTCCTCTGGCCCTCCCAAAATTTTAGCCTCTACCGACAGATGCGAAGAAATTGCAAGCTTCTTTACTAACAAAATCAACTTGATCGAACTATCCTTCTCTTCCCTCCCACTTTCACTCCAACCTCCCCCATCCAACACACCCTCTCCACCACCTCTAACTCTTCTTCGTTCACTCTCTTATTACCTCTCAATCCCTCTCAAGCCCTCCCTGCTCCCTACCAACAAGATCCCATTCTGGAACAAAACCCCACGGCTGAAAACAATGCCTCTTGGAGCGACTTTAGTCCAGTATCCGAATCTACGATCACTAAAATCATTAACAAACTCAAACCTTCCTCCCACTCCAAAGATCCTCTTCCCACCCATCTGGTTCAAGAACTTAATTCTATCATTGCACCTATATGGACCAAAATCATCAACTCCTCTCTTTTCACTGGCTGCGTCCCCGCCTCTCTCCAACTTGGTCAAATCACACCCATTCTAAAAAATCCCACAACCGACCCTAATGACCTCAACAGCCTTCGCCCTATCTCAAACCTTCCATTCCTCTCTAAAGCCCTTGAGAAATGTGTCCTATTACAATTAGAAAAACACATCAGCAAATACAATCGCCTTGATATTTTCCAATCTGGCTTCAGAAAGGGATATAGTACAGCAACTGCTATGATAAACATTACCGACGACATCCATCGCCCACTAGACATAGGGGAATCCTCAATACTTATCCTCCTTGACCTCTCTTCTGCTTTTGATACTGTGCACCACCCCACCCTTCTCAACACTCTCGCTTTCTGTGTTTCTAGTGTTTTTCCGCACAATCACTCGTTTATCTTCACCTCCTTGTAAAGCGCTCTGATACTCTTAGGTCCAGCAGCGCTATATAAAACCTTTGAAATTAAATAAAATAAAATAAAATAAATTTTTAATTAATTATAATTAATGTACTTACCACAATATACTCCCTTAAAACACACAACACACTCATAAAATGTAACAAAAAACATATTTGTGCAATACAAAATATGAAGTATTAAATGCATAATTAATATTAATTAAAAATCATAATTATGAATTGCTAATATTAATTTACTTTGCACCCCTCTAAAACCCACAACCCACATCAAAATAAAAAAAAGGTTTTATTGTACAATGAATATAATACATTTTCAATTAAACACATTTTATTCATTAAAAAACAATTTATACTTCATTAAAATTATTTAACTTCCCACCCTTCACCCCTATAATACCCACAACCTGCCCCTATATGTAAACTAAAAACAAAAATTACACAACTAAAATATATTTTCAATTAAATGACTAATAGCATTTACCAAATAATTATAAATGAATTACAATTAATTTACTTCCCACCCTTTACCGCTATAGACCTAAAACCTGCACCTAAAAAAAAGCTAACTAAACAATTAACATAATGAATTATCAATTAATTAATATTAATTGTCAACAAATTATTAATTAATTCTAAATAGATTACTTCCCATCCTTTCCCCCTATAAACCCCACAACCCACACCAAAAAAGTAGTACACAATAAACACAGTTCTTTATAAATTAATTAATTAATATTACTTCACAAATAATTATTATTTAATTAAACATAAATAACTTCTCACTTTTTAACCCAAAAATCCGATAACCTGCACCTAAATAAAGAAGTGCACAATTAGCATAATTAATTATCAATTAACTAAATAATATTAATTAGCAACTCGGTAATAATGAATTAAAAATAAATTACTTCCCACCATTTACCCCTATAAACCTCACAACCCACTCATCAAATTTACCCAAAAACTGTAAAGCACAATTAACACAATTTAATATCAATTCAATAAATAATATTAAATAAAAAATATTCATTAATTTATTATAATTAAATTACTTCCCACCCTATACCCCTATAAACCCACAACCCACTGCGGAACTAAAAATCACAAAATTAAATTACTATCTACAGAATATGGAACACATTAATAACCATAAACAATTCTTACATAAAAAATTACATCATATACATTTAAAATATGTACTAAAATACAGAACACTAACTAAAAACAATATTTCAAACAACTATATTTTGTCAAATTATATTAATGACTTCTATATATTTAAAAAATCAATATTACTTACCTTAAAATCTATATTCTTGACATTGATATTCTTGCTGACGAGCTTTCCGCATCACAATATTTTTGACTCAATATTTTGGTATGGGGATATTTTTTTAGATATTCTGTCTAAGCGCCTTAATTCTGGGTTTTCGAAGCATTGCAAAATCTTGTGTTGTGAATGCATTGCACAGATTAGGTTCCTGGGTAACTGCGGCATTACGATGCAAAGTCCAGTCTCATCATCGAAGAAGCCATTGACATGAGACTTGCGGTTTGAAGGATGCATCATGCAGTGGTGATTCCGAGGAAGTTGCGGTGAGCGGTTGGGCATCAAAGTCGAGAATGTGGTCAACGAGAGGCATTTGATACGAAGGCTTGCATCGAAGATGCGTTGAGCAGAGGCGGTTCTGAGGAGGTTGTGAGGAGATGTTTTTTGCTGTATTGGTTCTGCTCACATGACCACAGCTGGGTCGGCAGAGCACCTTTAAGCGGTCTTCCAAGAGTCCAGGACTAAGAAGGTACCACTTTGGGGGAAAGACTCAAAACAGGCAGCTTCTGGTTTCAAAGTGGTTGGAGCCTTTTCTATCCTTGAAGCTCTGATCAGGAGTTTAGACAACTAGCCCCTGGAGTTACTCTTGTGGTTTAGGGTTCAGGGTGCAGGTCATGTCCTACTCACTCATGCAGCAGTGCAGCAGGGTATCAGTCCTTTTTGATGAGCAGCACAGCAGACCTTCTGAGTCTTCTACAGGTCCAGAGTTGTACTGAAGAGTTCGGTCTGTGGGTCACTATTTATACCCGGTGCCCACTTTGAAGTAGGATAATGTTCTGCAGGTTTCCTCCCCAGAGGGGTCTGGAATTTCTTGTATCCCTGCTCTGGCTCCAGCTTGTCTGGGGACACAAAGGATTAGTGAAAAAACAAATTCTAAGAGGCCCAGGTGGCGACATTTTAATCTGCAAATGTGATACGTGACAGATCTCCCCCTCACCAAGTCAGCGATGGCCCATCCTGCAATAACCTATTCCCTTTGTCTTGCTGTCTGGGAGCAGTATTCAAAGACCAGCTGCCAGCTACACCTAGTCATGTGACCCAGGATACAGGCTACATCACCAGATGATTGGGACGAGAAAATTCCACCTTTCTAAAAGTGTAATTTTTAGAATAGTGACTTACAATCTGGCTTTCTCATTAAAGAGGGTTTTAAATTACAATTCTTAGACTCCAAACTTGACATTCCTATCTGTTCCCAATTGAAAAGTATTACTTATTATATGTAATAAGTTAACCCAATCTTATCCTAAGGAAGAGGTAGGGCTCACAGTAATGAAAACGAAATTTAGGAATGTTTTACTACCAGGACATGAATAAATTTAAAGTACACACTCAATTTTTTCAATACACTGCACCATGCTCTAGCAGATATTTGGCTATTTAGGGTCTAACCTAGGGGTGGCTTATATGTATTAAAGAGAAAGGTTTGGGTATGGCAAGAAAAGTATTTTGATAGGCTGAAATGGCAGTTTAAACTGCACAGACAGCCTTCAATGGCAGGCCTGAGACATATTTAAAAGGGAACTAAAGTGAGTGGTACAATTTGTGCTGCAGGCCTACAAGTAGCATATAATTTACAGGCCCGTGGTACCATTTTACTATGGATTTATAAGTACTTCAGCACTGGTCAGCAGTGGTAAAGTGCGGAGTTCTAAAAACCAACAAAAACAGGTCCAAAAAACATAAGAATGAAGGCATATATATTTTTGACCAATGAATTCAGCTAATTTAATTATTTTATTGCCTATTATGAGGCCTTATATTAGATTCCCACCTCCATTGCTTTTTATGGGAGTGTGTTACAGTACCTGTGAGCCATCATGCATGGTGCTAGACTTAGTCCAAGATGGGCTGCAGCACATTTACTTCTGTTTTGTGACTGTTTGGCCTGCAGTAATTTGAAAAGTGTTTATGAATAGCAATGGTGTTACTATTTTGTGGATGGGTGCTTGTATTCTCATGTTCCTCCGTAAACCTCTCCTTGCTCATCATTAAACTCTTTTTTAAATATCACTAAACTCCTCTATTTTGGTTGTACATATTGCCAATCTTCCAGCTAATCCCCCAGTCTCGCCCATAGTTATCAAAACACATGTATACTATTGTTTGTGGAGATCTCTGCCACTTTAGTAGATATTTCTGGACAGAAATTATAGGAGAGCCAGAGGGGAGGTCGAGATGTAGGTTTGTGAATCACATTTTGTTGTAAATGAATAGTACTACTGTAGTACTTCTTTGCATACTCCATATATAATTTGTAATTAACCCCTATATGTTAAATACTAGAAATGGCCCGATCAAATATACTGGAATATTCAATATCAACCTCACAAAAATCTCCCTTTCAATAACTTTTTGTCACTGTATGACTTCCAAGTGGATATTATTGCTTTAGGTATATTACATTCAATTTGATATTTTCCACGTGCTGTCTTCTTAACATCTTACCACTCCTGATAACAAACCTAAACAAGTATCGGTTGCAGCAATTGTCTCTACAGAGGGTGCCCTACCAGTTTGATGATCATGCTCTTGAGTATTATCTGAGCTGTTGCTCCATTCAACCTGATCAAATGCCTACGGTTGCTACCTCAGAAACCTCCATCTCTTGTCAAATCAGTAATGTTAATTTGTTCATATAGTGGAACATACCTTACTACTGACATTAGTAAGTGAAAGTAAGTAACAAGTTTTACTATAACCTAGTTTAATCCGACTCTGCTTTTCATCCTTTGGGACAATGAAAGGCTGTTAGCCTTGTCTATAAAATGACTCGAGACCTTTATAAAAATAAAATTCAGCAATAAACGTTTAACTCATTGAGCTATCCCTGGGTGAGATGTATCAAGTTATATAAATCACTGGATTGCAATTCCATACCTGTTTTCCTCGACTAGAGCTTCAGAATCCTGCAAAAAAGGTTCAAGAATTTTTGTCTGCAACGTGTATGGAATTAAATCAGAGTTATTCTACTGACCCTGTCTTGCATCTTCCAATTTTCTTCCCTTCCCTTCTGCCATTGTCCTTTGAAGCAAGCTGTGCAAGTAGGCAAAAAACAGAATTATATAAAAAAAAATAACACGTGCAACCACATATGAACATGTTATAGATCACTAGCACACATCTGTAAATAGACAAACAGAGTCAATGACAGCTCTATTGTCGACATGTACCAAGGGCTGGTTTTGGGGCAGTGTGACCTGTGCGGCCACACTGGGTGCTGACCTCTGGAGGGGGCGCTGCATCTTCAGGGGCGGCGCTGTGTTTAGCAATATCTTATGACTGTAGAAATGAGGGGAACTTTTGCTCGTGGAAGTGAAAGAATACAAGGAGGCAGTCATGGGGCATGTGGGGGTGCCAAAAGACATTGTCGGACCGGGCGCGACCAGCACTAAAGCTGGCCCTGCATGTGCCAGAAATTCTTTTTTATGCGCTACCAGTACTGGAAACTATATTATGCCTGCAAGTAGCTACATGGCCTCATTGCAACATAAGGGGCATCAACATGTAAGTTTGCCTTGAGGAAGTGAAACAACCTCACATTGTTTTTTATAGTTGCAAATACACAATCATAAACAATAATTGTGCTCAAATGCAAACAATGATGTAGTGAAAAAGATATAACTCTCGAAATTAGAGCAATTATCAAATACATGAAGAGGCACTGATCAGTCACAAATAGTATGACAATGAGCACGCAATAACAAATGAACACCAACACACGCTTACATATGACAGTTGAGGAACAATTTGCACTACCACTATGTGCAAAACCATTAGAAGTTGGCTTAAGTACTAGTACTATGAGTCAAAAGGCAAAATACTGAATCAAACTAAATGTGTGATTCATTATTAGAAGTACAGCAAACACAACTCATGAGCACAACTGCAGAAAAACAACCAAGGAGCTTGTGAGAAATTGGGTTGTTTATTGAGAGGGTTGCTAACCCTGCTCAAGCAACAGTCACAATCCCTGGCAGCGTGAACCACAAAAGTCAGTAAATTAACCTGTGCTTAGCCCTCTGGTAGCTTGGCCCAAAAGCAGTGAAGCATAACTTAGAGGCAATGAGTAAAAAATGTATGCATCATACAGACAATAATAAAGTAAAAGCACAAGACAACACAACTCCCACACCAATTTGGAAAGAAAGGGCAAATTTAAATCAATTATTTTGTACCAAAATGCCAAAAAGTCAATGAGTACAACCAAAGTTATTATTCTTTAAAGTTTATAGTGAAAACTAGTGTCCAAAAGATTAAAGCACCAACCTTGGACAAGTCAAGCAAGACCGGGTCAAAGTTGAAAAATTTGGTGGACTACGATGGAGCATAGGTTGGAAAGAAGAAGTGGATTGGAGCCTGTTCAGCACTTATCTTTGAACTTAGAAGAAATATCAACAAAACGTGTCTAAGAAGATAGAGGTTCAGTAGGACAAGCCTGCAGGTAGTGTCTGAGGAATAGGCGCCGTTACTGGGGAGTGGCTGGACGAAGTTGCAAAGATTTCCACATTTGAACTTAGTCTCTTTTTTAGAAGACAAAAATATTCAGAGTGACGGGGCTGAAGGCTGTAGTCGAAGAGGGCTCCTCAAGGCCTAATAGCCATCCTGCGCAGGACCGGTGACCAGGATTTGCTGTTGCTGAGAAGAACGTAGTAGGAACTGCTGCAAATCCAGGCTGACTGGCAATGCACCATGGACAGATACACAAACTGGTTGGTCCTGTTCTCCTCTTGGTTCTCAGAGAAGTTTGTTGCCAAACATTTTCCCAGTGGCTAACCACAATGGAGCTCAGTTTGGATTCAAGAAGTGGATTGGGTACCATCAGTGCTTACCTTTGAACTTAGAAGAATTTTCAAGAAAAATATTCTGAGAAGGGAAATTTCAGGAGGACAAGGTTGCAGGTGGTGTCTGAGGAGTGAGAGCTGTCATTGGGGGCCTCTGGTCAAATTTGAGTCAATTTTCTGGAAGTCGAAAATCTCCAGCGGGACGAGGCAGGAGGCTGTAGCCAAAGACAGTTCCAGTAGGTCGATGGACCGCTGTACAGTATTTGCTACTGTGGAGAAGAACATTGCGTGAGCAGCCACAATGTCAGGCCGACCAGCGATCCACATTCGGTGGTTGACGAGCAGGTTGGTCCCAGTCTTCCCTCAGTTATCAGAGCAGTATTTAGCCGAAAAGTTTTCTAAGTCCTAAGATTTGGATTGTGGCTATCTGGGCACCTTCAGCACCACTTCCATGGTCCAGGACTGGAGAGGCACCACTTAAGGGGTGGGAGCCACTTGGGCTGGGCCCACTTGATGATTCAAGATGGTTGGGGGCATTTCTGTCTCTGAGGCTCTGAAAAGAAGGCTAGTCAACTAACCCTTGCAGTCACTCTGGTAGTCCTGGGTCCAAGAGGTGGGAGAGGGCTCAAGCAGCAGGGTAAGCCTCTGAGGGCTCAAGCCAGGCTTCAAGCAGCAGAGCAGTCTGACTGCATGTTATGTTGTTATGTTATTTGGATTTTTAACGCGCACAGCTACTCATGAGTGTCCTGGCGTGATGTCTTAAGGGGAACAAGGGGACTAGCAAATGAAAAGATACATTTTCAAATTTGTCTTGAATGCTATCAGAGACCTGCCACCCACCCTTTGCTACTTAAATTGGGGAACCAATGTGAGTCGGTGAGATGCCGATTGCAACTGTCTGGAAGGCATATAGAACGTAAACCACTTAAGGATGGGCCAACACCATGCAAAGTGCAATGGGCTAGGACCAGCGATTTGAACTTCACCCGTTCCACTACAGGAAGCCAGTGAAGGGAACTCAAGTGATGACGCACACTGGGTCTGGTGGAGATGCCAAGAAGAAGTCTAGCTGCTGATTTCTGGACTACCGGAAGCTTTTTTATCAGGTAGTCATGAATTCCAATGTAAAGTGCATTGGCATACTCCAGCAGGAACAAGATGAGAGCACAGGTGATGTTTCTCTTGCTGCTTGGGGCAGAAGAGGAAAGAACTTTCTTAGAGTCTTGAGAAGACCAAAACAGATGCCGGCCAACTTCTTAATGTGAAATGAGAAGGCAAGGCTCTCATCAAACCATACCCCCAGGTTCTTCGCAGGCTTAGCTTCTGAGGAGGGCAGGGGAAAATCAGGTGGCCACAGAGCTTCCTGGAACCTGGGAGGGAATTTTCCAAACAGGAGAATCTCTGAGTTCTGCTCGTTGCAATAGTTGTGCAGCCGCAAGACACTTAAAAATGGAAGAGAGACAGTGATGAGACGAAGCGACCAATGAGGTAGTGTGAAGTCCTTGAGTGAAGACAGGGCACAAGCTATTGACTTGCAAGTGGTGGTGTGCCCAGTCCCGCCCCCCATCCTGCCAGTGATTGCCCACCCAGGCACACATAATCAAGCTAATATGTAACTGTCTGGGAGGAATAAACAATGTCCAACTGCCAACTATACTGTTGTACATTGTTTCTTCATGTAATATAGTTGTCTTCTGTCTTAGTCCTTTCTTTATGTTTTCTTGTTCTCTGTCTACCACAATGCCTATGTATGTTCTGACTTCTACCTGGAGAATTCCACTAGTGTCAGTTGGTGGTCTGGTCAGCTGGCGAGGCATGTGCTCAGCTGTATCCTGCATTAAATCTATTTGTAACCAATACGAAGTATCCTGTCATCTGTTCGTATCATCATACAACATTTTGGCGACGTTTTCTGCTGACCAGACCAGAGAAGGAACCATCTAACACAGCCTGAGCTACACCTCGCAAAAGAACCCACTGCGCACCACCTATCTTCTACCAGTAACCTTTTCAGAGGAAGCTTGTAACCAGATGATTGAAGGAAAACAAAGAGGAAATTAAAGCAAGAATAGAACCGTGAGTGCATTGCTTATCTCTGGCAGTACAACGCAAAATTAAATGTAGCAGGAAGATTAGGTGTAAGAAAATATAAGCGGTGATGTAACCGGAAACCTATGAGTCCCCTTGTATGATGAAGAAACCAACCGCTTGTATTTGAAGCGCATTTAAAAGTTAAGAAGCATATTTAAGTAGCAACAAAAGTTATTCTTAACTGCTTTGCAACTGAAAGAAAAAAAAATAACTCATGAAATGTATGACTCGAGAAACTCCATAGAGCGGAGTGTCAACCCACAGCTGCAGGGAGTGAAAAGAGACGATTCTCTTGAAAATCGGAAACATGCTGTCACAAATGAGTAATTTATAAGCTGAAACAATATTTAACTCCTTCTTCTTCAAGAATGAGAAGTGGCCAGTAACGTTCCTAAACCTTGTCGGTTTCATCAAAGTCCTACAAAAGAAGCATCTGACACATCAAATAGCACGGAGCGAAAGTGTCTACTTATAGTGTGCATTGTCACTGCTATTAAAAAAAAAACAAAAAAAAACGAGTGAATCGGATAGAAATTAGACACATGCTTTATGAATATTATCTATTTAAAGAGTGAATTGGAGACACGAACTGTATATGGAAATGAAGAAATGACTTGGAAAACCGTGAGTTTTTAGTTATGATGATAACGGAGGAAAAGTTACAGTGAGTTTAAAGTACGTATAGTTACCGTTATTTTCTCTCCGTGTTGTTATGCACTTCTCCTTGGCACATTTAAAAATGATGACGCATTTCGTTTTCCATTGGAGTCAGCGGAGCAGCAGCATGCTCGATTGTGACGTGGGGCTTCATTTCAGCTTGGAAGGTCTTTCAATGTCTATCTTGACAGGCTGGCTGCTTCATCGCGCATTGTCACGCAGCGTGTAACGTCACTGCGTGAAGTCAAGCACCCATTTTGTTTTCACCATGAAATTCAGTTTCCTTGACAACTGAGCTTCCGGAGCACATCGCAATAATAGAGTCTTGTGTTAAACTTAAAACTGCGCTCGTCCCCACTCCAAGGTTTATGCATGAAATAAAGGTAAGCCAGAATATTCACTTCATCTTTATTTGTCGGAATATTAATCACTCTACAGCATTCGACGTGAAAGCCTGCACTCGGTTCTGGTATATATGAAGACAGTTTATGTGTAATATTCTTCATGGCAGCGCCATCTTGTGGAGTTTGTACTGTATTTGAAGACAGTTTATGTATAAAATTCATCACGGCAGCGCCATCTTGTGAAGTTTGAACTATTTCATATGTGGCTTATTTTTATGGTTTGTACAGATTGATGGTCAAAACACGGACTTGTATTAGAGTATCAAAACGCAACGGAGACTTTATGAGTTAAAGTGAGTTAAATACTTGAAAACAATAAAGTCAGTAGCCAGCGAAATTGAGTGTATTGATACCACATCCTGTCCACGCTTGGAGTATGGCACTGATCACGAGAAGTCGCATTTCGCATGCAGATTCTCCAAAGCAATTTAAAGCTGAGTAATTTGGGAAACACAACACTTATTGATGGAATTTGAGAACTAACGTATCGGTTGTGTCAGTGACAGTGTCAGTATTTCTAGTAAATGGACAAAAGAGTGCAGAGCAAAATTAGTCCATATCTGAGTCAAGGAAGCGAAATGACAGAAGTAAAAGAAAGCAAAGTTAGAAACAGAGCATGGACAATGGTCTTGCAAGTTGAGTCAAATTTGCAAGATGAACAAAATGTCCACAACCGAGACAAAAGTCCCAGGTGAGAGTCTCGACGGAAGGTCCACATCGGGTACAGAGGTCCCAAGTGAGACTCTGGATAATAAGTTCACAATGGGGACAAAGGTCCTGGTCCCATGGGAGTCTTTCAATGGTAAGTCCACAACGGGGACAGAAGTTCCAAGTAAGGCTCGGGATGGTGAGTTCACAATGGGGATAGAGGATCCACATGTGACTCTGGACGGTAAGTCCACAACGGGGACAAAAGTTCCGAGTGAGTGTTTGGACTGAAAGTCCACAACGGGAACTGTCAGAGTTTGGACAAGAAGTCCACAACAGAAGCAAAGTCTGAAAGCCTGTTTTTGGGACAAAAGTTCATCTTTTGAAGTGAAAGTTTCTCAAAGGAAAAAAAAATAAAAAAAAGAAATTCGAGCATCTAAACAAGAGAGGGCAAACGATGTCAAGGAGAAGTGAAGGAGTCCGGAATAGTGGCGTGGAGTCTAGAGACTCCGAAACAGGAGCGACTGAAATAATACTGATGGTGACTTCAAAACTTAGTTAAATCTGAATTGGGACTGTGAGTCCTGAAGCATGTCACTGAAGCAATGTGAAGATTCTGTGTCGGAACGAATTCAAGAGGCAAATTTGAGACTGAAGAGTTTCAAGATCTTCTAGGTCTAAGGATTTGTGACAGCGAATTGTTACAGAGAGGTTCTGGGAGGAACCAGAACTACGAGCTGTTGTCTCTTGTTGTTGGGCAGCTCATTAGCTTGTATTTTGGGGGTCAATGTGGAAAGTGTGTGGCTGTTCTTTCCCTTGGCGGTGTCTTTTACCCAATGGTGTACCCTTCTTTGGGGAGGGGGTGGGGCCAGTCGGTACCCATGGTATACTCTATGTAGGGCATGTTAGGGTTTAAATTCCAGGTGTGAACCTTGTGCAACGTTTGTTGTAGCTTGTATTTTGGGGTCAATGTGGAAAGTGTGTGGCTGTTCTTTCCCATGGTGGTGTCTTTTACCCAATGGTGTACCCTTCTTTGGGGAGGGGGTGGGGCCAGTTGGTACCCATGGTATACTCTATGTAGGGTGTGTTGGAGTATAAATTCCAAGGTGTGAACCTTGTGCAACGTTTGTTGTAGCTTGTATTTTGGGTGTCAATGAGGAATGTGTGTGGCTGTTCTTTCCCATGGCGGTGTCTTTTACCCAATGGTGTACCCTTCTTTAGGGAGGGTGTGGGGCCAGTCGGTACCCATGGTATACTCTATGTAAGGTGTGTTGGAGTATATATTCCAAGGTATGAACCTTGTGCAACGTTTGTTGTAGCTTGTGTTTTGGGGGTCAATGTGGAAAGTGTGTGGCTGTTCTTTCCCATGGCGGTGTCTTTTACCCAATAGTATACCCTTCTTTGAGGAGGGTGTGGGGCCAGTCGGTACCCATAGTGTACTCTATGTAGGGCGTGTTAGAATATAAATTCCAAGGTGTGAACCTTGTGCCACGTTTGTTGTCACCCTGTTTTGTTGTGTTGTTAGTGGTTAGGTCACCGAGTTTGTTAGTAAATGTTGCATGATTGTGAGAGATCAACACCAGGTGTGTGATGACAGTTTCTTGGGTCTCTTCTCCTTTTGTGTTCTTTATTATGAGGTTGCACTGACATTTAGTGTCTCATTCTAGTATGCAGGGCCATTTCCTCCGATGTACTCTATCTAGGAAGACTTATGTGTTTTTCCTGGTGTGTTTAACCTTTTGAGCGTTTTGGAGGTCAGTGTGGAAAGTGTTTTGAGAACTGTTGTGGCTCTACTTTCCTATGGCAGTGTCTTTTACCCAATAGTGTACCCTTCTTTGGGGAGGGTGTGGGGCCAGTTAGTACCCATGGTATACCCTATGTAGGGCATGTTGGTGTATAAGTTCCAGGGTGTGAACCCTGTGCAACCTGTGAGAGTTGTTGTTGTTGTACTTTCCTATGGTGGTGTTTTTACCCATTGGTGTACTCTTCTTTGGGGTGGGTGTGGGGCCTGTTAGTACCCATGGTTTACCCTTTGTTGGGCATGCAGTAAGTTTGGTTTCAGGGTTTGTACTCTGTGTTGTACCCTTCTTTGAAGAAGTAGTGTTGGAAGTTAGTCAATCTCCAGGTTAATCATCCTGTGCTGTCGTGTGGTGTAGCCTACTTTGGAGGGTGTGGTGTTGGTGAGTAATCAATACCTATATTAGTTCTCGGGTTGACTGGTTTAGTTTTTCTGAATTGGGTTGTAGGGTTAGTGCTGCTCTTATTGGTCATTGCCATGTCAGTTCCCTGGTTGTCTATCCTGAGGTGTACCCTGTTTAAGGAAAGTTGTGTTGTTTACCAGGCTTAGTTCCTTATGTTGTTCCTTATTTTGAGGGGTCATGTTTACACTGTCTGTGTGTTTGTAAAAAAGGAACTTTTGGTTTCTTTAACTTTCTTAGGGTATGTTGTGTTTCTCCCAACATCTAAGGGAGGGGGATGGAGTGTATTGATATTTCGGATTTATCTTGTTATTGTACAACATGGGGTAGGTGTTGTTTGAGTGTTTTGTTTCATCTGAGTGTTTCATTTCATTCTGTGTCTCTGACTACTCTTTTGTCTTTGTAGTTGTCGTTGCAGTCTTTTGTATTGTAATCTTTGTTTTCCTTAATTTCTTTTCTTTTCTATAAAGGAGGGAGATGTGTTGTACATTGTTTCTTCATGTAATATAGTTGTCTTCTGTCTTAGTCCTTTCTTTATGTTTTCTTGTTCTCTGTCTACCACAATGCCTATGTATGTTCTGACTTCTACTTGGAGAATTCCACTAGTGTCAGTTGGTGGTCTGGTCAGCTGGCGAGGCATGTGCTCAGCTGTATCCTGCATTAAATCTATTTGTAACCAATACGAAGTATCCTGTCATCTGTTCGTATCATCATACAACATATACCCAGTTATGTGATCCAGAAACAGGCTGCAGGCACAAAATAGCTAAGGCAGGAAAATTCTAAATTTCTAAAAGTGGCATATTTGAAATTGTGATTTGAAATCCAACTTTATCTTGAAAGAGGATTTTAAATTACAATTCCTCAGGCCCAAAACATGAAATATCTACCTGTTCTCATCACAAGTTAGCACATGTTCCATGCAAAACAATGGGAGAAGCAGGCCGCACAGTAGTGAAAAATGTATTCAAAAGTACTTGTCCAACCTTTTAATTACAATGCACCTTACTCTATAGCCTGCCTTGGGCCTGTCTTCGGCCTGACGTATATGTAAGAAAATGGGAGTTTAAGGCTTGGCAAGGGGGTCATTTTGCAAAGTCCAAATAGCAGTTGAAATCTTCATACAGTCTGCAATGGCAGGCCTGAGACATGTTTTAAGGAGTTACTTAAATGGGAAGCACAATAAATGCTGTGCGTCCACTAGTAGCATTTAATTTACAGGCCCTGGGTATATGGTATACCACTTTGTTAGCGACTTATAAGCATATTAAATATGTCAATCAGGTGTAAGACAATTTTACCATGTTTTAGGGAGTGAGCACAAGCACTTCACCACTGGTTAGTAGCGGCAAAGTGCACAGAGTTCTAAGGCCAACAAAACAAATTCTGAAAAATAGGAGGGGTGAAGGCAAGAAGTATTGATCAAGACCACCCAAAGGCTGAAAGGTCTGAGATCACCTCTAGGGGAAACATGATTTGGTCAAGGCAAGTCCAGGCAAAATGTTGGCACTCTCACCCAAATGACCACACCACTGATACAAAAGCCAACTCACCTCACCTTTGGGGAGTTCCTCGCCTTTTTGATGATGGTAGTGGCAGATGAGGCTAGCTGCAGGTAGAAGAGCCTGCTTCAAAGGCTGAACTGAGGCTGATCCTTGCATGTGGTGATAGCTGCCTGGAACTCTCCAGCAGGTGGTACCGCCAAAAGAGGTCATGAGGTGATTGACAGCTTGCATCCCCAATATTGACCCATTCAGATCCTTTGTTCTGAGAGTGATGCTGAATCTCCTATGCTACTCATGATGGCAGACATAGGAGAGCTGACAACTCCAAGGCTCTTGGCAGACCTCTCCAAACACTGCTTTTATGATGAAAACTGTTCTTTACCCACAGTTGTGGGTCCAACATCGATCTTAGGGATCTTCAGAGGGGAAGGTGCAAATGGTCCCTCAGCGACCCTCTGCCATTCGAAGTACCCTGTTTGTTTGTTGTCCTTGTGGCATTCATAACAGTAAATTATTCCATCATACTACACTATCACGAAAAGTAGTTACTAGAGATCCTCACACAATAGATTGTTTCACCTCATGTGTAGTGAACTCTATCACCAGAGTTTGTATTCAATTACTTTTCTCAAATCCACACTTAGTGTCTTGGTGGGAATCCTCCTGGATCTACCTCCGTACTCCTTTCTATTGTGTTTGGTGTTTGAGAAAGTGTAATTAAAAATAAATATTAATGGTAAAGTCGGGTTTTAAGTTACAATTTCAGATATTACACTTTTAGAAAGTTGAGTATGAGTAACATGTAATTTATCAAAAAGCATGTGTTTGTGTATAGTTCACGGTTCTTATGTAAAGAGCCCCCACAGCCTCGTATTTCACGAGATTGTCTTTGTTACTTAGAACCAGTATATTGTCAGTACGGTCTGTTTGATCCATTCGTTTCACGATAATCCTTCCTGTATGATGCATATATGTGTGTGCAAATACCCATTAACTTCACCCACGCTCAAATCAGATATGTGTTTTGTGTTTTAGGTTTTGACACTGTCTTTCTGAGTTTATTGTTGGCTGAGGACACACTGCTCTTCTGAAGAATGTTAGCGAACAAACTAATATCACTGATGTGAATAAATTTGGTATTTACTTTAAGTCCCGGATGCGCATGATTTCAAAACTGAGAATACTTCAACGACCCACTGCCAAGTTGTTAAATCAGAGTTATGAACTTCAGAGAAGTATAATTTTAGAACTGATATTGCAAGTTTGGAAAAGCGTGCTCGAGGTGCTAAATGACTGAACAGTGACACGCTCAGTAACGTACTGAACTGTGGTAAGTATATTTCCATCTTAAAACTGGGTTATTTCCAGGGATGTCTGCGGCAGTGAGAATGCAGTTCATTTCCTCGTTTCTATTGCCTCTGTTACCTGTCTTCGACGTGATTATAAATTATGCCCCCGGAGCACAGAGGCAGCCATGCTTGACAGCTCTGGATCTACATTTCCTGTTTTGATTTCAAAACAATTTAATAAAATGTGGCAGATTAAATATGTGGTGTTCCTGTGCGATATGATCAGTGTTCTCAGACTAGGTTAAAGAGAGGCGGAGTGAAAAGACGAGGGCAAATAAACCTGAAGGAAGAGAACAGGTAATTTGAAATGTCTCCTAGGGACTACACAGCACTAAGCCGAGCACAAGTAAATAAACAGAGGTGAATCCAGTTTTCTTAGTACATATCGAAGTTTCAGTTTAATAAGTGAATATTCATCTAAAGCGAAGCAATGGAAAGCACTGTTAAAATATGAGTCAGAATTGCATATTTAAATAATGGTTTTATAAATCAAAAAATGTGACCTGGTTTGCTTACTATTCATGAGCCAGATTTACAAACACATTGTAAATTGGCCCCAGTAGAAGTACTCCTATAAACGAGTGAAGATTAAGTGCTTTTGGTAGTTCACAAATTTGGGGAAAAGCACGCCGGGAAAGGGGAAGTCGTCGCAGGTTTCTAGGTTTACTACTGTTAATTTCATGAAACATTTTGGGATGTTGCCTTTTGTAATTGTGCAAACGTACAATGCTGCATGGCAGAAAGACATGCCCACTGTGCAACTGTACATCTTTTTTTTTTCACAGTCCCCACAACATCAGAAAGAGTGGTCTTCATTTCCTCTCTTCCCTGAAAAGGGGTTTACACAAGCCCTTTGCTGCAGCAAATCTGTGGCCTTTTCCAGGACAGACACGCAATTACAAATAAAAAGGTCTTGCAATTGCGAGATTTTGAGCTATTGGCATTGTAAATGGCAATACCATTTATAATATTAACGGGATATACTCTGTGTAATTTTGACTTTTTCCACTAAGGTAAGAGTGGCCATAATTCATGTCTATTTCCAGCCAGACAGCTACGGCCAGGAGTCGTCAACCCTGGAGCAATTGTCAAGTTTCTTGCACACTATTCCAGAAAATACCTCAAAAGTTCTCGCTGGAGACTTCAATTGCCAATATGAACCCCTGAAAAAATTAATTGGAGGGGACCCCAACAAGGAAGACCAATATTGGGCTATACCAGAATTGAATGCTCCAGCTACTCGAGCCTAGACCCAATTGGTACTCCAAATGAATACCCTCACACTGACCCATTCTATTAGGGCTTGTAATGTCGCACTAAATCAGACTCCCCGGCAAACCATACCTACAATAGACCTGGTTGTTCCTCCATTTTGGATTATATTCTGTTGAACACCAAAACCTGGCCCAGGGTGATGGCTTTTAATGTTGTCTCTGGTCATGACAGTGACCACAATGCCTTAATTTTAGAGATGGCATCATTTTTTCCTATGGTCACTGTTGGACCGGGCATCATTGGCGTGAGTGTCCCTTCCATTTTGACGGATTGCCTCCTCTGTTTTGCTATGTTTCTGCTGGTTATATGCTTTGGGCACTGTGCCACTGCTATTCAGTGCCACAGTGCAAGTGCTCCCTATGTTAAATGTATGTACTAATTGGTTATTCCATGATTGGGTTATTTGATTTATCTGTCAGCCCCTAGTACAGTGCACCATTTGTGCCCAGGGCTTGTAAATCAAATGCTGCTAATGGGCTTGCAGCTACTGCTTGTGCCACCCACAGAAGCAGCTTGTAAAGTGTGTTTCAGGCCTGCCATTGCAAGGCCTGTGTGCAGTTTAGCACTGCCATGTCGACTTGTCCAAGTGCACCCACTTGCCAGTCCCTAAACCTTCCCTTTGCTTCATATTAGACACCCCTATGGTAGGCCCAAGGGCAGGGTGCATTGTGTAAGTATAAGGTAGGACATGCTCTTATGTGTGAAGCATGTTCTAACAGTGAATTAGAGCCATGTTCGTTGTTCACTATTGAAGGCTACCATTTCTTATAGGCTAGAATGGGCAGTTAGAATATTACATTCTTATAATCCTAATTGACTCACGGAACATCGTAGAAATTCGAATTTAGTATGCCTGAGCTCAGAATAATAAAATACATCTTTTAGTAAAGTTAGTTTTAATATTCTGTGCTTGAAAATACCACTTTTAGAAAGTAGGTATTTTCTTGCCAAACTATCCAGGCCTGCCTCTGCTGGGTTGTGTATTCCTTGTCTGGGTTTGTGAGTGACAGGGCTGGGGGATTCCAGGAGACAGGCTGGGGCAGCCCAGTGGTGAATAGAGAGATCTGCATCTAGATGGGAGGGAGGAGTTGCACCTGGGACCTGAATGGGGCTGGGCCTTCCATCTACAATGCTGGCTCCACCCCGTGTGGCTTGTCTGATGTCTCTGCCATGCACTGTGAAAGGAAAGGAGGAATCATGTCACAGAGTGCTCCAGAGCTGTATCTTCCCTCCCCATTGCTGGCTCCACCTCCTGTGAGGCGGCTGATGTCTCTGCCCTGCACAGTGAAAGGAAGAAGAGAGTCATGTAAACAAAGTGCTCAGGAACTGGTTTGGACTAGGAAGAGGCCTCTCTTCCTTCAGAGAACAAAGGATTTTGCGGTATAAATATTGGGACCTTGATCCCAAGAAATTAGAACACTTCTGGACAAGAAACCTTTCTGCCAAGGAGAAGAACCAAGGAAGCTGCAGGAGTTGTGCTGCCCCTCTGCCAGTGTGCTGTTTGCTGGGTTGGCCTGCAGTGGTTGCTTCATTGCGAAAGGAAAGGAGAGGGAATTGTGTAAGGACTTACATCTACAGAATATTCTCCAAGGGCTTGAACTGTGCTTGCCTCCTGCTGAAGTCTCAGGGACAAAAGACTTCACCTCCAGCTCCTTCCTGAATTTCCTTGCTGGGAATTCTGACTCCAGTCACTTGTGTGCCGCTGGGAGCTGGAAGTGCGACGCATCGAGAAGAAGCGAGTCGCCGCCGAAGCTGAAATCATCGCAACGCCGGAGAAGCAAGCCTTTGTCGCATCTCCTTGGAAGCGTGTGTTCATCAAAGCTGGCTGTTGTTGCATCACCAGAGAAGCCTGACACCAACGAGAGAGTTGCCATCACATCACCGGAGAAGCGTGACACAGGGCCTGTCATGGCTCCAAAGTACAGAGTCGTCGCAAGGCTGCCAGGGCGTCATCACATCGTCATCACCACATCAAGGGAGCCATCTTCCTGCATCGCAACCGGATCATCGCATCGCATCAAGGCGCCATCTTGCACATCGCAACGAGCCCGTAGGGCGAGAATCTACGCATCACCTCCGCACTGGTAAGGCTCATGACGAGTCCCTTACTCTGCGCAAGCATTGAGGTAGGACGCAACCCTTCCCCCAGGTCACGGAACCGACGCATCTCCCACTTTTGCGAGCCTTCTGTTCACTTTGCGTTACGTATAACCCTGGGCGTAGTTCGCGGAGCCGCACTCCGTGGAGCTACGCGAAGACGCAGTTGCACTCCGCGACCTTCGCGTAGCTCCGCAGACATGCGTAGTAGCTTGCTAGACCCGTTCGCGCGCCGTTTTTCGTCTTCGGGAGCGCGGTGCGCGTGTTCGGGGCGCTGCCTGCATGCTCGAGATAGCTGTGTGTTAGACATGTTCGGGAACTCATCTTCTCGTTCGCACTGCCAAAGTGCGTGATCGCGTCAAATATCGCGCGAACTTACCCCGGCGCACGCGATAATGTTATTCAGCGCGCGAGAACTACGCTACGCACCGGATCGCGGAGTAATCGACAGCTTCGCGTTCTCCGTAGAACGCGGAGTTGCCAAAACTCCGCAAGCTCCGCGAACGGAGCGTAGTTCTTCGCCCAGGGTTAGTTACGTATCCAGGTACTTTGTTGAGAACTTTGTCGCATTTACCATCAACTTGAACTAAGCAACTTTAATCACCTTTTAAGTAATCTTAAGTGTAGTATTATGGATTTTTGTCGTTTTTGGTCTTGTGTTTAAGTCTATATAAAGAATACTTATTTTTATTAAACCTGTGTTGTGTCCAACTGTAGTGTTATCACTGCATTACTGTGTATATTCACAAATGCTTAACACACTGCCTCTGAGATAAGCCTGTCTGCTCGTGCCAAGCTACCAAGGGGATGAGCAGGGGTTATTAAGGAGTGTAATCCCTTATCCTGACTTAGAAGTAAGGGTCCCTTTTTGGACAAAGGTGAATACCATTGCCAATTAGAGACCCCCAGATCTAACAGTCACTTATGCAAATCAACATCCAACTAGACGTAGGCTACTTTTATCCAACTGTAGGAGGAGAGTAAAATGGGGGTCCTTTTTTAATTCGCAGGAAAAGATCTCATCTCTTTATAAAACTATGATCCCTTATTTAGAGGCTGCTGATAAATTCAGTCATAATGTTGCCTGCGATATTGCCCAAACAGAAATTGGGAAGAACCACCAAGGCTTAGTGTGTGACTTGTCAAATATTTTTTTCCTTTTAGCAAAAACTAAGAAAGAAGATCCTGTAGGCCATCCCTGGTATAATGGTGACTGTTGGAGGGCTGAGAAAGCACTAATCTCAGCTATTAAAAACAAAGATCACACCACGATAAAAGACAAACAGATAGCCCATAAAAATATAATTAATATGGTATAGAAAATATAGGAGGCAGACAAATGGGAAAGATTGAGATTCGCCCTATGTTCCAGGGACATGCGGTCCTTTTGGAATCTAGTTAACACTGACTCCACAGAGGGAAAGTCGGCAATAGCACCAAACTTGGGGGCAGAAATCTGAAAGATCCACTTGGAAGCACTAAATACAAGGGCAGAGGAAGATGAGCGCCAAGTCATCAATGAGTGTGTTTCCCACCAACCCCATAATTTCACTGTGATTGAAATTTTCCTGTTAGAGATAATGGGAGCACTGAAAAGGGTGTCCTCCTCAAAGGCGCCAGGTCAAGACAAGATCCAAGGTGACCTACTATGCAGTGAACCTAATATTTGGGACCCTTACCTATGGACCCTCTGTAATGCCATCTTACATGGAATGTCGATTCCCCCATCTTGGTTGGGGGTGGAGATTATTCCAATTTAGAAAAAGAGCTCACCACTCCTCCCCTCCAACTATCGACCAATAAGCTTGATAGATGTTACCCAAAACATATACGCAAGAGTGCTATTGGATCAAATGGAAAGCTGGATGGAGGAGCATTCTATACTTAGACCCTGCCAAGCAGGTTTTAGAGCCAAGATGTCCACAATAGATCAGAAACTCAGGCTGCAACTTCTGTACTGGAAGACTGTGCTCTTGGAGGGAGGCAGCCTCTATCTGATCTTTGTGGACCTAAAATCGGCATTCGACCTGGTCCCTAGGGATAAATTGTGGTCCATTTTATTAGACTTGGGGATCCCCCCTTACCTCTGTCATCAGATGAAACGGCTCCATGAAAACAACTACGCCCAAGTTAGGTATGGTAAAAATGGTGAGCTTACCAACCCCATTTCAATAGACAGAGGGGTAAGGCAAGGATGTGTCCTGGACTGACCCTCTTTTGTTTATTTATTAATGGTCTGGTGGAGGCTCTGAATGCTGGAGGGACATAGATGCCCTTAGGCTTGCCATTAACAGGGTCCCGGCCCTGTTGTTCGCCGATGATGCCCTCTTAGTATCCAAGTTCCCAATGGGAATACAGAGGGCCTTGGACATTTTCTATCTATTTTGTAAAAATAGAGGTTTTGAAATTAATTCACTAAATACAAAATTCATGGATTTTAATGGAGGTAACACCACGCGAACAAACCCTCTTCTAGATTGGAAACCTTTAGAGAAAGTGTCTGTTTCTGACTACTTAGGCCTAACACTCACCGACTAAATGGAGTGGACCACACAAATTAAAAAGGCCAGCTTAAAGCTGGCACAGAGAGCTGGGGGGATAGCAAAGATGTCTGGGAAGTGCACACATAAAATGGTTGGTCCAGCAATGGAAATTTATAAGGCCCAGGGTAGGGGAGCGGTCTTATATGGGGCAGAAATCTGGGGCCATTGAGCATGTGAAAACTTATCAAAAAATGAGAACTCTTTTATTAGGCAGCTTGTAGGTCTCCCCAAAAGTACACCATTAATGCCACTCGGTATGGACCTTGGGGTCAACCCGATTGCGGAGGAAGTTGCCCTAAGGCCTCTTCTCTATTGGAGACATATCTGGAGTACTCCAGAACTTGAGTCCCTCGGACAAGAGCTATAACAAGTCGTAAATCTGCAGAGAGTTGACATAATCCCCTGGCTGTCCCATATCTAAACCCCCCTGGCTGCTATGAGGATGGGAGACCGATGGGCCAACGCTGAAGAAACTAGCATGACAACTCCCAAGAAGGCCTTGTCAAAGATCTTTAGAGAATTTAAACTCAATCAGATAAAGGCCAATTCCGACACAGGTGCACTGACCCTATCTTTTTTAGAGGTAAAAGACCAATACAAGCTGGAATCTGATCTTGATGTCCTACAGCCCCCCCTTGCAAAAAAACTGTACCTGCAATTTTTACAAGTAGATGGAGAAATATTTTGATTCAGGGCTGTTCATTCTGTACAGATAAACTGGAGACAGACCAACATGTTTTATTTGTCTGCCCGGCATACAAGAAGGCTAGATACCAATGGTTACTGCAGGTGTGCCGGAATCTTGGGACAAAGTAGTGCGCGGAGGCCTGTAGGATCCTAAAATATGATACCAGTTTGCCTATAGTGTACACAGTTACTCGTTTCTTATTTTCTATGTGGTGTGTACGGACATCTATTTTAAAAGCTGGGTCTATTGGATAATTTCAGTTTTTTTACGTAAACAAAATGTATTAACAGTTTTTAATTACCTTTTTAAATGTTTTAAAAATATTAATTTCGAATTAGCTCTTTTTTATATTTAGAACTCCTCTTTCTCCTAATGTTGCAAAACACTCTTTATCTTTGCAAGAATCATGTGTATAAACTGTGCTGAAATACCTTTTTTTTGTTTTTTTTTGTTGTTGTTGTGCTTTTATGGACAATAAGGCCGAAATAAAGAATGTTTTGGATTGAATTGAATATTAAAAGGCATTGTCATTTACAATAACAATAGGTCAAACTTTGGCAAAAGCGAGACCTATTATATTGCAGAGCGCGGTGTCCGTGAAGCGGGCGCTGTGCTCACCGTTAAAGGAGAAAAAAAAAAAATAACACGGAGCAGTTTCTCGGAAGTGGGTGCCTCTCTCACCATTGAAGTTTAAAAAGTAAATAAACGCTGAAATTAAGCGTGGTGTCCCTGAAGTGGGAGCCACGTTCTTCTTAAAAGTACATTTTTAAAAAAGCGTTGCCATTGCTTTGTGAATGCTGTGGGGGTAGCGGGGTAGCCCCATTTAAAGGTATAGTGGCATCGTGGTTCGTACAAAAAGCGGCTGCCATTTTCCTGTGTGGGCGAGCTGAAAATACAAAAGTAGTTGCCATTGTCCCCTTTAGTCAATAAACAAAATAGTGCTCACTGACTTATAACGCAGACCGTGTAACAAGCCAAGCAAAAGGTACAGTCGTTATGGGAGGTAGCAAATGCAGACACTGTGGTACCAAGGAGGGACTAACAAGCCTATTGACGAATCGGAAGCCAGCATTTACGAAGGACAATGACACAAGCCAATTAAAAATATAGGCAACGAGTGGGCGGGGCTTCAAAGCCATACTCCACTACTGCATGCCTCGCAGCAGCGCATGCGCTGCCCATGCGGCTCGACCTAAAAGGCTCAGAGTGGAGTTTGTGAATGTCAATAAACATAATTTTGTAGACGTTCACAAACCCTCGGGCTATAGATTTATCTGGGAATTACTCCTGGGTAGTTGTATTCAGTCAGGGCATGCAATTATCTAGTAGTAAATTAATGTATGCCTCCAAGCTATACATTTGTGGATACCACACAGGTGTGAATGTAGCTTTTTCCGACTTTAAATATATGTCTACTGCTAAAACTGATGTTCCAAATTAGGCCTAATGTGTTTTAGAACATTCCATTATTGCAAAGTGGAAGACAATTGACTGTTAGAAGGCCGGTGAGGGCTGATATTTAGCTTCTTCTCCATCATAGAAATGTTTTTGTTTTTCTGATACGACTTATTCATTTAATCTAGAACATTCTACACAATGCGTGGAATATTACAGCATTATAACCCTTCTGCTTCATTGTAGGTCATTGTCTGTGGCTCTATAACTCAGTTAAGTGACATTTAATGACTAGGACAGCCCTCCTCAGCTTGCTAGATTCTATAATAGAATGCACAATTGTCATGGGAACAGTCCATCCCAAACTGGCAGCTTAGCAGTGCTGTCTTAACGTATGTGCATGCTGTGCAGTTGCTGGGGCCCCACGAACATAGGGGCGCCATGCAGACCAGAATTTAACACTAATTTTCTGTTAAACATTTTAATTCTTGTGAGTGTTTGTGTAGGCAGGGCCCGTTGCACTGCTTTGCCCCTGGGTCTACAATGCTGTTAAGATTGTGCTGCAGCTAAGTTACTCTCCAGAAGTCAACACAAGCAACCCGCAACCAGATTCAGCCTTCTCAGGCCAAGCCAGTAAATAGCTTATAACCTGTGCCACAGCAAGCAAGAGACCCATATCTAGGCACACCCTTTGCCACTTGGGGCATTAAAGCAAATACACAAAAGATGAAGGGAGAAATGCTTATGATAGAGCGCGCAGGTCACTCGACTACAATTGTACCATAAATACTCGCCTGCGCCCATATTCAATAATTTCCCCAACACTTATTTAGAATCAGGTAACCTGTGCGCCAAACTACCAGGATATTTTGTACCTTCTAGGTCCTATACCATTGACTTACCAATCCTAGTCGCTGGTACCTAAAACCTGCGGGATCAGAGAGTTAGCATAATATCGAGGCAGGTAACAATTACATTCAAACCCAAACTCATGAACTCATATAATAACCACAGACTCGAGAAGATTTAAAACCGTTATCTAATTTTCATCAAAAGTCATGATCCATAGATTGAAAGAAATCAGACTATCAATAAGCAAAATTAAAAATAGTACGTAACTATGCGAAAGAAATATGATGCCAACCATTTAGAAATTTAAAGGGAAGGTAAGAACAAGGAACACGCTATTTAGACAGACTGCACACATTTTCTAAAGGCAAGGGAAATAAGGAACATGCTATATGACACAACTTTAAGTACCTTTCAGAGGGTAGGTAAAAAGAGGGAACACAATATGCAATAACGAAATTTTTTAGAGCATATGACTAAAGGGAAGGTAAGAAAATGGAACACGCTAATGTTTCAAATTACCAAGTTAAGTTTCTTTAAAGGGAGGGTAAAGAAAAGGAACATCTATGCAATCATGAAAAGTGTTTAGCATCCTTCTAAGGGAGGGTAAGAAAGTGGAACATGCTATCAGATCAGCAAGAACACGAATATATCATTTACCAAGGGAAGGGTAAGAAAAAGGAACATCAATCACTATTATCAATTATGTAGCATTTAGGAAGGGGAAAAGAAGGAACAAATCAATAACAAACCCACACAGATTTATATTTACCTATAATGGTGTGAAGACCAACCCTGGGCATGGGTCAGTAAAGGACAGACACCCCAAAAGTTGCAGTTGCCAGTAAGCCAGCGGGTGCAGATCAGAATCAGGACAGTGAAAATCAGATTTGGATCAGGACCGGACCACCAAAGGTTAAGACCAGCACCCGCAGTTCAGTTGCAACGCCTGCGCTACTCCCTCCTTGTAGCTATCAATCAGAACCCCGATTGGCTTATCGAATTCCCCAGCAAAGTGCTTCACCAGCACTTCCGTTTTTCCTGGTCCCCGATTGGGTCAGCGAGTCTTCCGACAGAGTGCTTCGCAGCACCTCTGCTTTGGTCACCTATTGAGTGCGTTGGGTCAGTGACAGGTCAGCTATTCGGACAAGTCGGACAATTTCTCTAGCTAAGCCTTCGCTAGTTATACTATTTTCCAAGTCAGTGTACCACCACCCAATGTTGCCAGTGTAAGGATCCCCAATTTCTATTGGACAGAAAAGGTGGGGAGGTCATCACATCACACTAAATTTGAGAATTCTACCGTCTCCTATTCAAATTAACGTTCCCGCCCATCAATTTTAGGTTCTCATGACATCTTCATTTCACCTAACAATGAATACAATTCAAGCTTGTGGGGCTGGTTCCCAGGAGCATCTTCTCAGTCAGTCAGCTCCTTGGCCATGGTCCAAAGGTCACTTGTACCAGAGACTTGAGATTCTCGCGCAGTCGCAGTTTAAAAAAAAGATGGAGTACAGCATTGTGAGCCAGTCCAGGCTTCAAAGTACAGTATGAAATGGAAAAGAAACAGTTTTAGAATACAGAATAAATGAATACACTGTATACCATGAATCTCTACTCTATACCCATTATCTTATTTTGAACTATAGCATTAGAATTAGGCGGAACAAACAACTTGGCGCAAGCAGCAGTGCAAACGTCCCGCATGTGAGAACATGAAACAGCCATCTTAATTCTAGTGCGCAGAAGCGAACAATTTCCCACCAAGACAGCGAATACATCAGGTCACATGGGTATGACTGACGCATGCGCAGTCTAAATTCCAGCGTAGCAGCGGCCATTTTAGCTGCAAGCGTATTAGGATTAGTAAACACATAAGCAAGCTTCGCTCGGACACCCCGTATCTATGTAAAATGTAAGTTTTAGTAAGACAAACATATTGATTAATTTTATTAACGTTATTCGAGGTTCATGCATTCAAGCAAGTCGCTTCATATGCAAATCCTTGCTCCATCAATCCCTTCTTTGATGATATTTTATATCATCACTAATTAATGAAACAGATGCCAACTTTCACATTTCACCCAACTCAATCTCTTCAAACTTTCTGTTTTGCTTTTTCTCATTATTGCCATGAGAATTTTTCATTTTCTTATAAATCTTGCTATTTATCTCTTCTAATTCGAGTTTGTCAATATTTCTTTTTACTCCTCGCTGATTTACAGAGTATTTCTTTTTATGTTTTCGACATTTGCAGCAAAATATTATGGTTAGAACTAGTAAGCCTATTCCCACCATTGGCATCAGTATTCTACCTACAATACTTTTTCCTACATTAGAAAGCCAACTACCTATAGAGGAGAGACCATCAGTGAGCCTCCTCCATGCACTATCAACCTCCAGTGGTTTGAGCTCCTTTTCCAAACTATTAATATTTCTCACATACCTTTTAATTCCAACACTTTTGTCTGGTATGTAAATGCAACAATGTTAGGACTCCGCCCTCTTTCGCCAATAATGTATCAAGAGCAAGTCGATTTTGTAAAACCATTGATCTGATTGCAACCAATTCGGTATTGACCATTAAGAAACCTCCAGCAGTGTCAGTAGATAACCGATCCACTACTGTTGACAATTTGCAAATTCGGTGGGTATTCAGAGCCACTCCCACTGTAGGTATCAATGCACTAAATATATCACCTACAATTTCACCAACACTAGCTCTTCTGCTACGTATTAGTCCATTAGTTTCTTTGTTGCTTCCAGTAATTTTATCCACATGGTACATCTTTGGAAAAATGAATCCGAAATAACAACTCCCATACCAGTGGTCTGGCAGCTTGTAATAAGCCTTGTTACCACATATATAATAAACTCCTGGAAACACAGGTTCAGTTCCGTCTTTGAAACCCCAACCCCAAATTACCTTATAATTGTGTTCACACACACTGGAACCAATGAATATATTGTTATAATAACTAGTTCCCCCCTCATCGCAGACCCCCAGCCACCCCCTGCCCAAGCCTCTCTCAACTCTTTTCCTCTTCTTACGGAGGAAATCTTCCTCTCTCTTCTCCCTAAAATCAAATCCGGTTCACCGGCAGATATCTGCCCTGCACACATCTTAGGGCAGATTTACTCTGTTTGTACCCGGCCTCCTCTCAGGTTCCTCAATGACTCCTTGGCCCAGGGTGTCGTGACCCCGTCACTAAAATCTGCCTCTATTGTCCCCATTTAAAAAAAACCTGGTGCCGATCCCTCTGCCTTGGCTAACTACCGCCCCATCTCCTTGCTACCCTTCTTAGGCAAGGTGCTGGAGCGACACGTCACTTCCGCGCTCAGCTCCTTTGTCGAGGATAATGGGGTGTTGGCCCCTTGCCAGGCTGGGTTCCGACCTAGGCACTCGACAGAGTCAGTGGTGGTATCTGTGTTGGACACCCTCAGAGAAGGTATGGACATAGGTCAACCCCAGGCGCTGATCCTCCTTGATTTGTCCGCCGCTTTTGACACGGTGGACCATTCCATCTTACTCTCCCGTGTCAGGGCGGCGGGCATTGGAGGCTCGGCCCTCATCTGGCTCTCGTCCTTCCTGAGGGACCGGACCCAGGCGGTTCGTCTTGGGGAGTTTTCAGCTACCCCCTGTCAGGTCCAGTGCGGGGTGCCCCAGGGCTCTTCTCTGTCCCCTTTATTATTTAATCTCTACATCTCTCCGCTTATCTTTGCTCTTCAGCAGCTGGAGGTCACGGTATATAACTATGCCGATGACCTCCAGCTCATCTTCAATCTGTCCTCTTCACCCGACTCTATTTCCAATTTTCAATCTACTCTATCTTTTATCAGGGACTGGATGAACTTCAACCACCTGAAGCTCAATCCCGAAAAGACGGAACTTGTGCTTACGGGTGGTTGCTCCAATCAATCAATCAATCAATCAATCATGGGCATTTATATAGCGCACTACTTACCCGGAGGGTCTCAAGGCGCTTGGGGGGGGGGGGGGTGCTGCTACTGCTCGAACAGCCAGGTCTTGAGCTTCTTCCTGAAGGAGAGGTGGTCTTGGGTCAGGCGCAGGTCGGTCGGGAGGGAGTTCCAGGTCTTGGCGGCCAGGTGGGAGAAGGACCTTCCTCCTGTTGTCGATCTTCGGATGCGGGGGACGGCGGCGAGGGCGTGACTGGCTGATCGGAGGTGGCGTTTGGGAGCGTAGAAGTTGATGCGGTTGTTGAGGTAGCTCGGGCCTTGGTCGTGTAGGGCTTTGTGTGCGTGGGTGAGGAGACGGAAGGTGATTCTCCTGTTGACGGGGAGCCAGTGCAGGTCTCTCAGATGTCCGGAGATGTGGCTGCGTCGGGGGATGTCGAGGATGAGTCTGGCTGAGGCGTTCTGGATCCGCTGGAGTCTCTTCTGGAGCTTGGCGGTGGTTCCAGCGTAGAGGGCGTTGCCGTAGTCCAGTCGGCTGGTGACGAGGGCCTGGGTGACCGTCTTCCTGGTCTCGGTGGGGATCCACCGGAAGATCTTTCGTAGCATGCGCAGGATGTTGAAGCATGACGAGGAGACGGCGTTGACTTGTCTGGTCATGGAGAGGGAGGAGTCCAGGATGAAGCCCAGGTTGCGTGCGTGGTCTGTCGGTGTGGGTGCGGTGCCCAGGGCGGGGGGCCACCAGGAGTCGTCCCAGGCGGAGGGCGAGGAGCCCAGGATGAGGACTTCCGTCTTGTCTGAGTTCAGTTTCAGGCGGCTGGTCGTCATCCATTCGGCTACATCTTTCATCCCTTCGTGAAGGTTGGCTCTGGAAGCGGCGGGGTCGTTGGTCAGTGAGAGGATCAGCTGGGTGTCATCGGCGTAGGAGATGATGTTCAGGTTGTGTTGGCGTGCGATGGCCGCGAGGGGGCTCATGTAGACGTTGAAGAGGGTGGGGCTCAGCGAGGATCCTTGAGGGACGCCGCAGATGACTTCGGTGGCCTCTGACTTGTACGGTGGTAGGCGGACTCTCTGTGTTCTTCCGTCGAGGAAGGAGACGATCCATTCCAGTGCCTTCTCCTGAATTTCGACGTTGCTGAGGCGCTGCACTAGGGTGCGGTGGCAGACAGTGTTGAATGCCGCGGAGAGGTCTAGGAGGATGAGGGCCGCTGTTTCTCCGTTGTCCATCAGGGCTCGGATGTCATTGGTGGCAGCGATCAGGGCGGTCTCGGTGCTGTGGTTGGCTCGGAAGCCAGACTGTGAGGGGTCGAGGGATCCATTTGTCTCGAGGAAGGCGGCCAGCTGTTTGTTGACGGTCTTCTCGATGACTTTGGCTGGAAACGGGAGGAGCGAGATGGGGCGGTAGTTCTTGAGTTCGATGGGGTCCGCTGTTGGTTTCTTAAGTAGAGCACTGAGTTCGGCGTGCTTCCAGCTCTCCAGGAAGGTGGCGGTGTCGAAGGAGGTGTTGATGATGTCCCGCAGGTGGGGTGCGATGACAGCGTCGGCCTTGTTGAAGACGTGGTGAGGGCAGGGGTCGGTCGGAGATCCGGAGTGGATGGAGTTCATCATGCGGGCGGTGTCATCAGTGCTGATCGGAGTCCAGGCGCGGAGGGTGGTGGTGGGTGGCGTTGTTGCGGTCGTTGTGTGCGATGGTTGACTACTGAAGCTGTTGTCCAGTCCCTGGAACTCCCTATTTTGGCCCCCTTCCTTTGGCTCTCCTCCTACCCCAGTTTCCTCTGTCAAAACTTTAGGCATCAAGCTCAATGACAAACTCACCATTCACTCTCAGATAGGTTCTGTGGTTTCCTCCTGTTTTCTCACTCTCCGTACTATTCGTTCTATTTCTCGCTTTTTTTCTTTTCCCGCACTCAAACTAATTATGTCCGCACTGGTCCTGTCCCGCCTGGACTATGGGAACGCCCTGTTCAACGGTATCCCTCAGTACAGCATGCGCAAGTTACAACTGGTTCAGAACCAGGCGGCTCGCCTTGCCTTTGGCCTCCCTAAATTCCACCACACCTCTCCCCTATTGAAGGCCCTCCACTGGCTTCCTGTCCGGGAACGTGCCTTGTTCAAACTAGGCTGCATGGCTTTTCAGGCCAGATCTGGCCTGGCCCCTATCTTCATATCTTCAGCCATCAAAACTTACGTTCCCGGTAGAGACCTTCGCTCCTCTGCTCAACATCTTTTAGTAGCCCCTCGTTACAGGTAAAAAAACAGGGCGGCTCTAAATTTTCCACCCTCGCCCCTGTGTTTTGGAATTCCCTTCCCCTTCACCTCAGATCCCTCACCCAGTATTCCATCTTTCGCAAATCCCTGAAAACCTTTCTGTTCACCCAGGCCTTTTTGTCTTAATATCCTCTTTTTTCCTGCTCCAGTTTGTGCCCGAGTGGTCGACTCCGACACTTAGGCTGTCTTGCCATTTTATCGCCAAGAAACCGTCCAGGTGTATGTTGCGCTTTACAAATACTTTAAACTTAAACTTAAACTTAGTTCTTTCTCTGTGAAGACAGAGTTTCCCCTTCTTCTCGAAATCCAGCAACATAGCAGCATTAGCCCCACCTTTTGAGGTGCTCTTTATAGTTTCAGCCCATTCTGGAATTTTCTGATTCTTGTCATTTGCCTTTCTTTGAAAACTCTCTCTTCTTTTCTCTACCATATTTAAAAATATCTTTTCTTTTTCTTGTAATGAGCAGGTTAGATTATTTTTATGTGCTTCAGCTATATCTATTGTACCTACAGTTAGAAAATAATCACTCATATAACGTGCTATATCTCTTGTAGTATGTACAGGATTCAGGTTTCTACGTACAGGAAGTTCAGAAAATATTACGTCTAAATTAGAATAATAATACTGTAAAGGTCCTTGCTTATAGAATAAACTAGTTAAAATACTACAGGAAATTCCATGGGTTAGTGGCGGATGATGATATGTAACACCTTCAGCTACCGATGCAGGCAGTTTCATACAGACATAACAATCTTCTATTTCCATAGCCTCTACATAGTGTACTAATAGGTTTGCAAATACATTCAAACGTGTTTTGTTTTTGATTCTTGTGTAATGTAATCCTTCCTCATCTGGTGCTTCTAAATCTACCTTCAGTTGCTTAATACTAAGTGCCTTTGCTTGCATTTCTTGTCTTTTCGCGTATCTTTTGTTTGTAATTCTTCGTATCTAATGGCAGTTGTTCATTAGTGTTAACTTTTGTCTCTTTACTCATCATGTAAGTAATACCTATCGTTAGTCCTATCCAAACTATAAGTGCTATTGCTATGCTACATAAGCATACTTTACAACAAGTTTTAAAGCAATTTCGTTTCGGTCTACCATTAACAGTATGATCAGCCATTTCTGACTAAAAGGAAATGCAACCCCTCTTTGTAACTTTACACAGCTTTTTACCCTGTGTGAATTTTCAGGTCGCTCTCACTTCTTTGTCAGTTAGGTCAGTAATCAATTCTTCATCACTTTCGTCACTTATTTCCAGGTTTTCAAAATCTTCCAACACAAGATAGGTCCATTCAGGGCTTTGGTATTTATTATTCAGTCTTTTTATTCGGGGACTCCTTCTTTTGGGTTGTATCACAGGTGGGTCAGCTTGACTTGAGATTTAATTTACTTGTTCAGGTTATTCATTTATTGTCTTCAATCGCAGTCTCAGTCTTTTGATAAACCTAGGTAACCTGTCTCCTTTTCTGACTCTTTTAACTGGCACTGTGTCTTGGCTTTCTTCAAATGCTCTTTTATTTTCATTCAGTTGTGGCACATCAATTTCAATGCTGTTTTCTGTTTCCCTCTCTATCTGACTAGGTCCAGGACGTATTTCTGTTTCTTCTGCCTGGTCACTAAACTGGCCTTGTTCAGGTATACGCTGAATTTGAATTTGGCTTTCTTTTATTTCACCTTCTTCTTCCTGAACACACTTTTCTATTCCTGTCTGGTCCTGTTCAAGCTCTTCGAACTTTTGATTTTCTTCTGCTTGAACTTCCGCCCTAATTTCTATCTGTCCCTTTTCAAGCTTAGGAGTTCTTGGAGGAGAGTCGATTGCTTGCTCTTTCCCTATATGGTCCTCCTAAGAATCACTTTTGATTTGAATTTCTATGATCTGAGTATCGTCCTCTACACCTGCTTCGTCCTCACTATCACTCTGTCTATCTAAATATGTTTGTCTTCTTGTTCTCACAGGTTCTGTAGTTAAATCGATTACTGGGACCCAATCATCTTGACTGGTGCTCGGTTGTTCCTCTTCAGCTACTTCCAGATTGATTTCTCGAGACCCTTCAGCTGCACAACCTTCAGCCTCAGTCACTTTCTTTGTGTGACTGGCATGTATCCAGTGTGGCACTCCTGCTCATTTTACAGCTGTGGTGGTGACCAAAATCACTTGTCGTGGTTTTCCCAACCTTGATGCAAGGCAAGTTTTCCGAGTATGTTTCTTTATCACTACCCAATCACCTGGGTTCAGGTCATGTGCTGGAGTTGCTGGTCTGGCGACAGTGTCTTCCCCACCCTGGTGATAGATAGAACACACTTGGTCAGCCAGTTCTTTGCAGTACTCCAGTACTAAATCATCAGATATGTTTATCAGTTTGTATCCTGGCACCCTTGCCCCCCGCATAGCTCTTCCCATCAGTATCTCATGGGGACTCAAGCCTGTGTTCCGGTCTGGAATACTTCTAAGTCCCATCAGAACAAGAGGCAAAGCATCTGGCCACTCCATTCGAGTTGACTCACACATCTTTCCCAATCTTGATTTGAAAGTGCCATTCAATTGTTCCACCACTCCAGAAGCCTCTGGGCGATATTCACAGTGCAGTTTTTGCTTAAGTTTGAATGCTTCACAAATTTGACCTCTTATTTCACTATGGAAATGTTTTCCTCTGTCTGATTCAATCGTTACTGGAAAACCGAAACGAGGTATAAGCTACCTAAGTAACAGTTTAGCTACAGTGATGCTATCATTTCTGCGTGAGGGCTAAGCTTCCACCCATTTTGAAAACAGGCAGACATAGTATGTACTTTATTCCTCGACAAGGGGGTAACTGAATGAAATCCAGTTGTAACCGAATAAAGGGACCTTCTGCCTTCCCAATCTTTCCTGGTAACACTACGGTTTTATATTTGGCCAAAGTCATGCACAACCCCATAACCGTATTGGCTGTCTGTCTATATGGTTATTTTCCAATTTTTCCCAAATTTACAGGCTTTTGCCAGGGCAACCAATTCAGCTACTTGTGCAGATATGACTCCAGGCAAATGGGATGCTTCAACTGAACCTGCTAACGTGCACACCGCGTAAGCCGCGCTTAAACCTCCTTCCTCATGTCTCATGCGGTAGCCATCTACAAACAGTTCATATTCTGCATCAATTAAGGGCTCTTCTCTTATGTCTGGTCGTGGTTTTGTGCTATACTCAGTCAGATCAATACAGTCATGTTCAACTTCTCCCTTCACTTCTGCTGAGAGTGAATTAGGTAGCAATGTTACTGGGTTCAAAATGTTACATCTAGCAGTGGTTACATTTCATGCACCTACAAGGATTCTCTCATACTTAGCCGACTAGATGTGAGATACTGGGTTTTTGTTCGTGTCAGCAAAATTACAACTGCATATGGAACATACACAGTTCCAGGATGTCCCATAATGATGGATTCACCCTGCTCAAGGCTCATGCAAGTTGCAACCACTGCTTTCAGGCATCCAGGTAATGCAGCTGCCACTGGGTCCAATGTGGAAGAAAAGTATGCCACAGGACGTCTCACTAAGCCATGAAGTTGCGCCAGAACTGAAAGTGCACAATTATCTTGTGTGTCACAAAACAGTGCAAAATCTTTGGAATAGTCAGGCATTCCCAACGCAGGAGCTGTACACAGACATTCTCGCAATTTTATAAAAGCAGACATGCTTTAGTCATCCCACTCTACTGGGTCCTTAGCTCCTTTCTTTGTCATTTTTATCAATGGTCTTGCTAGGACTGCAAATCCCACAATCCACTGCCTGCAGTATCCTACAACTACAAGAAACATTCTGATCTCTTTCTGGGTATTAGGCAGATCCATGTTTCGAATTATTCTGATTCTTTCTGAGGTAACTTTCCTGACACCCCTTTCTATCTGGTGCCCCAGATATTTCACTGATGATGTACAGAACTGTAATTTCTACGGTGACACCTTATGTCCTCCTTCACCTAAATGATTCAATAAGGCTATTGTGTCAACATCACACTCCTTCCGGCTTTTAGACGCCACCAAGAGGTCGTCTATGTATTGCACCAGGACTTACTTTCCGGGCAATATCAGAGATTCAAGGCATTTTTTCAGAATTTGATTAAAAATCGAGGGACTCTCTGTGTACCCCTGAGGAACACGATTGCAGACATAGACATGACTGTCGAATTCAAATGAGAAAATAAATTTGCTGTCTGGGTGTAATGGAATCGAGAAAAATGTGTGACACAGGTCAATGACAGTAAACCATCCAGCATTCCACGGTATCTGATATAAAATCACTGCAGGATTTGGCACAACTGGGCAGCAAGGAACAACAATCTTATTAACCTTGCGGAGGTCTTGTACGACCCTGTACTTACCGCTCGGTTTCTTTATACCAATTATAGGAGAGTTACAGGGACTGCTCAATACTTCTTGTAAAATGCCTGCTTCAAGCAAACGTTTTATTTCTACTGCAACACCTGCCTTGACTTCTGCACTCATTTTATACTGTCGAGTATTTGGGTAAACTGCATCTTCTTTTATTGCTATTTTTATTGGGTCAACATTTGCTATTAATCCTACATCTTTTCCAGTAAAATCCCATACCTCTGGTTTTACTGTCTGTTGAAGTTCTTCTGGTAAGTCTTGTATTGTCAGTCTTTTAATTTCTGTCTCCTGTTTTGTCAATATTAATTTGTAAATTCCCTCTTCGTCTGGGGTTTGGATTTCAACCTCATTTGGAGTGCAAAGATGGTACAATTTATTTTGCACAACAAATCCCTACCTAGTAAATTCACTGGGCTTGAATCACACACAACAAATCGGTGCATTTCTTTAAAATTTCCTATTTTAACTTCCATTGGCTCAGTAACTGGGCTACTAATCTGTTTATTAGAAACGCCCACTTCTTGGATTGCTTCTCCCGAGAGGGGTAGGTTTGGAAAGTCTGCTGTTCTTACAGTAGAACGGGTAGCACCAGTGTCCAACAAAAGGTGACGTCATTTCCTTCAACCTTTCCTTCAATGTATGGCCCTGACTGGTCTACCGGCAAGGAGGCGCAAAGCACGCACTCCTCATCCCCCCCTCTGGCACCGTCAGTATGGTTCGTCACAAACGAATGTATCACTCTCTCCCTTCCTTCCCAGTTTGTGGTGTCTACACTCTGTTGTGCTTTGCTCCTATAATTTGGCAGAGGTGCAGGAGGCAACTGGTTCTGGTTTACCTGCTGCTGGTTCTTCCGCAGCACCTCATTCTGCGTCTGTGGATTTAAATCAATAATTTGCACATTACCACTCTGCACAGCCTTACACTCGTCCTTCCAGTGCCCCAACTTCCCGCACCGTGACATGGGAATTTTCTCTTTGCATCTTCTCTGTTGAATTTTCCTCTCTGCTTTCCTCCATGTCCAGGTCCCGGACCCTGATTACTAGCCATTTTGTTTAATTGTTGCTCTTGTTGCTCTGCTAATTTTACCTGTGCCCACATAACTTTTTCTTTTAACTCCTTTCGTTTATTTTCTAGCTCATCTTCACTGTATTTAGCATATTTAAGGACTTGGTCAATGGGTTTAGCTTGCCAGCACATTTTATTATCTTTAATCCATTGTGAAATTTCTGGTCTTAATCCACACCCGATAGATCAAATGCGTCATGTCTTTCATGTCAATGTTGTCTAGTCCACTGTACTGTTTGAATACCTGCAACAAACGTTCATAATATGCATGTACAGATTCATCTCTATTCTGAGTGGTCCTATCTATTCTAGTCCAGTCTGTCTCCTTTGCAGGCACCTTTCCTTTCAGGTACAGTATTACCTGATTATACTAATTCATTACATCCTCGGAAGGTGCCCCTGTCTTTGGGTCTCTAGGGTATTCTTTGGTAGGCCAATCAACAGTAATTTTACATTCTGTCTACAAATCTACTGGAACCACAATGTCAAAGAAGCCATCTAAATCTTTCAAAAGACATTTTTGAAACTTTTACAAATCTCTCGACTTGTCTGTACCACTCTACAGGTTTTTCTCGAAGTTTTGGGAAATCATCGGTAAATGATACAATATCCTGTCGGGACCATAGAACATGTACATAACCTCCACCTGGTACTTCTCGCCTAGGGTATCATTTTTCCACCTTTTCTGTTTCTTTTAAAACATATCCTGAAGTCATCTGTTTTGATCGAACCTCTTCTTTTTTCTTTGCCCACCTGGCTTTCCACTTTTCTAACTCTCCCCATTTTTGTAACAATGTTAGTACCTCTCTTATCTGCACTTTTCTTCCGGACACATTCATGTTTTCTAAATCTTTGTCAGAAAATTCTGCTCGATAGGGCTTTTGCAATACTTTAGATTTACCAATGTCAATTCCCATGCTAGCTGCGGTGTCCAATAATTTTTCATGGTGCACCCTTGTTTTTCGAGTAATGCTTTTACAGATAAATACCAATTCATCCTCACTAAGAGTATTTAACCTGTCCAATCCCACATTTCCAGTCATCAATTCCTCCAATTCAATTCTTAATTTGTAAATGTCCAAAGGTTTCGGCTGTGCTTCTCGTTTCTCTATTTCTCATGCCCACCTATCTATTTCTTCCGGAGTTACTACAGTTGCACTTCTCGTACCTGAAGATGTTTCCATCTGTACTTCTCTTGAATTTATTGGAGCGGTTCTTCTAATCAAACTACTCTCTGGTTCTCTTATTGGTAAGTCCATTAAAGAGATTACAGACTCACATTCACTCGCCTGGTCGTCTACTATTAACGGCTCTTTTCTTGGCTGAACTACAGATGTGGTTAGAACAGGGGTTTTAGGACTGGGCTGTTTGTCTCCATATAATGGAACAACTGGGCCAATAGTTACCGGAATTGTTAAAGCTTCAGGACTTGTATTTAATTGGGAATTTTTTTAATCAGCTCACTTCTTTGTTTATTTAACAGCTCTCTTTCCTTTTCTTGCAATACCCTCTTGATTGAATTGACATATACCACTTATGGAATCAAAGGTGGTTTTTAAAATGGTGCACTTGGATTCACTGTACTTGGTCCCTCATTATAAGGTGGTGAATTTTTCATTATTAAGTCCTCCATATAATCATCGTCTGAATCACCACTGGTCATTAAATGTTTTGTTTTCTCAGTCTTTTTACCTCCAGTAGACTCTTCTAAAGTTAATACAGGATATAATCCTTCCACTAACATGTTCTGTCTCCATTGTTTCATTTGTTTATCTCTAGTTTCTCGCTGAACCTTAGGATAGAATTTGCTCAACCCTTTGTCAATTCTGGGTCTGTCTCGCTCAAAAGCCTCTATTTCCCACTCTTCTAGTGCCTCATATTGCGTTAATCTAGGTCTGGGATGTAAATCATTCATTCGAGTCCTTAAGTTGAACAAAATTCTTCCATTAAATGTACCTTCTAAGGGAAATGCTTAAATTCCGTCATCTTTAGTATATTACACCCAATTCTCTAGCCATACACAAGAGTGGTAACCTCTATCAAACATCATAAATGATGCGGGAGTATTCGGTGGTGCAATAATGACTCCTTCTCTAGTTTTAATGGGTTTATCTTTTTTAAAGTAATTCCTGACTTTCTCTACAAATGACATTTTTCTTTTGCTTCCGTACTTAGGGGCCTATTAGGATTGCGGTTTTTCCGCATCCTCCGGGCCGGCGGAAGCCACCGCCGGCCCAGAGGATGCGGAAAAACCGCAGCGGACCCACCAGAGACCCACCGCCACATTAGGATGGCTGGTGGGTCCTGTTTTCTGTCCGCAGCTATTCCGCCGCGGTTGGCTTACAACCGCGGCGGAAAAGCTCTAATATGGTGGAGGTGTCTCTCAGACACTGTCCACCATATTAGGAAATGTTTGAAAAGATGCTTTTCCGCGGCGGATTTTCCGCCGTGGAAAAGCATGTGGAACTTCACTGCGGGGGCCCGTTGCGGGCCCCCTAGGTGAAGGGGGGGTGGGGGGTGCACATGGGGGGTACCTATGGTACCCCCCTGCATTTGTATGCAGAGATCGGCAGGCACCGCGCGGTGCCTGCCGCTTTCTGCATACAAAAGCAAAGTATGCATTTTTTACATTGCGGGGGGTGCAGCTTGAAGCTGCACCCGCCGCAATGTTAAGGATAGAGGATGTGACCGCCACCCTGGCGGTCACATCCTAATCTTCACGGGGGGAACGCCGCTGCCCATGCGGACGTTCCCCCCTACTCTATGGTGGCGGACGGACTCAGGTCCGTCCGCCATCATAATCGGCCCCATAATGCGAGGTATGCCTCTTATCGCCTGATCCCTAGCAAACCCTTGGTATCTTGGATCAAGTCAAGTATCTGGACGACTTGGATACCACATATAATTTACGTACTTTGAAAATTGTAGTTAAAACCTTATTACTGTTTTCTAGATACTTCTAATAGCAGCACGTCTTTTATTCCTTTTCAACCAATCAACTATGTGATTTCAAATAATTCTGACAAATGATTCCTGTGCTCACCCCTCCTTTACAATTTCTATCTCAGCTACACACCCGCTGTCTCGACCAATACCAGCGCGGCTCTTAGTGACGTCAGCGCAGCTCCGCAACTGACTCCCTCCTTCACAAAGTAATGCAAACTCAATTATTTTATTTTAAAGTACAAATGCTTTGTTTTAATCAACAACATAAAAACATTCGCCACTGTACTCGAGTGATCTAGAAAGGAAAACACTTCACTGCAAGTAAATCTCTTCTGTCTACTTTTCATACACTACGAGTAGATCTCTTCCGCCTACCCTTCACGCAAGCATTAGAGAACCTGCTACTCCCTCTGACTCATCCAGTCTGGGATATACACTGAGGCCAAAGTTTCACCAGCGAACCCCTTTGCTATCAATCAAGCTCAGACAAACCTGCTACTTCTTCCGTGTGACCCTTTCGAGGTGATATCACAACAAAAGTTTTGCCAGCAAACTCTTTGCTATCATTTAGTCATACATTCATACAGAAAAACCCTAAATAGTGCTTCCGGTTTTGCCCAACCATGCACTAACTTCCCTCAAGTAAGTAACCTCACTGCGATGTGGCTTCTCTTTACCACCCGCTATTCTGCCCCCGGGGATTCCAAACAAACATATAACAGGTACGAACGGGTTTGGTTAATACATAAAATCAACACAGCATAAAATCAATAAAATTTCAAAACATTTCAAACATTTCACATTTGTATAAACATTTCACATTTGAATAAACATTTCACATTTGATCGATCAATACTTTTCATTTAGCAGCAATTTATTTTCCCTTTTAGCAGCAAATTACCTACCTACCTATCTTAACTAATCCCTAACCATGCCTCTGCTAGCAAGGAAATTTACTGATAGACCGCGGAGGTCACCCGACTACAATTTTACCATAAATACTCGCCTGGGCCCATATTCAATAATTTTCCCAACACTTATTTAGAATCAGGTAACCTGTGCGCCAAACTACCAGGATATTTTGTGCCTTCTAGGTCCTATACCATTGAATTACCAATCCTAGTCGCTGGTACCTAAAACCTGTGGGATCAGAGAATTAGCATAATATCGAGAGAGGTAACAATTACATTCAAACCCAAACTCATGAACTCATATAATAACCACAGACTCAAGAAGTTTTAAAACCTTTATCTAATTTTCATCAAAAGTCTTGATCCATAGATTGAAAGAAATCAGACTATCAATAAGCAAAATCAAAAATAGTACGTAACTATGCAAAAGATATATGATGCCAACAATTAAAAAAATTTAAAGGGAAGGTAAGAAAATGGAACATGCTATTTAAACAGACTGCACAAATTTTCTAAAGGCAAGGGAACTAAGGAACATGCTATATGACACAACTTTAAGTACCTTTCAGAGGGTAGGTGAAAAGAGGGAACACAATATGCAATAACGAAAAAATGTGGAGCATATGACTAAAGGGAAGGTAAGAGAATGGAACACGCTAATGTTTCAAATGACCAAGTTTAGTTTCTTTAAAGGGAGGGTAAAGAAAAGGAACATCTATGCAATCATGAAAAGTGTTTAGCATCCATCTACAAGGAGGGTAAGAAATGGAACATGCTATCAGATCAGCAAGAACACGAATATATCATTTACCACGGGAAGGGTAAGGAAAAGGAACATCAATCACTATTATCAATTATGTAGCATTTAGGAAGGGGAAAAGAAGGAACAAATCAATAACGAACCCACACAGATTTATATTTACCTAGAATAGTGTGAAGACCAACCATGGCCACGGGTCAGTAAAGGACAGAAACCCCAAAAGTTGCAGTTGCCAGTAGGCCAGCAGGTGCAGATCAGAATCAGGACAGTGAAAATCAGATTTGGATCAGGACCGGACCACCAAAGGTTAAGACCAGCACCCTCAGTTCAGTTGCAACGCCTGCGCTACTCCCTCCCTGCAGCTATCAATCAGAACCCCGATTGGGTTATCGAATTCCCCAGCAAAGTGCTTTGCCAGCACCCAGACCCCGATTGGGTCAGCAAGTCTTCCGACAGAGTGCTTCGCAGCACCTCTGCTTTGGTCACCTATTGAGTGCGTTGGGTCAGTGACAGGTCAGCTATTCGGACAAGTCGGACAATTTCTCTAGCTAAGCCTACGCTAGTTATACTATTTTCCAAGTCAGTGTACCACCCCCCAATGTTGCAAGTGTAAGGATCTGCCCAATTCTGATTGGACAAAAAAGGTGGGGAGGTCGTCACATCACCCTAAATTTGAGAATTCTGCCGTCTCTTATTCAAATTAACGTTCCCGCCCATCAATTTTAGGTTCTCATGACATCTTCATTTCACCTAACAATGAATGTTCTATTGACAAATACAATGTATACAATTCAAGCTTGTGGGGCAGGTTCCCAGGAGCATCTTCTCAGTCAGTCAGCTCCTTGGCCATGGTTCTAAAGATCACTTGTTCCAGAGACTTGAGATTCTCGCACAGTCGCTTTTTAAAAAAAAGATGGAGTACAGCATTGTGAGCCAGGCCAGGTTTCAAAGTACAGTCTGAAATGGAAAAGAAACAGTTTTAGAACACAGAATAAATTAATACACTGTATACCATGAATCTCTACTCTATACCCATTATCTTATTTTTAACTATAGCATTAGAATTAGGCAGAACGAGCAACTTGGCGCAAGCAGCAGTGCAAGCGTCCCGTATGTGAGAACATGAAACAGCCATCTTAATTCTAGTGCGCAGAAGCAAACAATTTCCCGCCAAGACAGCGAATACGTCAGGTCACATGGGTATGACTGACGCATGCGCATTCCCAAGTAGCAGCGGCCATTTTAGCTGCAAGTGTATTAGGATTAGTAAACACATAAGCAAGCTTCGCTCGGACACCCAGTATGTATGTAAATTGTAAGTTTTAGTAAGACAAACATATTGATTAATTTTATTAACGTAATTCGAGGTTCGTGCATTCAAGCAAGTTGCTTCATATACGAATCCTTGCTCCATCACTTGCAAATGGTCGAGACCACTGACAATAGGCAGGAATAGCATTTTTCACACCAACTCTGTATTTAATATTGTGGGGTGGTGTAGGTGGGAAGTTTGTGGGTTGGGGGAATTAAGTCACTTCACTTAACTGTTTTTGTGGCTGCTAGGTTACCTATCGATCTGTGCTCAAGTCCTGCACCAGTACAGCGGCATTCCATTTTTTTGCCCATTTGAAAGGGGAAACTAAAAGTATCTAATACATTTGTACGATGGACCATTGATGGCCCAGTCTCTATGGTTTTGAATGCAATACCCCATGACCTCTACATCTGCGCCAAAGTGAAAGTGAAGAGTTCTTTTCTGAATGGCTTAGAACTTGCTTTTCAAGCTCTTTATGTCCTGAGCACTTGTATCAGCAGCAGCCATAAAGGCTTCCCAACTGCAGTCATGTTCTCTTCAAATCACTAAACAGAAACCTAAACAGAAACTTTGTTTGTCTGGTTTCCGCATTGTTCTTCTGTTCCTAATCCATGTGATTCAGGTTAGGCCAGTGCTTAATTTGAGCCAGTGGTTTCCGGTGCTCGGCACCAGAACTTTCTTGTCAACACCTGCACTTATGACAGTCTGCCACACAGTGGCACTGTTAGTCTATCTTACAGATGAACACAACAACAGTTGTTTATAAATTCAATATACATTAACATTGATTAATGCTTGCAGCCCAAGCTAGTCCTATAACTGCGGGGGCCTCGAATAGTCTGAATTCTTACACTTGTAGGTTGTGATGTTTAGGAGTTGTGTTGGTTCTGTAATTGGCAGGCTGGCAGGGGCAATGGGTCGTGCAAGCTGAAGTGGCCTCCTGACAAGGGCCTTGCACTTAAGCTTTTACAAATGAAGCACTGGGTTAGTACATACAATGAGCAATAGCTTGGGGCATGTCATGCCTTTATCCATTGTTGGTAGCAACGCAATGAGGTGAAGCTCTCTGAAAATGAACAATTTCTCCTTCAACATAGAATATTTGCACACTGGCATTCACTGACAACACCGGACTATATTTGCACACTGGCATTCACTGACAACACCGGACTATATTTGCACACTGGCATGCGCTGCCAACACCGGACAACATCTTTATGAATTGGATGATACACCTTTATTTCACACATTCGGCCAATTTCGTGTGATCTCACCAAGTAAATGAATCCAAAGCGATAAAAATGTAAAAAAGAAATGTTCAGCACCTTGTCTATATGTTGTAAAATGCACCGTGAAAATTCCAATTAACCTTTAATCGTAGTGTTAAGCCGCCCACCCACATCGTGAAAGAAAATGGGCATGACACATGGAGTGCTATACAGATATCTGAGCAACCAGTCATTAGCATCTTGAATATGACATAACACTTATACCTCACCACATGTTATCTTGCTGCCTGAGCACGGTTACTCTGACAGCAGAATATGCAAAACGAACTAATGACTAATTATAGAGCCGCTTGTTAGGCAGCATTGTGAACATATGTTGAAAAATACTGTCTCTTACCGTGATAAACAATCATGAACTGTGTTCTTCTTCAGCAAAAACAAAACAAACACCCTTAGGAGCCGAAAATGCGAAATAATACAAGTCTCTTCATCTATAGCATTTTCAATAAACTACCTCTCTCTGTTTAATTAGGCAGACCTATTGTGACGACATTACATAGATTGCAACGGTGCAATCTATTGAAGCCAGCCATCATGTTGCAAAATGGCGTACCAATGGTGCCATGGGGCCAAAGGCAATCATGAAAATAGCCCACCATGCCCAGTTTAGGCAGTTCAAGGAGCTAAAAGTAAGGTAGACTGGACTCTCAGTCCTCTGGGCACGATGCCACTGCACCTGATGCACTCTTAATACCCACGCCGCTGAAGTCCGGCCTGCCCTGGGTAGTGGGTGCATTTCAGTTAATATGAACACGATTAGAATGTGTGCAATAAGATGTGGAATCTTAGGGATTTTGGGGCATATTCTCAAGGGGGTTTATCTCCGCTTTTTTGGCTTTAAAAGCCAAGAAAGCGGAGATAAAATTATATCCCTATTACCTAGCTGTCGCTAACACCAGTTAGCGACAGCTAGTAGGAGATAGCAACCATCTTGGGCCCCACTTTGCATGTCAGTGATATTTATCACTAATGACATGCAAAGTGGGCGTGCCAAGATGTAAGCGACTGGAAACAGTTGCTAACATCGCTATCTCCTATTACCAACTTTTGGAGATATTCGCGCTAAGCGCGAATATCTCCAAAAACTAACACCTACCCTGAGCAGTTCTTAGCCATGTTATCCAATGGGAGGTGGATAACATGGCTAAGAGCATTAGCTCGGTAATGCATGAATATCGCTGACTTTTCAGCGATATTCATGCATTGCGGCCGTTTTTTATCGCATTTGCGATAAACCTTGATAATAGCAAGGTTTATCTGCGATAATTTCTGACGATGCTTAGCGTTAAAAAATTCGCTGCTAAGCATCGTTAGCGATAAATATCGCTTAACGTTGGTAATATGCCCCTTTGTTCTTCATTTCCTACAGAGTTGAATCTCAATTCCACCATCAATACCTGGATTGCTTTTTCTCTCTTCAGAAAGAGGGGGGCGGCTGGACCTCACTACCGAGGCCCCAAACGGTTGATTCAAACTGGTCATCTGATTGATTCGCTGTTGTCTCTCTGAAAAAAATCTAAAGGCATATCTGTTCTAAGGGGTATATGTTAGTGTAATATTTAATAGGATCAATTGAAAGATACCCAACAGGGTTGTGTGCGTAACAGGGTTGTAACTAGTAAGTCAGTCAGTCCAAGTATAGGGAAAATGGGCGCAAACAGGCAAAAAAAAATATATACTTTTTTTTTGCTTTTCAGTACCAGAACAAGTGTAAGAAGTTTCTTAAAAATAGATGGGTTTATTATTATTCAATCAATTAGGGGTGAAAGTAACAATACTGCAGCTACAGAATTTAAAAAATATTAATAATAATGCAATAAATGAGTCTAATATTAAAAACGTTTTAACAAATATCTATCTTTGCTGAATTTCTAGGGTTATGTCTGTGTGAAATCTGACCCTAACTATCACATTCCTGTAACCTTTGGATTTTTCAGTGATTTTTTTTTACCGTAAAGTAATATTTAATCACCGTACATTAATCCAACCCTACACGCCCCCCCTTCCCAATATGTTTGTTGCCGGGCCCTGAGGGATGGGGTCCTGGGGTGGCAATTAACCCCAGGAAGGGGAAGCATGCTCCCTCCCCCATTTCCTATCACAGCTGGGCCCAAAATGAGCCCAAGAGGGGGGATGTGAGCCCCCACCCGATTATTTCAAAGGCCAGGCCCCAGTAAATGGGGTCTCCGATGTTGAAAGTAGCCCAGGGCGGGCGCGTGTGTTGAGCGAGCACTGCAAAAACCCCAGCAAAGGCGGGAACATCATGCTTTGTATATTCCGTTGTCCAACCTTAAGCGCTTCAACGTTTCCTATAATGTAATCTTGAGTGAATTTGCAACTTGTATATATGTAACTGTAATTACTAGCATCTGTAGTAGACATATGTACTTACTAGCATTCTTTTGTGAGTTTAGAGTTTATCTGTTTCATATATTTTATGTAATTCATGTACTCTGAAGTCCTTATGTAATGTAACTGGCTCTATTGTAAAGCACTATGCCACCTTTAGGTAAAGTTTGCGCTATATAAAAACACATAAATAAATAAATAAATAAATAAATAAATAAATAAATAAATAAATAAATAAATATTAATTCCCCCAGGACTGGTCCCACCCGGGGGTACTAAATCAATTGCAGGAAACAGTGCTTGTGCTTTTTAAAACTTTTCAAATGGATCTGCAAATCCTCCTTGGATTTGTGAGAACATCTAAAAACAACAGTTTTTGCTGCAAGCGGGGTCCCAGTATGACCCCAAAACTAGTCCTTATCTAATTTTTCATTTTTTATCCTGGTTAAAGTGGCCAATCAGATTTGCGGAGGCCCAGCGTCCCTAGAAATACATACATCTTTTTCTTCTAATAGCTCCAAAGCTACTCAGTGGATATACACCCAATTGCAGAACGCACTCTTTCTGAAATAAAGTTTGAACTTTCTGCCAAGTTTGGTGAAATTCCGTTCCGCGGTTTGGACTGTAGTCATGTTCAAAATCCCTATCGGAAATTGCATGGGAAAAGCACATTTTGGGACTTACCCTTTCTCTTGGCCCTCGCTTGAAGAATCACCCTACAGCTGAGGAGAGTGGCAAACTAGTGTTGAAAATGTCATGAAGATTCAGCAAACAGAGGCAAAGTTTTTAGCAAAAAAACAAATGCTCTGTCTGATGCCTGGTCTGGAGGATGAGGGCCCTGGGGCTGCATGCCCCAACACAATGAAAATGACACCAGGTCCGGGGTATGGGTTACCAGGGGCTGAAACTGGGCAGGAGAGGGGGGCCACGTGTGCACCCCTCCATCTCAAAAGAATGCCAGTCTCCAGGGGATGTGGTCCTTGGGGGCCAAAATCAGCCCAGGCTGTGGGGTCACGCAGGCCCCCTCCCGGATAAAAGAATTCCGGGTCCCAGGTTTAGAGTCCCAAGGCCAAAATCAGCCCAGGGAAGGGGGCTTCCTGTTTCCTCCCCTTCAATAGTTTGCCGGGGCTCCAGTGAGGGGGTCCAATGGGTTCAAATTCAGCCCAAGGAATAGGGCCACACCCATCTCCCCTTTATTCAATAGGATGGCTCTGGCAAATGTGTTCCCCAGGTACCAACAAGACCCGAGCTGGGAGCCACACAGCCCCCTCCCCTTTATTTAAATAAGTGGCCCTCAGGATGGGGTCCCCCGGGCCGATGACAGCTCAGGGAGGCATACCCTCTCCCCTTAAAAAATACACAGCTCTTGGGGACGGGGTCCCTGGACTCAAAGAGGCTCGGGGAGAGTGCCGTACAGCCCCCTCCTCTTTATTTTTAGAAATGCCCCTGGGGATGGGTTTGCCACGGCCTAACAAGGCTTGTCAAGGAGTGCCAGGGATGCCCCTCCTTTTTAATCAAACAACAAATGTCCCTAGTGTTAGGGCCCCTAATGCCAGGCCTTACAGGTAACTCCCGAACGAAAGGCGGGGGGAGGGATGTATTATATTTAAAAAATCTAGAAATTCACTGAAAAAGCCAAAGGTTAAAGTAAAGTTATAGTTAGGTGTGACACAAAATCTATTTTAGTTTAGAAAAAACCTTAGAAATTCACTTAAAAAAACAAAAGCTTAAAGTAACATTACACTTAGGTAAATTTTTCAGTGGCAACATTTGAACAATAAAAAATTGGAAATTCACCAGTTACAGTTAGCAGCACTAACTGCAACATGTGCCCCCACCAAGCATTGCTTATGACCTTACATATGATGTATGACATTTTGCAGCCCCAGCTCCTCTGAGCCCTGAAGAGCCCAGTAAGCAAAGACAAAGAAAGTGGCAAGAACACACCCTTCGTACTGTTAATTTTCAAAATTTAAGACTGCTCTTTTCCTCTACCCATGGCTGTTTTCATTCATCTCTTGGTTTCTCTGCAATTTGTACTTTTCTAAACGTGACTATTTAGATTTCTCTCCTGGTTTTCTCATATACAGTGCTAAGGCCTCTTGAAGGCAACCCCCATCCTTTTTTACAAGCTAAAAAGGCAAAATACACCCCAGAGCCCAACCGGGGTGTCTTTAAGAGACTGCTTAACCTGCTTTATGGTTACAACTGTTTCTGGAATTTGTATGTGGCAGTAATTTGGGGCTAGAAAAAGTTATTTTTTCAAGTGTGTGAAAAGCAGCATATATTAGTGGCTTTAGATTTGGCCTTACTTGCAGGGTTGAACAAGAACTATAAAGTGTGGATTGACTCTACCTGTATTCAAGAAGATTCTGACTTCAGGGGCACTTCCGTGCTCCCTGCACACCAGCCTGTTCTTAGGGTCACATGCCTCCTATATAACTTCTTACTGGTTGTTGGATCTTTGCTTTAACTAGTACCAACGTCTAGGGTTTCTATAGGACCTAGGTTTTAGGGTTAGATTTCTGATTGGCTTATAAGGCTAGGGTCATGATTAGGGGTGAGCAGAATCTGAGGAATTTAGTAATTCCGTGTTACTATTGTATTGCAGAATTACTAATAAGTTCTGCCACTCTGCCGGCAGAATTAATCAGCCTTATTAATATACAGAGGTATTGCACTACTCTGCGAAGCCTCTGTTTGGCTCACAGGACTACATTGACTCAGACATTTTGCCTCAGAGTCTGCACTCAAAGCCCCGATCCTATAGAGTGCACACTTCAATCCTGTAAATGACAGACTAGGGGCGATAAGCCTTTGGAAAGCAAAGTCAGACCCTGTGCTTCTTGACTGTACTCTTAGACTCTAACCCCTCTACAGTGCAAACTCAGACCTAGATGAACCAGAGTTACACAGATAGACTCAGATGAGAACTTGGTGAGTGCACACTCTGACTCTTCTTCAGAATGCACCATCCAACAAACATGCACACTCATTCACCTCATGTGTTGACACGTGGGCTCCTCGAACATACATTCCTGAAAGGGCCTCTGAACTAGTGCTCACACTATGGCTTCATGTCACATGTGTGCGCTCTCAGACATGGGTATCTTTGATTTGCCCACTCAGACACCTGTACCTGTGAGCCCTACAGTCACATGTAGCACTGGAGGAGTCTGCCAGGTCTCTATATTACACACTCAGGCACCTGTACTTTGGTGAGCATACTCAGATGTCAGTGATTTGTGGGACTCCAGAGTGTACATGAGGACATGAGTGCATTTACACTGCACATTCTGACCCTGTGTCTCTGGAGCATACACACGTGTGTTTGGAATACACATTCTGACCCTAAATCACTGAAATGCACAAGAGTGTGTTTTCTAAGAGCTCATTCTAACCCTGTGACGCTGAAGTGCACTTGATTGTGTTTTTTAACTGCACAATTCAACCCCATATGAACCAAAAAAAAAGCTGTTACAGCACACCCATTAATACGTATAATGATCAAAATACAGTATTGAATAAATAGTGAACAAGGTCTGGTTCCAAATGTAATCCTTAGCAGGAGTTCATGTGAACACTCTAAAGAGACCACAGGTGTACAGGACATGGAAGCAGTCCAAAGATTTCATCTGTTGATTTTCATTAACTCTTTATTGTTTTTTGCAAAAACATTCTCAGCACACGATTTAGCCGACACATGTTTTGTCTACTCCTAGACTTTTTCAAGGATGGAAAAAGATAACATCATATATTCAGTGATGTGTGAAAATACAAAAGCTAAAAGGAAGAAGGACTATTACAAAAGGATAAAATCCTACTGGTCATTCAGTTTATACCACCAATATAACAATGGAAGATAAAACCTTTACAATGAATTTTATGTAACCATATACATTCATAACATTTATTTTAAAAATATATAAAAAAATATAAAAACGGAAAAAAAGATCAAAAACAAACCAATTGTCACATCTGCAAGAAAAGGAAGATCAAAAGAACCCTGATGCCCAAATCATTTATACAACAAAGCGAAAGAGACCCTGTGATTCAGTGTGAATATGAAAAGTAAATATACAAAGAATTCAAGTGTCAAGAAAGATACCCTAAAACCAAGTGAACTAATCCAAAATACAACCAAAAAATTCATGAGAACCCACCAATATAGGTATATAGACTTGATGTAATCCGGTATGGATACTTCGAAGGCCAACGTGTAATGATTCATCCCAAGCAGAATAATTAAGTCTAGACATAAATATAGACCAGGTAGTCGAACCAAAATATTAAAAAAAAACGGTTACAATAACATTTTCAACAAAACTAGAGATAGGGTTATTAGGTTATTGAAAGAGGACCTGGATCTATTTTTGTTGGATGTGACTTTATATTAATCTGGGGGGAAGATTTTAACTGTGAGAAATGTGATATCGAAGCGGGAGCACCGTGTGGATTTTGTGACCGTTTCGGTGACCGAATGCCTCATTTTCCCCACGAGCCCTATGGGGAGGCAATTAATAATGATGTTTACAAATATATTTTAACTGTTGTGGACCCTATCTCTCCTGACGGAGTAAACAACTTACAAACATTTATGGGAGCAAGGTCATCCTCAAACATTGATGACTTTATAGTTCCTGATGACCCTGGCCCACACTGACAAAGGAAGAGGTGGTGCACTGGCAGAGTGCACCCAGAACTGGTTTGGACTGAGCCACACATAGAGAACAAAGACTTTTGGGGTATAAATATGAGAGCTGAAACCCCTGAACTTTAGACTACTTCGTGATCAAGAGGAATCCCTGCAAAATAAGAACAACTGAAGAGACTGAGGAGAAGTACTGCCCTTGCTGTGTGTCTGGGGTTGGCCGGCAGTGTGCTTTTTCTACTGAGGAGAGGACCAAGGGACTTTGCTATGTGCTGTGTCCCCTGCTTGAAGAAGGACTTTTCTGTGTCCATCAGAAGAAAAGTCTACAAGAGCCTGAGAAGAGCTGGCTTCCAGTTTCTGAAGTCCCAGGCACAAAAGGACTTCACCTCCAGCGTCCCTGAACTTCCTTACTGGATGTTCCAGTCTGCCAAGAGGGCCTGTAACTGTGTGTGAGACCCTTTTGCTGTGGGGAGCTGGAAGCTCGATGCAACAAGAGAGAAGCATGATGCCGCTGCAGCAGCCGCTGTCGCATCATCAAGGAAGCGTGTTGCCACTGCCGATGTCGCTTCACTAGAGAAGCATGCCGCCACCACAGAGGGTGCTGTTGCACCACCGGAGAAGCGTGTCGCAGGGCCTTCGCATTGATGAGTAATCGCGCCACCGCTGATCACTGCCACAACACCAGAGAAGTGTTTCGCCGTCACCGAGGGAGTCATCGCATTACTGGAGAAGCATGTCGCAGGGCCTGTCGCAGCTCAGGAAACCGCCGAGTTCGCTGCACGGCCGTCGGTCATGCACTCATCACCTCCACGTTGTCACATCGTAAAAAAGACACCATTTTGTCGCATGGCACCGGATCCTCACAACGCATTGAGGCGCCATCTTGTTGCATCAGTACCGGAGCACAGAAAGAATCAACGCATCACCTTCTTTGGGCCCCTTAAGTTTATATTGCGTTACGCATACCAGGTACTTTGAGACTAAAGTGTCGTATTTATCATCTACAAGTTTATATTTGCAACAACCTTTTTAAAAGGCATTCTACTAAGTAACTGTATGTTGGATTTTTGTAATTTTGGTCTTGATTAGTTTAGATAAAAATATTTTATTTTCCTAAACTGGTGTGATGTCCATTTGCAGTGTTTTCACTGTGTTATTGTGAGTGTTGGTACAAATATTTTACACATTGTTTTGGGATAAGTCTGCCTGCTTGTGCCAAGCTACCAAGGGGGTGAGCAGGGGTCATCTAAAGTGTTTATCCCCCTTACCATGGCTAGAAGTAAGGGTCCCTATTTGGACAAAGGTACCCCATTTCTAACATCTATATATTTTTAATCATAATAAAATAACCCAGCCATGAAACACTGTTTTCTGTTTTCCTATTTTCATCCCACTTTCTGAACTTTTCACACACACATTACACCTCACCCCTTCATGTCAGCAAAAATAAAAGAACTCCGGTAAAGATCCCCCGTGTGAGGCCTGTTGGCCATTGCAGCGCCAGCCCAATGAGAAGCTGCCTGATGCTGAAGTATAAGAACCCCTGGGCTGTGTGAGGGCCCTTGCTGCTAAGGGAACCCATCCCTCGGTCTGCCTACGTGGCAGCGTTTGACCTTTCTCCCCTTCCTTAAGAACTACATACCTTTATACTTAGCCTTTGTGGGGCATGTATGCTGGGCCCTTATTTGCCGTGGTCCCTCTTTATGTTGCTCAATTTGTTTGAGTGCACTGATAAACCTTTTCTCCTCACACCGTTTTATTTGTATTACATCTGTAACAACAATGAAACACAACAAAGTCTGGAGGTGAGAAACAAGCTAGCGAGTATCAAAAGTCTTGCAAAGTAAAGCATCTCATGTTTACATTTCTAAATTTAGAAAACACAGTTTTCTTACTGCTTCAAAATGCTGATGGTTATCCTCAAAACTCTGTCTTTTATTTAGAAAACATTAAGAGGCATATTTACTAAGGGCTTGCATTTCCCTTGCATAATGCAAGTCATCACAAAGCAACAAAAGTCTTTAAATGGAATTAACTAAGCCATGCAAATCCAGCCTGTGTGGCTCTTTGTGCTTTAGTTAATCCAGAGTATTGCAAGGCAGAGCATATTCAATCAAAGCAGATTTATAGAGAGCTACTTATCACCTGTGAGGGTATCCAGGCACTGTGGGGGAGTGCTGCTGCTCCAGGCAATCTGTTAGATAGCCAGGTTTTCAGTTTTTTCCTGGATGCCAGAGGGTTTTGGGCTGTTCCAAGGTGGAGGGGCAGGTCATTCCAGTGTTTAACGGCCAAGTGGGAGAAGGCGTGGTCGCGCGCTTCTGGGGGTTCATGCAGTGTAGGCAAGATAGAGGGATGCGGAGCATAGGTGTCTGGTGAGTTGGTGGAAGTGTACTCTGTGGTTTAGGTAGGTTGGGCCGGTGTTGTGGAATGCTTTGTAGGTGTGAGTAAGGTGTTTGAACTGGTATTGTTTGTTAACAAGGAGCCAGTGCAGTGCTTGCTTTGAGGTGGGATGTTATGTAGTTTCGCCTAGGGAGGTCAAGGGTGCTTCTTGCTTCTGCATTCTGAATGGTTTGGAGCCGTTTTTGCATTTGGGTAGTGATCCACACATTTAGGGTGTTGCCATAGTCTAGGTGGCTGGTGATGAGGGCTAGTGTGATGGTGATCCTAGTGACGGTGGGGAGCCATTTGAAAATTTTCTTCAGCATGTGTTGGTTGTGGAAGTATGCCAAAAAGACAGCATTCAACTGTTTTGTCACTGTGATCTTGCTGTTGAGTATAATGGCTAGGTTTTTAATGGGTTCTGTGAGTGGGGGGGCAAGTTAGGCTGGCCACCAGGTGTTGTTCCAGGGGGAGGGGGTGCCTCCGAAGCTGAGTACCACGGTTTTGTCAGTGTTAAGCTTGAGGCACTTGCTCTGCATCCAACTGGTGATGTTGGTCACCCAACTGTGGAAGTTAGCTTTAGTGCTGGGGTGGTCTAAGGAGACGGACAGGATGAGTTGAGAGTCATCTGTATAGGATATGATGTTCATGTTTTGAGATCTGATCAGAGCAGCTAGGGGGACCACATAGTTGTTGAAGAGAGTTGGGCTTAGGGATAGTCCTTAAGGGACACAGCAGATGATGTCCTTGGGGGCTGAGGAGTATGGCGGGAGGGGAATGCTCTGGATTCTTCGTGTGAGAAAGGTATCAGCCCACTTGAGGGGTTTCTCTTGGATACCCATCTGGTGGAGACCGTGTTGGAGGGTGTAGTGTGATATGGTGTTGAATACTGCAGAGAGGTCAACTAGGATAAGGTCAGCGGTCTCTCCCTTGTCCAAGCGGCCTCCTTTGTCATCAGTGGATGCTATGAGGCCTGTTTCTGTGCTGTGGTTTGCAGAGAATTCTGATTGAGAGGGGTCTAGGAACTTTTGGTTTCCAGATGATTGATAAGTTGGATGCTTACTGCATTTTCCAGGACCTTTGCTGGAGAGGGGAGTAATGAGAGTGGTGCCTTGTGTTACCTTGTGGCAGGGAGGTATTCCATGGGAGGAAAGTGTGTTTTCCCATGCATCCCCACATTATTTTGGAAGCGATCCCAGATTTTCCCAGATTTTTTAGGGCCAGTAAACATGGGATTGCGCCAAAATGCTGCACCTCCCTGACAGAGGCATACAAAGGAGAAATAGCGGTATTTCTCCTCAAAACTTGCCCTTTTTTATGGGCACTGAATTCTGTAGCTCACATAGAATGGGGAAAATGCCTCAAAGTATTGTTTGTGCTGCAAGGAAAACCTTGTTCATAATGCAGGCACCCTTTCAGAATGCAGCAAGCGAGCCTGCTTTTGCACTGAGCTGCTACAAGTGCACCAGCTCTAGGAGACAAATTAAATGCACCATATCTTAGTAGTTACGGCACATTTCTGCCTGCTCTCTTTCATGCAATAAAGTGCAGCAAGTTGTCTTATTGTGTTGCATTGCATGAAATATTAATAAATATACGCATTAGGGACGGATTTTCTAACATTTTGCGTTGTGAATACACCACGTTTTGGCACACACACGACTCAAAATGTTATTTGTGATGTCAAAATTTAAACAAATCAGATGTGCATGGCTTTGCTCAGGTTTTTCCCAAATAGTAATGCAAAACATCCTATCGCATTGCCTTGCCTTAATTTGTGGTAGGTAGGCATTCCATGGGTGGAGCATAGGCATTGCTATCCATCCTCCCATGCATTATGGCACTTTCCCATATTTACTAAAGCTAATAAACCTGGGTATTAGTCAAAATGCTATGCCTCCCTGATTTAGGTGCAATGAGGAGAAAAAGATTTGTTTCTCCATGTTACTTCCCTTTTCTGTGTGTGCTGCATTCCAAAGCAAACATAGAAAGAGGAAAAAGACTCAAAGGATTGTTTTTTTTGCAGGAAGGTTTCACTTCCTGCACAAAAACAATCTTGCCTGCAATGCAGACATCCTTGCACCATGGCCACATCATAGTAGATATGGCACATTGCTGCTGCTCTGTGTTGCATTAAAATTAAGTAAATATGCCCTTAAATGCCTGATGAAGATTAAAACTGAAATTCCATTCCAGTCGGTAACTAACTTTTTTTGAAAAAACAGGATTACAAATCTAAAGGGTTGACCACACCTAGAATGACTGTATGTGGTTGTCGATGCGATAACCTATCCTAAACAGTCTTGCCAAAAGCACGCCAATGACTAGTGCTGGGAGCGGTGTCGGTCCTGTATGGACTTTGGTGCCCCCCGATTGGACCCGCTAAAAATACATTTGTGACCAAGTTCAATAATTAGAACTGAGACATTCTAATAAGATTGACAGACTCCAGATATAGTTTGAAAATGTATATAAGGAGTTACTAGGCAACATACATGAAATATGCCATCGATTTGTTTATCAGAAAAGGCATACAATTCATGAGTACAAAGAATGAGTAAAGTTCCATATGAAATCCAGCAAAGATTTGCCTTCTAAAGGTGGGAAATAGAAGCTTTCAGAGTACAAAGAAATGCCCTTTTTATAGAACTTTAGACAAAGAGTTTCATGTTTCTCAGGATATGCATCAATGAGGAACAATGAGGAACATGCATGAGAAAACGTTATACTGCAAAATGCACTCCGGATTTCCTCATAGTAGATTTACATCAGATTGAGTTGTTCTCACAGTTTATTCAACCATCCCAGTTGATACATTGTATACCGGGACAGTTGGAACATCCTTGGTTAAGCACTGTGCTGGGAGAGGTCTCTGGGAACGTTCTTTAATTGTTGGAGTAAACTCACACTTCTGTATTTAGAATAAGATATAGGAGTACTAGTCATCACATGAAATTCTAGGACAGTGATTCAAAATGGAGGACAGTGTAAAGACAGGTTATGTTAGTGTAATCCCAGTTTGAAATGCATTTAAAGTGAGAAAAGGGAAATAACTCTCACACAGTTAAACCTAGGCAAAACTCAAAATTACTAAAAGCAAGGGCATCTATGCCTGGTAAATTGAAAAGCAAACAGAGACACTTCCAGCGATTCTGCAAAGAGCGTGTAACTCTCCATTATTGGATTATTAACTCAGAATATCATAATAACGGCAGGGCGAGAACTCACAGTTTTGGTAATTATAGGTGTGGAGCTATCATCTTTACCAGCAACTCGTGATTGGCGCCTAAATATTCAAAATAAATAGACAGAAATGTCCCTTTCGATGTAGTACTTAAGTTCCTGTCCCTATACATACATGATAATTTTTAACTGAGTAAGATCAATTCTACATACTGCCGAATCTATTCCTGATGCACATGTGAGTGAATTTTGACACAGTAGAAACGGTCTATTCCTTGCATCAGCCAGCAGCATTGCTTTACAAAGCTGCCCTCGTGTAAGTTATGCACATTTTTTAATCTACAGTGAAAAATAGGCTGAAACATTTTCCCCAAGTTGATAATGATTTCCAACAAATCTTCAGTAGTGAATCCAAACTATGGCATTTTTCTTGCCTATTGAGTTGACCAATATATTACAGTCTGCATTCGTGATGAGAAGAGGTTTCCATCATTGCACCTCATCACCTTTCACGTGTGTACAGATAGCATAACCTTTTGTGTTCTTGCTAATTACATTACCCGATTCGCTCCTAGTAAATAGAAAGATAGATACCCTGGCATTTTCTGAAGATAGATGTAAGTGTTAGGCAAAAGCTTGATGGAGTGGGCGATTACAGAGAATTATGGGTAATCAATAGTTTGCTTCAGTGGAGCTCTTAATCTTTCACGCGGATTCTTTCTCAGAACTCTTAAGCAGTCTTTCCACGAATGACAAGTACAGTCCATTCCTTTTGTAAAGACTGTTCTCAGGACACCATCGATGAAACTCTCATTTTATATTCAGATAACTGTTTCTCTTGGGAGGTCTGGGGCTTTGTCTATCTCCAGAAATAAATATGTAATTTTAATATCTTCGTTTTTTGTTCATCCCGTTCTTTTCTCTCTATAGCTAGCTTGAAGTGCACTTCAGTTTGCTCCACAGGCAGTACACTGTCGTTAATTTTAGGATTATCTATTTCTAAGGTTGACACCCACCTGTCTATGTGATACGTCTAAAAATCCATATTTTTTGCTACGTCTAGAATCTAAACCTGGATACAAAGAAGACAACCCAGTTTGACACCTACAAGCTCCTAAAGCAGGAGTTGTGTGATATATACTGATCCCTCTGGCTGAGACATCTCTGCTTCATCTGCAAAATAATAACATTCAAAATCAGTTAATCATGAATGGAGCATTTACCATATTTGGATCATCTTAATGTAATTTGCACAGCTCATATTAATGCTGACATTCTGAACTGAAAGTTCACCAATATCGCGGATTATTTTTTATTTTTTGTTGTACTTGTAGGAAATCTGTCTTCCCTGCATGGTCCTGATTGGCTGAATGTTCCTAATTACATGTAGCATCTGACTTTGTAGTATTTTGGGAATGTGCACCTTTGGCCAAACATGTTTTATTGGAACGAGGCTTTTCTGACCTGTTTGTGGTGTAACTGCCTAACTGTGGGATTGATTAGTGTTTTCCCTGTTTACGTGTTTATCTTCGGGCCAAGTGTAACCCAACCTGTTACTTATCAATCTGTAGGCTTGGGTTTGGGTCTCAGGGCCTGTCTGACTATGTATCTCTGACTTTGGGTTGATAGGGGGTGCTGTCGCAAACTCTTTTGCCCACGCACAGGGAACCAGAGACTCACCTTCAGGAGAGCCTTTACCGAGTCACCGGCACTGTTGCCCTCACCGCCGCTCTCGCTGCCTCTCACCTCCCCCTGCCGCAGCCTCTCTCCACCTGTGCTGCGGGGGAGTGTGGGACTACAACTCCCAGCGGCCTCCGCGACCGGAAGTCGCGTCGAGGCGGAGCGCGCCAGGAGGCGCTGAAAAGCGAGCATCTCCTGCAGAGGAGCGGGTGCTGTCACAAACTCTTTTGCCCACGCACAGGGAACCAGAGACTCACCTTCAGGAGAGCCTTTATCGAGTCACCGGCACTGTTGCCCTCACCGCCGCTCTCGCTGCCTCTCACCTCCCCCTGCCGCAGCCTCTCTCCACCTGTGCTGCGGGGGAGTGTGGGACTACAACTCCCAGCGGCCTCCGCGACTGGAAGTCGCGTCGAGGCGGAGCGCGCCAGGAGGCGCTGAAAAGCGAGCATCTCCTGCAGAGGAGCGGGTGCTGTCACAAACTCTTTTGCCCACGCACAGGGAACCAGAGACTCACCTTCAGGAGAGCCTTTACCGAGTCACCGGCACTGATGCCCTCACCGCCGCTCTCGCTGCCTCTCACCTCCCCCTGCCGCAGCCTCTCTCCACCTGTGCTGCGGGGGAGTGTGGGACTATAACTCCCAGCGGCCTCCGCGACCTGAAGTCGCGTCGAGGCGGAGCGCGCCAGGAGGCGCTGAAAAACGAGCATCTCCTGCAGAGGAGCGGGTGCTGTCACAAACTCTTTTGCCCACGCACAGGGAACCAGAGACTCACCTTCAGGAGAGCCTTTACCGAGTCACCGGCACTGTTGCCCTCACCGCCGCTCTCGCTGCCTCTCACCTCCCCCTGCCGCAGCCTCTCTCCACCTGTGCTGCGGGGGAGTGTGGGACTACAACTCCCAGCGGCCTCCGCGACCGGAAGTCGCGTCGAGGCGGAGCGCGCCAGGAGGCGCTGAAAAGCGAGCATCTCCTGCAGAGGAGCGGGTGCTGTCACAAACTCTTTTGCCCACGCACAGGGAACCGGAGACTCACCTTCAGGAGAGCCTTTACCGAGTCACCGGCACTGTTGCCCTCACCGCCGCTCTCGCTGCCTCTCACCTCCCCCTGCCGCAGCCTCTCTCCACCTGTGCTGCGGGGGAGTGTGGGACTACAACTCCCAGCGGCCACCGCGACCGGAAGTCGCGTCGAGGCGGAGCGCGCCAGGAGGCGCTGAAAAGCGAGCATCTCCTCCCGCGTCGCGGGAGCGCGCGGGGCCGCGCCGGGCCAAGCCCGGGCAAAGGGCGCGCCCTCTGTGGCCCTCAGAGGCCTGAGGAGCCTGGCCTGGGCCAGAAAACTCTGCCTGACTGCCATTAGCACACGGACAGTGGAACATCTGAACTGTAAGTTGGCTAACCATCCATGTTACTCGCTATTGTGACCTATTAGGATATTGACACTTCGAGACTGGCTGTCGTACTCACCAAGATCACCCTTTGCCTTATTTCCAGGTACTCGTAGGGTTTGCCATGAATTGCCCAGAAACTAGAAGCAGGGCTGCTGCAGGAGCAAAGAAACTGACTGGTACCCTTGACGATTTTATTGTTCGTACCAATGCTTTAATCGATGAAGGGATCATACTTATGGATAGAAGGGTGTCTCAGGATTTAGCCGCGGCTAGACGTTCCTCTTTAGGTCCTATTGCTCAAGCTCGTACTCCTAATAGTGTATCTGTTCCGAAAAATCTAGGAAATGTACAGAACGATGGGGGTTATAATGCTCTAGGCTCCCAGGAAGGTCTGGAGGCAACTCCTAATCTCTCTTTGTTAGTGGTTAGCAGCTCAGCTGAAAATGAGACCGAAAATCTACCCATGGCTAGCGATTAAATCCAAAGGGGTATGAAAGAGGGGGCAATCCCTAAACAGAAAATTAATATTCAAAAAACTACTAAACCTAACATGAGCAAAGGGAGAAAAGCCCATATTAGCAAGAATCAAGATCTGACCATTTTAGAACCTGTGCCTTTGAATGTGAGCAGCAATCCAGTTGCTCATACTAGTGATAATAGGGCAGGCCACCAGCCCAACATCGGCCTACCATTAAGTCTCCCAGACGAAACTGTGTTAGATAGCAGTTTGGAGGAAATACTGGAATTAAGCGGTGCAGTAAACCATCAAGCTAGAGGTAGTGAGGACAGTAGTAGCCTAAATATGGCTAATAATAACATCTTTGAAATGCTAAAAACTCTCCTCGAACCCATCGAGGTTAGGTTACGCTGTTTGGAAACTATATTAAAAAATATTCATAAAGATATAAGTGCCCCTAGCTTTAACTTGAATAATAAAGTTCCTCCTGCAAAAACTAAAACGAATAGGCCTCTAGCAGCTGCTAAAAGTGCTCTTACCACGAATCCATCGCCAAAAACTATACCAACCCCTAAAACTCCCGCCCCGAATGATAAAGTAGTGCCAGTCCCACAAACTCTTAAATCACAACAGGATAAAGATAACTCTGAAAAAAGGGAGGTGCGTAGAAATATACACTTACCCCCAAAAGCTGCACTGTATGTTGTGGTTCTTACAGGAGTCCCTCAACTAAATGCAAATTCAAATGAAAATAATGGGGGACTTGTAAATAAAACCATTCACTGGCTGAATGATAATTACCCTCTCTCGCCAGCTATCAGAAGCAATATTCTGATGGTTGAAAGGGCCCCATGGATTGGGTATAATAAAAAAAGGGCATATGGCGATTGTGTGGTAGTAACATTTGAGAACCCACTAACCGCTAAATATATTACCACAAGACCCCCTAGAAACCATGGTCTTTCTATTATGGCTAGGGCACTATCCTATTTTTACCCTGAGGGCGAACACCCGGACAACAGGTGGAGTTGGACTAGGGACAACCGACACCAAGGAGGTAACAAGGGTCTGGCTTCTGATAGTAACCATTATAACATACAAGGGGGAGGGAGAGATGAAGATGGTTGGAATGTAGTGAAACATAGAGCGAGGCCCCCTTACTGCCATCCACAAAGTTTTGACCCAGGATGGCTAGGCAATCTACAATTTCCTCCGATCTTTCCGTGCTCCAACCGGTTTGATTGTCTGGAAGCGGTGGATTGACTCCCCATGATAAAAGAAGAGGTTTTTAAGACAACTAAACCTAAAGATTTGGGGCCTATAAAACCCTTTGGGTGTGTTGAAATGCATGAAATTCATGTTGAAACACACGAAATTCATGGGGCGGATGCGATTACACAAGGGAGTCAGGGTAGTCAAACTGGAGCTATTGCAGAAGAGTTACCTATAGAAGAACATTGCAAGGTGGTTTTTTGGAATGTGGCAGGTCTAAAGCAGAAAATTTCCAATCCGTCCTGGTGTGATGTAATTGCCGATGTTGGCATATTAGCCTTACAAGAAACCTGAACCACCTCACCGATACACCTTAATGGCTATAGAACTTATTTTACACCTGCGGTGGGGGGCGCACACGGAAGACCCAAGGGAGGACTGACTGTATATATATCGAACCTGCTAGTTTATGATAAGATCTCCTTTTCTCCCGGATCCAGTTACTATCAGAAAATAGTGATAGACACAAGGAAGGGTCCAACGATTGTTCTTTTTAATTTCTACAATAACTGTTTAAGTAGCATGATTAAGGATGTATTTGTCACTATAACTGCAGATATACAGAATGAATTTGATACAAAAAAGGGTGAAGTCATGGTATTATGGGGGGGTGATTTTAATTGTACTCTGTGTAAAAAGGGTCAGAAGGGTATTTGCGGCCTGATGTTGGAACAGGATATTAACTTGACGCATTTTGAACATACCCTTTTAGGTGATTCATTAAATGAGATGATTTTTAATTTTGATCTTGGGTTTACAAATGAGCTAGCCCACCACACAATGCCATTTGTTCCAACATTTGTGGGGAGGGGGGCTTCATCTATCATTGATTTTAGTTTGTGTACAAATACCTCTGCGGGCAGATTGATTAGCTCTAGTATTATAGACCTACCATTAAGTGACCACTACCCACAGGTAGTAAAAATGGAGAACCTATTTGCTGCACCCGATCATATAGTAGGTTTCAACTATATGGTGCAGGACGTGAAGTTAGGTACCCAAAATGGTTATAGCCTTAAATGGAGTAGAGTGGTCCCGGTTGATTTTTTGTCTAAATTACTGAATAAGTGTATGAGTAGTTTTTTGATCTGTTTGAACGAGCATGTCGAGAGTAATGAAATTTTAAATCATTTTAACATTATTTCTACCGCAATTAAGGAGGCGTTGTGGGTTGCAAGGAAAAACGCCCTAAAGCCCAATAGAAAATGGTTCGATAAGAAATGTACTAAAGCCTTATCAAAGCTTAGACATGCGATCAACAAAAGACCACGGGATGTAACCCAAATTAGAATTTTGAGGAGGGACTATAACATAGTATTGAAGGACAGGAAGGTTTCCATAAGAAGGGAGGCTTGGGATGATTTATGTGCGGCGTCACAATCCAAGGATCCGGCAGCTTTTTGGAGGGTTATTAATACCCCCCTCCTATATGAAAAAAAGGCACGCATGGAAATCGCCATCCCAGAAGATGAGTGGGTGGCGCACTTTTCCTCCCTTTACAAGGCTGTGGAACCAGTCCTCGATACAGGCCAGGACCCTATGCTTTTAAACCTAGACACATCCAAAGTCTTGGTCGTAACCCTTCCTGAAGTTCTTGCGAGCTTGAAGGCAACTAAGGGGGGTAAGGCGGCTGGACCAGATGGTATACCAGCAGACCTCTCTAAGGCTAACACAGAATTATGGGGGCCATTGCTTGTCCAGCTTTTTAATGTTGCTTTGGCAAAAGGTTTAGTTCCTACCTGGTTTACATTGACTATAGTCCCAATCTTCAAGAAGGGTGACAGGCAGAACTGCATGTGCTACAGGCCAATTTCTTTATTGGACTCTTCTATAAAAATTTTGGGGAGAGTGATTTTAGATAAGCTGCGATTCTGGGCAGAAGATAATGGGGTGTTAAGCGATTTTCAATTTGGGTTTCAAAGGGGTTTAGGGACTATAGAGCAAGGACTGAATTTGTTTATCTTGCAACAGAAGTATATAAGGGTTAAAAAACAACGTCTATACCTCACCTTTGTTGACTTATCGTCAGCTTTTGATTGTGTTTCACATAATAAATTGTGGTCAATTATGGCCGAGCTGGGGGTAGACAATGCCATTATATGCTTCTTGCGAGATCTATATTCCGGGGCCACTGCAAGCGTCCGTTATGGGAAAGATGGAGAATGTAGCAGACAATTTGGGATTGGTCGGGGTGTACGCCAAGGGTGCGTTTTAGCCCCCTTTTTATTTTTGCTATATATAAATGGCTTGGAGAAACGTCTCGTGCAGGAGGGTAGGGACATGCCTATGGTGGGTGGAAAGCCTGTCCCTGCCCTGATGTACGCTGACGATGCTGTTTTGATGGCACAAACCCCAATGGCGCTACAAACTTTGGTCACATCTTTTAATAGTTTCATGCTTGGCTTAGACTTAAAAATCAACTGCTCAAAAACTTTGTCTATGTATTGTGGGTCAAGAACAAGCAAGCATTTGAAACCTATTTTTATCAATTCCAATCCCTTAGAAAAGACCTCCACCTTCCCATATTTGGGAATTTTGTTTCATGAAAGTGGCTCATGGACTAGTGCAATCTATGCTAGTTCCCTGTTGTTTTCCAAAACTATTATGGCTTTACAATGTTTTATGAAAAAATTAGGGAAAAAACCCATAAAGGAAATTTTAATTATTTATAGGGCAACTTGTTTAGCTGTAGCCACCTATGTATCAGGTTTGTGGGGTTACTCAAATATTAGTTCAATTCAAACCATGGAAAACAAATGTTTACGCTACATCTTGTCCGTGCCTGAAAGTACTGCAACTATGATATGCCATGTTGAATTGGGAGTAATTTATGTTACTGATACGATTAGGATCCAGCCAATCCTTCTTTGGCACAGAGTTTGGACAAATGATGAATGTGTGGTTAACTGGGCCATTTTAAAGGACATTTTAGCACTGGACAATATTAATGATTTTAAATGGATATGTTATGTCAGAAACTTTCTCAAGGAACTAAATTGTGCCCAATACTTTGAGGATCCCTCATCAATGGCATACATATCAAGAAGAGACCTGAAAAATGTGTGCATTACCTATCTCACGGACAAAAGACACTTAGAGGAGGCAAGAAAAAAGACTGTTTCCGCTCATCAGGACATTTTATGTGGAGAGAAACTACAGCCATATTTATCATTATTACCGCCACTCCACTTCGCAAGCAAGGACGCAGGCGCTCTCTTCTCCCGAAGAGACACATGGAGCACAGACCCAGGTTAGTAGAAAAATCGTTGGTTTATTAGCTGCTACTCAGTCGGCCATATTATCATTGTATATGTCAAACCATGAACGTTTCCTTCTAACCCGGTTTAGACTCAACATTGTTTTTAGGGTTTTATCTTTTCCTGTGATGAATTGCTGGTCGAAAGAACTATCCTTTTGCCCATGTGATGACGTGTCCCCACAGTCTGATATACATATTTTATTCTTTTGTAAATTTTATACCTTTTTTCGAAAGAAACTTATCATCCCTATTCTAAAAGACTTAAATATATACAGATGTCGCTTAGCGTTCTTAGAGTGCCAGAAAATGGAAACTGTTTTTATGGTAGCCTCATTTGGTGAATTTTTTACATCTGTTTTTAAATGTCGTAAATCGATTCAAATGAATTAATTTCTATGTTGTACACATGTATTTTAAATAATGAACACATGACTCCCCTGTAAACTGTACCTTTTTCATGCTACTTTTATGGTTATTTTTGCTTTTTAACCGAATAAAGTATTTTGAATCTGAATCTGATAGGGAGGTCATCTCGAGTGAATTAGACAGCAATGATATGAGTTCATTATTGCATGTACATATAACATGGCAGTCATTGATCTCATATTTACCAACATATTCGTTTTCATGCGTACATTTGTCATACAGTGCATCAACATTGTTGTACAGGTATTGACATTGCTGTGAGTGCATAGATTATGGCGTACATTGACATGGCATTTAATGGTATTAACATTGTTATCCGCACATATATCATGGCATACATTGACATCCCATTCACAGATATTAACATCCTCATGAAAACAGTCCAGCCCATACTGCCCAGCCAAGTCCTCTCTTAACTGGAACGCAAGCATCCCAGAAATGGTTATGCCCTTGTTATGGGCTCTTTAGCTGGTTATACCTTGGTTCTAGTAGCAGAGTGAGATTTGCACCCATGTCTGGGCCTGCCCGGAGCACAGGGGGCATCAAATGATAAAACAACAATGTGATGGATGGAATTAATTAATTAATGTCAGCCACTATCATTCGCTTGGGGATTCATCCCAATCTATTGTTTTTTATCCACCATGCCACCACAGCATGAAATCAGTCTTGACCCTGTTCCTTATGGGAACAATCCAGCCAAACTGCCAGGTCAGGTCCTTCCTGAACTGGAACACAGAAAAATCAGGACTGGTTTCACACGTATTATGTGCTCAGAATGGTATATCTTGAGTCCAGTGAGACAGTGAGCATGGGACCCACATCTGGGTATACCCATAGCATTTAGGGTGGTAACCGCAGCAACAACAAGGTGATTGATGGAATGCTTGAATTAATCTCACCCACTGGCAATCACCTGGGCGGTATCCTAGTCCACATTAATGTTTCTTTTATTCACTGCTAATCTTCATTACTTCAAAACACTTTTTCCCATCCTTACTTCATGATGTGTCTAACTTCTACCCGGCATCACATGACACAGGTGGAACCAATCAAAACATATAGCACAGGACACAGACTCGTTCACAGAGATAAACTTACACTCTTCTTTGGTATTATACTCTACAAGTTAATAGTAACTTTAACAGCTGCAGAGACTTTTCATTCAGGGTGGAGATCTCTGTACATGAAAAGATAGGTATGTCCTATATTTTTATGTGCAGAATTCTCCGTCTGGACTGAGGAGCCTCCACAGTCGTAAACTTACTATTAACTCGCTGTTTGTGAATAGAAAAAATATTGTAAAGTGACACAAAAGTGTATATTTACATTTGTGAATGAGGTAAATTGATGCTTGTTCTGTTTAATGGCGTTGTAAAATACCTCATGTGCCTATAACCTATATATGCACAAGTAAACAATATTATTACATCACACTCAGCATTCCATTATGTTTTATAACATTTAAAGAGAAAATATGTAATTTTTCAGAATGGAAAGACCCTGCTTCACTGTTGCAGTATCCTGACCTAACATGACTCGAGAAGATACACTTCGTTGCATTATATAAACATTCCAGCATCAAATCGTCTCCTGCAACATTTCATTCTGTAAGTAAAATTTCAATATTTGTAGAACTAATGTTTAGGATTTGACTTTAGGTTCAATATAACTAGTTCCTAGTGCCCACAGGATTAAAAGATTATTTTAGAATTGGAATTTAGACTTTGATATCAAGATCCACCGTGAAATTTCCTTCAATGAAAGTGTAACTGGAATTAGAAAAACTGAGTCCCCCAGGGAACCTTCAGGAACATTACAGCTTGTACATATTTACAAAGCTGATATGTGGGATATATCATTTGAAGTTACTTTGAAGAATGTTTCTCAAGTAATGTCTTTTTAAATGTTCTCGATCTTGCAAATGAATGACATAATAAAATAAAATGTTTTATAAATTGATTGCAAATATTAAAGTGTATTATAATTTTATAGGACTGTGCAGTAAATAGCGTTAATTTAACGAGCAAAAATGTGATCATTTCATCAAACACGTAATTACACTAGTAGCATGTCGAAATACAGCATAAAGCTAATGACAATGATTGAATCGGCCCCACTGCCATCAGAAAACAAGGTATGACAAACCCATTAGGCATGACTTTGTTAGTGCATGCACACAGGCAAATCCAAAAGCACACTCACATAGATGACACACAAATGCAAATCTGCAGACAACGCCCCATAGCCACATACATTATTGAACACTCCGACCAACACTGGATAAGAGAGGCGCCCCCCTGAAAATTAAGGGGGAATACACAAATACAAAATAGAAAATCTCCCACTTGACCTATATTTCTTTGCTACAAACTAGCGTCAAATAAGTGGGTCATCTCCTGTTACACGACATTCCTCAAAACATTATATGTTATGCAAACTTCATTTTTTTATTAATCATTTGGTTTAAAAGGAGGAAACAACTTTATTTCACCATGATACATAATTTAGACAATGCTCCTCCTTTACAAAACAATATATACACATAGTCAATTTAAATTTCTCATTCGACAAACAGTAACAATGTAATATTTGTCAATCCAACGTACAATTACCATTTCGACCCAAAAGACTAAACTCCAATCTCTTCCTGATACAACCTCATACTCACACCTCATCCACGTACTCCTCAATTGTATCACTGACTCATACTGCACACATTCATACCCACCCCAGTACAGCACTTCATATACAGATGGAATCACAAGGGGTGAACCATCAACCCTCAGTGGATGTGCTGGTGACTGGGATGTCACACCATCTGGTCGACGTATCTTTCAATGGAAATTTGTGATCATCTCCATCTTCATCACGACCAATAATTCATAATTTGATACGAGTGAATATAGGGGGATCTAAGGACACAAGATAACAGAAGTAAGTGTTCAGAAATGCGCTCTCTGAGTGGCCAGATCTTGTACCCAACATAGATTTGATCACATTTACAGATTATTATATAAACAAAACATTAAGTGGTGCAATCAATATGCATATTTATCTTATATTCTCTCATGTCATTATAAAAACATTTCTTGATGCCATTCACTGCTAGTCTATATTGCGTATAGTGTGCCACCTTCAATATGTAATACCAGGCGACTGGTGAAAAATGGTTGTAGTGTTTGATCTGTCGTCAGTAGGAACCAGTGTTTTCTGAGTATATTGTATAGTTTTTGTGTTTAAGGATGATAGTTGGTAATTAACCGTATAGGTACCTAATTCACATTTTTAGGGTTTCTGTAAATCCCTTATTGTATTCATACGTCCCAGAGCCCTGGTCTTGCTGCTTGCTTTCAAAATGACGTACTCCTCATAACCACACACCTGGATACTGTTTCCTATGTCATTGCTACAATTACACCTAACTCTGAGCATCTCTGCATATGGTATTGCGTTGACTTGGCATTTGGGATGAGAGCTACTGGCATGAAGTAGTGTGTTACAGGCTGTGGCCTTTCTGTACATCCTGCTCTCAATTTTGTCACACTTTCGTCTCTTCGCTGTGTTTCATCATAAACGACACATTGTTAGGGTTGTCATTGATAAATGTAAAAAATTCCATCAGTTCTACTTGACTAGCAGTCTATATCACTAAGCCGTCATCAATGTATCATCCCCAATAGTGTGAACTGGTGATGGCTAATAGATACCCTCTCGCCTTCACGATCCTACACTGTGGATCTTTATCTTTATTTTATCAAGACTATCATGTTTTGGACCACTATTTCAACCTTGCACACCTCTGTCCTAGTGTAGAAAGATAATGTTTGATTTATGTCATGGTGCATAGCTATTATCCTTATTTGGATTACCATATAACATTGATACTGCATCAGACCTCATAAAACTTTTGTTCTTTTTTTCTTATCTTGAAATTGCCTCTTAGCTTGCGGCATCCCATAGGCACTAACACTCACTCCTGTGGTGAAATATGGACCTCATACAGTTGCAAAATCTGACCTGGGAATGATTATTGTTTATTTTGTAGCTCTGATGAAGTCGCTGGTATAGTAGTACCATAACATAAAACACAAGTTGGCTGCCATCTTATGGCTTTCTATTTCGTTATGAACTATGCTGAATCAACATGAAGATTTGAAAAAGAATAAAGGAAACATCAACCATTACAACACGATATGGACTATTGAATTTCTTTGATATATTTTCTTTGTGCTCAGTTCCAATTTATATTTGAAAATGATGTGATATGTCCATGTTGCATTTTGGCCTGTTTCCTCACACTGTCATTAGGCCTATTCACACAAGTGAGGTAACATTTTTATTGGGAGACTTTGGGAATAGTAGGTAGAAAGACGTTGGTCGCTCCTGGTAGATCTCAGAACATTCCATCTCAGAAATGTGAGAAAAAATGTGTTTTTTTTAGTCAATGTTTGAGGTTTGCAAGGGATTCTGGGTAAGGAATCCCAAAGGAGTAGAATACATTAAAAGAAGACACATTATAAGAAAATCAAATGGGTGGCTTTAGTGAACTTCATAGCACCTTCAAGGGTGCTCATTTGTGATGGTTCCTTCACTCATACACTGGGGATAAGTAGGCATAGACCAGACATATTCTCATTTCTACTTATTGACTGACTCCCATTAATTGCCTATTAGGTATCTACAGCGTCACTGATGCTCTGTCTCCAAAGTCAGTAAACTTCAAAGACTCCTAAACTGGCTTGAGACTGGGTACCAATTTGACATTTGGAAGAGGAGTGGTTTAGCTGCCACTACTGAATACTGAATCAATACAAAATGATTCAACGGTTTGCATCCGGTATTGCGATAGAAAACCCTTAAAAAGTTACTGATTCCCAAGTTGGTGTGCCAAACTATTCACAAAACAGAAGGGGTCACCTTTGGACTCTGTCTCATTCCTGAATTGAGGAGCCACTTTCGGAGAGAGTAAGGCAGAGATCCAAGGGACCACTTTAAACTCATGCTAAAACGTCAGAAAAATCCTGTTTAAAAAATAAATGGCCAATTTAATTTAGGAAAATGCTTTTTTTTTTTTAAGCAAACATAGGGATCATGATCTGCTGACCCTTCCAGTCTGGCATACCTGTAAAGTTGGCCAATCACAGTGAATATCAATTTATTACCAACCTAAATCACAAATTTCAAACAGCATTTTGTGACCAGAGTTTATTACATTTGGCCCAAAAGGACTAGTCACAAATAGTGACAATTTTTTGCATCCAGAATAATATACATCCAGCCCTTGGATCCCAAACTCACATATCGCTCACAGTGTGAAATATGTATAGTGTCGAAAAGGGCATCATGGTGAAAGTAAAGAACAGTGGCAATAACTCAATAGTCTATTTTACATTTTGAATATCGGCATTTAAATAAAACAATAAAGAACTGCATGTTGAGACTTAAATGAGGAAAGTTGATACCTTTCAAAGCATAGAGTACGCTCATAGCAGATTCATCAGGACCGTTTTCTTTTATTCTACTGATGATGGCCCAACATAATCACTGTCCGCAGTGTGTGGAGGTGACTTAGAAGATCACCTTTTATACCTAAGGACGCCTCGCAGCTCCTTGAGCCAACGCATCGCCCCTACTGTGGGACTCATCCCGGACTCCGCAGAGAAAGGTGTCGTCCACTGTATCTCCAACAATGATGAAAGAGGATCTCGAGTTGCAACCTCGCGGCATCTCAGAACTGTGGCACCGCTTCGGCTGCGCTACGCATCTTTGACGCAGATCCTCGCAATGTCTGCAAACCAGGATTATAGGTACTTTTTTCAGTGGACCTAACAGGGTCCCTGGCCTGCACACCATCACGGTTGGCCTGAACTTGTGAATTTGTCCCACTCTTGCGCAACCAGATAACAACAGTTGGCACTTTATAGTTTTTAGAGCTATGTTTACAAAAATCTTTAAAACTGATCTCTGGTTCTACTGACTGGATTTTGTCATGTTGGTCCTGTTTTATTTAATAAAATATACTCTATTTCTTAAGCTGGTTTGGGATCCTTTTGTGGTGTGTTTTCACTGTGCTAATGTTTGAAGTGTTGCACAAATACTTTACACATTGCCTCTGAGTTAGGCCTGACTGCTCTGTCCAAGTTACCCGAGGCTGGAGCACAGGTAATTTAGCATTTGCTTGTGGCTTTATCATGAGAAGAATTGTGATTGCTGCTTTAAAAGGGTTTCACCCCTCCTCCACCAGTAACCCAATTTCGTACACTGGGGCAGCAGTGTAATTTGGACTTGTGTTTATGCAGTGCCATACAGTAATTTTGTATTGGAGTTTTTTTTAGTTAGCCACTTTTTTGCATTTCCTAACATACCTTCTTTCCTACTGCTGGACTGTCTGAAACCATACCCGCAGCAATGGAGTTTGAGCTGGTCAACCTAGAAAGTTACACAGTGGTTGAGCTTAAACACTTCTGCCAGGAAAGGGGACTAAAGACAAAGAAGGGAACTAAAAGGTTGGAGCTACAGAAAGCTCTTAGGGCCTGGACAGAGGTCCACCAGTTGACAACAGCTACAGAGGAGCAGGTTGATGAGGATGGTGTGGTGGAGCAAGAGCAGGATCTGGATATCATCCCTGAAGTGAAGCCAACAGTGGAGGAGGGTGATCCCACTCCAGATTTAGGACTCCCTTCCGGTGGAGGGACAGTGTGTCCTTGCATAGGCTGACCTCAGAGGATCTGGTGGAAAGGAAGGCAGTTAGGGAGTTAAGGCTACATAAGGCTCAACTCAAGACGGAGGAGAGGAAGTAGGAGCTAGAGGAGAAAAATTTCGCTCATGAAAGGAGCCTCAGGGAGCTGGAACTGAAGGCAGCGCCAGCAGATTGCAGCAATGGTGGCAGCATTTTTTCTGTGTTGGAAGGAGATAAGAAGTTTCGGTTCCCCAAATACTTGGTACCCAGTAATGTGGTGGGGGTTTGCATTGTGAAATGTTTTACAGATTATGAGTTGATCCTAGAAGTATGTAGGATTCCAGAGGTGCACTGGGGGCTGGTCTTTGTAAGCAGATGCCTACAGTGGGGAGGGACACTCTTGTGACCCTAAAAGTACATGGCCAAACCAGGTACACCCCGTGCATGCCATCCTGTTAACTAAATTTGGTCTTACCGCTGCAAAGTATTGCCAGAGGTTCAGGGATAGCCAAAAAACTCCCCAATCAGTCTTGGGAGGATTTTCTGAACTATTCTAGCAAGGCTCTGAATGGCAGGGTGGGGGCGGTAAATTTGATGATTACAATGGGATGTACAACTTGAATCTCAAGGTGCACATGGTCAATGTTTGTTTTACAATGCTGCACCAGGATCTAGTTGACAGCTAGCTGACAGATCCCAGGCTGAAGCCTCTGGGTCAGCACCAGAGTGCCCAATAAGGTTCCCCGGGAATTACCCCAAAAAAGTGGGGTTCAGGTTGTACCCAAGCAGAGGGGGAAGGTAAAGATGACTCAGACAAATTCCAGAGTAAGGCAGGGGGAAAGGGTTCCCAAGTCCCTTCTGAGAAACAGGGGTGCTTCTGCTGGGCGGTGTAGAGGGGGGCCATTTCCAACCCCACTGGTTTGAGTGCTCCCAGTTAGAACACAAGCAGGGAGGCTCTGTCTGTCCAAATAAACTACCCACTGGTGAGACCTCTACAGGAATGGCAATGTGGCCTTAGGGGGTAAGTAGTTTCCAAGGGCACGTCATAGACCAGTCATGATATCCCTGAGCTGGGGTGTAGACTCCTTTGGAGAGCTTGTGATCCCTGAGGTTGAAAGTCATCACTTTCACAAGGTGAAAATGGATGGGATCCATGTCAGTGCTCTGAGGGACACCGGGGCTAGCCAGACCATGATTGTGAAAAGTAAGCATGGGCGTAAAATCCGCTCCGCTCGCGGATTTTTCGGATTTTCGGCAAATCCGCAATCCGCGAACGCTCGCGAATTTGTCGAAAATCCGTGAATCCGCTCGCGGCGGATTTTTTGCTTGGTTGCGGCGCGCGGCGTGGTGCACGGCGTTCACTTTCCGTCATTTTAGCGTTTGCCGAGTTGTTTTTCTTTGCGAGTGACGCGCCATTTTAGATCTTGCTGCGTGTTCCCGCGGGAGTTTGTCGCCCGCGAATACGTACTCGCGGCTTGCCACCTTGCACAGCACACCTCGCGAGAGTTCGCAATTGCGAACATGTAGTTGCGGCGGAAAGGAACAATCTCGCACTTGCGAAATAGAGATTTTGCAATTTCGCACAAGAAAATCACCAGCAAACAGGATAAACCTTCAGAAAATTATGATTTTTATCAGAATCACTCCTCAGGTTGACATTTGCATGGCCTTTTTTTTTGCAAGGAGTCCATTTTGGGGGGGGGGGGGAGGAAGGAAGTGCCCCACAGTCTCCAACTTCCTGTTCCTGTCCAGCAGGCTCCTCCCAGTGCTTTGTCCATCTCCTGGTCACTTTCATTTGGATCTGGAGCTGGAAGGATTACTTTTTGTGGGTGCTGCTGGATATTTGGATTTGAGGCCTTTTTGACTGTCTTTGGATCACTTTTGGATTAGAAATCAACTTTCACAAGTAAGTTTGTTTGGGGCATTACAGTTGCTGCAAGTACAATTTTGGAACTTTTTCAGAAAATTAAATAAATTATATTGTGGGTAGCCACAGTATCCAGTAGGACCAGGGTTGGTTATGGGTGCATGATACAACTGTTTTGTTGAATTTAAACACCATTGAGGCCATGGATGGGCTGGGATTGTGCAGATTTTATTGTTTTTTGTCGTTTTTTTGGGCCTGCTGGTGTGGCCCTTTGCCCAGGGGTGGTGAGTGTTGCATGGGCCTAGTCTTTCTGTGGGGTGTCTTCTTGAATTTAAACATAATTGAGGCCATGGATGGGCTGGGATTGTGCTTATTTTATTGTTTTTTGTCGTTTTTGGGGGGCTGCTGGTGTGGCCTTTTGCTTGCCCAGGGGTGGTGGTGGTGCATGGACTGAGTGTGCCTGTGGTGTTGTCTCACTCTCTTTGATGTAAACATCATGGATGGCATTGGATTGTGGTGATTTCTGGCTGTTTTTCTGTTTTTTGGGGGTGTACTGTTGATGTGGTCTGGCCATGTGGGTGGTGGTGGTGGCCATCTTGAGTGCTGGCTGGTACAGGCAACATGTGCTTGGGGTGTAAGGGGGCCATTTTGAGGAGAGGCAGTGTCTGAGGCCTGCACTTATTTTGCCTACTTTTCATCCCTTATGCCCAGGGGTAGTGAGTGTTGCATGGGCCTAGTGTTTCTGTGGGGTGTCTTCTTGAATTTAAACATAATTGAGGCCATGGATGGGCTGGGATTGTGCTTATTTTATTGTTTTTTGTCGTTTTTGGGGGGCTGCTGGTGTGGCCTTTTGCTTGCCCAGGGGTGGTGGTGGTGCATGGACTGAGTGTGCCTGTGGTGTTGTCTCACTCTCTTTGATGTAAACATCATGGATGGCATTGGATTGTGGTGATTTCTGGCTGTTTTTCTGTTTTTTGGGGGTGTACTGTTGATGTGGTCTGGCCATGTGGGTGGTGGTGGTGGCCATCTTGAGTGCTGGCTGGTACAGGCAACATGTGCTTGGGGTGTAAGGGGGCCATTTTGAGGAGAGGCAGTGTCTGAGGCCTGCACTTATTTTGCCTACTTTTCATCCCTTATGCCCAGGGGTAGTGAGTGTTGCATGGGCCTAGTGTTTCTGAGGGGTGTCTTCTTGAATTTAAACACCATTGAGGCCATGGATGGGCTGGGATTGTGCAGATTTTATTGTTTTTTGTCGTTTTTTTGGGCCTGCTGGTGTGGCCCTTTGCCCAGGGGTGGTGAGTGTTGCATGGGCCTAGTCTTTCTGTGGGGTGTCTTCTTGAATTTAAACACCATTGAGGCCATGGATGGGCTGGGATTGTGCAGATTTTATTGTTTTTTGTCGTTTTTTTGGGCCTGCTGGTGTGGCCCTTTGCCCAGGGGTGGTGAGTGTTGCATGGGCCTAGTCTTTCTGTGGGGTGTCTTCTTGAATTTAAACACCATTGAGGCCATGGATGGGCTGGGATTGTGCAGATTTTATTGTTTTTTGTCGTTTTTTTGGGCCTGCTGGTGTGGCCCTTTGCCCAGGGGTGGTGAGTGTTGCATGGACTGAGTGTGCCTGTGGTGTTGTCTCACTCTTTTTGATGTAAACATCATGGATGGCATTGGATTGTGGTGATTTCTGGCTGTTTTTCTGTTTTTTGGGGGTGTACTGTTGATGTGGACTGGCCATGTGGGTGGTGGTGGTGGCCATCTTGAGTGCTGGCTGGTACAGGCAACATGTGCTTGGGGTGTAAGGGGGCCATTTTGAGGAGAGGCAGTGTCTGAGGCCTGCACTTATTTTGCCTACTTTTCATCCCTTATGCCCAGGGGTAGTGAGTGTTGCATGGGCCTAGTGTTTCTGAGGGGTGTCTTCTTGAATTTAAACACCATTGAGGTCATGGATGGACTGGGAATGTGCAGATTTTATTGGTTTTTGTCGTTTTTTTGGGCCTGCTGGTGTGGCCCTTTGCCCAGGGGTGGTGAGTGTTGCATGGGCCTAGTCTTTCTGTGGGGTGTCTTCTTGAATTTAAACACCATTGAGGCCATGGATGGGCTGGGATTGTGCAGATTTTATTGTTTTTTGTCGTTTTTTTGGGCCTGCTGGTGTGGCCCTTTGCCCAGGGGTGGTGAGTGTTGCATGGGCCTAGTCTTTCTGTGGGGTGTCTTCTTGAATTTAAACATAATTGAGGCCATGGATGGGCTGGGATTGTGCTTATTTTATTGTTTTTTGTCGTTTTTGGGGGGCTGCTGGTGTGGCCTTTTGCTTGCCCAGGGGTGGTGGTGGTGCATGGACTGAGTGTGCCTGTGGTGTTGTCTCACTCTCTTTGATGTAAACATCATGGATGGCATTGGATTGTGGTGATTTCTGGCTGTTTTTCTGTTTTTTGGGGGTGTACTGTTGATGTGGACGGGCCATGTGGGTGGTGGTGGTGGCCATCTTGAGTGCTGGCTGGTACAGGCAGCAACATGTGCTTGGGGTGTAAGGGGGCCATTTTGAGGAGAGGCAGTGTCTGAGGCCTGCACTTATTTTGCCTACTTTTCATCCCTTATGCCCAGGGGTAGTGAGTGTTGCATGGGCCTAGTGTTTCTGAGGGGTGTCTTCTTGAATTTAAACACCATTGAGGTCATGGATGGACTGGGAATGTGCAGATTTTATTGGTTTTTGTCGTTTTTTTGGGCCTGCTGGTGTGGCCCTTTGCCCAGGGGTGGTGAGTGTTGCATGGGCCTAGTCTTTCTGTGGGGTGTCTTCTTGAATTTAAACACCATTGAGGCCATGGATGGGCTGGGATTGTGCAGATTTTATTGTTTTTTTGTCGTTTTTTTGGGCCTGCTGGTGTGGCCCTTTGCCCAGGGGTGGTGAGTGTTGCATGGGCCTAGTCTTTCTGTGGGGTGTCTTCTTGAATTTAAACATAATTGAGGCCATGGATGGGCTGGGATTGTGCTTATTTTATTTTTTTTTTGTCGTTTTTGGGGGGCTGCTGGTGTGGCCTTTTGCTTGCCCAGGGGTGGTGGTGGTGCATGGACTGAGTGTGCCTGTGGTGTTGTCTCACTCTCTTTGATGTAAACATCATGGATGGCATTGGATTGTGGTGATTTCTGGCTGTTTTTCTGTTTTTTGGGGGTGTACTGTTGATGTGGACTGGCCATGTGGGTGGTGGTGGTGGCCATCTTGAGTGCTGGCTGGTACAGGCAGCAACATGTGCTTGGGGTGTAAGGGGGCCATTTTGAGGAGAGGCAGTGTCTGAGGCCTGCACTTATTTTGCCTACTTTTCATCCCTTATGCCCAGGGGTAGTGAGTGTTGCATACTTGCATGTCCCTAGTCTTTCTGTGGGGTGTCTTCAATGTAAACATCATGGATGGCATGGGATTGTGCTCATTTTTCTGTGTTTTGTCGATTTTTTGGGGTGTATAACTGAACTGATGTTCCTCTGTCTTCCATTGCTTTTAGGTGCACAAGAAGACTCAATAGAACCACCAGTGCCAGGAAGAAGTCCTGCAGCGGTGTGTGCAGCATAACGTCACGCGACGTCACGTCTGGACACAGAACCCTCTGCAACTCGTGCAACTGCTGCCTGCTGACCTGCTCTGAAGAAGATGGCCCCAAAAAAAGTAACCCGTAGCTCCTCTAGCAAGAAAGGTGCCAGTAAGGAGCAGAAGAAGCAAGTTACCAAGGACACTGGTGTGCCGCCCGCCCCTTTTTTTGTGAGTAAAAAAAAAAGTATGCCTGCAGCAGCTGCAGCGGGATCTGCTGGGGACCAAGCTGGCAGCAGCACCCCCGCTCCATTGGGCTCAGTGCCACCACCACCACCACGCCAACTTAAGTCCAAGCCCTTGAGTGCTGCAGAGGCAGCCAGTATACTTCTTCAATCACCATCGACCAGTGATGTTGGCTCATCGCAAGAAAGCAGCAGCAATGTCCCTCAATCAACACAGGTTGTTGTAGCTCATCTGACGAGTGTTGAACAACCACAGCGGCAACAACAATCACATGTGCAAGTACAAGCCCAAGTACATGTGGAAGGAGAGGCAGCGCAAGGAGATGCGCATGCAGAGGTGCATGGAGGGTCACAACAAGTGCCCACAATAGTTGTTCCTCCCGAAGTAGGGGCACATCAGGAAATCGACAATCAAGGCGAGGTATCATTTGAGGAAGCCACTCCTCCTGATGATCCTTCATTGTCTTCCACAACCCTAGCAAGGAAGAGATCAAGGGTGGTGTCTACATCCTCTTCAAGCACACCTCCTTCTGATGATACGGATCAAACTTGGGAACCAGCACCACAGCCGTCTGAGAGTGAGGCACACCATGATCCAACAAAGGTACTTAAGCGTAAAAGGAAGCTCGTCCAAAGTCTCAGACTTATGGAGTGTGATGAGGCTCAACAAGAAGTGGCGGATACTGCTGCTGATGAAGACTCTGCCAACGACGACCCAGTCATCATAAAGGTCACTGCAGCCCCAGCGGGCATGCAGCAAACAGACATTTTGACCCTAGCCCGAAGAGCTGCTGCGCGTGATGATGATGATGATGATGTTGTCGATGAGGAGGCAGTGGAAACACCACAATCATTGGAGTTAAGTAGTACACCAACTCGTCCCGCTTCCATATTTCTTTCTGGCAAGAAGAGACCTGCGTCAACCTCGACCTTAATTAGTGGCGGTGAAAGTGGAAAACGTACAAAAGTTGGCCAATCCAGATCCTCCACTTCATCTGGCATTAGCTTCATGACCACCACCACCACCAGTATCGCCGCCTCCTCCAGGTCCCACAGACACTTCAAGTCCCCAGTTTGGGACTTCTTTACTGTTTGTCCCAAAAATCCAAGGTTTGCCATTTGTACCCTTTGTAAGCTTGCAGTTAGTCGTGGTAAGCCAGGTAGCAACTATGGTACCGGCGGCCAGAGTGGTCATCTTGACAGAAAGCACGGTGTCCAATGGTTTGCGCACCTAGCTGCGATCAAGAAAGGCCAAAATCAAGGAAACGTTGATGTTTCATCTGATGTTGACGAGCAGGAAGAAGACGTGTCAAACACTTCCCTTACACCCAGTACCCCTCTCAGCAGCACACCCAATGTGAGGCACACTAAGAGTGTTGGAGCGAGTGAGACACCAACGCACAAAAGTTCACCAGCGAGCAAAATTGGGTCAACGAAGTCATTATCAGCCCGTAAATGCTTGGTCCAGGCCAACATTAGAACAATGCTTACTTCAGACGTGCCATATGAACGCAACCACCCACTGACGCGTCTGTATAACACTAAGCTGGCTAAAATGCTAGCTGTGGACCTTCTACCTTTTTCTTTTGTAGAAGCGGTAGGTTTTCTTGAATTAGTTGCAACGCTCTGCCCTAAATGGAAGGTTCCGAGCCGGTTCTATTTTGCCAGAGTTGCGGTTCCAGCACTACATGAAGATGTGCTGCAGGCGATTGGGGCAGCTTTGCAGAAGAGTGCTGTTCACACAATACATCTGACAACAGACATGTGGACCAGTGGCCCAGGCGATGATTACATGTGCATCACTGCACACTGGGTCTCTTTTTCAGGTGTTATAGCAAAGCTAAACGCAGGTGTTGACCCGGACCAAGTTTTCAAAGCTGCTCGGAAACATGCAACACTAGCCATGTTTGCCTTGGAGAAAAGTCACACAGCAGAAAACCTTTTGGAAGAGTTTGACAAAAAGGTGTTGTCAATGCTATCCCCCCTAAAACGCAAGATTGGTTATGTTTCCACGGATAATGGCGCCAATGTAGTTAAGGCCATGTCACAGGGTCACCATGTTAGAGTGCCGTGTTTGGCGCACTGTATCAACCTGGTAGTTCAAAAATTCTTGAGTGATAAAGAGAGTCCAGCGTTCGAGGTAATGGCCACCTGCCGCAAAATGTGCAACCATTTCAGCCATTCTTTTAAGGCCCGGAAGCATCTGCGGAGACTGCTACTTCAACGTGGAATGCCAGTGAAAGCACTCATCCAGGAGGTGGCAACACGTTGGAACTCAACCTTCTACATGCTTGAGCGTCTGCATGAGCAGTATACGGTACTCGATCACTATTTCTTGACAGAGGCTACATCTCAGAAGGAGGACCTGCGGATGAGTAAGGCGCAATGGGCCATAGTTAAAAGCCTGACAGACATGCTTCGTCCTTTTGAGTTCTTCACGCGTGCAGTCAGCCAGGAGGACTGTAATTTGGGAAAAGCTATCCCATTGTTGTGCATACTGGAGCACCAACTGATGGCGGTTTCTTCTGAGTTTGAAAAAGATGAAAAAAAAAAAAACCATTTCATTTTGTCTGAGAAATTATTACATCGCCTACGTGGTGATGAACGTCTTAAAAACATCAACTCAGATCAGCATTACATTTGTGCTACTATTCTGGATCCACGCTACAAAAAGGCGCTGGCAGACAACGCATTCTTTCCTTTCGCTGATGCAGATGTTCAAAAGTACAAACATTGGTTAGCCTGGTCAGCCAAGAGGTTTGAAAAAGAACGGCAGGTTATTGAAGGAGAAGCCAGTACATCAGCATCAGCATCAGCAGGCCATCCGCAGTCACAAGAATCCACTTCTGCACCTGTGGCTGGGGCACAAGTGACCTCTCAGCCGTTAAAGACACCGGCAACTGGATCATCTGCACCACACACAATGACAACACTAACAGTGGCTGGGGAGGAGGATTGGCTAAGTTTGATGGGGTATGGTTCTCTAAAAAATGTCACAGGCACAGCAAAAAGTAAGCAAAGTGGAGGAACAGTTGATGACCTTGAGTCGATGGTGCAGGACTATCTGAATGACTCAACAGTGGTCTTTCTTAATGAGGAGCCATTGCAGTATTGGCATGGCAAAAAACAATTGTGGCCACAGCTCTACAACCTGGCTATAAACTATTTGTCTTGCCCACTCGCAAGTGTGTCTTCTGAACGTGTTTTCAGTGCTGCTGGTGGCATTGTAACTGCCAAACGGAGCCGCCTATCGCCCAAAAATGTGGAGCGGCTGACAATGATCAAGATGAATCAGCACCTCATACCACCAGATTACAAAGTGCGAGAAAGCACGCCACATGAAGACGATGAGGACAGCAACGTAGATGAGGGGATTTTTTCTCTGTTCGGTGCTACTGACCTCATCCAGCCTGAATTCGCAGAGTATGATGACGAAATCTTGTTCTTATTCCCTGACACCGAGCCCTGAAAATGAGACAATCAATCAAGAACTTTCTTTTTCGTCCTTATTCACTTTTATTCCTGTGTGCTTTGTGTCTCTCTTTCTTTGTTTTGCACAGTTAATTTAATTCAAACTTTAATCACCTAATCCCAAAAAGAAGACCATCATCAGAACTGTCTTCACTTGTTTGCTTATTGATTTGAAGGTGCCGCAGTCTACATTCCTCAGGTTCACAAGTTCTGAAGAACATGCTCCTCTATCCTCCTCCTCCAGACTGCGATTTCCCTCCAAGCAGAGTGCTGGATTACGCACAATGAAGAAAGACTCAGCACTTGTGGGGGTGTTGTACTTCTTTGCGGGTGAGTTGACGGTTTTGGGCCCATTGCTGTGAAGCTCTAATAATGGACAAAAGTGTTTTGGACCAAATATGAGGTGAAAATTTCTTGCCGTTTTTGCTGACTTGCTTGCCTTTGAGGTGCTCTTTGGCGGGGTTCCGGGGGTTTGTGTGTAATTTTTGGTGTCTGTCGAAGCACTGCTGCGACAGTCTAATCTTGATTGCATTTGCTTTTCAGGAAATCCGTGGTGGAAAACAGGAGTTATGATGATTGATGATGACCTAGCTGCACAGCGCGTTACTTTGGACCGAAGGCCGAGAGATATTGTAAGTATGAGATTTAGCTTTTTCGCTGTTTGGGGGTGTTGTCGGGTGTTTTTTTGCGGGTGGGTTGGCGCCGGCGGGTCTTGCCTGGGGCATTCCTGGGAAGGTCTAATACCGGATACAAGTATTTTGGACAAAATCCATAAGGAACAGCCTTTTTTTGCCATTTCTTCAGACATCTTGCTCAATGTAGCTTTTGGGGGGCTTCCTGCTGTTCGTGGGTGGGTTGCGGCCGGGGTCTCTGTCGAAGCACTGCTGCGACAGTCTAATCTTGATTGCATTTGCTTTTCAGGAAATCCGTGGTGGAAAACAGGAGTTATGATGATTGATGATGATGACGACCTAGCTGCACAGCGCCGCGTTTGGACCGAAGGCCGAGAGACATTGTAAGTATGAGATTTAGCTTTTTCGCTGTTTGGTGGTGTTGTGTCGCGTGTTTTTTTGCGGGTGGGTTGGCGCCGGCGGGTCTTGCCTGGGGCTTTCCTGGGAAGGTCTAATACCGGATACAAGTGTTTTGGACAAAATCCATAAGGAACAGCCTTTTTTTTGCCATTTCTTCAGACATCTTGCTCAATGTAGCGTTTTGGGGGGCTTCCTGCTGTTCGTGGGTGGGTTGCGGCCGGGGTCTCTGTCGAAGCACTGCTGCGACAGTCTAATCTTGATTGCATTTGCTTTTCAGGAAATCCGTGGTGGAAAACAGGAGTTATGATGATTGATGATGATGATGACGACCTAGCTGCACAGCGCCGCGTTTGGACCGAAGGCCGAGAGACATTGTAAGTATGAGATTTAGCTTTTTCGCTGTTTGGTGGTGTTGTGTCGGGTGTTTTTTTGCGGGTGGGTTGGCGGGTCTTGCCTGGGGCATTCCTGGGAAGGTCTAATACCGGCTAGAAGTTAGTTGGACAAAATCCATAAGGAAACACCAGTTTTGGCACTTTGTAAGTTAGGGTTCGTTAGGGTTAGCCCTAGCAGCAGGATTGCATGTGTTTAGGGGGGTTCTATTGCAACGCGGTTCTGTTGTTGTAGAGCACTGTTGGAGCGATGCTGGCTATGGATACTTTTGCTTGCAGGCAAGTGGTTTGAATACAATCCACGGTCTGTATTTGGGTCTACTGTTACTTTCAAAGTACGTTTTGTAACCATTTTTCTGCTAGGCATCATCAAAGTGTGACTTTTTGAACCACACAGCGTACATACCTTTTATTTATTTATCAGTGGTATTGTAATAGCACTTCCTGTTTTCCGTTCAATAATTACAGGCCGGGTTTCAGTCAACATCCGCCAGGCAGGCAGTGGACAGGGTGTCTCTTCTGTCAGTGGTCACCACCACATTGATGGACGAAGCGTCAGCTGGAATGGAGGAGTGCCGCCAATAAGAGGAATTGTTTGCTGCATGCAACTTACTTACCAATTTCAACAGGACAACTCCAACAACATACGCAATACAGATACAGTATCCATTGTTGTCTTTTATTCTATGAGTGTGACTGCATGTGCTTACCTTTACTTTGTAACCAAAGATTGTCTGTAAACTCTGTATCTTCAATTATTGTTTGTCCATGCTCTGCTTTTTTTTTCTTCTCTCAACAAAACCTACCCAAAAAGAAACCCCCATTCCCATCCATTTTACAAACCCTAACCCTCTTCCCCCGGGCTGTGTTGTTTTGCTTGATGTCTGACTAAAATGACATCAATAATTCCACACACTTGCTGGGGAGGATAAGGTGATAGCAGCAACAGGCTGGTGAAGGAATACGAGGATATCTTCTAGACTTACTCAGCTTCAGTACTATATCTTCTAGTAGTAGTAGCCAATGTCAAATAAATTCAACGCAAGTACTAGTTATACTTGCAATACTTTACCATTTGTTAGGCTACATTATGGCACTGTTCTAGTGTACTGTCACCTGCTATTTTCTCGATCGTACCGTAACCGTTGTAATGCTACAGTAAGGAGTACAAACAAGGTTTCGTTTTCTTTTTTTCCATAGGCATGCAACTGCCACTGTGTCACACCACTAGTAACACCGCAATGAGGAAATGTCACCCGCCCAGGAATGACAACGTTAATCCCCATTTCACCTGGAGCCAGCCCTGGGCCTAGCCCTAATTTCTAACACAAATTACAGGTAAGATAAGCGTTTGGTGGGAGGTAGTATAATGGAGTATTATTTCGGAGTAGACAAGAGTTTGACGGTTGTACTACTAAAGTCCTACGACTGTTCAGGAAAACAAAGTTACTGTTACACCCCCGCCCCCCACCCACCAGACTGAAAAGCAGTAAAAAACAGGTATGGTCAGATAAAGTAGTTGAAAAATATATTTATTTATCCCTAACAAAATAATCTCCCTCACCCACCCTAACCCCAACGATTGTCTCTGAAACGTCCCAAAACGATCCCAACTCCCAAATCCCACCCCCCAAAAGTCTATAAAAAAAGGGCAAGGGACACTCCACTACTGGAGGGTGCTGGTGCTGGTGCATGATGCGGCATGGGCATCATACTCCTTGCGGAGGGTGGCAAGCTCGGAGCGGAGGCCCTTAACCAAGGTCTTATACCTCAGGACCTCCTGCTCCAGGTTGGACATGCGGACTCGTAGGCGGTGTTGGCGTTCCTTGCAGCTCCTGTGGGGGGCAGCTGGTGTTTCCGGTGCTTGGCGGTGGCGGTCGGCTTTCTTAGCCCGGCTCGGTCCCGCTGGTTTAGTCACGGAGGAGGATGCAGTCGAAGATGTTGCCCCGCTTGACTGCGTGTCCTCCTCCTCCTCCAGGGCCACCAGCCGCCGATACTCGGCGACTGTGGCCTCCAGCCTCCGTTGCCGGGCCAATCTAGCCTGCTCCCTCCTTGTTGTTGATTTGGAAGAAGGAGCAACTATATGAAGAAAGAAAGACATAGTCTGTAACCAATGCTCCTTATTAATAACACAAAGTGATTGAGCCGAAAGTTGGGTCACAGAGTACAAGTAGCAAATTGAAAGCACAGTACATAACTATTGAGGACAGTATCTATGTAACCCTCCCACTTCTGCATCCTTGCTCTAACAGTAGTGGTAGTTTAATGAACTAATTCTACGACCACTATGGACTTCCATTACAGTCGACTATGACAGTACACCAGTCTTATTCTTCTTCTTCTCTCTTGTTTAGGGAAATGGGTACGTTATCTTATGCAAGCCGGCAGAATGACATGGACACAGCACAGTGAAGTTGCACCCGAGAAAAAAAGTTGCACACCATGATGATGGAGACAGACTTGCGTTACTGTACCGGTCCAGTACATGCAGGTGGTGAAGCTATTACTTTTCTATTACGGGTGGCACTGAGAATACTCTGTTACAAGGGCTACTGCTTAATTAATTTACCTTTCACCCTACAGTGCAAATGAGTACTAGAAAAGGAAACTGAAGAAGCTAACTAATTTGATTATCTATCACTTCACATGGGACGTATTTAATGACAGATGAGATGACTTTAGGTGCTTTGCTTAATATTGAGTGAACACAGTGATACACCCACACATGAATGACGTACTACAAGTAAACTAAAGTTATTAAGAGAGGTACGGAGTGTCCACCGTAATAACCAGATATATGCTGTGAATGCAAACGCAATACAAAGTACTGCTACTATTCATGGAAGTATTGGACACATTTACAATTTCTTTTCCTTGCCTTCCCTGCACTGGGACGGACGTGCGGGTGCGGTGGTACATGCTCTTCAAGGTAACACTTACTTCACCTGGCGACCATCTACTCTCTCTAGATACACATTTGCTATGTAAGAGTCAGAGAATACCATGCTCCAGGCATCCATTCATTCAAAGTATACGCACACATACAGTTTCTGTTTCACCCACCCAGGCTGCTGTCCTTCCACCCATCCTTGCTTCATCATTGACCCAGCCATGCACCATACCATATTCTTTCCTTCCCAGCCACCTCTGGGTCCAAGCAAACACATATCGTTCTTCTTTGCCAGCCATCATACAAGTTCGCGTCCCACTTACTTACACCCTTCTTTCGCTTTTCGTTCATCCCATCCATCACGTTCGTCTAAGAACTTATTGGGATTCTTCTCACCAAAAACTTCACAGCTAAGTCGAAGTACATTTCGAGGAGGCTACTACCTGGTTGATTTGTAATTGTAATACACCCGTGCAGAAAGCACAGTATGCAGTCTTCAATCTCAATAAGTAAGGAATATATAGCTTACCTGTTTCCGCCACCACCGTTTGATCCCCCACAGGAACGGCCACCAGCTCTTCTACCGCCGCATCCTCCCCAGAGGCCTCCGAGTCCAAGTCCAACACATCAGCCACCTCCGCGCTGGCCCCGTCACCAGATGTTACACCTACAAAGTACATTTAAGAAAGTTAGAATACACCACTCACTACTATATAATATTTGGTCTAGGAGAAATGTTAAAAAAACAGAATACAATGTAATAATTTGTGACTGTCTACTCCATAGTAAAAATGTCCCATTTTCCAGGGAAGGCTGTTGTCTTGCTGCACTTTTATGCACAACTGATGAATGCTTGCTTTTGATTTTTAACACGCACCACTTTTTCTCCTAACAGACAGAAGCTTGACTCCTGAGTCCTAAGAACACGACCAGGATCAAGTTCAAAGTAGGTGAGAGTTCGGCTCGACCACAAGAAATGTGTCCAATTAATCGTCAGCACTAACCACTTTTCCGTTTACAGTTAAATAGTTTTATGACAAAGTAGATTTCAATAAATGTGTTTACTTTTAATAAAGCTTTTACACTTAAATAGACTCTGTGGTTTTTGTTCCTCTAGACTAGAGTGGATGAGCTAAAGGTTTTGGAATTTTTGCAAGCATGAGTGCCTCTGACACTTCTTGACTGTGCTGTGACTCCGTACTACTCTCTTGTCCTGCGTACGATAATCTAGAGATCATTGGGGATCTATAATCGGTGACTTCGGGAGCTGAATGACTCTGCCACACTATCTAGTCAGTAAGGAGACAGTGCATAGAGGTATTGCTGAATATAATGGGAGTCCAATGGAATTGCCAAATGTCCAATCTTAGTTAGCTACACAGACAGACTAATAAGAATAGTCTAGTAATACCACAGGGAGTCATCATATTCGAGGCAGGATAAGAATTTATATCCAGTCTACAAGAAGATCAAAGACGATTTAGAAAAAATCGAATGAGGAACGCTAGGAAAAAATAGGTACTGTTTAGTAAAATGTAAACTTACTGGGGCCAGCAAAGGAGCCCTCGCCTGCCCGATCCTGGCCTGCATCCTCAGCACCCTCCTCCTGTGTCCTCTTGCCCTTGGGGGGAGCTGATGTACAACATGAAAGAAAGAAAAACCATAAAACATGGATGAGATTTTTCAACCAAATCAAACATTTCAAAAGAACAATAACAACATATTTTGGAAAAATAGCAAATAGATAGACAACTATTCCACGGGATCTATCTCATGTGGTATACTACGTTATTCGTATTGCCTGATTTGCGGAACGTTGACTTAGAAAGTTCCTATGTAACTCAATAAACAGACTACTAAAGAGGTTTGCCTAGGCCTGGCACTGCAGGCAGTAGTGCACAACACGTGACAGACAAAGTCCATCCTGCTTGCAGATCAGTGAATACTCAAACTATCAATCCACCCGCCACCACCGCCACTATTTCTTCTGATAGCCATGTGACTGTCTAAAGGAAGGACACTGGACTTCAGTCTGTTGGGGCTGATTTATAAGTCCCTTGCGGAAGTTGCGGCTGATTTTCCTCCATTGTTGCGTGCCTTTTCTGACGCAGCGGCAGAACAAAAGACTCGCCATGGTGTTGGTGCGGCGTATATATTAAAAAAAAAAACACATATGGGCATATGGGCGATGCATCACGTTGTAAAGCCCTGCGCCATCAGGGGGCGTTCCGGCGCAAGGGAGGGCGTACCTGCGCAGGAACGAATCCTAAAAGTGGCTGAGGGAAATCTACAAGATGTCAATCAGTCATTTTTATGACAATGATGCATGACTCAAACCCTGCGCGCTTGAAGCCGACGTACGGCTTGATGCAGCATTGGGGAGATAGGGTACCCCAGAGCATTGCTGGAGCTGCGCCATCGTTGGCACGCAACTCCAGCAATGCGCTGCCTTTACGGCACAGATGCGTAAGGCTTCTGTGACGTTTTGGGCCAATGGGTGGTGGTGGCATGGCACACAATTACTGCCGCATCCCTGCTACTTTGCAGGGATGCGCCGGTAATTGAAAATATGACCCTTACTGTCTAGCATTACGCAGTTCTTTTCTTTACAGTACACTGATACATAATTTCTCAGGCCAATGAAATGCTTCTGAACACAACATACAAAACAAAGAAGCATAGTAGCAAGCAAGGCTACTGAGAAGGAGAGCAGTGCACCTGAAAATGAAATGCATAGAAGATTTTGAAATATAATTTACCTCAATGTAATCGGCAGCATTATTGCTCTTGGTAAAGAACAAAGATTTGCAAATAACAGAGCAGGATAAAACAGAGTAGTAAATGTACTACTACTACTACTCACCAAGCCCGGGGACCTCTACGCCGAGCGCGTCCAGCAAGTCCCGCTCCCGGTCCATGACATCGGTCCAGCGGTGGGTGGCCTGGTTATATGTGCGCCGGACCCCAGAGATCTTGTACATGGCCCGGCACACCTTCTCCCACCGCTGGCGGCGCTCCCGGATGCCATAGCCGGTCGCGATCTTGCCGCCTCCCAGGATCGTCTTGGGGAGGCGGCGCTGGACATGGAAGATCAGTGCCGCCACTTCCTCCGCGCTAAAGATCTCCCTCGGGACCACTTGCTCCCCCCTTAAACGCCCGCACGGGAGCCGGGCACGGGGTGCGGGACCCTTCCCCTTCTCAGGGTGCTTCCCGGCTCCCTTTACCATGGTCTGGGCAGAAATAAACTTAAATGATAAAGAAGAAATAGAATAGTGAAGAAGAAAATAAAAGAGTTTAAAAAAGTAGTTTAAAAGTAACTAAAAGCTGCAGAAAACACAAAAATATAGAGCTAGAAAAATAGAGGGTTAGATAATAAGTAAAATTAGATCAAAAAAACTTCAAACAAGCAAAGGATGGCAGAGATTGAGAGAGGATAGAGAAAGCATGCCCAGAACCATAGCAATGAATGAGAAACAAGATGGCCGCGCCCGTTCACGACCGCGTGGGTAAGTTCGCGCGAGATTTTCCTTGCGAGTACGCGCGAACTTGTACTCGCGAGCAGCACACTTTGCGAGATTACACATAGCGGGCGGAAACGGAATTACGTCACGCCAACAAGATGGCCGCGCCCGTGTACGACCGATAGGGTAACTTGGCAAACGAATAGCTAGAAGCGCCTCGCGAACACGCGCAAGATCACGCGAACATACACGTCGCAACAAAAACAATTTTGTATTCGCACGTATTCGCGGCTTCCGAAATCGATCTCGCACGGATTCGCGCCCCAAATAACGCGCGAAATTGCAAAAAAAACGATTTTAGCTAAAATGAAAGCAATGAGCAGGTGCAAAAGTTCAAACTTAACATTAGTAACATTCAAGGTAGTGCTTCCTGATGGGCCCCTCCAGAGTTTGCAACAATTCTATGACCCTGCTATGACCCAAACAGCAGGCTCATAGAATAGCACCATAAAGGTCCTGTAAAAAAAAAATTTCACTGCAACAAAAAGCAAATTACAGATAAGGAAGGAAGCAGGTGCCAGCCAGACTGGAACTTTCAAAATTACTGACACATTAATGAAACACAAATTAATTGATGGCAGTTGAAGAAGGGCAGGTGTGCTAGCTTTTTTCAACCACCATAATCTACAGTAATAAATAAACCTAATAGGTGCCTGTGAGGATGTACTAGAGGGTGGCATGGGTGTCCCAGAGGGTGGCAGTGGTGAAACAGAGGGTGCTGTGAACCTGTGATGATAAACCAGACGTAGAAACAACATAGTCGCGGCCGTTGCAAGCCGAAAAGTAAGTTCGCAATTGCGAACTTGTCCCAAAATCGGCGCGAACACGCGCCAACACAAAAAACGGAAAAATCCGCAAGTCCGCTAGAGTTCGCGGATCTTCGCGGATTGCGAATCCGTAAATACGCAAGTTCGCGGATTGCCAATCCGCAAAATCCGCCCATGCTTAGTGAAAAGGCTAGTTTCCCCTGAGCAGTTCATCAGTCAGTTTTGTAGGGTGACTCAGGCACATTGGAGGGACTTTTTCCACCCTATGGCCCTGGTGTCCCTGGAGTGGGGTAGGGAGGTGACCAAGAGGAGGGGCATAGTCAGTCCTGAGATGCCCATGGGCTGCATTTTGGGCAGTTGCCTTCAGTGTCAGGAAAACTGGGACAGGAGGCTGCCCAGGGCACCCTGACCGGTAAGTTTTATGGGGCTATCAATCCAAGTAGAGGGTACGAAAGTCCAGTGGTGAGGCAGGGAGAGGATAGACTCAGCCCTGTCCCATGTTCAGCCTCAGGGTACAGACCCTGGGATGACTGACCATCCTCAGTCTACCACACCTCAAGTGGCGGTAGGTAGAGTGGAAGTAGAGTGCCTAATACTCAGGTCTATTTACCACCATTTTGAGAAACCTCAGAGGACCCTGAGTCAGGAGCCCATATCTGGGAAAAAGACTTATCCAATATCTTGCTAGTAGCCTCCACCTGGCAGTGGATTGTCTGGGGCCTGGCTCCTGACACTGACAGTTGTCAGTGGCCTCTATTGGGTGCTGTCCTTATGGGCAGACTTTTCTTTGGGTTGGCGACAGAAGTCTGATCCAAGGAATATAATGGGCCACATCACTTTGTTGGCAGTGATGGTACTGCCTGACTACTGGGATTCATCTATGAGCAGGTTAAGGTTCAATGCTGTATGGATGAATGGGCCCACAAGCGAGGCAAAGTGTTCCCAATGAGTCCGTTCAGTGGCTCAGGAGAGTGTAGATAGAGGGGCCCAATTGAATTCAGAAGGGCATACAACTGACAAGTGCCTCTGCAATAGAGGGCCAATATCCATGTTCCACACCTATGCAGGGAAGTCCATCAAGGTATTGATTTATCTCCCTTGGCTTTAGGCTGGAGGAGGTCATGTTTGACCTGGCCCGCTCTGTGTGGTCACCTCCAAATATTTTGCCTTTACATTTTACCAACCACGTTTTGCTGAATTTGTTTTTGTAAGCCTTAGCACTCTGAACTTTATCACTCCTAACCAATGCTAATGTGCAGCCGCGGGCCGTGGAGGGAGTTACGGTGGGGCAGGGAGGCGGGGAGGAGGAGGGGCAGGGTGGAGGGTGCTAAAAACCGGCATATGGATAATTGCAGGTAAGTAAACAATTCAATTAATAAAACAAATTTGGTGGGGCGCCTTGCATCGCAAAATGTGATGCAGTGCGAGCTACGAAATTCGTTTTATTAATTAAATTGTTTACTTACCTGCAATTATCCATATGCCGGTTTTTAGCACCCTCCACCCTGCCCCTCCCCCTCCCCGCCTCCCTGCCCCACCGTAACTCCCTCCACGACCCGTGGCTGCTAATGTGATCTCTCCTTAAAGCATGGCAGAATTGGTGTTCACTCAATTGGCATACTTAACACCTGTATAAGTCCCTAGTAAAGTGGAACTACATGTAACCATTTATATTAAATTAAGGGCTCCTTAAGTGAACCTTTTGCCAGACCCAAAACTTCAATTTTAATACATATAATCCACCACTAGGTCAGGTCCTGGACAGCCCAACGGGCAGGGTACAATGTATTAAAAAGGCTGGACAGGTTCTTTTAAGTTCCTTCATAAAGTCGTTTTTCACTACTGCATGGCCTAAGTCTCCCATAGAATATCATCGGTGTTAACCTACAGCATTTTAAAAGTGAAATTCCAGATGGGAATAGATAAACAGTTCCTGTTTGGTGTCTCCGAAAACCTAATTTAAAATCCTAACTTACAGTGAAGTTAAATTTTAAATTGTAGTTTTTCTTTTAGTGCGTCAGCATTTTCCTGCCTTAGCCATTTAGTGCCTGTAGCCTGTCTCTGGTCACCTGACTGGGTGTAGCTGACATTTGGGCTTGTGTATTCCTCCTAGATAGCCACACACAATAGAGAGCATATGAGTGCCGAGATGGGCCATCACTGGCAAGATGGGAGGGGGCAGCTGGACAAAACCCCAAATATAACTAAATATGCTTCTTCCTGCCTCACACACAATGTGCTACATACCCCCTATAGTTAGTCTAGAGCCATGACAGGGAGCACAGGATGCATGAGGACTTTAAAGGGAAACCTCTAGAAGCTTTTCCTCCACTACAAAGGCACAACTGGGTATAAATACTGGTCCTCAGACACCACCACTTCATTATACCTCTGTAACTGTTGATATTCAACCAGGAAGAATCTCTGCTGTCCTGCTGAAGGACTGCCACTCTACTGTTCTTCACCCAACTGGACTACTGCCTTGGTATGCAGCTGTTCTGCTGTGCTGATCTGCTGCTTCTTCCCCTCCGCCCTGGGTGAGAAGGACTGGACCCACATCTCTTGAACCTGGAACCCATAGTGACTCCAAGGGCTAGTTGCCTGGCCTCCTGACTTGAACCTCAGAGACAGAAGGCTCCAACAACTTGCACCTGCACTTGGACTCTGCCATTTGTGAGTCTACCTTGCCAAGTGGTGCCATCCCAGTCGTGGTCCCTTAGAGGTGAGCCTAAGATGCTCTGCCCACATCTGTGGACCAGTCAAAACTGAAACATCTCCTCTGCTGAACTGTGCATCCCTGAGCGGAAGCAAATCATGGCTGCTGCTGCTTAGATTGGAACTTTGATGCGATGTGGGCCAGAAAGACCCACATCACATTACAGCCAACACCCAATTAAAACTGCCACAGAGTAATTCATCCTTGGTGCAGACCCTCACATCCTGTATCCCTCATTGACGGCCGCCTCTACGACAATGACGGACTCCACATTGCAGACTCATAGCTCCTTGGAATCTATGCATCACTCTGACTGCTCATTGCATCTCCAACTCCGGACTGGCTCTTCGACAGAGATGCAACAGGACCTCACATTGCAGCCTCGTAGAATCTCAGAACTGAAGTATTGCTTGTGCTGAGCGACGCATCTTCGACATGGATCCTCGTAACGCTCCTCAAACCAAGATTGAAAGTGCTTTGTTCAGCAGACCTTGCTGGGTCCCGGGGGATGGCGAATGCTCCATAACTGTTGGCCTCAACTTATGTCGTTGTCCCGATCCAGCAGGACTAGATATCCACAGTTGCCGCTTTAAGCCTTTTGTTGCTATTTTTACTAAAATCTTTAAAATGGAATATCTCTGGTTCTACTGATTGCATTTTTGTCATGTTGGCCTTGGTTTGTTTATTGAAACATATTCTATATTTCTCAACTGTGTGGGATCCTTTTGTGGTTTGTTTGAAGTCGTGCATGCATACCCTGCTTCTGAGTTAAGCCTGACTGCTCTTTGCTAAGCTACCCAAGGATTGAGCACTGGTTAATTTAGGGCTTACATGTGACTTAATCCTGAGAAGAATTGTAGTTGCTGCTTGAGAAGGGTTTCATCCCCCTCAACCAGTAACTCAATTTCTTACTTGTGTATCTTAAAGGTACACAGATGTTAAGTGAAGCATACTTAATTTATACTTCTTTATAAATCCTTACTTTCCCTTTTAATATTTTGTCCCTTGATATTTTTTCTATGGTATTAGAGCAACACCATATTCTTAAATTTGATATCCAGGCTACAATCTGATTTTTTGTCTTTCAGCTGTTGTTGTAGTTATAAATGTGCCACCAGTAATAGGGACTGATGGCCCAATTTGTGCATTGGTGGATGGCCTTTTGTTTAGCCAGTAGGACAGAGTTGATTACTCCATATCTCTGGTGGAGGGACCCCCCACCGCATTTATAAATGACTGACAAGCTGATGATCATTTATAAAACATTGGCAGGAACCGCCATTGTGGTTCCTCTCAAGGCTCTTTGCTCTTTAGTGCAGGACATCAGCTTCAAAGACTGAACCCTACACCCCACAGTTTAGTTTATTATTTTCCAAAAGAAAATCTTGGTTACTCTGTCTGGCCTTCGGACAGGGTTTGGCTATAGTGGTGATGGATTACCTATTGCCATAGCCAAAACTATGTTCTGCCTTCATCTAAAGCAGGCGGGCAGACCATTATCTTGGCAGTAATCATACTCCGTCACTGTTGCAATGGAGTAAAATCGGACCCTGAATAATTTTTGTCTTAGTTTACGACAATCAAGCATAGGATGTCGATTTTTCGTGGAAAGTGAAAACGATTATGTTTGATGTATCATGAAAATGTTAGGTGCACTTTAGAAAAAGCTAGGCTCAAGAAAATGCTTAAAAAAATAAAGTGTGATATTTTTCTTTCCTTCTGTACAGATTCTTCTGTGAAATGAATCCTAGCACATGATCAGCTTCTTATGTTTTCTGGACCCATAGTATCAATAAATAGCCTCTTGGTGACATGCTTTCCAGATTGTTAAGTAAATGGTCGAGGAAGAACTCATTGGGAAATCCTCTCTTTTCACGTGTCCAATGAAAGTCATATAAAGGGCAGAGCACCTATATACGTCTGTGACTGTTGCTAATGAACATATCTTCTCACTCATCAGCGAGGATGAATCCCCCTCATGTAGAACACTTATACATGTTACTTACCTGTACACTATAGTTCTCCAGTATTATCTTTCATAGATTCACATGCTTGTATCTTCCCCGTTGTCATGGTGGGAGTCTCACAGCAACAGAATGAACAAAGAAGTACCATAGAGAAGAAAAAACTGCATAGAAATCCCCATAGGGAGTGAATTATTTGGTAACCAGACCTCCTTATTGTTTGGTCCAAAACTCAGCCAATCAGCAGTAAGTCCTGACATCACACTCCCCAGCAGAACTCTCCTACCTCAGATTTTCGGCCCCACGTGAGAGACATGGATATACTCAGAGGTAAAAGTTTCTACATCCGAAACGGGGAGGTGGGCGGGCGCATGTGAATCTATGAAAGATAATACTGGAGAACTATAGTGTACAGGTAAGTAACTAGTTTCTTCTCCAGTATTGAATGTTTCATAGATTCACATGCTTGTTTCAGAATAGCAAGTAGTACCAAAGAGAAATTAGCGTTTCCAGGATAGAACCCTAAGATTCTGGTTCTGCTCCTAAACATTGAGATGCCATAACCATTAGACACCATCCACAATAAATGAATAATCTCTGTAAACCTTGAAAATTAGAACATATTTCACATATAACAACCCTAAGTTAATGCATATGTATGTATTTATGCAAATTTTCATACTCAAATGAATAATTGAATAGAAAAATATACATTATTGAAAAATACGGTGAAGGATGGCTTGCCCCACTGCCGTGTCCTCCTTCCATGCAGTATCTAGACAGTAGTGTCTAGTAAAGGAGTGGATGCTCTTCCAGGTCGCTGCTCAGCAGATGTCTGGCAGCGACACTCCTGCGAACAAGGCCGTTGAGGTTGCCATCTTTCTAGTGGAATGCGCTTGTACTTTGGAGCACAGTGATTTTCCGGCCTTTTCATGACATTTGACAATAGCAGAAGTAATCCATCTTGAGATACTTGATCTGGATAAAGACAGTCCTTTTTTCTGTCCCTCAAAATCTATGAACAGCTGTTTTGATTTTCTGAAAGGTTTTGTCCTGTCAATATAGAATTTTAAACATCTTTTGATATCTAGTGAGTCTAAGGCCCTCTCTGCTTCTGTTGACGGATTTCCAAAGAAAGTAGGCAATATTACCGGTTTATTAAGATGAAATATTGAAGGGACCTTAGGTATGAATTTAGGGTTTGTCCTTAATATCACCTTGTCCTGACGAAACTGAAGAAAGGGTTCGGCTATTGAGAATGCTTGTATTTCGCTAACTCTCCTCAAAGATGTAAGGGCCAAAAGCAATGCTGTCTTCCATGATATGAATTGCAGGTCTGCTTTATGTATTGGTTTGAATGGTGGCTTCATAAGTTGAGACAGTACTGTATTGAGATGGCAAGGGATCGGAGGGCATTGGATTGGAGGGAACACCCTGGCGTGGGAGTTCGCTCTTGGTGGGTAAGACCAGTCTATCCCCCACGTGACACCTTCTATTCCTAAGAAGGCCACTTTACCATCCCCAACCGGGTGGTTTCACCTTTACTTGTTGTTTATTTGTACTTTTTAATTGTCATTCCCACTCTACCAAGCCACCACAAGATGGATGGCCAGTGTCTGAGTTTTGGAGAAGACGATGCAGCAGCTATTCTTAGAATACCGTCAATCCTTGGTCTAGAGAATGACATAGCCACGGGAAGTAACTCAGCTGACTGGCAGACCCTCTCAGATATGAAGAGGGAATGGGTGAGGATCACCCTTCATGGGGCACTCATGGCGGAGTATTTCAAGGCCAAGATTGCACCCAGTGGGCTCATTGTGAAAAACTTTCCAAGAATCTTCTGGGAGGATGGCCAATTTAAAATCGAATGGTCCCAAATATCCTGGAAGTGTACGCATGATCTTTTAATCTTGATAGTTAACACAGCTAAACGTCTAGCTGATGAATTACTCAGCCGCATCCAAATTGCTGAGAGCGCACTCAAGAGTGCCATTCCTAACCCGGGCTTCAAAACCAAACTAGCTGAGCTTAATAAATAACTAGCTGAGCATAAGAATGAATGAATGAAAGCCATTATAAGTATGCCTCAGCAAAGAGCCAAGTTTTTAATGCTTTTCTGAAGAGCATAATGGAAGGTTGAGTCTTCAGTTCAGGGGGGAGGTTGTTCCAGAGTTTGGAGTCCAGGGAGGCAAAGGTCCTTCCCCCCCACCTGACTCTGCGAAAGCGGGGGACGGATAGGACATTCTTGTTAGAAGAGCGCAGATTTCTGCTGGGAACATAAGGAACCAGCAGGGATCTTAAGCCTTCCAAACTTTCGCCAGACAAGACCCCATAGACAAGGCACAAGATCTTAAAAGTGATCCTTGCCTGGATCAGGAGCCAGTGCAGGCTTTTCCTAGCGGAAGTGGCAGAGGAGAGGCTTGGGGTGGCAAGGACAAACCTAGCTGCCGCGTTTTGGACGGTCTGGAGGCGTTGAATCAGGCCTTTATTGATGCCCGCATAGAGCGCGTTGCAATAGTCTACCCGCGATGCGACCAAAGCAACGACGACCTGTTTGCGGGCTTGGAGGGAGAGATAATGTGTGATTTTCCTCAAGATCCTGATAGTGCCCCAACATGTGGAGGCCGTCCTGTTTACCTGCTGGACCATGTTGAGTGAGGTGTCAATCAAGACACCCAGATTACGTGCTGATTTCGTGGGTGAGGGGCAGGCTTCAAGAGATGGAGGCCACCAGTCACTAGACCAGACATCCTGGTCTCCGCCGAAGACCAGGACCTCGGTTTTCTCTCCTTTCAGCTTCAGTGAGTTCAAGATCATCCACTGCGCAACTGCCTCCATGCAGTTCCTGAAGCTAAGAACGGAGGTACTCGCCGAGTAGGAGAGAGACACCATAATTTGGGTGTCATCGGCGTATGACACCACATCCATCCCAAAAGATCTTACCAACCTGGGATGGATAAGGAGTACCTTATGAAGCAAAAGGTTACTAAGCTACAGAAAGACATCCAACGCTTCTCTGAAGAAAAAGTCTATCCCTATCTGAAGGAGGACTACGTCCCACCAGGGACAGGCTACCTCTCTGACTCAAGCGCTACCTCTTCAAGAAGAGGGTCCAATAGTGACAGTAACTCCAGTGGGGATTACTGGCAGCCCCAACAACATCGGGGTAAATGAGGAGGAAGACGTGGACAGCACATCTATCCACACTCCCCCTACCAGGGTCCTCCGATCTGGCAGTACCCCCAGTTTCTACACGCTTTACCACCTTATGCCCCCCTGTATCCGCCACAATTTGACCCACAAGGTGGTAACCAACCTTTTTTAGACAGAGGCTGGGGCAGAGGGCGCGGGCGCAAGCAAGGAAACGCGCCAGACAAGAGAGTACAATGGGAAGCTACTCCAGCACAGGGAATGGACACCAGGAGCAGAACCACCCGGAAGTGAGTCTGGTGGTAAATTTGTCCTCACGCCGACTCACATTTGATGAGGAAAAGGTTTTACAGAAAGGTCTCGGGTTTGTCCCGACCCCGAAAATAGACCATTTTCAGCAAATGTGCAAATTACAAAGATTAGACTCAGGGCTTTCTATGATGGGAGACCGAGAGAGACTATTGAGGACTCCCGCCTCCACAATCCTTCTACTTTCACTCCCTACAGTGGGATGGTCCCCAACGAGAGCCTTACTTATGAACAGACAGTACTCAAGGAAATCAGGGCATTGCACTGGCAAAACAACCATCAGAACATCTCTAAGTTAGAGATGCAGGTACTGGACTCACTAGCCAGCGACCCCTTGATTACAATCAAGCAGGCAGACAAGGGTGGTGCTACCGTCCTTATGAACACGACTGACTACGACACGGAGTGTCTGATACAACTGGGGATAGACAATATTACACACCTATTCCCTCTAACCCCACAGAACGTTTAAAACGTACCATTTCAGGCCTGGTCGACTGAGCTGAATGCCAGGATTGGATCAGTAAAAAGGAAGCTGAATTCCTGGTCAAGAAAGAACCCAGGGTTCCGTACTTCTATATTCTCCCCAAAATTCACAAGGAGACAACTCCGGTACCAGGGCGCCCGATAGTCTCGGGGATAGACTCAGTACTAGAACTATTATCACAATTCTGTGACCACTTTTTCCAGCCCTTGGGTAAGCACATCCCTTCCTATATTCAGGACACCACTGATGTCCTACGTCTATTAGACGACTTCGAGGAAAGTACCCAGATTGACTTTCTAATCACCCTGGACGTGGAGGCCCTCTACACCAACATCCCACAGAGGGCCACACGGGGGGTGATTGAGAAGATCCTGAATGCTGGATCATGGACATCACCTACACCTCCAGCTTTCATAATGGAATGTGCGACACTAGCACTGACCGAGAACTATTTTGAGTTCAAGAGACAGTACTATCATCAAACACAGGGCACCTCGATGGGGAGCACATTTGCCCCTACTGTGGCGTGCTTGTACATGGCCGACTTTGAGGGCAAACATATTCACCAACGGACGAACCCCTACCACACCAACATCAAATTGTGGAAAAGGTTCATTGACGATATCCTGATTTTCTGGGTTGGCAATAGGGAATCTTTTAATGAATTCTTTGGGTGGATTAATTTACTTAATCCTTACCTGAACTTCGCCATGACTGCCTCTTCTTCACAGATCTCATTCTTAGATCTGACGATCATGCTCACGGAGGGACAACTGAGTACAACCATGTTCAGAAAAACCACAGACCGGAATAGTCTCCTCCATTTCACTAGCCATCATCCGAAAGCACTGCGGGTCAACCTGCCGTTCGGGCAGTTCTTGAGAGTCATGCGCAATTGTAGCAGCCTTGTTGACTGCAAGACTCAGGCTACTATCCTGTCCAGAAACCTGACCGACAAGGGCTACCCCAGCAGAGAAATAGCTAGAGCCCAGAAGAGAGCTCAAAACAACCACAGGGGTGGTCTCTTGGAACGAAGGGTATCGAACCCCAAAGAGAACGAACCCATGACATGTGTCACCACGTTACGCCAGCCTCCAACGAAGTAAAGAAAATCATCAAGCACCACTGGCAGATACTAAACACGGGTAATCTTGTCATTGAACCACCACGGTTCGCATTCAAAAGATCAAGGAATATAAAGGACATACTGATTCAGACCAGACCCAAGAAACAGGGTGCTGCGTCACAAACCACTCTTTGGCAACTACCACCAGTGAAGGGCCACTATCCCTGCGGGACGTGTAGCGCTTGTCCCTTCACTTCTATACACAAGACTGTCCAACTCACTGAGTCCTTCACGTGGGAATTGAGGGGACACACGAACTATAACCCATCCAACTGTGTCTACCTTCTGCTATGCCCCTGTGGACTACAATATGTGGGGATGACCACCCGCCCCATAAAAACACGTATTTCCGAGCATCGTAGCAATTTTCGTTGCAAGAAAAACAACACCAAAATGTGCAGGCACTTCATTGAAATGAACCACGCAGCTGATTCTATGAAGTGGTTGGTTTTGGAATCTAGCGCTAGTACATCCAAACAGAACTTGTTCTTGAAAGAACAAAGGTGGATACACCGCTTAGCCTCAGACAGTACGGGGCTGAACGAGGTTATCCCTTGGAGCACTTTGTGAGTTACCCGCATCAGGCCTCACTACCATCCTCTTGACCCCCGTTATGAACAATGAGTTACCGGATAGGACTGACTTAGGCTGCCACAAACTTGCCTTTCCACACCCCTCAGCCCTTCCTATTGTGCATCTGCCCCACCCAGATATGTTGATAGGGGATACCTGAACAGCCTCACGTTGATTGTGTATACCCTCACTCCACATAGGGGGCAACTGACTGACAGTCCGATCATTAACCTCCTAATATTTGGGATGAGGAGATTGTTTCAATAATTGAGACTACTCATTTGACCTCCCTTTTGCTCTCATGTTGACCCCCTTACCACGTCTCAATCGCCGCTGAAACAAGGGCGCAACCATCTCATTACCCTCTGGGCTCGACTGTCCATATGACTTGGACCGCTCCCTAACACCACTCTAAGATGGCCGCTAACCTTACTCTACTAACCTCCTGACAGTTGGGATAAGGATTTAGTGTTAATGAATGAGGCTACTTATTTGACCTCCCCTTTGCTCTCGTTAAGACCCCCTTACCACGTCTCAATCGCTGCTGAAATAAGGGCGTAATTATCTCATCACCCTCTGGGCATAACTATCCATGTCACTTGGATAGCTCCACAGCACCACTCTAAGATGGCCGCCCACCTTACTCAGCTAACTCACGTGACACTCTGCATGGCAGTCCCCTTAGACGGGATCCGCCCCTTTACCAAATAAAATACATGGCCGCCGACCAGAAGCTCACTACCCGGACCCGGCGGAGAGGGGTAGGCTAATCAGCGTCGACACGGGAGCATTGAAGTAAGTGTCAGCGTGCGCCTAGAGAAATGCTTCTTTAAACAGTTCAAATTACACGAAATGCGCGTTCGAGTTAGAGAGAATGTGCCCGGACGGGACCGGCATGGACACGTATCTTTAACGGCAACTTCCTAGCCGCTCACACACACTCTGACCCCTGCTGTGCCCTGCATACGATTCTAGTGTGCAGACGGGCAGGAGCCACCATGGTGTGTTGCGAGGCACTACCCTGTGACTTAGCCTTGCGAGCTTCACGCTCTTCATGAAACGCTAAACCCCATATTACTTTTACACAGCACCCGCCTAACCCAAGGGTCGTTGTTATGGGCACTTGACCAGAGGATCGTTGTTATGATCACATGTACAGTTATGGGCACTTAACCAGAGGTTTGTTGTGTTGGTCACATGTACATTTTTTGCCACACGGGAAAAAGGGTTTTAAATATATGGGGATGTGCAGTGAGATCGTTTTAACCCTCTTAATGCCCCACTCACCCTTTCTGCTTATGTGGCACCATCACCACAAGCTAAAAGGTTGGGCAGTACGGTAACATGCCCTAATATCATGGTTTACACTTACATTTAGACCAAGAGATCAGAGACTTATGGATCTCCCCTCCGCAAACATTTAGACCTAGCCTCCCTTTACGTGTGAACTCGGTATATACATGTGAGAAGCATATTTTTATCACGTTCCTCATCTCCCCCAGCGCAAGCACAGGCTGGGTCTGGCTGCCACGTTAGGGTGATGAATAGGCGGTTGTGACATCAAGTATGTTGTTCTCTCTCCCTCTCCTTTTTATACAGAGGCTTCACTCCCGATGTACAACCCGCTGGGTACTGTTGTTGCATATAAAACTTGACCATTAGGTGAGTTGGGTTTCTCACAATGTGGTATATAAATAAATAATACCGGGACTATTTTTGACTATATTAACAATAACAGATAGCTCAATAAATAGGAGGCAGGATCCGATGTATCCGAGTCAAAAGGATTTATTCAGGCAAAAGGGAAGGGACTGGAACGGGACAGCCTGAAATAAAATAGGAAGGAAGGAAGGCAGCTGCTGCGCTTCATCGACAGTGCAGCATATATAGTAAAACATTACATTACATTACATACAGTAGGCGTAACTTATGACAAACGTAAGATAAGAACACATGGGTGGAAAAAGAAGGCGTGTACAGGGCGTGCACTGAGACATGTGATGTGAACGTCACAGAAGTGTCATGAATGGGCGGAAACATGGAGGGGGCTACCTGAGCAGCTGGGACCTTTAACCTAGTGGTGCGCGCAAACGGGCAATGACGTGTTACTAGGGAGAACTGGGGGCTATGACTTCTGCACTAGAAGAGGAGACTAAAGTCTGCAGTGTCAGGACGACATGTACCTATAGCATATCTGGTATCTGGTGTTTGGAGTACATGTCGATAGAATCCAAAAGTTATCAGGGCAAAGGCTACTTGACACTAAGGCTGGTGCATGCATATATTCTACATGTATTGCGTGTGCTAGGAATATGCTATGAATATTAGTACAGTAATTCTTGCATGGAGACAGAAAGACTAGACCATAGCTGAAACTGTTGATACGGTTCAGTAGCTTAGGAATGCGAAGAAGGAAAGCTGGACTGATAACTAGAAGCATAACATACTCTTGGCAGACAGGCAGGCAGAGCCAGGCCGGGCACCGCGCTGCTTGGCAGGAAGTAAGTGAAGGGTCAGGGATGCAGGTGGGGGCTGCTTCGCTCCTCGGAGTGGGTTCAGGAGACTGGAGCTTGAATCTGGTGTCCGGGCCCTTTTGAGGCCTAGAAACGGGGACAATTCAATGAATTAACGTGCACACTGTAAAACGTGGCAACATAGGCCTAATACTCGTTGCTTTCACGAGAACTGGAAACTGGCATACTAGAGCTGGACACAACTATAATTGCGTCTTTAATCGATCATAGGGGGATATATATGCATATCGATCATGCACATATAACATAGGATGGGGGACACGTAGGCACATATAACATGGCAAAATTCACTTTTCCACATTCCCTCCTTGTGCCCTACGTTTCCATCAGGAAACATCAATATTCATGATACCATCTATCTGTTCATATAGCATCATTTGCTCGTCTCGAATTGTCTTGGAACGGGACTTAGGACTAGGAATACAAGAGGTAGCACACATGCCGCAAATCGCAGGGCCACATTGTAAACAGAGGCAGCAACTGAATATGATCATTACTGCTATACCTAGGAAGGATAATACTTTCCATCCCCAGGCAGATATGATACTCCAGAGCCAACCGGACCATGTCCAGGTGCCTGGATTCTGGTGTAACTGATGGGCAATTTTATGAAGTCTGGTTATAGCTGAATAAACAGACGGCGCGTTATTAGGAATGAAAATGCAGCAACTAGATCCGATGACTCTACATGCTCCTCCTCTATCGGCCAGTATGACGTCAAGAACGAGACGATTTTGGAGCACGACAAAACGCATAGCAGATTGCTCTTCGGTTAAGTTACCTAGATCGGAAGTAGTCTCATTCACTACTGCTTCAAGGGTTCTGGTTAACCTACGTATTACCTTACTATTCTGGACAGGACCTATAAAGAAAAAGAAACCTTTATTGAAATCTTGATACTGTTCTAAAGCAGTTTCAGTTTGATCGACAATTGGGGACTCAGTCTCCCTTTTATGTCTAATGTGTACTAGATGTGTGTTTCTGTGATAATCGGATGGGGCTAGAAAAACTGGTGGCAGTAGGAAGGCAATGTAACATGTTCCATCCCAATCGAGGGGCAGACGAACATATGCGGTCTGACCACAAACAAAATAAGAATGACGTGAGGCTTTAAAAATAGATTTCCCACTGTCACTATACTCGACCACAGTAGTACAATCACTATGTCCTACATGTGCGGAACCATTCTTCCTGACACATAATTCGCCTTTAACTGGTAGAACTGAATCAGCAGGCAAATCTGGAGTAGTCTCGGACTGAACATTCAAGACCATGAAATTCGAGGAATAATTACCTAGATCATATACTTCTTTTTCTAGATCTAATCCTGTTCTATGAGAAAGACCTTGCTTGTCTGGAAAACATGTTCGATTCAAAAGGGACATATCAGTTGAGGATGACGTGAACGTGGACCATGCTCCACACGAACCATTATGTGAAAATGGATAGGGAAAGAGTGGCAGTACTCCCTTCGGTGTCTGGAAAGGGGGGAGTCGACCACACACCCAACAATTAGTGGCATTGCTGGTCTGGTGTGAATAGTGCAACATTCGGATAAAAGTATTATTACGCATAGCAAGACGATAGGATAACTCGTGAGGAGGCAGATCACTAAATGTGTGCTCTACTGTAACATTAGAAAACATATGTACATGTGAAATAGGAAAACATAAATGTAACGCATAACTTATGCATGTAACCATAAGACTTAGGAACAGTAAAAAGAACAGAATGATGATACATCTCTTAGAGTTTTGACTAACTCTCTCACTCTGTGGGTCTGTCTCATACATGTCAGGAACCTGTCTAACCGTTTCACCCGAGAGGGACTTAGACAATTAAACTGGCTGACTTACTAGACCGTAATTTGAATTTATACTCCTGCTGCAGAGTTTTCTCTAACAGGGGAATTTTAGATTCATTGTCTGGGCAGTCCTTGAGAACGGGGCAGTCCTTGAGAAAAGTTTTTGCTTTGAGTCCATGGAATTTCTTGACGTGGCTCGCGTGTAGCCACCCTTTTCGGTTTTCCACTTTCACCGCAGTCCGGGTGGTGAGAAGGTCGAGACGGGGTTCCTTCCAGCGGGGCTCCAGCGGACTTGAACGATCAAAGTTTCTTATAAGAACCAGGTCACCTGGAACGACCTCATGCGGTTTTACTTCGGTGTTGTCTGGAAATGCAGCGGCAACCTGTGAACGACAAGATTGTAGTGCAGACATCAAGGAGGCAAGGTAATCTGTCAGCATATTACTGTCAACATCAGTTATTGTACGGGGTCTAGGTGTACCCCACATGTTAGGGGGACGACCAAACACTATCTCATAGGGAGATAGACCTGAACGGGAGTGAGCAACCATTCTCATATAAAAAAGGGCAACTGGCAGTGCTACCATCCAATCTACACCTTTCTCTGCACACACTTTTGCAATGCGGATTTTCAGGGTCTGGTTATGTCTCTCTACGAGACCGGCTGCTTCAGGATGGCGTACACAATGGAACTTCCACTGGTTCCCCTGCAGAAGGGATACTTGTTTCATGAGCTCGGATGAGAATGGCTGGCCGTTATCTGAATACACGACCCTAGGTAATCCATAGCGGGGAAAGAACTCACGAACCAACTGCCTGGCAGTGGTCGCAGCTGTGTAATCTGGAACTGGATATGCTTCTGTCCACCTGGACAAAGCGCATACAACTACAAGGGCATACTTGAAACCTCGACATGGCTCCATCTCAATATAATCCATCTGGAGGACTTCAAAAGGGTGGTCAGGAGGATGGAATCCACCTTGTTCCACCGGAACACCTTTACCTGGATTGAACTGACAACATATCATACAGGTACGTACTTTCTGCTTGGCTGCTGCTCGTAAATGCTTATTGAACCAGAGGTTCTGGATACTGTCTAACATGGCTTTTTCTTCTAGATGTGCTGGACTATGTGCGGTATTAATAATGACTTGAACCATAGAGTCGGGGAGAAACCATGTGGCTTTTCCCTTCGTCAACCATCCTTGATCTGTCTGGACCCCTCCTTGTTCGGACCATTTCTTGATTTCATCGGGGGTAGCATGTAACTGTATATCTATGACATCTTGTGTAGGGTCCTTAACTGTCATACAAGTAGTCTGATCTGGAATGTGTGTCAGTGTCGTGTTAACTGGAATGTCTGGAGTCTGAGCTGTGAGCTTGGCTGTTCGATCTGCTAGATCGTTACCCTGGGAAATGATATCAGTGACTTTCGTATGTGCCTTGCACTTCATGATAGCGATAGCTGTCGGTAAATGTATTGCATCTAACAGAGCTTGAATGAGGAGACCATGCTAAATCTTGGTTCCATGAGAAGTCATGAAACCTCTTTCTTGCCAGAGCACTCCAAAGTCGTGTACGACTCCGAATGCATAACGTGAATCGGTGTATATATTTACTTTCAGGTTCTTGGCACGTATGCAGGCTTGGGTCAGAGCGACAAGCTCTGCTGCTTGAGCAGACAGGGTGTCAATACGATGTGTTTCTATAACTTCGGTTTCAGTAGTCACTGCATACGCGGCTACTAGTTCTCCTGTACTTGTTCTCATACATGAACCATCCACATAAAGTGTCAGGTCGGGATCAGGTAATGCAATGTCTGTCAAGTCTTGTCTTGGCTTTGTCATGGTGTTAAAAACTTCCACACAGTCATGTGTGGCAGGATTTGAAGTAACTGACGGTAACAGTGTAGCTGGATTTAAAATGTTGCAGCGTCTGATTTCTATGTGTGGCTGAAACAGTGTCAGTTCATAACCTGTTAAACGTGCAATTGTCAAGTGCTGAGTCTGTGTTCGGTTTAAAAGAACTTCCACAGAGTGTGGAACTTGTACTGCCAGGGAGTGTCCTAACACTATGGAATCACTTTGTCTGATAGCTAGTGCTGTGGCTGCAACTGACTTGAGGCACGCAGGCAGAGCCTGGGCCACTGGATCTAATGTGCTAGAAAAATAAGCACAGGGCTTGTATTGTCCTGCTTGATCTTGTGTGAGAACAGATAATGCAGTACCATCACGTTCTGTAACAAAAAGTGTAAAAGGCTTACTGTAGTTCGGTGTTGCTAGAACAGGTGCATTACACAAAGCTTTCTTTAACTCATTAAAAACAAGTGTATGTTCCTGGGTCCAAGGGAGGACAGTCGATACGGCTGCCTCCTGTGTCGTTAACTGTATTAGTGGCTTGGCTAGAAATGCATACTGAGGAATCCATTGTCTGCAGTAAGAAGTGAGGCCGATAAAAGCTCGTACCTCCTTCTGTGTCTTGGGCTGTGGAAGACATGCTATTAACTGGATACGGTCAGGTGTCAAATGCCTACCCCTCTTGGACAGTAAGTGTCCTAAGTAGACCACTTGCTGGACACAGAATTGCAATTTGGAAGGGGACACCTTGTGCCCCATCTCGGCCAGGAAATACAGAACCGTAAGTGACGCACGTTCGCAGTCACGTTCAGAACGGGCTGTGATTAGTAGATCATCGACATACTGGAGCAGGGCAGTGTCAGTTGGCATGTGAATATTGTCTAGTTGTCTTTTAAGTGCTTGACTGTAAATGCTAGGGCTTTCTGTGAAACCTTGAGGTGCTCGTGTGAATTTATAGCTTCTTCCATTTAAACAGAATCCGAAAAGGAACTGGCTGTCTGGATGAATGGGGACACTGAAAAATGCGTTCTTGAGATCGATAACTGTAAAGAACGTAGCTTCGGAATCAATGGCTGTCAATAGAGAAGAAATATCTGGGACCACTGGGTACTGTGGTATAATACATTTATTAAGTTCTCTAAGGTCAATCACTAATCGATAAACTGGAGGTGCATTTGGATCAGTACGTTTCAGGACTGGAATGATAGGAGAATTACATATATTGGAGTCAGTTTCTACAACCACTCCTTGGACAATAAGTTCGTCAATAATTTTGGATAAGGCTGCTACAGCCTCAGGTGGCAATTTGTACTGTCTGATTCGTGGTAAAACAACACCTTGCTTTAGAGTCACACGATGGGGTGTGATATGCATACAACCTACATCAGTTGGACCTTGCGCCCATAAATGCTGTGGTACATTCACTAATCTTGAATCAAAATCACGTAATACATAATGACCTTTGAAATCACGGAGAAACAGACGGACCCCTTCTGGGGAGCAGCATATGACTGCTCCTAATTCTTTCAGTGTTTTAATGCCTAACAAATTTTCTGGGCAAGATTTCGTGAGTAACAGATCTGTAGTTCGGGACAATGGACCAACTTCTAGAGTAACTGGTTTCGATATTTCATTAACAATAGGCTTTCCTGAAAAACCAAGGGAGACATTTCTAGAGCCTGAGAGCGGAGCCCCTGGAACCTCGTCATGACTGATGGTAGTCCTGCTTGCCCCTGTATCAATCAGAAACTTTCTGTCCTTCCCTAATACTTGACTGTGTACATAAGGACCCTCTTGATCTACAGGAATCTCGATGAGAGGCAAGCCTACCTCCCTCTCTAGGCTATTTCATGAATACGGCTGATAATCTGGGTACTCTGACTGTGCATACTGGTACATTTGCTGTGTAACGTGTTGTGTTGCAGCTATAGGCTGCGGTGCTGTAACTGTCTGTTGTGCATTCTGTGGTGGCTGGGAATTCTGTGAAACTTGTTCTTGTCTAGGCGGACGTGGTCTTTCTTTAGTCTTACCAGTAGCTATGTTGTGTTTCAGAACTGCACATTCGTTTATAAAATGACCTGGCTGTTTACAGTAATTGCATGTCCCTTTAACGGGAACTGCAGGATGACTGGCTTGATTCGGACCCCTCTTCTGACTGTCTTGTGGAACAGACTGTGCAACTAATACTTTCATTTTCGTGTCTTTCATATGTCTCCTTTCGTGTTCCTGCTCTTCCCTGATTCTGTTGTGGTGGTACTGGAGCATCTGGAGCATCTGTGACGGAGAATTAGCTTGCCAGGTACTTTCGACTTTCAGGACTCGATTTTTAACTTGTGGACTTGAATTCTCGACTAGTTTGGTAACAAAAAGATGAGGATACGACTCACTACTTGTTTTCAGACCATTATTAATAATAAAACATTTCTCGAATCTAGAATAAAAATCACTAGTATCCTCGTCTTGTTTCTGTTTACAGGCTGAGATGGCATCCCAATCTTCCTTTTTCGTGGCTAGTAATCTTGGCAAAACTTGTATCAATAACTCGGGCAATTCTTTAGCTTTATCCCCAAGACCGGTACCTGGTACTCGTGAATTATCTTCAGCTTCTAGAGCTGTCCAATCTATCTTTTTCTCTCCCACCTCCCATTCTTTTTCTTTGAGTTTTTCATATATGCCCGCAGGCAACAGGACCTTTAACATTTTAATGATATCAGGATACGTGTATTCTCCCATACGGAGCATGTCCTTTAGTTCACGGTGGAACCCTGCTGGATCTTTATCATGACAGGGAATTAACTTTTTCATTTCTAAGAGTTCTATTTTCGTGATAGGAGTGTAAACAAATACTCGTTCTAGACCACCACCCTCTTTCTTGACTGGATGTACTTCTCGTAACGGATTCTGTCTGTCTATGTAGAATGATTTACTTTCTGGGGGTGAGACGTGAACAAAATGTGGATTCAGAAACGTTCGGTATTTGTGGCGCTGTTCTAGAATGACGCTAATTAAATCGGTACCTAGACCTTTCCATCTGTACTGGAGTAACTCGTTTAATACATCATGTAAAGGACCTGGATCAGAATGCTGATCCTCATACAGTGTAATGAGGTGCTGGATCATATACATACCCACCAGTCGTTGCTCGGCTGGAGGCAGTTTCAGAAACGTTTGGGCCACTATTTCGTCTGGAAAAGTGGTAGAATCACTAGTCCATCGGACTGCTGATCGGGCTAGTTCTTGTTCATGCATGGTACTAAGCTCGCTATAACCTATTCGTGATTTCAGGATGTGATCGGTAGCTTGGAATACTTGCTCAAGAGAACACTGTTCTGGTGCTGGAGGAGGAAAAGCTTTCTTGTAATCTAGGCGTGAATGTCGGTCGGAAAGTCTAGTTCTACCTACATACGCTATTCTGTCGGGATTCTCGTTGTCTACCTCTTCAGTAGAAGAGTCATATTAAACAGTTAATCAGGAACTTTAAAATCATGAGCTGAGTCTCGACTTTTCTTTGAACCATGGCTTCGTGAATACTTCCTGGATTCACTCCTGTACCGATGAAACGATATATTCTGTCTAGATGTTCTCCCATATCGGGCAGGGTGTCCAAATAGCTGGCAACCCGTCTTAAACGTAATGAATATATGACCATGTGATCCTCGCCTGGAACTGGATCATAACGACATTCAGTAAGACCCCGCATGATATCTACGTATGTAGACACTTTTGGCGTACGCTGTAACGCTAGTTCATGTAGCGTCAGACGTCTTGGTTGAGGCGGGGTACGAGGAGAACCTCCCCCCGCGGCTCCTAAACTAGAATCGTCGGGGAGTACTGTACGTGCTGGTAGAGTGACTGGCAAAGCGGGTACATGTACTGTGGGCTGGGCCGGGGGTGCTGTAACAGGTACTGTAACATTAACTGGACCCACGGGACCAGCGGCTGGAGGAACAGGAATCACATTATTAACGGGAGCAGGCGGGACAGGATTTGCATAGGCTGGTACTGTGTCGTCCAAATAGGACGAAAGAAAAATATCAGCTGCGGTCGGTTTATGACGTAGCTTAGTCGGGACCAATGGTGGCGGTAAATTACAGGGTGCTTCCGGGGTTGCTTTTGGCAAGCCCTCGGCAAGAAGAGGATACATGCCTTTAATAAGGGCATTTCTCTGTCTGTCTGACTGTTCTGCTCTAACTCGTTCACCTTCTTCGATTAGTTCCCTTTCTTGGGCTTTCTCTGAGGATTCCCTACTTAATTCTGTTTTTCTGAATTCTTTTTCGGTTCTTTTATGGGATTCTTTGCGCCATAACTCGATGGCATCTTTCTGGGACTGTCTGGCTTTCTTTTTCCATAATGCTTCTTCTACTCGCATGATGCACTCGGCATCCCATGTACCTGATACGGGCCATCTATATTTCTCTTCTAGTTCTTTAGTATAGTCCGCCCATAAGTCTAGATATATTATGGCATCTAAGCCATGCTTGTGATACATAAAATGTCCTGGACTGTCCCTAGGAGGGACAGGAACTGCTTCTTCGAGTAACCCTTTTCTGGTCTTTAACTGACGTAATTTCGAGAACAGAGGCATTTCGGTAATACACTTGAAACACAATACACAATAATCACAGTAATAATATAGCAAACAAATCTCTCATACCACGACATAAAAATACATAAATAACAGTTTGAACAGATACACATACACATGAATTTCTCGAGAACGGACTTACTAGAATTACTGGATGCACTGCTAAAACAGTACAGAACATACCGGTCCCATAAAGAGACACGTCAGGACCCGTATCCACCTAGGTGGATACTTCGTAATGGATCTGTATACCCAAACCCAACGGACCAGGAACAAACTAATGATCCTGTCTAGATACTTCCCCCGCGACGGTACTCACCGGGAAGCAGAAACTGGAAGGCCTCGGACTGGACTGGACTGCTACGACGTCGGACTACGAACTTCGGAAACTTTGGTTACAGGTGGGCCTCCGGATACCTCGGACCTTGCTCTCTCGGCTTGGGCTCTGGTCGGGACGAACCGCATTCCACACAGCTTCGTCTGGATGTCGGACCGCAGTCTCCGTTTCCTCCGTGGGCCTGAGGGAGACTTGAAGCAGAAATATCTGCCGGTGCGCAGTAGAGTTCCGACACGGCTGCAGAGGGTCAGGGGGCCTGCGTAGCATCGCCAGCGCGTGAGGAAGGGGCTCGTCCCTATTCGGGCGCCATTATGTGGTATATAAATAAATAATACCGGGACTATTTTTGACTATATTAACAATAACAGATAGCTCAATAAATAAGAGGCAGGATCCGATGTATCCGAGTCAAAAGGATTTATTCAGGCAAAAGGGAAGGGACTGGAACGGGACAGCCTGAAATAAAATAGGAAGGAAGGAAGGCAGCTGCTGCGCTTCATCGACAGTGCAGCATATATAGTAAAACATTACATTACATTACATACAGTAGGCGTAACTTATGACAAACGTAAGATAAGAACACATGGGTGGAAAAAGAAGGCGTGTACAGGGCGTGCACTGAGACATGTGATGTGAACGTCACAGAAGTGTCATGAATGGGCGGAAACATGGAGGGGGCTACCTGAGCAGCTGGGACCTTTAACCTAGTGGTGCGCGCAAACGGGCAATGACGTGTTACTAGGGAGAACTGGGGGCTATGACTTCTGCACTAGAAGAGGAGACTAAAGTCTGCAGTGTCAGGACGACATGTACCTATAGCATATCTGGTATCTGGTGTTTGGAGTACATGTCGATAGAATCCAAAAGTTATCAGGGCAAAGGATACTTGACACTAAGGCTGGTGCATGCATATATTCTACATGTATTGCGTGTGCTAGGAATATGCTATGAATATTAGTACAGTAATTCTTGCATGGAGACAGAAAGACTAGACCATAGCTGAAACTGTTGATACGGTTCAGTAGCTTAGGAATGCGAAGAAGGAAAGCTGGACTGATAACTAGAAGCATAACATACTCTTGGCAGACAGGCAGGCAGAGCCAGGCCGGGCACCGCGCTGCTTGGCAGGAAGTAAGTGAAGGGTCAGGGATGCAGGTGGGGGCTGCTTCGCTCCTCGGAGTGGGTTCAGGAGACTGGAGCTTGAATCTGGTGTCCGGGCCCTTTTGAGGCCTAGAAACGGGGACAATTCAATGAATTAACGTGCACACTGTAAAACGTGGCAACATAGGCCTAATACTCGTTGCTTTCACGAGAACTGGAAACTGGCATACTAGAGCTGGACACAACTACAATTGCGTCTTTAATCGATCATAGGGGGATATATATGCATATCGATCATGCACATATAACATAGGATGGGGGACACGTAGGCACATATAACATGGCAAAATTCACTTTTCCACAACAAGACAGACCAGAATTCTGCTGCAATTGGTTTTTACTGTACTTATCCACAGGGGCATGCCACTCACTGTGCTCTCTGTGGATAATACTCAATACTGTTTTTACTCACATGCTAGCGGCACCCTCACTAGTATGTCACTGTGTGTACCAGGTCACGGTTATTTTGTTTCTTTGTTGTATCTATACCTGTTGTAATTTGCTTCCTTTGTCTCCCAATTTAGGCAAGACTCAGAGCAACACAGGTATTTCATTCCATAATCTGTAATGAGTAATTGATACTAAGGTAGATCAAGTTCTGTAGACAGATTTATTTCCTTGATAGGTCCTGATGAATCGCGTGTCACTGTACTTTTGCGAGAAACATGTCGACCACCCTCTACACTTACTAGTCTAGTCTCGAGCCAGGAAACATAATTTTCCAGCGAGTACAGACCAGTTTCTACTTTTAATTGAAGCAAGGGACCCCCTGAATAAAATGTGTTCCTGGTACCTTAGCCTCATTTTAACTCACCACTCCGTCTACACCAACCTGGCCCCTCACCCGCACTTCACCCAAAAGGCAGTTGGATGAAAAGATCTCCGCCAAAGAGCCCCTCTTAGAGATGTTGCCCGTTGGGGATTGCACCGCCTACCCAACAAGGAGCATTGCCAATGATGAAGCATGACACCTGCAAGGGAGTGTGAGGCCATTATATCCAACAAAATGGATGCCCCTTGGTAGAACTCCACTGAGCCTCTACCACATCCATTCACCTTTGTGACCAGCACACGTACTTTCCCCAGGAACAGCCCAGTACTCAGTCAGTCAAAATACTTTTATTCGATTATTAGAAATAAAAAAAAGTCAAAGATACAAATACATCACAGGGAATAAACAGCAGCAGTCCATTGAATACAAATATAGAATAAATATAAATTACACATAAATTAAAACACAATTAAAAGCTTTCTCAGTATTACATTTAAAAACAGCGAATGTGCAATTAATTCATGTGCTAAAAGGGAATACCCTGTAACCTACGACGCTTCTTATTGATACGGACACACGCTACCAGAAAACTTGCTACATGGAAGATGACACATGCGCTAGATAGGAGTTGCAAAAACAAGAGAGCGGGCCTTACCTGGAGAAAGCCCACCTCCCTCAAAATCAGCAACAGATATTTTTTCCTAGTTTCTACATAGTGGTCACAAAACATCATAAAATGTTGCGTGTCCTGTGTTGAAAAGTTGTCACAATCACAAGGTTTAGCCTTTTCTGGTATGACCCAAGTAAAAAAAGAACCAAGCATAAAATGTATTAAATTAAAACGGAATCTAGTTAAAAGAAACCGATGGAACGGACTCGTTACCAGAGTAAGATAAGGTTCAAGACCAGGGGCAGTAATTAGTGCGTAATTTCTTCTTACAAATGGTTTTTCCATCTCCATTGCCTCCCGCTCAACAGTAAACAAGTTTAACAGGGCAATTTTAATCTCCCTAATATCTTCTCTTTTTATACACCCTGGAGAATGAAAGAGCTCTGGTCTGCCTAATTTCGTGAACATAGCCTTAATATAGGCCAGCCATGGGATCTTATGAGCTCTATCCAGAGCAAGGCAGTCCTTGAGAATCAGGTGGTTTAGGGAGATTTCCTGGTTAAGCCAGGTTTTAATCCAACAGATTACGGGGGCGGATTTCAATAGGTCTGTAACAAACCCCAGCCCCAGCTCTGAATGAGTTGAAAAGGTGGGGGCGGACTGTGGTACGGAGTGGAGGGATCTTAAAAATGTATTCTCCACCTTCTGGATGTTATCCTGATTTGTATATCCCCAAATAACAGATCCATAAGTGGCTATTGCCAAGCATTTGGCTTTGTATACTTTAAGTATAGCCTCCATTGGTCTCGCTCCCATCCGTTTGGCGAATCCCAACAGGGCCGCAGACGACCTGGCTACTGCGTTGCTTTTGGAATTCTGTTGGGGACCCCAGGTTCCTTTATCATCAAAGATGACACCCAAATAAGAAAAGATAGGAACCCTCTTTACTTCTTCCCCCCTACAAAAGAAAGATCTACATTTCCTTTTCCTGCTAAAAGCTTCCACCACCATGACCTGGGATTTTGAGGTGTTAATTTTCAAGTCTAGCAATGTCATAAAATCTCCAAAGGAGGCTAACAGTCTATTCAGGGCGATCGTGCTAAGAGAACTGCGTCGTCCGCCTATAGGAGGACCGGAATATTGGTTGCTCCTACACGCGGTACGTTCACAGTTGCCTCTGCTAAGGCTGGCTCTAAGGCATTAATGTATAATGTAAAGAGAAGGGGGGCCAGGATGCCTCCTTGCCTTACCCCCCTCTCCGACTTAAAGTGACTTGTGCACCTCCCCGCTTGGGTGACTCTGACTGACGCTAGGAGACCACAATGGAGGCCAACTAAAAATCCAACTAAAGGGGGATCAATACCTATTCCTAAAAGGACCTTCCATAGTTTTGACCGATTGACTAGGTCAAAAGCTGAGGAGAGGTCCATAAAAGCCATGTATAGGGACCCGTCCTTAGCGATCGTATATTTGCTGATTAAAAGTTGGAGATTCAGACACTGATCCAAGGTGCTTCTCCTGGCCCTAAATCCGTACTGAACGTTAGACATGATCCCGCTGTCCTCAAGCCAGTCTGTAAGCCTACCTAGTATGACTCTGCCTAAGATTTTGACGGCAGAGTCAATTAGGGAAATGGGCCTGTAACAAGCAGGGTCTCCACGTAGTCCCTTTTTGAAGATTGGTATTATAATAGACTTTGCCCAAGACTCAGGGAAATTATTTTCTCTTGTGGCATTGAAGACATTTGTGAGGATCTTGGCCCAGAATTTCGGGGCACTCTTATACAGGTCCGCAGGGACCCCGTCTGGTCCCGGGGCCTTGCTTATTTGTGTTTCATTTATTGCTTTTTCAACGTCTGCCTCCCCAAAAGCCATTATAGGTCCTAAATGACACGAAACTTGGGCCACTTGAGAGGGCTCATGACTCGGCTGGGAATAAATACTTCCAAAATGGGCGAGCCACAACTCATCTGGGATGGTACATTCCAAGGTGTGATTCTCTACCCCAGAGAAAAAAGGCTGATTAATAATGGCCCAGAATTTAGCACTATCCCGCAAGGCCTCTTCTGATAGCAAATCAGTCCAGGCTTCATTTATAATCTGGGATTTACGAGCATGAATAGCTTGTTTATATATTTTTCTTAGTATTGCTATTTGTGTTCTATTTCTGGGCGATTCTTTCAGTGCTTTATAAAGGGCGGAGTGTGCTTTAGAACAGTTATGATCAAACCATCTTTTGCCTCTTTGACTGCCATATTTATTTTTAACCCTCAAGTCATTATTTACTTGTTGGCATATAACATTAAATGCCTCAACTATCTTGGTGTTAGGGGCTAAGTGGTCCAGACAAATTCCCACCTCCAATTCGACCTTGCCCAAAACATCATGTAAAAAGTTTTCCGGGATCAAGTTAGCCCATTTCAGTCTTCTGCCCTGATCTTTCGGTAACAAATCCGTAGCGGTTGGGACATGCGTATCTTTAAAACTCAAAAACCCCCATGAGACCACCTCAAGTGTCACAGGGTTATGGTCGCTAAAAACTGAGTCTACTACCCTATAATTGAAAACATTTGACAAAACTAAGGATGACAAAAAAATGTAGTCAATGACTGTTCCTGTATTACGACCCTTAAATGTAATTGGTCTTGGTCCACCAACACCACAACCTGATTCATATAGATTCAGGGAGGCCAAAAGGGTCTCCAGAGCTTCCCCTTGCTTCGTGTGTTGGAAGTGTGTTGATAGCGAGTGTGGGGGCCCCTCGCTGTCTTCCAAGGTGCACTCTAGGCTGCAGGGGTGAATGTTAAAGTCGCCCATGAGGAAAACCTCAAAGATGTTCTGTTTACTTCTGTAGTCTTCAAGGAATTCCTCAAGGGACACTAGGTGTTGGTTAAGACTGACGCTATCAGGGGAATTATAGAAATTAATAAATAACACAGTAGGAGATTTAATGACTGACAACTCTACAATTAAACAATTTTGGGAACCTGAGTCAAGCTGCTTTAACACTCCATTCATATTCAATGATACTAAAAGAGCCAGACCTCCCTTTGCTCTACCTGTCAATCCTGGAGTAGCCGGAATACTGAAGTGGTCATAGCCATCCAAGATAAAACTATTTGTTGTATCCCATGTTTCTTGGAGCGCTATAATATCGTACAATTTGACAAAGCCCACCCAGTTCTCGTCCTGAGCCCACCCAGTTCTCGCCCAGTACTCTTTTGTAACACAACACCCTGAAAAGCCCTTTGAGAAATTCCTTGATCAGTCTATGCGACCAGAGCGAAAGCTGATTTGGGCTCTCCTATATCTCGAAATTGCTGCCAAGTGTATCTTCAAAGAGGCATGTGAAAGACCTGTTTTCGACAAGTAAAGAAGATATGGCAAGATGTGTTCCGGAAAAACTGTAAGAGGATGTAGCACCTGAGATGTGCACCATTGACAGAACCTTTTCCATTTTGCCACATATGTTTTATTTGTGGAGAGTGCTTGAGATTGGGATAATATGTCCCTGCAATCTTGAGGAATGTTCAGATATTGGAACTCATGCTCGAGAGGTTCCATGCTGATAAGTTCAGCGATGTCAAATTTGGGTGGAGAAGTTGTCCTTTGTTCATGCAGATCAGGTCCTGAGTTATCATTTTGTAAAGACCCTTGGTGCCAATTTTAGACCGAAGGGCAACACCTTGAACTGAAAGTGGCAACCCTCCACTACAAAACACAGATACATTCTGTGTTTTAGATGAATCGGGATATGGAAATAAGCATCCATAAGATCTAGTGATGCCATGAAATTCTTTTGTCTTAGGAGCAAGAGAATCTCCTGCAGTGAAACATATGGAAGGGAATTTTCTTGATGTACTGGTTCAGATCCCTTAGGTCCAATACCTGCCTCCATTTTGAAGTTTGTTTATTTTTTATCAGAAAGAAATGTGAGTAAAATCCTTTTCCTCTCTGCCGAAAAGGAACTTCCTCTATAGCCCCCTTCTGTATAAGCGATAGAACTTCCTCTTTTAGGGCTGAGAGATGTTGCTGATGTTTGAAAACTGGGGGTTGATTTGGTGCTCTTTGAACAAACTCTAGGGTATCGCATCTTTGTATGACGTCCAATACCCATTTGTCTGAAGTTTTTGACATTCAATGCTTCGAGAAGAGAGACAGATAATGGTCATTGTTGGGTATAAACCAGGTGAAGGGCGCCCTGGGTAGGTCCTTGTCGCCTATTAGACTGCAATGTTTTGCCTCTAGCTGTGATTTTACCTCTGGACTGCTGGTGAAAAGAGGTGTTTGAGGATCGATATTGTTGATTGGAAGGATATTGCCGGTAGTTTTGTTGTTTGTAAGGCTGGTACCTGTTCGACTGGTACTATGACCTTTGATTAAATTGCCCTCAAGCTCCTCCTCTCCGAAAGGATTGAAATTGTCCTTGCTGAAGGGACCCCAGTGCCCGCTCTGTGTCCGTATCTGCTTTAATGCCCTGGAGTGCGTCGTCTATATGTTTTCCAAAAAGGTTTTCCCCATCAAAGGGCATGTCCACTATCCTGGCCTGTACTTTGGGCATAAAAGAAGTAGCTCTCAGCCACCACTCCTGCCATTTGACGAAAAGCCATCGAAGATATATCCATGGCGATGTCGATGGATTCCGGGGCCGCTTTAGCTCCATCTTGCAGAATAGCTGCCGCTTCTTCATTCTTATCGTCTGGCAGGTGAGCCAAAAGTAGTGCTATATCTGACCACATCTGCCTGTTATAATGGCTGAGGAGGGCCATAGCATTTGCCGCCTTGATGGTAGAGGCTGCCATTATTGCAAACCTCTTACCCGCTCCATCCATTCTTCTTCCTTCTTTATCTGGTGGAGCCATAGATGTGGAGACAGGGTTTTTAGAGTTTCTCTGCGCTTCCTGCATCACCACCGATTCCGGTTTCGGGTGACCTATCAAACACGCAGGAGAAGTTTCTGGAGCTCGATATTTTTCTCAATCCTTCGGACCGACGCTGCCACTGAAGCAGGTGTCTTTAGAATCTTAAGACCCTCATACCATATATGTTGTATGATTGGGATCGATCTGGTTGACTTTCTTGAGTCCTCTTTAAAGTCATATAAGAAACATTCTGTTTCTTGAACTGGCATGTTTAAGTCGAATCTTTTAGCAGCCTTTTTGATATTATCGTGAAATCCTCCAATGTCTTGAGGAGGGGAATTCGCTGGAGAAGGTGATGGTGAAGGAGTTGTTGGCAAATCATACTCATCACATTCTATTCCTCCCGGAGCATCATGAAGAAGTTCACCTTCCTCCGGCTGATCATCTCCATCACTCTCAGCCAAGTCATCTCTGATTGTGACTATTGGCGGGGAACATATTTTATGCACTGCAGGTGTAGACTGAGCTCCTGGTGCTTGAGTCTGAGCCACTGGAGCGGTCGGAGTAGTGACATTAGCCTCAGGGAAGCAACGGTAGTAATCCTTAATCATATGAAGTAAATCCGTTACCAGTGATATAGGCATTGATATCGATTCTTCCCTTTCTTCAGCCTGATGTTCCCCTTCCTCCTCATATTCACAAGGTTCCTGAAATGATTCGTACCTCATTGACTTGGTCTGAGTAGTATCTTTGAAGGAGTATACTCCTTCGTCATTCGTGTCCTGACTCTTGATCTGCAGCTGGGAAGGACTATACGCTACCCCTGAAGATTCTTCATCGAAGTCCTGCCTTTCTAATAAGTTTGATGGAGGTAGCGGAGATAACTTCGTCCATGCCGTGAACTCAGAAGGCTTCCTTACAATCGACGGGCCCGTCGACGAGTGAAAAGATCTGATAGAGATCAAGGTCTTTGACTTCGGAGATTTAAAGGCCTTTGCGACGGAGCCACCGTCGACGAGGCTCTCATCGACGGGATTTATATGATCATCGACGGGGTTGTGGACGGTATTGTCGTCGACGGTGCCATTGTCGTCGTCAAGGAAGTCATCGACAAAGTCATCGTCGATTTCCCTGTCGACCGAGTCGTCGTCGGCGACGGCGTAGTCTTGGTACCTGTCGATGCTGCAGTCGACGTCGAATTGGTCGTCGTCAACGATGTTGTCGTCGACGGTGTTGTCCACGTCTTCACAGAAGTCACAGGTGGAGACACCACAGATGTGATACTCCCCTATCACCTGAGGACTTCTTCAGAGGAGTTTGGGGAAGAGAAGAGATTTCTTTTCCCTTGGTTTTGAGCTTTTTTGGATCCACAGAGTCTTCGGAAGAGAAAGATTTCCTCTTTTTGGAAGATTGGCTAGTGGATTCCTCCTCTGATTCAGAATCTTAGGTGCATACAGCCAGGTTCTGAAACTGGGATGGTGCAATGAGCTAAAAAACGGTGTTGGATCTAGCCCTGAACTCTTGACTGGGTGAGAGTACTCTGCTTAATTCAGAGACTCTGTCCATCACCACCCCTTGTTGTAAATAATTTTGTCCACCCTAAGCGTGGAAGGGTATACTCAGATGTGAGTCCCTTGCTCATTGCACCATCAGGATTCAAGCAAGTCGGGCCGAAGACGGCTGTAATGCCAGAAACCGGTCCCCGGAAGCTTGTTTCCTTCCCAGTGTAAGAATTGGCTTTTGTAGTCTGGTCTGCCCTGTTCCCATGATGCACTGGGCCAGGGACAGACTAATTTGCATACAGCCAGTTTCTGAAACTGGGATGGTGCAGTGAGCTAAAAAACGGTGTTGGATCTAGCCCTGATCTCTTGACTGGGTGAGAGTACTCTGCTTAATTCAGAGACTCTGTCCATCACCACCCCTTGTTGTAAATAATTTTGTCCACCCTAAGCGTGGAAGGGTATACTCAGATGTGAGTCCCTTGCTCATTGCACCATCAGGATTCAAGCAAGCCGGGCCGAAGACGTCTGTAATGCCAGAAACCGGTCCCCGGAAGCTTGTTTCCTTCCCAGTGTAAGAATTGGCTTTTGTAGTCTGGTCTGCCCTGTTCCCATGATGCACTGGGCCAGGGACAGACTAATTTGCATACAGCCAGGTTCTGAAACTGGGATGGTGCAATGAGCTAAAAAACGGTGTTGGATCTAGCCCTGATCTCTTGACTGGGTGAGAGTACTCTGCTTAATTCAGAGACTCTGTCCATCACCACCCCTTGTTGTAAATAATTTTGTCCACCCTAAGCGTGGAAGGGTATACTCAGATGTGAGTCCCTTGCTCATTGCACCATCAGGATTCAAGCAAGCCGGGCCGAAGACGGCTGCAATGCCAGAAACCGGTCCCCGGAAGCTTGTTTCCTTCCCAGTGTAAGAATTGGCTTTTGTAGTCTGGTCTGCCCTGTTCCCATGATGCACTGGGCCAGGGACAGACTAATTTGCATACATCCAGGTTCTGAAACTGGGATGGTGCAATGAGCTAAAAAACGGTGTTGGATCTAGCCCTGATCTCTTGACTGGGTGAGAGTACTCTGCTTAATTCAGAGACTCTGTCCATCACCACCCCTTGTTGTAAATAATTTTGTCCACCCTAAGCGTGGAAGGGTATACTCAGATGTGAGACCCTTGCTCATTGCACCATCAGGATTCAAGCAAGCCGGGCCGAAGACGGCTGTAATGCCAGAAACCGGTCCCCGGAAGCTTGTTTCCTTCCCAGTGTAAGAATTGGCTTTTGTAGTCTGGTCTGCCCTGTTCCCATGATGCACTGGGCCAGGGACAGACTAATTTGCATACAGCCAGGTTCTGAAACTGGGATGGTGCAATGAGCTAAAAAACGGTGTTGGATCTAGCCCTGATCTCTTGACTGGGTGAGAGTACTCTGCTTAATTCAGAGACTGTGTCCATCACCACCCCTTGTTGTAAATATTTTTGTCCACCCTAAGCGTGGAAGGGTATACTCAGATGTGAGTCCCTTGCTCATTGCACCATCAGGATTCAAGCAAGCCGGGCCGAAGACGGCTGTAATGCCAGAAACCGGTCCCCGGAAGCTTGTTTCCTTCCCAGTGTAAGAATTGGCTTTTGTAGTCTGGTCTGCCCTGTTCCCATGATGCACTGGGCCAGGGACAGACTAATTTGCATACAGCCAGGTTCTGAAACTGGGATGGTGCAATGAGCTAAAAAACGGTGTTGGATCTAGCCCTGATCTCTTGACTGGGTGAGAGTACTCTGCTTAATTCAGAGACTCTGTCCATCACCACCCCTTGTTGTAAATAATTTTGTCCACCCTAAGCGTGGAAGGGTATACTCAGATGTGAGTCCCTTGCTCATTGCACCATCAGGATTCAAGCAAGCCGGGCCGAAGACGGCTGTAATGCCAGAAACCGGTCCCCGGAAGCTTGTTTCCTTCCCAGTGTAAGAATTGGCTTTTGTAGTCTGGTCTGCCCTGTTCCCATGATGCACTGGGCCAGGGACAGACTAATTTGCATACAGCCAGGTTCTGAAACTGGGATGGTGCAATGAGCTAAAAAACGGTGTTGGATCTAGCCCTGATCTCTTGACTGGTGGAGAGTACTCTGCTTAATTCAGAGACTCTGTCCATCACCACCCCTTGTTGTAAATAATTTTGTCCACCCTAAGCGTGGAAGGGTATACTCAGATGTGAGTCCCTTGCTCATTGCACCATCAGGATTCAAGCAAGCCGGGCCGAAGACGGCTGTAATGCCAGAAACCGGTCCCCGGAAGCTTGTTTCCTTCCCAGTGTAAGAATTGGCTTTTGTAGTCTGGTCTGCCCTGTTCCCATGATGCACTGGGCCAGGGACAGACTAATTTGCATACAGCCAGGTTCTGAAACTGGGATGGTGCAATGAGCTAAAAAACGGTGTTGGATCTAGCCCTGATCTCTTGACTGGGTGAGAGTACTCTGCCTAATTCAGAGACTCTGTCCATCACCACCCCTTGTTGTTAATAATTTTGTCCACCCTAAGCGTGGAAGGGTATACTCAGATGTGAGTCCCTTGCTCATTGCACCATCAGGATTCAAGCAAGCCGGGCCGAAGACGGCTGTAATGCCAGAAACCGGTCCCCGGAAGCTTGTTTCCTTCCCAGTGTAAGAATTGGCTTTTGTAGTCTGGTCTGCCCTGTTCCCATGATGCACTGGGCCAGGGACAGACTAATTTGCATACAGCCAGGTTCTGAAACTGGGATGGTGCAATGAGCTAAAAAACGGTGTTGGATCTAGCCCTGATCTCTTGACTGGGTGAGAGTACTCTGCTTAATTCAGAGACTCTGTCCATCACCACCCCTTGTTGTAAATAATTTTGTCCACCCTAAGCGTGGAAGGGTATACTCAGATGTGAGTCCCTTGCTCATTGCACCATCAGGATTCAAGCAAGCCGGGCCGAAGATGGCTGTAATGCCAGAAACCGGTCCCCGGAAGCTTGTTTCCTTCCCAGTGTAAGAATTGGCTTTTGTAGTCTGGTCTGCCCTGTTCCCATGATGCACTGGGCCAGGGACAGACTAATTTGCATACAGCCAGGTTCTGAAACTGGGATGGTGCAATGAGCTAAAAAAACGGTGTTGGATCTAGCCCTGATCTCTTGACTGGGTGAGAGTACTCTGCTTAATTCAGAGACTCTGTCCATCACCACCCCTTGTTGTAAATAATTTTGTCCACCCTAAGCGTGGAAGGGTATACTCAGATGTGAGTCCCTTGCTCATTGCACCATCAGGATTCAAGCAAGCCGGGCCGAAGACGGCTGTAATGCCAGAAACCGGTCCCCGGAAGCTTGTTTCCTTCCCAGTGTAAGAATTGGCTTTTGTAGTCTGGTCTGCCCTGTTCCCATGATGCACTGGGCCAGGGACAGACTAATTTGCATACAGCCAGGTTCTGAAACTGGGATGGTGCAATGAGCTAAAAAACGGAGTTGGATCTAGCCCTGATCTCTTGACTGGGTGAGAGTACTCTGCTTAATTCAGAGACTCTGTCCATCACCAACCCTTGTTGTAAATAATTTTGTCCACCCTAAGCGTGGAAGGGTATAGTCAGATGTGAGTCCCTTGCTCATTGCACCATCAGGATTCAAGCAAGCCGGGCCGAAGACGGCTGTAATGCCAGAAACCGATCCCCGGAAGCTTGTTTCCTTCCCAGTGTAAGAATTGGCTTTTGTAGTCTGGTCTGCCCTGTTTCCATGATGCACTGGGCCAGGGACAGACTAATTTGCATACAGCCAGGTTCTGAAACTGGGATGGTGCAATGAGCTAAAAAACGGTGTTGGATCTAGCCCTGATCTCTTGACTGGGTGAGAGTACTCTGCCTAATTCAGAGACTCTGTCCATCACCACCCCTTGTTGTAAATAATTTTGTCCACCCTAAGCGTGGAAGGGTATACTCAGATGTGAGTCCCTTGCTCATTGCACCATCAGGATTCAAGTAAGCCGGGCCGAAGACGGCTGTAATGCCAGAAACCGGTCCCCGGAAGCTTGTTTCCTTCCCTGTGTAAGAATTGGCTTTTGTAGTCTGGTCTGCCCTGTTCCCATGATGCACTGGGCCAGGGACAGACTAATTTGCATACAGCCAGGTTCTGAAACTGGGATGGTGTAATGAGCTAAAAAACGGTGTTGGATCTAGCCCTGATCTCTTGACTGGGTGAGAGTACTTTGCTTAATTCAGAGACTCTGTCCATCACCACCCCTTGTTGTAAATAATCAGAATCTTAGGTGGCCTTCTTCTTCTGAAGCCACAACAGAGACGTGCCTCACTATCCCCCAATGTTTTAGCAGAAAAAGTTCTGCAGTGTTTGCAGTCCTTTGCTACATGTTTGTGGGTGCAGGCAATATAAGCAGTCCTTATGTGGATCTTCTGAAAAGAGCCTAGCTTTTCCACAGGATCTGCAAGGCCTGAATAGCCTCTTTTTAGAGCTTTCAGCCATCATAAGGTATAAGATGAATCACAATACCTTAATCCAGAATAGGATTCAGCAGTTGGAAACGTCAAAAGTTCACACAGGAACAAACTGAGCAGAGCTCAGGCAGACTCCTTTCCACACGAAGGCGATTGGAAATCTGAGGTAGGAGAGTTCTGCTGGGGAGTGTGATGTCAGGCCTTACTGCTGATTGGCTGAGTTTTGGACCAAACAATAAGGAGGTCTGGTTACCAAATAATTCACTCACTATGGGGCTTTCTATGCAGTCTTTTCTTCTCTATCGTACTGCTTTGGTCATTCTTTTACCGTGAGACTCCCACCATGACGATGGGGAAGATACAGGCATGTGAATCTATGAAAGACAATACTGGAGAAATATCGATTTAGGTTTCTATGTTGTGTTGTAGATTTACTTGTTCTTCATATAGTTCGAAGACACTTCAAATGCATCACTTTTCATCATTATTGCCATAAACCTAAATGAATGACATTCACTAATGGATATGTGACCTAAGTTCTGACTCAAGCTAAGTCCCTCCATTGTTGAACTCAATTCTTTTAAAATGGCTTAAGTACTTAAAGTATCCACCAACAGTGATTCAATATAAAGAATAACCTACATAGATGGATTATATATTGCTTACAGCATAATAGTAGGAGAAGCCAAGAAAATCAAATGACTAGAAGCTGCAAATTGTAGCTTTAACTCACTAATCCCCTGCATGTTAAGAATTTTTTTTTTTAAACCATGCTTTTAGCCACTCTATTTGCTAAACTGCACCATTGGGCCATGGAGTTCATGCTGGAATACCTTTCTACTAAACAAGAAAATGACGACCAAGGGCCTTATTGAGAGTTTGGAGTACATATTACTGTAATTCAGTTTTATTGATTGGTTAATTAAAACCTTTACAAACTGCTAAAAAAAAGATAGAAATATACAGTGTACGAAAAAAAAACCATATAATAAAAACAAACGTTGCTGAATACATGCAGAAAGAGTTCGACTGAACCATTTTTAAAAGCAGGTTAAGAAGGAGTTGTGGCACGTCACAGAGCTAACTTTTGCACATATAAATTAAACTATGTGCAAAATATGCAGAACACAAACCTGTTGTAAAGTGATAGATCTACAGTATACAGGCAGGAGTGATTCAGCTGATCCATATTTTAAGGGACAATCAGGCACATGCATCAAACTCACAAATAGCGACTCTTAAAATACGGAAAATCTATCCGCAATGCATGACGCCTTTAATGAAAAAATACAGATTCACTAAAAATCACACAAAAAATCAGCAAGATCCCAAAAGCGACACGCTAAAACGAAAAAATACGAATTGCGATTTTGCTTTTAGGGAAATTGCAAATAGCTAAATCGCTATTTGCGATTTCGCAAAAAGTGTGTCGCATCGGAAGCATGCTGATGACCTCACAAACAGGAAATCATCCAGCCCATGCCTCATTCAGTGCCCAGAGGGGATCAGAGGAGGAGGAAGAGTATTGGAGCTTAGCTGAAACACACCCAAGTCTGTTTTCTGCAACTTTCTTTGCCCCAGGATGGACAAAACAGCATCAGGGGATAGTGCCACTCCCAGAAAGAGGAAGATGAAGTTCAGTGAGAGAGAACTTGAAAATCTCATTGAGGAGGTCTGCAAGAGCCATGACAAGCTCTTTGGGAAGATGTCACTCAAAGTACCAGAGGCTCAGAAAAGAAGGATATGGCTGTGCATAAAGACCAATGTGAATGCTGTGGGTGTCACCCACTGCAGCATCGATGACCTAAAAAAATGGCGGTACGACCTGCGGAGCTGTGCCAAGGAGTTCATTGCGGAAAGGCTGAAGGAGGCAAGTGGCACAGGAGGGGACCCATCTACTGTACCCAACAACACAGCCCTGGAGGACCTGGTGGAGGCGACAATTCAGCCTGAGGCAGTGGTTGGAGTCACCCAGAAGGACACATCCGGCGCAGCAAGTACACAACAAGGTAAGATGCATGCAACCATACACCTCTACGTAATGTTTAATCGTGCACATACACCCAGGCAAAAAACAGTGTACATGTCAAACTCCAGTCCACGTTTTCTCTCATAAACCCAGTGCATCATGGGAGTTGTAGGCATGTCAGTCAAGTGGGCATTCCAACAAGTGGGCATTTCAACCCAAAACATTCCAACACTGCATGGCAGTCAGTGTTTGCAGTCAATGATTTAATGTGAGCCAAGTATGCAAAATTTAACACAATAGTAAGAATAACACAAATTAACATTGCACTGTTTCACATCACAGATGCAGCTGAGGCAGACTCTGAAGATAGTGATTGCCTACACATCTCTGAGACACCTGCTGAGACTGATGTGGAGACTCCAGTTCTGCAGCATGCACATCACCCACACCAACAAACCGCAGGGCCCAGTTCTCTTTACTGCAGCCAATGAAATCCAAGCTGCCTCCTGCAGCCACTACAGGGACCAGCCAGCCTTGTGTGGCAACACCACCTGCACCACAGGCACTGGTCCAACGTGGACGGTGGCGCAGGTCAAGGACCCGTATTGCTGCACATGAAGACCAGGCTCCGAATGTGTTTGGTGGCGTAGAGTCCCAGATGTTCTGCGTGCAGCGCCTGCAGGGAAGACACAGGGGCTCAATACAGCTACAGATTTCAAAACTTGCCAAGAACATCAGCATTATGGCAGACAGTGTGTGCGAGCTGACCACAGTGGTTGTTGAGGGGAATATGCAGACAAACTCAAGCCTTCAGGAGCTCACCCGAGCGATGCTTGCGGGACAATGCACAAAGAGGAGAAGGAATCTCCAGAGCACGATGCGCATGTCAGCCTATGCAAGGGCCAACAACAAGCTCTGCAACACCACTGCACTGCTGGCACGTCGCTCCGTGGCCATGCAAATCGATCTGGGGGGAAGTTGACAGGACCCTAGGACAAGTGACCACAGATTGACTATTGGTGGCATCAACTTGACAGGGGAGGAGGGGAGTAAGGAGGCATCCAGTCTTAGCAGCCTGTCGGTGCTAGTGACCACTGCCAGGAGGCGCAGTTCGAGCAGCACTACATCTTCCGTTACACATCAGGGTGATGTAACCGAGACAGGCGAAAGTCGTCTGGGGGTGCGTGGCAGGAGGCGCTAGCCAGGCATGTCCTCCTTTGTTTGGCCATGGTGACATAACCATGGTCAATAACATTCTAGTGATTGCTACTCAGTGTGCGGAATTGTTAATTTAACTTTATACCTCAATGCAATCACAGTTATAATTTGCGCAAATCTCTGTGTGGCTACATGGGCTCATGTCAATAAATACTTTTGTGTTCGCCATTTAGGTGTTATTATTGCCTACCTCAGAAATAATGTTGTGTGATGTGTGTACGTCTCCTTTGCCCTTCTGCTGAGGTCGCCGCATGCGCTTGTCGGTGTTGTGCGAGTGGTTGGTTGTCTCCATCAGACTCACTGTCAGACATCTCGATGTGTATGCTTCTTCTGGTGGCAATATTGTGCAACACGGCACATGCAGCCACAATCCGGCAGCAGGTCTCTGGACAGTACTACAATGCTCCAACAGTTTTGTGTAGAATGCAAAAGCAAATTTTCAGTATTTCAAACATGTGTTCAATCACATTCCTTGTGCTGATGTGTGCAGCATTGTACCTCTGCTCATGTGGTCTGGCTGGGTTGAGATATGGTGTCAAAATGTAGTTCCGCACGGTGTATGCGATGTCACTTACAGGGTGGAAAGCAAAGGGTTAACCATAGTTATGCATTTACATTTGTTTGATTAATGTTGCAAATAGGTATATGTGTGTACCAAGTAGATGTCCTTTGCCAAATTCACCCCTGAGCAGACGCGTCTGTATGCCACTGTGTCGGAATATATAGGAGTCATAGGTGCTTCCAGGGAATTGTGCCACAACGTCTGTTATGATATGCTTGCATTGCACACTACTTGCACATTGATCGAGTGATAGGATTTCCTGTTCCTGAAGATGTATTCATTAGCTGCTGGGGGACAGATAGGGACATGCGTACAGTCTATGCAGCTGATCACATGAGGGAATTGTGCTACCTGGTAGAAGTCCAGTTTTGTCTGAATCAAATCCTGTGGGGTTGTGAGAAAGGTGATGTGGTTGTGGATCCTTGTCATCATGGCGTCAAGGAAGGTTTTGAAGAAGGGTGAAAGTGAGTTTTGTGATACCCCTCCAGCTACTGCTACTACCCCCTAGAAACTGCCTGAGGCAAGTAGGTGCAGGCAACTTAGGACCTTGCAACATAGGACCTGTACAGGTGCGGGAATAGCATGTGTCCTACGGGTCTGGCACTGCATTAGGGGTTCCAGTTCTGCAATTAGGTGCATGATCATTTCACAGTTCAGCCTGTATTTATTGTAGATTTCATCCTCTGTTTGTCCCAGCATTGTGATGCGCACTCAGAAAACCCTCTCCCGTATTCTTCTTCTGCACTGGGTTGCTGCATGGATCCTCACCCTTCTCGCCATCATGTAGAGTGATGCCATTGTGAAAGGCTTCAGGGGCCTTCTGAGTCAGTTTTAAAGGGTTTCTGATTGGTAACACCTGTGCAATTCTTTTTAACTTTACCACCTGATTGTGATTCCCCTTATTCTGCACTTGCAAATTTGCGATTTTCCAGGAAATCGCTAATTGCGAGTTTACATGCATTGCATTGCGATTCTTTAATGGTTAATCGCTATTTGCGGTGGCTATTGAGTGACTCGCTATTAAGGATTAGCATTTTTGGTTGTCTCAAATGTTGCGAGATCTTATTTTTGCGAATTTGTTGGTTTTTCGGTATTTGGGTTCCTGCATTGAAAGTGTTGTTTTGGGTTCACTAACGGTCTATTTTAGTGATTCGCAATTTTTGTGAGGCATTTTTGGCTTTATGCTTGTGCCTGAATGTAGGTAACAGACCACATTTTCTTTACCTGGAATATAAGCAGTGTGCAAAATACGCAAAACACAGCCCAGTTGTGAAATGACAGATCTATAACTGTACTAAACAGAACAATGTTGCAAACTTGTCTTTCTCAGAAACTGACCTAGTACAGTCCAGACAGTGCTTGTTTAGAACAAAGCAATAACCAAATGACCAATATAACGATGTGCAAAATACGCAGAACACAGGCCTGCTGTGAGATGATGGATCTACAGAAAACAAGCAGGAAAGTTTCAGCTGATCCATATAAGGGTAGCGCAAGAAACAATCAATTTTTTTTTAAACATGGATTATAGAGCGATGTGCAAAATACGCTAAGCACAGGAACATGTCACAACCTTGTCTTACTCGGAAGCTGACCTAGTGCAGTACAGACAGTACATGTTTTGAAAAAACAATAATCAGTTGACCAATATTATTCTTCGGGGAAGTGGCAACCCTGTGTAACTACAAAATCCTGACCAAATCTGGGATGAGGGAACCAGAGGAACGGGGTGCAGGGAGTCGGCAGCCTCCAACATAAACTGTGTACCGCAATACCCAGTGGTGTGTCGTCAGTGCTAGTGCAGTTTAGTCTGTGAGTGCAGGCATCTCACACAAAGTGAAGGACTGGTCTCACACACCGCCTGATGTCATGCTTCATCATAGACCAGTCCTCGCCCTCTAAAAACTTGGTTTGGTAGAGGGCGGGCATACACCTGAAGATAGGGATGCACTTCTAAACTAAGTGGGGGCCCATGGGAAAAGGTAGTGAGTTAAAAGGCCATTAAGGATGTCAGCCTAAATTTAATAGTGCTTGCATCTATATGGCAGTTTAAAACAAAGTGATCGGTGTAATGGGGATATTGTTGTCCCCCCCACCGCTATCAATGGGGTCAACATGTTTCTGCCTGAAGGCCCAGTTAGGTCCGCGGCATTCATCAAGACCGTGATAAACAAACACAAGTGCATCCCTGTTGTCAGATGTATGCCCGCTCTCTATCAAACCAAGTTTTTAGAGGGTGAGGACTGGTCTATGATGAAGCATGACAACAGGCAGTATGTGAGAACGGTCCTTCACATTTTGTGTGATGCCTGCACTCACAGACTAAACTGCACTAGCACTAGCGACACCCCACTGGGAGCAGCTTCAAAGTGGCAACCCTGACAGCAACAGGAATTTTCTTATTACAGTTTGGTGAAAGAACATGCTTTATTGGTATAGTTTTGTTTTATCTGTTAAATTCCACTTGACTTGCAGACCCAGTCCTTGCACACAAAGGTAGCATTGCAAGCGGTGGGAAGAGTAGAGTGATATACACAGCCAACTTTTGCAGCTGAAGATTTACTTGGCACGACAGGAAAAAAAACCTCACTTGTCTAGGACGTTGATAGACCTGCTCCTAGGACAGCTGCAGAACTCCAAATTGCTGGAGAAGTTGGTTCTGTTTCATACCTTATAATTCCACAGGAGTTGCAGTTTAGTCTAATACAGATTGATGAATGTTAGCTCACTGGCTAAACACTTTTACTGCTCTTGTGACAAACTTGGTGAACCAAATATTAAGGATTGGATTCGCTGGGTTCATGGATGCAAGGATAGCTTGCTGGCAAGTGCGGACGCTGATTTGTTCCAATCGCCCCGTAGCAACATTCTTCTGTCATTGAGTAGTGCAGGGCATAAGCAAACTACATGCTCTAACGATTCTTTGCTGCTCCCACACCCCCTGCATGCTGTATTATCATTTATGATGCGCAAGTCAGGCTTGTGGTGCAGGGAAGGCCATTTCCCCATTCTACATATTGTACTCCATTGTTGACTAATGGAGTACCATACCCCGAATTTAGAGATGTCCACTGGCCCAGAGGACATCTCTAGTCATTGATAGGAACCGCTGTCATGGTGGTCCCTATCAATTAGTTAAATGTTTGATGGATGGTATTATCAAAGTGACTGTACTGAGTAGAATCTCTTTATTGCACTCAGATGAGCTGCAGTCTTGAATTCCAAATGCTGCAAATGGGATAAACGTTCTAGTGTCCGAAAAACACTCTCCCCAGATAGGTATATGTCCTTGCGACCTGTACTGACCTCCCTCAAAGCTCCTAGCCAAAATGACTGGAACATCTCCTTCCTCTAAATGGAACCAATTTTGTTTTTGATATGTTTACTTTTAGGAAATTAGTTTCTGACTACCTAAAGAGAGCATCCATGATATGCTGAAGACCAATCAGTGAGGTCAAAGATGACTACACCATCAGCGTACATTCAGATATTAATGTTTTTGGTTGCTATTTTTGGAAGGTTTTGTTTACTTCTAGAAAGCTATCCATGAAGTCGCTAAGAAATAAAGAAAACAATAAAGGGGCGAGTAAACATCCATGCTTAAGGCAGTTCAAAGTGGATATCTCCTGGGTCAGTCCCTTATTCCCACCCATCTGTTCTCTACACCATGTAGATGACTGGAGGGCTACTATTATTCTCAAAAGAGCTCCTGGAATTCCTCTGCTCACTAGTTTCTTCCACAAGGTGGGTCTATCTACCCTGTTGATTGCTGTAGAGAAGTCAACTAACACACTAAATGCCACCTTCGATTTACTGATCACATATTGGTTGAATATAGTTTGCAAAATTGTGATAATATCAGTCACTGATTGGGCTGGGCGAAAACCTGCTTGTACTTTTAGACAAGGCTAGACTTTTAGATGTTCTAAAACAGCGGCTGTAAAGATATTCCCTGTTGCGTCTAGATCAATGTGATGATGGTTACTTGAAGACTGGCGGGAGCCTTTTTTTAGGAGTTTAAGAACAATGCTTCCTGTCCAAGACCTTGGAATGTGGCCAGTTTTGTAGCAATAGGTGAAACGGTGGGTCATAAATGTGCTCCATCCTTCCGAATCGCTCTGTATGACTTTTATGGGGGTCAATGCTGCAGTGACTCTAGCCTTCTGTATGTACTGATCTTTTTGTTTTTCTGAATCAGCCATTATTAGTTGGATTGATTTGTTTTGTAATATAGGGCTAGATTCATAAAAGTAAACTGAGATGGAAGTCTAACTTTACATCTGTTGGTATTCCAAAAGGGCATTTACTACTCAGAAATGCGGTTTGTGAATACCAACCATTGAACTTTACAACTTTCGGTATTCACAAAGAGCACTTACAAGAAGTAAATGCCCCTTGTGCATACCGAAAGTCATAAAGTTAGACTTTAGTCCCATTTTACCTTTGTGAATCTGGCACACTGTCTTTAAAGGGTTTAGATAGTACCTGTCGACCTGCTTTGGTCTCTACAAACCAGATATATCATTTACCTATTCTTTCTGAGGCACTTGTGTCGTAATTGGGGAATTTTGCCTTCTATTCGCTTTAGCAATTAGTCCCCATAAAGCCTTGCTGTTTTTTGCAGGACAGCCTCTTGTGGATCTACCCAATTTTTGTCCATTATATCTCTATTGTATTTTATGAAAATTCTTTTCCATTTAACCTTTAAAGTTGAAATTCCTTTCTTCCTAGAAGAGGAAAATTAAATATGCTGAAGTCTAATTAATTTATTTATGTAACTCAAATGAGAATCCTTTGGTATATCTTTTCTCCTTATAGGAATGACTTTGGAAGGGACTGCCCTCCTTTGTAAATTGTGAGCTACTGTAGTAAGGGTATGTTGAAAATGAAGTACCAGGTTGCTTCCTTTGGTGGCTTGATTAGAAAGTTGAGACTCAATTGACATGTTGCTATTTCTAATGTTATCAGCATTATATATGATTCAGCCCCATTTTTGTTGTATTAGAACATCTCTGTTTCCATTTGAAAGAGGCCATCTTGATATATGTTGTAGATTTAAATCGAGATCTAGGAAAAGGATTGCATGGTCGCTATTACATACGAATTGCGTTCTAAAATTACGAATTTATCTAATCGGTCTTAAGTGCTGATGACATAGTCTAATATGAAAGAACCACTAGGACATCTTCTCGTGAAGTTTGCCGGCACATTGTGTTCCGTTCAGAATAGTTCAATGTATACCATTTGTAAGTTCCAGCATCAACTTTCCTCTTTTATCGCCTTGCTGGAAGCTGGCAGAATAGAAGCTGGTGTGGACCATGTTTCTTTGAGGGCTATATTCCAATAGACGTTCAATGAGGCATTAATCCTAACTTTACTACTCCTAAATGCCCTTTGTGAATACCAAAAGTTTAAAAGTTAGAATTTTGTCTCAGATTACTTTTGTGAATCAGGCCCAGTCTTTTTCAAATGTAATGCAAAATGATGGAATTTACACAGGATTGCGCTGGTGTAGATGAAATTTAAGTAGAACTTAATAACAATACAGTAGTCTAGCATTATGCTTGTCTAAAGCTTCCACAACCACACAAAAAACACAAGAAACAGGCTCCACAGATTTTAGATAGTCATTTCAATACACCTCTGCGTTTGCCAAACTAGCCAGCTACCTTGTGTCTTCAACCTTTGCACTAACGCCAAAGTCCTTGGTTACCATGGCTCCCCTTAATGATTGAGGAACATGAATCTTCATATGTACACTTGCCTCGCTCAAAACCATTTTCACCCTTCTATCAATACAAACTGCAAGTATAGCCTATGTTAGACTTGGCATCTTTTGCCATGTTTCCACAGCCTTTTTTTCTTTCTGACCACCTGTTTTAATGGTATGTTGGAATTGTTTTGCTGGTTTAAAGCAGCTGTGAACTTTCTCACTGCTGTTCAGTGTTAAAGTGCAAGTGCTCCTACTGTAAATTTTCTTCATGGATTGCTGTTTCCATTTTTGGCATATTTGATTTACTACTAAGTCCCTAGTACAGGGCACTATGTGTGCCCAGGGCCTGAAAATCAATTGCTGTTGGTGGGCCTCCATCACTGATTATGCCATCCATAGAAGCAGCCTTTCAAAGGGTTCTCAGACCTGCCACGGAAATGTCTGCATGCAGTTTTTATTGCCATGTCGACCTGGCAAGTGCACCCATATGCCAGGCCCTAACCTTCCCTTCTCTTACCGGTAAGGCACCACTAAGGTAGGCCTAAGATACCCTCCAGCAAAACACACAAGATGATGGACGGAATGTTGCACAATGGCAAAACATTCAGCCCCAGTCACAGATCTGGGTTTAATCCATCGTTATCTTGCTCACCAAGCCACCCCAGTTCAGACATGGCCTTATGCAAATCAGTCTTGACCCTGTGCCTCATGGGAACAGTCCAGCCCGAACTGCCAAGCCATGTCTTCCCTGGACCGGAATCAAGCATCCTAGGACCGGTTTCTGGCTATCAGCCGTCTTCAGCCAGGATAGCTTGACTCCAGTGCTTAGTGAGCAAGGGACCCACGTCTGGGCATACCCTTCGCACATAGGGTGAACAGCAAAACACACAAGATGATGGACAGAAAATTTTGTGTTTTGCAAGATACCCTCCAGGGCAGGGTGCAATGTATGTGAAAGATAGGACATATCCTTGTGTGTGTGACATGTCCTCATAGTTAAATACTGCCAATTTAGGGGTCGATTATGATTGCGGTGAATCCGCATCCTCCGGGCCGGTGGAAGCCACTGCCGGCACGGAAGATGCGGATTCACCGCCACGTTCCGAGAAAACACCCACCTCCAGATTAGGATGGCGGTGGGAACAGCGGCAGACAGCAGGTCCGTCCGCCGCTGATCCGCGGGTGTTGACCGCAATTAGGCGCGGTGCCTGCCGCTTTGTGCATGCAAATGCAAAGCATGCACTTTTTTAACATTGCGGCGGGTGCTGCTTGAAGCAGCACCCGCCGCAATGTTAAAGATACGGGATGTGACCGCCAGGGTGGCGGTCACATTCTAATTGGTATGGAGGGAACGCCGCTGGCCCTGCGGACGGTCCCTCCACCTGCGTCCGTCCGCCATCATAATCGACGTCTTAGTTTTTCACTATTGCAAAGCTATCTGCCCCATAGATTAGTATTGGAGTTGCTGTGTAACATCTTACAAGTATAACTTTCCATTGGGACAAGATAGTAAAATTGATTTTAAGCTAGCTGAAATCAGAATTTAATAACACGTTTTTAAGGGAGATGGTTTTTAACTTGTATGTTTGAAAATGCCATTTTTAGAAAGAAAGCAATTTCTGGTTCAACCATTTTGTGGGCCTCTGCTGGTTTGTGTATTGACGGTGCTGGTTTGGAGTGACAGCGGCTGGGGATGTGCATTCACTGTAGACAGTCACAAAAGGGGGTTGAGGTGTGTTCTGCCTTTCCTGGGTGACTCATAGTTGGGCTGAATAGTCCTGGTCTGCAACTGGAGTGGTGGAAGGAGTTTTCACTAGCACCTGAATAGGCAGTGTCTCCTCTGCACAATGGTGTCTCCACCTCCTGTTGTGAAGATGGGCCACAGAGTGTAGAACTGGTTTGGACTGGGCTCATAGTCCCTTGTCAGAACAAAGAATCAATGTGGTGTAAATATTGGGTCTCTGCCTCTAGGACTTTAGAACTCTTTTGGCGCAAGGAACCTGCCAAGAAGAAGAGCTGGAGAAGCTATGAGTAGGAACTATCACTTTGCAGTGTGCTTTGCTGTGTTGGTCTGCAGTGGCTGCTTTTGTCTTGGGCAGTGAAAAGACAGGATAAACTTTCTGAAACTTCTTTGTTTGAGTTTCTCCATGGGCTTAAGGTAGAGTTTGCCCCCTTTTCAAGAAGTCTCAGGAACAGTTAAGACTACAGGTTCATCGGCTACCAGCACTGGGAACTGTGTGTGTTGTGTTACAACAGAAGAAAAAGAAGCCTGATGCCATCTATGATGCCGTTGGCGGCTTCGTGCCCTGAAGGCTTTGCAGAGGGCACCACCGCAGTTCGCACTGCAACCCTGATCTCACCATCGACACCGCCCGACGCCGTCACTGAGCCACTGCTTGCACCATGAACTGTGGGCCTCGCACTTCACATCGCCTTGCTTCACACCGCTAACCTGGTAGCCCCTAGGATGCCACTCCATGCCAATGTCGATGCTGCTGCTTGCACCATGGTTTGAGTGTACTGCTTATAATTACACGATGAACCGCCCAGTCCCGCTCTGCAGCTTTGGCCTACCGACACTGGTGCCATCTTCTTCGGTTTTTCAGCCAATGACAGCGCTTCAGCAATGATGATGCCACTGCTTGGACGGTGACCTGTTTGCACTGCAACAGGCACCGCCCCACTTTGCACCACAGCCCTGGTCTCACAACTCTGATGGATGACTCTCACAGAGAAGCTTCTTGCACTGTGGCATGATAGCACCGTACACCACACCGCCACACTTCACACGACATCCGAAACCAACACCTGCTGATGCCTGCTCTTTGAGGCCCATCACAAGGTCACGTACGCCCTGCATTGCTAATGACACTGTAGCTGGCCCAGGATACCGCAGTTAGCCAGAACTGTTTTGATTTGTTGTTCACGATGACATGATAGCCCCTGATGGACCTATTGACTTCAAGGAACTGTATTTTAAGCCTTTTTTTGCTTATTTATATTTCTAAGAACCTTATGGTAGATGTTTTAATCATTTTTGGAATTTGAAGAATAGATACGTATTGGATATTTTTCTGAAACTCATGTAGTGTCTTTTTTTGGTGTTTTCACTGTATTACTGCTGGTTATGTGCAAATGGTTTACACACTGAGATAAGCCTGACTGCTCTTGCCAAACTACCAAGGGGGTGAGCAGGGGTTATTTAGGAAGTGTATCCCCTTTATTGTGACTAGGAAGAAGTGTCCCTACATAGACAGGGTAACCTGCCAACTCGAGACCCCCATTCTAACACCTTATAAGGTCTCATGTAGGAGATTACCAATTGGGGCTGTATTATACTTGAGGCACATTTTCCTTCATTGCGCTGGGTGCACCTTTTAATAGGTGCACCTAGTACAATGAAGGAAAGTGTGCTGTATTATGATGAATGCACTGCCCCTGGGTAGCTGCAAACTGGTGCTGCCCTGGGGTCAGTGCATTTATATTGAAAAATAAGTGGCTGTCTTGAGGCCACTCGGGGCTTTCACAGTACAGGCTGCAACCCACCTGCCTTCTGAAGGGGGTTTAGAGATCCCCTTGCAGGCGGCCTGCAAGAGGATGTTTGGGTGGTCCATGGGACACCCTTTCCTCTATTCAGAAGGCTGCCATCAGGGGGCACAGTCACAGTGTGCCTCCTGAGAGCTTCTTTCCCTCTGTGCCCGCGTCTGCAAAAAGGCAAAATGATTCCCTCATTTGCATGGGGCACACCCCCATGCAAATGAGGGAACACCCTCTGAAGTGTGCAAGCCCTATCATTATTACAGAAGGGGAGGCATAAGCGTCTGCAGCCCCTTCTGTAATACCAAAGTGCCCCAGCGGTGTGCAAGGTGGGTGCAAACACCTGTTGTGCCTTGGAGCACCTGTAAAATACAGCCCCTGATCTACACCATCATACCTCAGCCCCAATACTATATTTCATATTCCTGCATAACTTCAACTGCACACCAAATTCTTGGTCCAAGTTTGGTCTTCAATGATTACGAAGACAAACCCAACCTCAATTGACAGTCTAAACAGTCCTCACACCAGGGCCAGCACTATCCACTTTTGCACCAGATCCCAATGAACAAGCACAGTAGCAAGTAAGAAATAAACACTAGTTCAGTTAAATATTATAAGATTAAAAGTTATGAAATGTAATGAAAAATACCACAAACAAACCACAGCTTTACCCAATGAAATTACATCACTCACTGAACTGCGTCCGTAAATTTGAGGCTATCCAACCATTAAATGCGCATAAAGCACTTCTTCAAAAGAAAGAGACGGTTGAAGCAGAGCATTTTATTGACTGTGAATGTATCCTGATCCATTTCTATTTGATGTGAGCTTGTCATTCCACACCAGGCACCAGGTACCTGCACTTTGAAGGGGACTCCATCTCCCAACGGTCCTAGCGGGAGGCACCGCTGACACGCAGAAGCTGGCCAAGAGCGGTCTGTCTGTGCCCATCAGCGGCCGACAGAGGTGGAGCTGGGCCCAGTCTCTTGGGTTTTCCAACGGGTGTTTTGTGCAGTGGAAAATTGGCAAATTGGGCCTGAAAAGAACAACTGTGAAGAGGCAATCCAAAACCCGGAAAAGGTCCGGGAAGGTAACTCTGTTGTAACTCACTGCAATCACACAATGGGAAAAATAAAGGGGAGTCGCTTAGACCCATTAAGGGAGAATGGCGATGCACAAAGTAATTCAATTAAAAGCTACCTGACTTCCGTAATGGGTGCAATTGAACATGATTTAGGCAAAGTTGAAGCTAGGATGGATTCAGCAATAAAAAGATCCGCTCCTATTGCCACTAAACCTATCAGTGCTGAACAAGCCCACAAAGAACATGATAGTCCAACACCATTAACACATAAGTCCCTAAAGAAAGCAGAGCTATTACCCTTAAGTAAGCCATCTCTGTTGGTCCTCTAATCCCTGTGCGATTAAAGACACACAATCATTGACCGCATTAGGAGTCATCTCATGGTTGGATAGTACTCTCTGCAAAAAAAGCAGGGAAGATCCAAATATAGTAGAGATACTAAAATCGATCGCCCTGGAAATAATCTCCTGCCCCTCAGTCAAACAAGGTACAAATAAAAAGAAAGGTACAGGGAAAACCCCCACAAGAGAGACTACCAAGGGGGAGACCATCAGGAAAAAATTGGGTGCGAACAATACTGGCAGCCTTGATCAACTGCGTGAGCAGCTGAATTTCATTTTCAAATTATGCTCCAGGACACTTGAAAATTAACTCTCCTAGAGGAAAAGATCAAGGAAGTAATCTTGGCCCAAGAAAACCTCACAAGACAAGCAGGCACATCGGAAGAGTTGGGGAACTTTAATGGATCCCACGGGGCTAATTCTGGGCCTGTAAACAAAACACTTCCTAATCACAAAGTCAAGAATTAAAACAGATACCAACTCTGAGGCCTGATACATTATTGCCATTTGGGCTGCCAGTGGATGAAAAAATGGCTCGATACTCACAAGACACAAATCACAGGGCTTCTAAAGGTTCCAGTGGCACCAATCAATTTAATCAAAATAATATATGACCACATATCTCACCGGAGTGTACTCCTTACATTATAGTTTTGGAAAATATACCCCCACTCCAGCAGGCACAATATGAGTCTCATGGATCCCTAGTGAATAAAGTCCCAACTGGTCCTATGATTTATCCAGGGAACTAATTTCTACAAGAAGAGTCAATTGGAGGTGCCTGCACCAAAGTCACCCTTTGGGGATTGCATAATTGTCAATTTCAGGAATCCGCACCTGGTTAAAAATCCTTTTCAAAATATCCCTTTTATGTTGAAGGTATTAGAGTACAACCTTTAAGTTTCTAATAACAGCAAACAATACGCACACTGATAAGTCATGTAAACAGCTCACCACAAATTTAGATCTTAAATTAGATAAAGGTGCTCCCCCGAGACCTACAAACTACTTCCCTCTTTCAAATAGATTTGAGATTCTGTCAGAATCGGAAGGACAAGACTGACAGTTACTGGTTTCAGAGGGTACAGAAATATCAAAAGAGGATTGTGTACTGTATTACCGGTGTCACCTCTCCCTGCGACTAAAACACAACAAGAGGATCTTAATATTGTCTCATGGAACATTGCAGGTCTTCGGTCCAAGATCAATAATCTGGATTGGAAAATGTTGCTTGATCAACACCAAATTGTGTATTGCCAAGAGACTTGGATAATGGAGTCCTTGCATGTTGACGGATATGCTTCTTATGATGTACCAGCTGTCCCTTCAAGAGCGGGCTGTGTGAAAGGGGGCTTAGTCACTTTTACATCAGTGGCACAGATATCTCAATAAGAGAATTGTGCAAATTCCAATACATCAGCTACTTTTAATTATTACGCCAACGATATTTGATCTGCTTTTAATTATTATTATAAAATTTTTGATCCAACTGTGACAAACATCATAGATTACCTAGAGGATGTTATAATTGAAGCTCAGAATAATTATATAAAGCATCTGCAAATAATTTGGGTGGGGGATTTTAATATGGGAACTTGTGTGACCCTAGGGTCCAGGAATGTTGTGGTAGTGGCAATGAGGGGGATCAGCCCATAAACCATTTTAATCATACTTCATCCCGGGATACATTGAATAGAATTGCCATTTCTAAGAATCTGAAATTCGCACAAGACCTGGATGTGGTTACCTCCCCCCAGATTCCAACATACACGGGTCCCTTATCGTCTTTGACTATTGACCATATAGCGAAATTCTTTATGGTATGTGTAGTTAAGGGTAGTTGTATGAGTAACCGCAACCCCATTGTTTTAACTTTAAATATACTTGTGACCACGGAAAAGGACAAGAATATTCAGAACAGGGTAGTATATAACAGAAATAAAGGCATTAGTATTAAATGGGATGAGGTTGATAAGATGGCCTTTCTCACAGACCTTATGATAACAAATAGGGCTGATATTGAGACAGTGCTATCAGACTCTGCTCCATCAGAGGTTGTCATAGTGGCCTTTACAAATTTAAATGACTTCATGGCAAATAAACTAAGTAAATGTAGTAGAAAAACTCCTGAAAACCCAAAATGGTTTAACAAGATCCGCTCTAAAGCCCATAAGACGCTATGGTCAGCCATAAAAAAGACCTTAAGGAATAAGGATGACATAACAAAAGCAAGGAAAGATTATAAAAGTGTAATTGGGGATAGAAAACGGTACCTAAACGATAAAGCTTGGGAAGATCTAAAAATTGCCTCAACCCTAAAAGACTCTTGTGCTTTCTGGGAGGTGGTCATTATTTATGCCCGGTGATGAAACGCCCAAAATAGATACCGCAGTTCCAGCTGAAGCCCGGGTTAATGACTTTTGGGAATTTTTTCTCCAGAACCAAGGATAGTAAATAGATCTTCAGTCATAAAAACGCAGAGTGATATAAAATCTGCCAAGGCCCTAAGCAATACAATAGAGGTGAGTGAGATACTGATGGCAATAGAGAAAAGTCGTCCAGAGAAAGACCCGGCACCCGCACAGAGTTCCGGTCATTTTATACAAGTGGATGTATGACGTTACAACGCTTACTTTTACATCGCATGCCTTTACAACGCGGTATTTACAATGAATACCATTACAATGCATAGTGCTTTGGGGCGCTGGATAGTGAATAGTTTAATTTACTATTCCAACTCCAGTCCCCGTGGACACTAGGGAAGGTGTTGGACAGTAAATTAAACTTATTCCCTATCCTAGAGCGCCCCCCAGCGCAATGCGTTGTAATGGTTTGCGTTGTAAAAGTTGCATCGTAAAGGCACTGCGTGGTAAAAGTTGCGTTGTAAAGGATGTTTCCCTGTACGGGTATTTACCAGATTTCTGGGCCCCTTTGATTACAAACATTTGAAAAGCTGCAATAGTGGGCTCACTAGTCAAGACCTGGCAAGGAGCCATCATAGTCCCGATTTTTAAAAAGGGGGACAAAACACAACCTCATTGCTATCATCCAATGTCCCTGCTTGACAGTTCAGTTAAAATCTTGGGGAGGGTAATTTTGGCCAAACTTGAACTTTGGGCACTTGAAGACCAGGTGCTCTCAATCTATCAATTCAGATTCCACCCAGGACTTGAAATTGTGGAACAAACACTAAATCTGGCATTAATTGTCCAAAAGTATACCAAAGCACAAATGGGCTGTGTTCATTTACTTTTATGGACCTAACATGTGCCTTCGACACAGTGAAACACAGCCAACTACAGTCCGAAATGACACAAATGGGGATTGATGGAGCATTTATGACCTTGCTCAGTAGGCTTCGTGAACACACCTCAGCCTCAGTACGCAACAGCAGTAAGGGAGATTTGACTGAAGGATTTCCCTCTGATATGGGGGAAAGGCAGGGTGGTGTCCTGGCTCCATTACTCTTTTTATTAAATATTAATGGGCTTGGAGACCAATTATGTAAGGTGGGGAAGGACACCACAAGATGTAACGTGTGCCAATTCCCCATACTGCTGTATGCTGATGATGCTGTCATGATAGCTTGGACAGCAAATGGCCTACAAATACGGCTTGAATAATTTCATATTTTTATGAACGATCTGGGGCTAAAATGAATTGTACTAACTAATTTATTACGAAGTGTGGTCCCAAAATATCTGAAACGAGATTTTTTTTATTGTGGGGTGAAGAAATTAAGAAAGTCCCGCATTTTACTTACCTGGGGGTACCATTTGATGCTGATTTTAATTGGGAACATGTTTTCAATATCAGAACTATGCAATTTCACAAATCGATTATTGCTATTTTTAGATTTGCTAAAAGATTAGGACAGAAACTAACCAAAGATATTTTATGTATTTACAAGAGTAAAAGCCTTTCAGTGGTAACTTTTGAGGCCTGTGTGTGGGGACACGTAAATTGTAAATAACTTTAAAAAATAGAGAATACGTTCCTAAGAAGACATCTCTCAGTGCCCCAGAGAATCCTCTGTTTCTTTCTGTCATGAGGAAGTTAGTCTGAGCTATTTGAAAGATTATATGGCTAAAAACCTGGAAAAATCCAGAAGCCGCCCTCTGCAGGACAATATTGACAGACTGATTGAAGCAGGATAATAGCTTAGGCATACCCTGGTTAAGGTATGTCAAAATGAGTTTTGCTAAAATGGGAGTAATAGAACACTATACAAACCCTGATACATATAAAAACGTGTTGTCTGCCACTGTTTAATCACTCTTTTATCAAAGTCATGTGCGGGCAGGCCTTATATGTAATGTGACTGGTCACTCGGAGCCTCCCTCTCAGCCACAAAGAGAACCTGCTCTCTACTTGCAAATTGAATAAAAGGAGGACATTTTTGTTGACCTGTTTGCGTTGAAAAACTATACACTTCTTTGCTGCTTTCCCTATTCAAGGCCCGTGGTTTGCCTCACTCCCTGTTTATCCTTGTGACAGTTGCTCATTCCAAAGCACTACGCACTTTATTTTATTTGGTAGATTGTAGACCCCAGAGGAAGCAATTCCTATGCCCACTATTACTGGCAGCAAGGATTATAAATTATAAACTGGCAATGGAATATCTACTCTCCCTAGGAACGAATGAGATCATATACTGCATCTTTTTACTGTTTTTAAGATTCGTAGTAAATACTAATTATTTTAAAATCTGTAAACTTTGTGTATGAGGATTTGCAGTCTTTTAAATGAAAATATGTATGTGCAATCTTTTATGGCTCTTTTAGAGTCGAAAAAAATATTCTTGACTTGACTGTGATGTATTGTTATTTTGAAGTTTTGGAGGAGTGGGCATTAAACATGTTAATCATAATCCTAATAAAATCAAAATGTGTCATAACATAATTTGTTAGTAAAATAACTGATACAACCTCATATATAGATAAAGAGGTGCACATATTAGAAAAATAAGAGGTTAGCGGAAGATCTGTCCTGATACGGGGTTGTTGAAAGTGGAGGACTGTTGGAAATGGCCCTTTTTGCAGGGTTATCCCCAAACATTATGCTTCTTCCTCCTTTATGTTTCCTGACTTGTGGTTGTTGGCTATAGGACTCTGGGCAATTTACCACTGCTGATCAGTGCTAAAGTCCATATGCTGTCTGTATACATTGTTATTATGATTGGATATCCATGATTGGCATATTGTTTTACCAGTAGGTCCCTAGTAAAGTGCACTGAGTGTGCCAGGGCTGGTGATTCAAATGCTGCTAGTGGGCCTGCAGCACTGATTGTGCCACCCATAAGAGTAGACCTAAAATGGTGACTCAGGCCCGCCACCACAGTGCCTGTGTGCAGTTGCTAACTGCCATGCTGACCAGACCAGTGTCCACACTGGCATGGCCTAACTCTTCCCTTTCTGTACACATTAGATACCTCTATGGAAGGGCCAAGGTACCCCCTGGGCAGGGTGAAGTGTATGTGAAAGGTAGAGCATGTACTAGTGTGGGTGACATACTCTGATAGTGAAATACTGCCAACTTTGTTTTTCACTATTGAAAGGCTATCTTGCCCATAGGCTATAATGGGGAATGCTGTGTATAATGTTTACCTGCATATCTTCCCATAGGAGCAAGATAGAAAATTGAAATCTGGAATCCCTGAACTCAGAATTTAATAACCCATCTTTTAGGAAGGATTGTTTTTGAATCCTCTGTTTCAAAACAGCACTTTTAGAAAGTGGCTGTTTTCTTATCTGACCTTTCTGTGTGCCTTGGCCTGTTTGTGAATTGACTGTCTGGTTTGTGAGTTACAGGGGCTGGGGTGGCTCTCGGAGGCTGAGTGAGTCATCCCTGGGCTGAATAGCTCCATATGCATCTTGAGTGGTGGGAGGGGATGGCACCTGGGCCTGAATATGGCTGTACCTGCCTTCCACAATGCTAGCTCCACCTCCTGCTGGGCGGCTGACGACCCTGCCTCTCTCTCTCAAAGGAAAGAAGAAGTCAAGTAAACAAAGTGCTCCAGGACTGACTAGAACTGGCTCTGACTAAGCCAAGGCCTCTCTGCCCTCAGAGAACAAATAGAATATTGATATGAAAAGGGCTACCCAGACTACATAAAATTAGATCATCCTGGAATCAAGAAGGAACCTTTCCCAAGGAGAAAGCTGGACGATTGAAGAGGAAGGCCTGTCCTGCTGTGTGTCTGTGGGCTGACCTGCAGTTGCTTTGCTGCCAAGGAGAGGGGTAGGACTTTGCTGATGCTGTGTCCCCTTGCTTGAAGAGACCACCAAGGGCCTGAGGAGAGCTGGCCTCCTGTTAAGAAGTCCCAGGAACAAATGGACTTCACTCCCAGCTCCCCCCTGAACTCTGCTGAGTGAGTTCTGCCCTTCCTAGAGTGCTTGATCCAATTCTTTTAATCAAAAAAGACTTTATTTCGGTCAGAATGACCTAGAAAGTACAGCACACAGCAAACATTTACATAACAAAAAAGAATTAACATGCATCCTGCTGACAATCGTGATTAAAAAAGTAAAAGACCGGTGGTAATTATACACATGATTTCATATTAAGGATACATCGGGTTTTTTGGGATATGAGGATAGGCAAGACTTACAAAACTATTTCCAGAAAGTGCGTAGTGCAATAAATACATAAATTAGCTAAAAAAGGGCAATTATAAAAAGCAGAAGCTATTGAATTAAAAGCTTTACAAGATATGCATGACAACTAGAGAGCTATTTCTACTGTCATTAGTACTTCAGGACAGGGTTGTCGGTGCAACATTTCTGGAGCTCAAATAGACCCTTCTAGTACACCACATTGAGAACAGGAAACCTGCAACCGAGTATACTATTGGGATACTCGAATCGGTTTTCAGTATCCTGAAAACTTCGTGACAGCGCCTATTGCCCAGATTCCTGCACATCTGGACCAACCAATGTTTCCTTGCTCTCTTGTAGCCTGGGCAGCTGAAAAAGACATGGAGCTCAGTTTCTTCACGGTGCACACATACCGGGCACTGGATCATTTGTTGGTCTCTCCACTTGGATGTGAGGCAGCGGAGTAGAAGCACCCCATATCTATATTGCAAATAGAGCTTCCTAGCTGCTGGTGGATTTATGAGCTCAATTGCCGGCTCGAAGCAAGGAATATCTTTTATTTCCAGGAACCCACTAGAAAGTTTCCCAGTTCTGGTAAGGGTGTGTAATTGAGTCAGTCTATACTCTTTGTAGCGTGCCTTCACGTAGTCCTTCGATGTTAGCAAACAGGCTGACTCAGGATCTGGCCAGCAATCCCGAGACCCATACTGATTAGTAAAGATTTAATATGTACGAGCCACAGGATCTTTACAGCACCTCGTGACCTAAGTACTTCTAGTAGTTCCTCCCTGTACGATGTAAGTTCGGGGGTTGTAAACAGGCAACGCCAGTACATTATGGGTTTAAGGCTCGCTACTTCAGCTATTGGGGTTATGCCTGTGTCGAGACGTAGCGGCACCAGTGGGGTGCTACGTGGCAGTCTGAATAGTTGTCTTAGGTATTGGCTTTCCACCTGTGTTAGCTTCGTCAAGTTAAGGTGGCCCCAAAGCTCTGCACCATATAAAGCCCCACCTCTCGCCTGCGCCCTGTAGCTTTCAATTGCTAGGCTAATGGTTCTTTTACTAGACTTGTTAAAAACCCTCAAGATGCCACCTGAAGATTGTGCTAGTTTTAGCGTGGATTTTGTAATATGTGGCCCCCATTCCATAGATTCGGAGATTGTAATGCCTAAGTACACAAAGGATGACACTCTCTCAAGGGGTTTGCCATTAAGGGACGGGTTAGGACGTGTGCTTTTTGGACGATTAAATGGCATACGTTTTGTTTTCTGTAGGTTTATTTCTAAGCCTCTATCTCTACAGAACTTCTCAAATGAATCCAAAACCCTTTGTATTTCCTTAGGCGATTTAGCAACCAATAGGGTGTCATCGGCAAACATCATCGCCGAAATTCTACGGGAGGCTAACTTGGGTGCATCAAGATATTTTTCTGCTAACTGGGCGTCAATCAAGCCATTAATGTAAAGGCTAAATAAGGTTGGCACGAGCACGCACCCCTGACGTACGCCACGGTTAATAGGTATAGGTGCTGAGAGATTGCCATCCTTGCCATACCTCAATTGCGCGTAGTTGCATTCGTGTAAGCGTTTAAAAAGTTGAATTAAATATTCGGGGACCCCCATCTCATCCAATACCAGCCATAATTTCTCCTTGGGAACTAGATCGAATGCAAATCTCAAATCTACAAAGATCAGGAAGAGGCTGCCCCCCTGCATGCTTACGGTCTTCCAACTCAGTACTTGGTCCAGGGTCGACAATTTTTCCCTGAACCCAGCCTGCAGGGCGGATAGAACCCTCTCCTCTTCCATCCAAGACTGCAATCTATAGAGAAGGACCGGTGCAAAAACTTTCTGAGAATGTCTATTAGACTTATGGGTCTATAGTTAGTTGTGAGGAGAGGGGAGCCCTTTTTAAAAATCGGAATTATTTCTGCTCCAAGCCAGCTTGGAGGGATCTTCATGCCTTGTATGATTGCGCTAAAAAGCATCCACAAATATGGGGCCTAGATGGCAGGTTCGGACCTATAGAGATCTCCAGGGATCTTGTCCAGACCAGGAGCTTTGCCCGGGGCTATTCTTGCTATTGTGGCCTCTATTTCTTTTAGGCTTATATTCTGGTCCACATCTCCATCAATCTGGGGGAATGGATCCCGATTAACTACAGGGCAGGCGTCTAATGGGTCACAGCCATATACGGGTCCAACTCTCGATTCCTTAGCATAGAGTGTTTCGAAGTGCTCTCGCCAGACCTGTTCATCTAGGTTTGGTTCGACAGCGCTTCGAGGAGATGTTGTGCCGGAGTTAGCAAATCCCCAAAATGACCTCATGTCTCTGTCCCCTAGTGCGGTTTTCAGTGTAGCCCAATTTTCGTCTTTCCAACTTCGCTTAGCTTCTTTTATGGCACTTTTGTAGTTTGCTCTTGCAGGCCTTATGAAGAGGCAATCTTTGGTTCTGATGGCTAATACCAGTGCCTTTTTGCCGCACGACAAGAGGTATTGTACCAGGGGTGGGAGGGCAACTTGTCCTTTTGCGAGCTTTTTTTATTTGGATAAAAAAACTCAGGAAACTTTTCCTAGTTTAGCGTGGGTCAGTTGAGCCTGATGTAGGTCTATGCCCTCCTGGCTTGGGCTACATAGATTGGACGCATCTGAAAGAACCGGCAACAGGGCATCATACAGACTGCCCAATCTATCGTCCGATCGGCTAAAGTTTGACCATTTCACTTTCCTCCTGCAATTTGAGGTCACCATCCTAGAATCAATAGGGTTATCTGTAAAAGGCAGACTACCCATACTCAGAGCTTTGAGTTCTACTACTAATGCAGAGTGGTCACTGTCTAGGCGGGGGATTATTTTGAAGTCCATCATCCTGTCCCAGGAATGTGAGTTGATAAAGATGTAATCTAATATAAACCCACGATTTATGCTATAGAATGTATAGCCATTTGATGATTCGGATGAGGATCTCCCATTACAAGCTCGAAGGGAGTGTCTCAATGTGAGACAACTCATCTGGATCACCAGAGGGGTCAATTTTTTTATTTTGGGACATCTTGATTCTGGGATTATTAAGAAGTGGTCCTCATCAAATAAGGTATCCGGGGATAACCCCTCTAGCTGCTCAAACTGGCAGTTAAAGTCCCCGCCGACTATAATCATTTGATCAGTGTCTATAGAGCCTAGAAAAGTAGTTAGCTCTTCCACTGTATTAGATTCACTGCCCTTAAGGGTCGGGCATGAGTATACAATAATTAGGACAACAGGGGTTTTTGTAGCAAACCGCAACAGGACACTTAGAATGTCACTGGACCCTGTGTCAATTTGGACTGCTGAACACCCCAAATGTGATCCCACCCAAGTTGTCAGGCCCCCGGATGGTCTCCCTGTTCCCCCCAAAGTTGCTGGAATGTTAAAACTAGCATAGCCCAACCTGGGAACCTCTCTTCTTGCCCAGGTTTCGCGAAACATGCAGATTTCAAAGTGTTCAATAAAGATTCCCCATTCGGGACCATCTAATTTGCTATTCAAACCGGCAATGTTCCAGGACAAAACCCTTGTTACCTCAGTGTGCGATGAATTCCCATTTTGGGGCACCAGTCCCAACTGTGGGGACTCTGGAAGTTGTTGCCTGTTGTTTGGGGAGCTGGACAAGAAGAAAAGAAGATCTGCAATTTTCACGCATCACTCGCTTGCGGAGCGCATCCTCGACAGTGCGAGAGAATTCCCGTCGCAGCGAAGATTGTCGCAGCACCTGTTGCCGCTGCAAGAACTGATGCATCGTTCGCTTGCAGAGCGCATCGCCCCGATGCGGGAAGATTACTGTCACTACGAGTATCGGTGCAGAGCCTGTCATCGCTGGGTCAGATCGTTACACCACCTACCACATCACGTTGCTGTGAACATCGTCGCAGAGCCAACGTATCGAGGGGCCGCGAGAGGAGAAGATCAACGCTTCACCTCCCATAGGCGCTGCACCAGAGATCGTCGCATCCTGCCTGTGCGAGACGCTTCCCACAGAACCTGCATACCGGAATACATAAAAGGTATCGCATACCTCCCCATGCAGACCGGATTCATTGCAACACACCCTCTGCATGCAGCGGGGCTGTCATATCGCCTCCCCAGGGTCTCAGGAGTGACGCATCACTTGTTTTTCAACGCTGCACCTTCCACTTGGAACTTTTGTCGCATCTACAGGTACTTTGGGCTAAACGGGATGCAACTGTGGATTATTTTGACGCAAACCCTAGAACTCTTTCAAAAACTTATTCTTGAACTGTGTATGTTGGATTGTTGTCGTTTTAGTCTTGTGCAGTTTAGATAAAGATTCTTTATTTTTCTAAACTGGTGTGGAGTCCACTTGTGGTGTTTTCACTGTGTTACTGTGAGTGTTGGTACAATTACTTTACACATTGCCTTTGATAAGCCTGTCGTCTCGTGCCAAGCTACCAAGGGGGTGAGCAGGGGTTATCCAAAGAGTGTATCCCCTTACCCTGACTAGAAGCAATGGTCACTATTTGGACATTGGTACCCGCCTCTGCCAACTAGAGACTACCAGATCTAACAAGGAAAAAAGGTAGTACTTGGCAGCAAAGGGAATCCTATGCTAGTATACAGCAGGAGCCACACAATTTAGCTTGTAGTGGTAGACTCTATGCATTTGCTCATCTTTTTCAACCCATCTTTCTGCTGCTACTGTCAAGGGCTAGATGTGGGTGGGCGTTCTTGGTCCTGTCCCTTGGCTGTCTGAGTTAATGACAATTCCTTTAGGAGGACACAATGCCTTTCCGCAATTGTTAAATGTGCAAATGACTGGTGTCTGAAGAAGGGATCACAGTTTTCTGGAGGAAAGGCCAGTGGCACAAAAACCTCCAGGATGATGGAAGAAAATCTCAGATGCATATATACAAGCCCCTAATGCCACTGGAGCATCACTTTTTTTGACACTTTGGTGGTGTTGTGCCATTCCACATATTTACAAGGTGGCACTAAGTCACTTAAAGTGGCCTAATGCCACCTTGTAAATATGCCCCTTTCCACAGCAGTCGACTGTGGCAAAGGGGAGGGCGATGGGTGTTTCTTTTTGCGTTCTACCGCAACACCCATTGCTTTTTGGTGCTGTCCTAGATTTACACGGCTGGGGCAGCGTCAAAAACTAAGGCCTGGTAATACATGATCTAAGAATAAAGATACGAGGAGAAAAGAATAATTTCTCCTTGTTTTTTGCTCTTGCCACGTATTCTGCAGCACATATAGAAAGAGCAAATTGCCATTACTGATTGTTTATGTAGAGGAAGGTGTCCCTTCCTGCACATAAACAATCGCCCCTGAAGCTCAGGCACCCTTGCAACATGGTGCAAGGCTGCCTGTACTGGCACTAGGCAGCTTTTTTGGCACCAGTGCTAGGGGCAACTCAGAGGTGTGCCATATTATTTAAATACGGCGCTTCCCAGTGTTTAGAAAATATTGGAGTGCAGTGTTGCCAAATTTAGTGTAACACCATGCTCCGGCATTTTCTTGTAAATATCCCCCTCAGAGTTTTGGAGATGGTGAGCCTATAAAGAAACAACGCCTGATGAACTTAAGGAGAATAACAGTACTGGACTGCAAGCTGTATCCACACAAAGGATCTTGAGGGGATAAAATATAGGCTACAGGGTGAGTAGAAACCTGAAAAAAATACAAAAAATATTATGGCTGCATTGTGACACAGTGAAGTAAGAAGAATGCGGTCCTTAAATTGTAGACAAACAGCAAATGGAAATTACAAAATGTAATATGCCGACTGCCATGTTGTATTGGGGAAAGGAGCATAAAAAAGAAATACTTCTCCTTCTTTGGTTTACTAAGGACAACAAATTAAGAATTGGATTGGAAATAAGGCTTAAATCCATTAACCCCTTCCATGCTCATGACGGAACGGTTCCGTCATGAGCGTCGGTTGAGCTGTGCTCATGACGGAACCGTTCCGTCATGGTTCCATAAGCCCAATGGAACGTTCAGCATAGCGCAGGAATCTGCGCCGCGCTGAAGCGGTTAAAAAACACTTCAACAAGCCCTTAGATAAGTTATAGCCCTATTCTTCCAGTAAAGGTAACTTTTTAGACTCTATCCCAACCCCTCTACTACCTAGCAGCACTAGGGGGCATATTATCAAGAAAGGGCGTTACATTATCGCCGCTTTTATCGGCAGGAAACTGACGATAAAGCGGCGATAATGTGCTTGATAATATCCTCTATGAATTCCAATCGAAGACCATGTTAGATTTTAATAGTGTGTGTTTATTTCTGGTTATTCACTGTCATTTGTAAAAGTATTAAGAACAAACTAATGAACAATGGCTTAATATATGCAGACTAATCAAAGTGAACATAAATAATAAGACACTTGACCTCTAGCATTTTATGTGTAGCAAAAATGAGTTTCAATAAATAAGTAATGTGCTTTCACTGTTGAGTAACGCAAGTTTTTAGCATTTTTATTACTTCACGTTTTGCTGACATCTCTAAGGGAATAGACCATCGGCAGAGTGATAATCTTGCTCCCACTTGACATACAACACCATAAATTAATTTTTCAAAACTCTGGTGGAAATATGATTTAAAAGTTTGAATTGTTAAGCTGTTCTTTCCTATGCTTTCCTGCGTATTTATTTGACTTATGTCCCTTTTGTGGCCTATGTTCTAAAATGCTTTATATGGTAAGGGGGAACATTAGTCAAATATACGCGGCAAATGCTTGCCTGTTAATTAAAGGAGTTGATCTGGGATGTAATATAAGTAGATTGCTGAACTCTTCAAAAATTAGGCCAGTAGTTCTCTTCAATCTTTCAGCCAATATAACATTGAGGTGCATTTGAGTATAAAATCAAAGTGTGATTATTCGTGCATGTTTTAGGATGTAAGCCATACTAATGTGTCAGAGATCAATCTGTAGACAATGCATTTTGAACTGCTTTATATTCGGTTGTCGGTTCCTACACATGGCTCATAAAATGCTACTTGTTGTGTTGAGAGTAATTCAGTCAGAAAAAAATGAGTGCTAATGTTATGAAACATCGCCAAATGCATCATTAAAACTAGCAGTTCAACATTACTCGAAGTGAAATTTGTTATGCTCTGGCAAATCGACTTCACTCCACACTTTGCTGATAACACCACCCTCCCAGATGCCATGTGCCAGAAAAAAAAATTTGCACGTTGATGATTAAATGGTACTGCAAAGCTGCAGGTAAGAATATACATTTCCTATGGTACCCCAAAATGTCTGTCGAAGGGAGACAAAAGCAGATGCCCAATATGGGAGTAAGCCAGTAACTCAAAAATGGTGAGGGGGCATGGAAATCATTATCCAAAACGTAACAAAACCTGAAGGCATACTTTTTTCATCCTCAAAACGTTGTGGTGAAAAAAAGTGCAACGTATAATAACTTCTTGTGGAAGGTAAATATGGTGGCACCCACATGATGGACTCTGGAAGAACTTAGGGGCTGATTTATATGATGGTGTTAAGGATACTGCCAACCTAATGGTCCTCCCGCCTGATTTAGATGCGGGAAGAACATAGGTTTGGGTACAGTAGCAACTACCCACCAAGCCAACTTCACTGACAACAGAGAAATTGCTATATGTTCACCCACCCAATTAGGACGGGAGACACATAGACATTGCGGGACAGTAAAATGCTAATAATACCCAATTGCCATGGGGATGGCTCCCATGAAAAGGGAAACATCATTTTTTTTTTATTTAAAAAATAAAATCTCATTTTGGGATTTTCTTTTTGAAAATAATAAAAGAAAATTGTTTGGTGCAGGGCTGCATCATGCTGAAACAGCGCTGCACCACACAGCGAAAGGCATTGGCAGAAACCCCTGTGACAGTGATTCCTGACAATGTGTCATAAATCGCTTCCAGCCACAATCCCTGTCAGTGTGAAGTCACAAAATACACCAACTTAACCTTGCTTATCCCTCTTTTAGTTTGGCACTAAAGCAGTCAGGCTTAAATTAGAAGCAATTTATAAAGTATTTATGCATTACGCAAACAGTAATAAAGTGAAAACACAACACAAGAAAAATCATGCGCCAATTTATAAATATAGAGTAAAATGCAATAAATTATGTGATACCAAAATGACAAACATCCAATTAGTAGAACTAGCGATATGCAGTCTTAAAGGTTTAGGTAAAATAGTGCCTAAAAGCACAAAGCGCCAACTGTACTTTTCTGGTCGCGCTGGACTGGGGCAAAGTCACAAAGTTAGACCAACCATGATGGAGTGTGGACCAGATCCAGGGACCAAGCTAGCCCCACTGAGAATTGTGCCTTATGTCCTGATGTAGTGGTAGCACAGAGCAGAAGTAGTTCAGAAAAGAATGCAGGGTCCTGCTTCAAGATGCTTTGTGCTGCATTGGTTCCGACGAGAAAATGTTAGGGCTGTGAAATGAGGCTTGCATTGAATTGCATTGTGCTGGGTCAGTTTAAATGAGGAGCTGCAATGGCTGTCTGCGATGCAAGGTCCGCATCAAGTTGCTTCAAGCTGCATATCAGTTCTGATGAGGAGCTGCGAGGGCAGACTGCAATGCAAGGGCCACATAAAGTTGTGTCACTCTGAGTAGGGGTATCGATGAAGAGCTGCAAGTGCTTTGTCAAGTTGTGTCGCTTGGTGTCGTTCTGATGGGGACCACAGCTGGGTTGGCAGAGCACCTTGATCCCCACTTTGGAGGGTCCAGGACTGAGGGCTAGGACTCACTTGGCAGAGTCCAGCTGCAGGATTAAGATGTTTGGAGTTTTTTTGTCCCCAACCCTCTGATCAGTAGGTCAACCAACTAGCCCCTCAATTAACTCTGGTGATCCTGGCTTCAAGGTGCAGGTCCAATCCTTCTTCCTCAGGGGGCATGCCAGCAGAGTGGTCACTCTTGCAGCAGGGCAGCAGCACAGCAGAGCAGCTTGGAAGTCTTTCCTGCAGCAGAGCAGCAGGACAGCAGAACAGTCCTTCTTCTGAGTCTTCTAAAGGTCCAGACATGATCTGAAGAGTAGCTCTTCCAGTACAACAGGCTGCATTAATGTTATTAATGTTCCAGTTCTTCACATATATCTGGGCACATAGCTAGAAGGAATACACAACTGTCAACTTCCAACTACACCTAGTCATGCTTCCTAGGAACAGGCTGCAGGCACCAAATTAGTTAAGATAAAAAAATATAAACTTTCTGAAAAATTGTATTTTCTGAATTGGGACTTCAAATCTGGCTTTAACATTAAAGAGGATTTTAGCTTCCAATTCCTCAAACACCAAACATGACTTTCCTACCTGTTTCTAATAAAATGTTATCAGGTATCAAATGTAATAAGGTAACTCAATGCTATCCTATTGGAGAGGTAGGCTTTTCAATAACGAAAAATCAATTTGAGAGTTTTTCACAAACAGGTCTTGTAAAACTTAAAGGTATGTGCTCAAATGTTAAAATGCAATGCAACCTGTCCTAGGGCTTTTTAGGGCAAACCTTTGTGATGACATACATGTATTAAGAAGGAAGGCTAAGACCTGGCAAATGGTTTATTTTGCCAGGTCTAAATGAGAGTTATAAAACTGCATACAGAGGCTGCAATGGCATGCTTGAGGCATGTTAAATATCCAGTTAAGTAGGTGGCACAATTAGTGCTGCAGGGCCCCTAGTAGCAGTTAATTTGCAGGCCTTGGGTACATGTAGTGCAACTTTATTAGGGACTTACAGGTAAATTAATTGTGGCAATTGGGTGTAAGCTAATTTCACCTTGTTTGAAGGAGAGGGCATAAGAACTTTAGCACTGGTTAGCAGTTGTAAAATGTGTAGCATCCTAAGACCAACAAAAATGAATTCAGGAAAGCAGGAGTAAACTACAACATTTGAGGGAAGACCACCCTAACGCTGACAGGCCTAACATGCCCCCCCCAGCTGAAAGTGGGGATAACTACCCATCTTCCTGAGAATTCTCATCACTAAGGTGGAGGAACCTAGATAGATCATCAGCATTGGCATGTTCAGACCCATGGCAATGTTCTATTGTAAAATTCCATTCCCTGTAGGTAGGTGGACCACCTCAACAGTTTGGAGTTTTCACCCCTCGGTTGCATGAGCCATCTGAGGGGCCTGTGATCTGTCTGAACCTGAAAGTGAGGTCCAAACCGGTATGGTCTCAGTTTCTTCAGTGCCCGGACTACAGCAACGGCTTCCCTCTCAATAGCACTCAATCTCCCAGGGAGGTAAGCTCCTACTGATGAAAGCTACAAGCTGGTCTAGGATATCCTCATTTAACTGTTCTAGGCCATCTCTCATACCATTCTCTATAGCGTCTGCCTGCATAATACATTAATTGTAGATGTCACGAACTTTGAGTACAGGTGCCATACACATGGCATACTTGGCAGTGTTGAAGGCTTTATGACAGTCCTCTGTCCAGATCACCTTGTTGGGCTGCTTCTTAGAAGTCAGCTTGGTTTAGAAGGCAACAGTGGTGCTATAACCCTTATCAAACCAGGTTTTACTCCAAGCAGGAGCTGAAGACAGGTATGTCATTAGGCAGGTGGCACACAATGACTCCATCCTAGTCAGCACCCTGTTCAACAGCCTCTGATAGGTGGCAGGGATATTATTTAGTCCAATGGGCATGATCCTTGAGAGGAAGTGGCTCTCTGGGGTTCTGAATGCTAATCTATCTTTTCCCCCTCAGCCGTAGTAATCTGCCAGGACCCTGATGTGAGACCAAAGGTACTGAGGAACTTGGCAGTGCCCAGCCTATCTATGAGCTCATCACCTCGGGATGGGTGAGCATCAGTTTTGGTGACTGAATTGAGTCCTCTGTTTTCCACACAGAATTTGAGTCCTGGGGTGGTGCCCAGTGGTGAGGCCTTAGGCACTAGTACAACTGCTGTAAGGCTCTCTGTGATACTTCCTCCTTGATACTAGCTGCCACTTGTCTAACAACCAGTACACTTGTTATTTACAGGTGTACTGTTTCCAGTCTCAATGTTGTGGGTAAACAAGGGTGTAAGGCCAGGGGTGAGGGAGAACAGAGAGGCAAACTTACTCAGCCATTGGTGACAGCCCCATACTATTCTGAAGGCAGAATAGGGGGAAGTTTATACCCTCTACTGACTCATCATGCTCCTTGATGGATAGAATTTTAGGTAGACATTCACTCTCCTCTTCCACCACATCAGCTATCGCCAGGAGCATGGTGACCTCAGACCTCTCATTCTGTGGTTTGAACCAGTTGAAATGGAGCACCCATAAAGGGTTCCTGGGAGTCTTAAGGTTCACAAGATAAAATGACCTCCTCGGTTCACTCCTTCACCTAGTATGGTCCAGTGGACTTGGAGGATGATGTGTTCCATGGGCTCCATAACCCATATTTTTTTTATCAGATTGAGACTCTACCAGAAGGGCCTTCAGGTCATATTAGAGTTTTATAACCTCTTGACTGCTCTCAAGAATCTCTTCAGCCTTCTTCCAGAAATTTGCATCTAGTTTTGGAGATCCAGCATGTAGCTGAATACATCCTGGGTGGCCTTCTCGGGAGCTTACCCCCAGCCCTGTCACTAGGCTGAGAGGTCACCTGACAGGGTGTCCATAGAGGAGCTCAAAGGGGCGACACCCAGCTTCCTTCTGCAATTCCCCTTTAGGCAAAGAGGGCAAACCACTTCTGCCTTATTGGCTCAGGCAGAATCATAATCATGCCTTTGGGTGTCTTTTTGAATCCCTCCACAAACCCATTTGTTTGTGGGTAATAGGGTGTGGAGAACGTGCAGGTTACCCCACACACATCTCACATGGACTTCATGTAGAATGACATCAAGTTGGTGCCTCTGACAGACACCACTTCTTTGTTGAACCCCACTGGGGTACAAATCCCCATCAATGCCCTATCCACTGCAGGGGCAGTAATAGATCTCAGAGGACTGGCCTCTGCGTATTTTGTTGCATGGTCCACTAAAGCCAGGATACATCTTTTGGCCAAGGCAGTGTTGTTCCATGGGCCCAATAAAGTCGATACCTTCTCTTTCAAACGAGGTACAAATGACAGGAAAGTGAACCAGGGGAGCTGTTACCTTTTGAACTGGTTTCCAACTGGCCTCGCAGTTGAAACATGACCTGCAGAATATATCTGAAGACATCCTCATCTGGGGCTAATAAAAATGAGTGCTAAGCCTGGCAAAGGTGTTGTTCTGCACCTGATGTCCTGCCAGGGATATATTTATTTATTTTTACAATTTATACAGCGCGAACAAATGCCCATAGGCGTCTCTGCGCTGGAAGCAGTGCGTAGAGTTCCCACAGAGGCTAAGTCGGCAGCTATTCTTGACCAAACAGCCAGGTCTTTATTTTTCTGCGAAATTGCATCAGGGACGGGCTTTCTCTGATGGCTACTGGCAGTGAATTCCATAATCTGGGAGCAGCCACCAAGAAACGCCTGTCGCCCCAAGTGGCTGTTTTGGTTTGCGGTACCAGCAGAAGATTGAGGTTGTTCCGGATCTTAAGCCAATGAAGATTTTTTATGGTCTCCGAAATTGGCATAAACTTCGGGATTCCAGACAGGAGACGGGCTGCAGCGTTCTGGATTGTCTGCAGTTTATTGGTCACTCTGGACTGGGCATTGATAAATAAGCCATTGCAGTAATCGAGGGAAGACAACACTAGGGAGCTTACCAGTGTCTTTCCTGCTGCAACTGGCTAGAACGGTAAAATTTTCTTGATCAGCCTGAGTTTATGGTGGGCGGTGGCTGCTATTTTGTTTGCATGGGCCATGAAATTCAGGTTCTCGTCAAAAGTCATTCCAAGATTTCTGACAGTGGGGACCGGTTTCAGGGGGGGTCCCATACGTAGGTGGCCACCAAGTAGTAGACCAAATGGGTGAGAGATGTCCGAAAATGACCACCTCCGTTTTTTCGGAGTTTAGTTTTAGGCAATTGGAGGCCATCCACTCTCCAATCGCCCGCATGCCCCCTTGAAAATGTTTTGCTACCCTCTCTCCATCACCATTGATGGCCAGCAGAAGTTGCATGTCATCTGCGTAGGAGGTGAGGCTCATCCCATGGGCCTTGATGACGGAACCCAGGTCCGACACATAGATATTAAATAGTGTCGGACTTAGGGATGAGCCTTGGGGTACCCCACACGGCAGTGACAGCTTGTCTGATTGAAAATGCCCCAATGTGACCACCTGCGTTCTCCCAGCCAAAAAGGAAGAAAGCAGGTTCTTTGCCAGGTGGCGAATGCCCATCTTTCCGACACGGTCCACCAGAATCTTGTGGTCGACCGTGTTGAAGGCTGCGGATAAATCGAGCAATACCAGTATCTCTGTTCCTCCCTGGTCCCGGATCACTCGTATATCCTCAGTCGCTTTGATTAGGGCAGTCTCGGTACCATGGTACTTGCGAAAGCTGAATTGGGTGTTGTCCAATAGTTGGTGCTTCTCTACAAACTCTGAAAGTTGTGTATTCATAGCTTTCTCAACTACCTTAGCTAAAAAATGTAGGCTAGCTATGGGGTGGTAGTTTTTTAATTGCTCCTTGTCCAGGTTGATTCAGAAAAGGGGGTGGTGATGGACAGAGCATCTGAATTAAACAGAACACTTGTACCCAGTCAAAAGATCAGGGCTTGATCCATCACCGTTTTTTAGCTCACTGCACCATCCCAGCTCAGAACCTGGCTATATGCAAATTAGTCTGTCCCTGGCCCAGTGCATCATGGGAACAGGGCAGACCAAACTACCAAGCCAATTCTTTACTGGATGGTGCAGTGAGCTAAAAAACGGTGATGGATCCAGCCCTGATCTTTTGACTGGGTACGAGTGTTCTGTTTAATTCAGATACTCTGTCCATCACCACCACCACTTTTTGAATTGTTTTAGCCACCACAAGTGTGGCAGGGAATACTCAGATGTGAGTCCCTTGCTCATTGCACCATCCGGATTCAAGCAAGCCGGGCCGAAGGCGGCTGCAATGCCAGAAACCGGTCCCCGGAAGCTTGTTTCCTTTCCAGTAAAGAATTGGCTTGGTAGTTTGGTCTGCCCTTTTCCCTTGATGCACTGGGCCAGGGACAGACTAATTTGCATATAGCCAGGTTCTGAGCTGGGATGGTGCAGTGAGCTAAAAAACAGTGATGGATCCAGCCCTGATCTTTTGACTGGGTACGAGTGTTCTGTTTAATTCAGATACTCTGTCCATCACCAGCCCCACTTTTTTAATCGTTTTAGCCACCACAAGTGTGGCAGGGAATACTCAGATGTGAGTCCCTTGCTCATTGCACCATCAGGATTCAAGCAAGCCGGGCCGAAGACGGCTGCAATGCCAGAAACCGGTCCCCGGAAGCTTGTTTCCTTTCCAGTAAAGAATTGGCTTGGTAGTTTGGCCTGCCCTATTCCCATGATGCACTGGGCCAGGGACAGACTAATTTGCATATAGCCATGTTCTGAGCTGGGATGGTGCAGTGAGCTAAAAAACGGTGATGGATCCAGCCCTGATCTTTTGACTGGGTACGAGTGTTCTGTTTAATTCAGATACTCTGTCCATCACCACCCCCACTTTTTGAATCGTTTTAGCCATCACAAGTGTGGCAGGGAATACTCAGATGTGAGTCCCTTGCTCATTGCACCATCAGGATTCAAGCAAGCCGGGCCGAAGACGGCTCTAATGCCAGAAACCGGTCCCCGGAAGCTTGTTTCCTTTCCAGTAAAGAATTGGCTTGGTAGTTTGGTCCGCCCTGTTCCCATGATGCACTGGGCCAGGGACAGACTAATTTGCATATAGCCAGGTTCTGAGCTGGGATGGTGCAGTGAGCTAAAAAACGGTGATGGATCCAGCCCTGATCTTTTGACTGGGTACAAGTGTTCTGTTTAATTCAGATACTCTGTCCATCACCACCCCCACTTTTTGAATCGTTTTAGCCACCACAAGTGTGGCAGGGAATACTCAGATGTGAGTCTCTTGCTCATTGCACCATCAGGATTCAAGCAAGCCGGGCCGAAGACGGCGGCAATGCCAGAAACCGGTCCCCGGAAGCTTGTTTCCTTTCCAGTAAAGAATTGGCTTGGTAGTTTGGTCTGCCCTGTTCCCTTGATGCACTGGGCCAGGGACAGACTAATTTGCATATAGCCAGGTTCTGAGCTGGGATGGTGCAGTGAGCTAAAAAACAGTGATGGATCCAGCCCTGATCTTTTGACTGGGTACGAGTGTTCTGTTTAATTCAGATACTCTGTCCATCACCAGCCCCACTTTTTTAATCGTTTTAGCCACCACAAGTGTGGCAGGGAATACTCAGATGTGAGTCCCTTGCTCATTGCACCATCAGGATTCAAGCAAGCCTGGCCGAAGACGGCTGCAATGCCAGAAACCGGTCCCCGGAAGCTTGTTTCCTTTCCAGTAAAGAATTGGCTTGGTAGTTTGGCCTGCCCTATTCCCATGATGCACTGGGCCAGGGACAGACTAATTTGCATATAGCCAGGTTCTGAGCTGGGATGGTGCAGTGAGCTAAAAAACGGTGATGGATCCAGCCCTGATCTTTTGACTGGGTACGAGTGTTCTGTTTAATTCAGATACTCTGTCTATCACCACCCCCACTTTTTGAATCGTTTTAGCCACCACAAGTGTGGCAGGGAATACTCAGATGTGAGTCCCTTGCTCATTGCACCATCAGGATTCAAGCAAGCCGGGCCGAAGACGGCTCTAATGCCAGAAACCGGTCCCCGGAAGCTTGTTTCCTTTCCAGTAAAGAATTGGCTTGGTAGTTTGGTCTGCCCTGTTCCCATGATGCACTGGGCCAGGGACAGACTAATTTGCATATAGCCAGGTTCTGAGCTGGGATGGTGCAGTGAGCTAAAAAACGGTGATGGATCCAGCCCTGATCTTTTGACTCGGTACAAGTGTTCTGTTTAATTCAGATACTCTGTCCATCACCACCCCCACTTTTTGAATCGTTTTAGCCACCACAAGTGTGGCAGGGAATACTCAGATGTGAGTCTCTTGCTCATTGCACCATCAGGATTCAAGCAAGCCGGGCCGAAGACGGCGGCAATGCCAGAAACCGGTCCCCGGAAGCTTGTTTCCTTTCCAGTAAAGAATTGGCTTGGTAGTTTGGTCTGCCCTGTTCCCATGATGCACTGGGCCAGGGACAGACTAATTTGCATATAGCCAGGTTCTGAGCTGGGATGGTGCAGTGAGCTAAAAAACGGTGATGGATCTAGCCCTGATCTTTTGACTGGGTACGAGTGTTCTGTTTAATTCAGATACTCTGTCTATCACCACCCCCACTTTTTGAATCGTTTTAGCCACCACAAGTGTGGCAGGGAATACTCAGATGTGAGTCCCTTGCTCATTGCACCATCAGGATTCAAGCAAGCCGGGCCGAAGACGGCTCTAATGCCAGAAACCGGTCCCCGGAAGCTTGTTTCCTTTCCAGTAAAGAATTGGCTTGGTAGTTTGGTCTGCCCTGTTCCCATGATGCACTGGGCCAGGGACAGACTAATTTGCATATAGCCAGGTTCTGAGCTGGGATGGTGCAGTGAGCTAAAAAACGGTGATGGATCCAGCCCTGATCTTTTGACTCGGTACAAGTGTTCTGTTTAATTCAGATACTCTGTCCATCACCACCCCCACTTTTTGAATCGTTTTAGCCACCACAAGTGTGGCAGGGAATACTCAGATGTGAGTCTCTTGCTCATTGCACCATCAGGATTCAAGCAAGCCGGGCCGAAGACGGCGGCAATGCCAGAAACCGGTCCCCGGAAGCTTGTTTCCTTTCCAGTAAAGAATTGGCTTGGTAGTTTGGTCTGCCCTGTTCCCATGATGCACTGGGCCAGGGACAGACTAATTTGCATATAGCCAGGTTCTGAGCTGGGATGGTGCAGTGAGCTAAAAAACGGTGATGGATCCAGCCCTGATCTTTTGACTGGGTACGAGTGTTCTGTTTAATTCAGATACTCTGTCCATAACCACCCCCACTTTTTGAATCCTTGTCCAGGTTGGCTTTCTTCAGAAGAGGCTTTACCAGTGTTTTCTTCAGTGAGTCCGGGTATATCCCAGTTCTGAACATTGTATTACAGATTGAAGCGATGTCAGGGGCCAAATAATCCATAACTGGACGAATGACCTTGAGAGGACAGGGGTCTAATGCTGATCCAGATTTAATGGTGGCGATGAAGTCCTTAATTTGTGTCTCTGCGAGGTCTGTGAACTGGAGCAGTTCGGTGTCCTGAGTCATGCTATCTAGCGTGGGTGAGTGGGTTACCGTTTTCACGGAGAATGCTTGATATATATCATTTACCTTGGTAAAAAAGAAGTTGGCCAATGCATCACAGAAACCTTGGGAATGTGGCGGAGCTAGGTCCGGAATGTTTCCCGCTAAGATCTTGGTGATCTCATATAGTTTTTTACTGGAGTTTTTTCCGTTATCTATCTGTTCTAGAGCCAATATATCATGAGCCAAACCCAGTAGAAAAGCCCTGTGGCACTGGGGGCAGCCAACTCATGTTTTACCCCAGTCACTGTAGCCTTAGGTTCACTATACAGGAGTTCATTCTCCCAGTAGAAGATATGATCTCCACTGGTGTTAACAGCTACATGGGCCTCAGCTTGATGCCCCAAAACCTCTAGAGTTGAGCACTCTTTCTGCACCTTCTAGAATTTGTCTTTGGTTGGCCCACGCTTACCTTGCCATTGAGCAAACTCAGGTAGGTCCCCCAGGACAGCAATGTCCTCTCCGGGAGGCCTCAGGGCAACCAAATCAGGCACCCCTTCAACCCAGTCCCCAGGAGTTTCAGGGACTGGTTTTCTGTACCCATGCCCTTCCAGTTCTTGGCACTGGCATGGGTCAATATTTTAGGCTCCAGGCCTCCTTGATTACTCTCTTGGGCAACCGTGGATGATGTGGCCATGCAGACCCACTCAGGCAATCCTAGCATGTCCTGGTGTGACATGGACTCCCATTATTTTTAATAGTGTGCTCTAGGTCATTGCCCAACAGACAATTTGAAAGCATATATTGGGTCACAGCTACTTTTAGAGAACCTGAGACCCCCTTACTGAAAGGGAACCAGAGCCACTGGATGATGGCTCTCACTGTTGTCTATGTCTATGACTTGGTGTAATGTATTAGGGATGACTTGCCCTAAAAACACCATATGACAACTCACAGTAATCATGCTGTCTCCTGTGTCTCACAGTGCCTCCACCCTTTGCCCATTGATGGTAACCTACTGCCTATATTTGGAAGTATTTGAAGGCATGTGGGATTTTGCCACCATCTCTCTAACTCCGAGGGACAATAGGATAACCTCTGCTCTCTCCTCAAGCTAACTGGGCTCACCTCCTCCCCAAGTGATATACTGATCAACCCTTGTGTCTGCCCTTCATTGGGGGCTGTGGCCTCTTGAAACTTTGGTGTCTCCCTTGGAGTGCCCATATTTGTAACATTCTGCACCCTGGGGGACAAAGTCTCTGTCTGCTTGTCATAGACTCCCTTCTCCTTTGGGTTAAGATGGAACTGGTTACTGTTTCCTTGGGAATATTTCGGGGGGCCTTTAGAGAATTCTTATTTTTACATGTTTTCTCCCCGTCTTTCTTTTGGAGGGACCCTCGATCACCCTTGTGCTAGTTCCCCCAGATGTCTTCTTGGACACTGGTGCTGAGCCTAAGGTCCACCACTTTAGCAAGCTCCCTAGAGTCAGTGAGCTTAGTATCCACTAGATGTTGGCACCGTTCTGTAAAATAAGAAAATGAGCATGTTCTACCTCAGGATCAATTGGTGCAGCCCAATCTAATCATTGACTTTGCTTCCCTTCACCCAACCATATAGTGCATTACTGGAATAATGAAAACAAATCTACCCAAGACAGGTTTGACAGTTTCTAACTGTCCCAAATCTCATACGGTACTTTTCTGGGGTAAGCCCAAACTAGGTGAAAGGAACAGCTTTCATGGTGGTACACCTTGGCTGGTCTCCTATCTCTAGTTTGAGCAGGGTGTCTCTCCTCACTGTAGGCATGTGTTTCCAGAGACTTGCCCCCAATACTCCTCTGATACCCTATGAATCATTAGTGCCACCTCATCTGCTGAGAACCACTTGTCAATATCATCTCCCACTACATAGAAAGGCACGAGGTCTTTGGGGATGTGGATCTTTTTGTCTCCATTAGACACTGCAGTATTGCTGCCACCATTACTGATACATTTTGCTTGTCTGGCTGAGATCCAGCTTTTTCAGACTTCTCTCATGACCCTGCCTCTATCCGTCAAGAGCCTGTTTCTCCTCCATTTCAAACGTGGCCATCTGCAGCTGAAATTTCCTCTTAACTCTCTTGCCCACCAGCTCCTCAGGAGACTTGTCTTGGGAGGACGCACTGCTCTCTGACCTGGCAGGGAGTTCAATTCCTGGCGACAAGTCATTTTCCTCTGGATGCTGCAGTTCAGGACCTGTGCCCAGACTTTCCTCATGCCCCTTAATGCCCCTTCTAATTCTGGGATTCTCATGTTGCCTGCAACTGGTGACTCAGGACCTCAGATTATGCTGAAGCTCCAGCTTCATGGTGCTCTTCTTGGGTGGAAGCTCTCATTTTTTACCAAACATCTTCTGGTGGAATAATGGGTCATCCACCAATCTATAAATAAGTCCCTATATGCTCACTGACATGACATGCAATAGCAAAAAAATGCAAGCTGATAAAAAACACAAGCTAATCTATCAGAAGATGGTGGATCTGGGAACCTGTAGCAACTCACTATGAATAGCAAAAGGTGGCTACTGGGATTTCCCTAGATTTGGTTGTAGATTCCAAACAGAGAATATCACATACCTTGAAGAAGTGCCCCCCCCCGTGTAACCAATATAAAACACAATAATGTGCAACTAGAAGTCTGCATAATTGCATGTGTAACTGTGGCCTACTTTTGATATGCAGTTGCAAACCCTCACATATGCAGGACACATTTCAGTTAAACGTAACACCCTAATGCTAGACTTGATACATTTATCATAGTGAAAAAGTGGTGTAAGAGAGATACCATACATTCAGCACCATTTGGTCAAAGCATTGTGAAATGTTATATAATGTGACAAGTATGCTTCACAGAAGTGCAAATCTATGCATTGGCAGAAACCAGTCTGCTCAGAAAGACACAGTTGTAGAATGTATTTCAGCATTAGGGTCTGCTTACTAAACAACATGACACAGTCATTCAGACATGACAGCAGTAACTAATCCACTACATGTGTCATGTTACATCCTGATTCAGTTCAAGATCTAATAATATACCCCCTGCACTTGTGATCAAGGCTGGTTCATTTTTTCATATCCACTGAACATTAAAATGTGTTCTTCACCAGGGTTAGTCATTCTTACTTGCAGGCAAACTCCAGAGACTCATATTGGCAGGAGATCTATAGCTCAAAACAGGTCAGCAACAGAACCTCATCCAGAGTCTATGTCATAATTAGTCCCAGTTTGATTCAGAGAGAGTGGCAACAGCAAAGGTTCCAATCATGGACTATTCCTTCTTAGGAATTGAACTGGTGTGCAGACCCTCCTTGCATAATGATAACACATTAAAAACCTGCTAGTAATAGAACCTCCTCAATCCCAGTTGCATGATCTTGGCAGGTGTTCTTCCAAAATATTTGCTGTAAAATATCACCCTTCAATTATTTCTCCAGCAAGATATTGACTTGCACAATATTGTAAAGGAAAGTAGATGTGCAGTTAGAATAGAGAATCTATACCCCCTTTGATTGACGATAGTGTGCAGTAGGTATTCTGGACTCTCTTTTGTTACAGGTTGATTTTTATTGTTGATGTTATTATGACATACGACCTCTTAGCATGATCATCTTGTGGCCATGCATGCATCACTACATTCCCTCCTGGGGCCAATTGGAATCGGCTGAGCTAGAATTTGTACAATATGACAAAAGGTACCCCCCTCTACCAACTCATACTTGAAATATCAGGTTTTTAGGACGTGGAGGAAAAAAGAACAAAATAACTTGCAAAAGAAGGTCCTACTACTATCCGAATTTATTTTCACCGCTTGAAAAATCACACTGTGAACTAGTCCAAAAGAATATTATCATTTTATTCACATACATTTCTGATTTTTACATTTTCTTACAAAAATATTTATTTGATACATCTCATAACATTATTAAAGTTGCTATTGACACATAATTTCTCCGATTATAAAAAGACAAACTTTTTTTGTTAAAACCAGACACCTTAAACATGCTAAAAAGAATACCTAGCTACCAATTCACTCTCCTGTGCTACACTCCCGTTTTGCACTCCTTTCATTCTACATCACATTCATCCAGCACACATTGGTCCAGAGAGAACTTCGGGGCATATTAGCAAGAACCTCGTTAAAATTATCGCAGTTTTAGTGGCAGGAAACTGCTGCTAAAACGGCGATAATAGGCTTGCTAATATGCATTATAGAATTCAAATAGAAGCCCAGGTTAGATGTGCAGGACATCTAACCTGGGCTTCTATTGGAATTCTATAACGCATATTAGCAAGCCCATTATCGCTGTTTTAGCAGCAGTTTCCTGCTGCTAGAACGGCGATAATTTTAACAAATTTCTTGCTAATATGCCCCTGCATTCACTCTACACCAGCCAAATCTTGATTTCTTTTCTCCTTCTGGTGTAAGGGCCCAGACTGGACACCCCAACAGTCAACACACGTTTCGGTGGATATATTTTGATTTTCTACCACCTTCTTCAGGACAGTATTAGTATGGACTGTATGTATACCTCCTCAGCAGGACACATGGCCAGATATCGTTATCTGGTTTTTTATTTTATTTATTTTATTTTTATTTGCATGTTTGTATGGCGCTGGGAATCGACTCCCGAAGGAGTATCTCCGCGCCTTAGGCAGCATCTGAAGACAGCCAACTAGTCCTGATTTATTGAGTGAACCCTAGGCAGCTAGAAATTAAAGAGGAAAGTTTTAAGTTTTTTTCTGAAAGGGAAATGTTCCCTACATATTCTGATTTCCTTTGGGAGTTGGTTCCATAACTTGGGGCCAGCTACTGATAAGGCCCTGCCTCCTTTTCTTGCCTTCAAGGCCCTGGGAACACATAACAGTTCCTGATCTCCTGATCTCAAAGATCTAGATGGAACATAAGGGATGAATTTTTCAGTAAGGTAACCAGGACCTTTCCCGATGAGGCATTTGTGGATGACACAACAGATTTTAAACATCACCCTCTGCTTCACTGTAAGCCAATGGAGTTTGGTCAGCAGCGGTTTTGAGGGAGTACGAGGCGGGGCATTTAGAACCAATCGCGCAGCAGTGTTCTGCACAACCTGTAGTCTGGCAAATATCCCCTCATTGGCAGCTAGCATCAACCCATTGCAGTAATCCAGCCTGCTTAACACCAGTGACTGGACCAACGTTCTCCTGGTGGTATCCGGTAACAGAGGGAATACTCTCCTGAGCATCCCAATAACATGAAAACATGAGCCTACCACTTGATTTGCTTGTTGTGTTAGGGCAAGCTCATGATCCAGTTTCACTCCAAGGTCTTTTACCACCATTTTGGGCTCAGGGACGGGGCCAAGATCTTCAGGCCACCAATCCGGAGTCCACAGGCGTTTAGCCTCTCCGAAGAGCATAACCTCGGTTTTGGAGACGTTACACTGAAGGAAGTTGGCTGCCATCCAGCGTGCCACCTCCTTCATCCCCCGGGCGAAGGAGTCACGCACCTCAGGAGTCATAGTTTTAAAAGGGAAGAGGAGTTGGGTATCATCCGCGTATGATACTGGAATGAACCCGTGGGATCTCATGATGTTAGCTAGGGGTGCCACATAGATGTTAAATAATGTAGGGCTCAAACAAGAGCCCTGTGGCACCCCCTTCGAGATCGCCACCACCTCAGATTGGAATGGTCCCAAGATGACTCTCTGGGTGCGTTTGGTGAAAAAGCTCCTTAGCCAGGCCAGGGCCTTGCCTTCCAGACCGATGTCAATTAGTCTGGAGGTCATGATGTCATGTGACACAGTGTCAAACGCCGCTGACAAATCTAAAAGTACCAGGACAACGGAATACCCCTTGTCCTGTAGCATCTGTAGATTGTCAGCGACGGACAGCAAGGCGGTCTCAGTACTGTGCCTGGGCCTAAAGCCCGACTGAGAGGGATCGAGTCCACCCGTATGTTCAATGAATTTTGACAAATGCTGATTCACGTATCTCTCAGCGAGCTTCCCCATAAAAGGGAGAAGAGAGATGGGTCTCAGGTTTGTCAAATCGGACCAGGGGATAGAATTGTTTTTTCGCAAGGGTCTCACAAGCGCCTGTTTCCAATTTAAAGGGACTTCTCCTGTACACAGGGACAGATTGACTACATGTCGCATTCCAGCCCCCAAATCATCCAACAAAAGTGGCATAATACGTGCCGGGATGATATCTGTGGGGCACCCACTTTTTGTTCGAGTGACAAGAACAGTCAGCTCATCCATAGAGATGGGAGGGAAGACGGCAAGCTTCTTAGCCTCATTACCTGTAGTTATAGTGTAAGGCTGGACTTGATAGTCAGTTGTTACTGGATTATTAGGGATGGAATTAGATGTTAGTATCTTAGTGTAAATGGCTTCAATTTTCCTAACAAAAAACTGTGAAATGTTATCACAGAGTTCTTGGGATTCGATCCCCTCAGTATCACAGGCAGTGGGCTTAGTGAATGTCTGTAAAATTTGATACAGAGTTTTTACGTTGGTACCGGCCTCTGTTAATTGAACTGCTATGTGTTGTTTCCTAGCAGCTCGGATTGCTTTGTGGTAGTTTTTAAACGACCTCCTAAAGCTTTCCTTATCCTCTGTCTGATGTGTGACTCTCCATTTCTTCTCCTGCTTTCGCATAGTCGTTTTTAATTGTCTGAGCTCCCCCGTGAACCAGACTTCCTGTTTAGGGGCAGGTCGGGGTTTATAAGTTCTGGGCGGAACCACCTGGTTAATAGTTGTTAGCGCGGCTTCGTTAAATGCACTTAATACTGAGGTGACATTATCTCCGCATGCTTCCCATTTAGGTACGGAGTATTTATCCCTAAAGCCTTCTGAGGTTAGTTTGTTCCAGGGTCTCCTGATCTCGGCCATAGTCCTATGAATGGCTTTGACTTTATAATTGGAGCGAGTGAAAAACATTATAACAGAGTGGTCTGTCCAGTCAACTTGATTGGGTGTCAGGCAATTAATAGCTGTTGAATTACAGAGCACTAAGTCTAAAGTATGGCCCGCAGAATGGGTAGGCCCCTGATTCTTTATGTTGAGTCCAAGAGTGGCCAGGTCTGTTAACACAACCTGTGCCTCAGTGCACGTGGTAATCTCACTGTGGATGTTAAAATCCCCCACCAGGAGAAACTCAGAGTTGGCTTGCATGTGAGGTGCCAAAATTTCCATTAATTTAATGGAGAAGGTCCCACACGGGCCAGGAGGCCGGTACACTAGTGCACCCTTCCTGGTTTCCCTGGAAGTAGGGTTGATGGAAAAGATCATGAGCTCCATTTCTGGGGTACACACAGTTTCAATGACTACAATCTCCATCTCTTGTTTAAAAACAATAGCTAGCCCTCCTCCCGTTTTAATCGGGCGATCAAGCCTTACTATTTTGTACCCAGCCGGTACTCCCAACGTTATGGCTGGAACAGTATGAGGTTTAATCCAGGTCTCAGTTAAAAAACATAGATGAGGTCTCTCTGTTGTTATGAGATCCCAGACCTGTGTGGCATGGGATACAAGGGAGCGGACATTGCACAAAAGATTTTTACACGTTAAGGGCGGATCCTTAGGGGCATTAGTAACCAATGTTGATGGAGCGGTGCTCAGAGCTGACCTGGCACACTTTAGATGAAGCGGAGTGATTACCGCGGTACTGGTGAATTGCGTGCGACATACCAGACAGGAGAAAGGTCCCCCCACACTGGAATAAGTCCGGTGGGGACATAGTGTGGTATGATACCTGCTTATTTCCAATAAAGTCTGGCGTGAATAGGACAGTGTAGTACAGAGGCCCTTCTCTGCTGGGAGGATACAATCCGTCATGGCCCTCTGCCCCTTAGCCCCGTCCTGTCGCGGACGGGCGCATACGGGCTGGTCTTCGGCTCGTCTTAGGCGCAGGAGTAGGCGCCACACTGCGCGTAAACACTGCGCGTTTAAGCCGACGAGTTGCTTTATAGCCCTCGAGTAGGGGAGAGCTGGAGCGCTAACCGCTCGCCTCCCTGGATGCTCCTGGCTCTGCCACGCCTTCCGCCCCCGTGATTGGCTGAAGGGTCGGGCTGGGCGTGCAGGCACAGGTCTGACTACAGAGGAGCTGGTCCCTGAATGCGTGTGGGAGTGCGGATAAGTTTCACAGAGTGCAACTAAAATAAACAATTCCTGCGCTCTTACAGATCCTGACACTCTTTAAAATGCAAATTCAGATTCAAATTGAACACACAGTAAAATACGATTTTTCGCACTCACGGAGCTATTATGACTCTTTAAAAACAGTGCAAGCAATCTGCACACAGAATGGCGCCAAGCGGAGTGGGAGGAAGCTGCCACCGACCCCCTTACCGCAAAAGTGATCGCCTCCTCGCTAACTTTATAGCCCTCGAGTAGGGGAGAGCTGGAGCGCTAACCGCTCGCCTCCCTGGATGCTCCTGGCTCTGCCACGCCTTCCGCCCCCGTGATTGGCTGAAGGGTCGGGCTGGGCGTGCAGGCACAGGTCTGACTACAGAGGAGCTGGTCCCTGAATGCGTGTGGGAGTGCGGATAAGTTTCACAGAGTGCAACTAAAATAAACAATTCCTGCGCTCTTACAGATCCTGACACTCTTTAAAATGCAAATTCAGATTCAAATTGAACACACAGTAAAATACGATTTTTCGCGCTCACGGAGCTATTATGACTCTTTAAAAACAGTGCAAGCAATCTGCACACAGAATGGCGCCAAGCGGAGTGGGAGGAAGCTGCCACCGACCCCCTTACCGCCTTTGAAAACAAAACAGTCTATGTACAGATCTGAAGAGGATAACAGTAAAGAAATCATACTCTTAAAATGTAACGACACCCACTCACTTCTTCTCTCATTTTTCCGTTTTTTTTTTCTGTTATTTTCAGAGGGTAATGTTCTCCTCAGTTTTCATTTTCCCATTTATTTTTGTGGGTATCAGAATTGCTTTTCTATCCGATTGTTATCTGTCTCCAGGTCAGGCATCAAAGTATCTTGTTTCTCCAATGTTAGTTTCAGGTTGCTGGTGTATTTCTTTTTACTGCACTGCAACAACGAGCGTCTTTGCCTTTGTCCTACTGCCGAATTTGTCTTGGATTCAGATATTAGGCATTACACGTTTGCAGTGGAGTATGAACTGGGGTGGCATGAGTCTTTCTCTATCAGTTAACTGTGGCTGTCTTCACAGGGCTTGTGGGGATCCCAAATAGAAACAAGCATTTGCCATGCAATAGGTCTCGCATTTACAAGAGTTTGAGCTATTGGCATTGTAAATGACAATTACTTTTATTTAAGAGTTGTTTTTAAAACAGATAAATAAAAGGCATTGTCATTTACAATGCCAATAGCTTAAACTCTTGCAAATGCGAGACTTATTGCATTGCAATTCCAGGGTCTGTGCTATAAAATATTTTTAAAAAGCATTAGGAGAGAATGTGTCCTGCCTGCAACAGCAGCAGGCAGGACAAAGCTATTTGGGAAAATAGAGTTTGAAGGCTGCAATTACAGCCTACTGAGTAATAACACACATAACAGGGGATATCGCCATAGGAGGTTCCAAAATGAGACAAGGATGTACTAAGGAGGGACTACTAAGCCTATTGACCAATGGACAGCTACAGTTTACAGTGGACAATTACACAAGCCAATGAAAAATATGGGCGTAGAGTGGACGGAACTTCAAGTCCCTATCTGAATACAGCATGCCTCGCAGAGCAGCGCATACACTGCCCACACTCGACCTGAAAATAAATTGCTTTATATTCTGTAGCATACATTTTTTAGATGATTTTGTCAATACTCACTCCTCATTGCTACTGCACCATTTGGTAACTAGTTATAGATATGGCAGCCATCTTAGAATGGTATGCTAATTCTTTATTATTGTCTTCCAATTCAAAGATGATTTATACTTAATTGCCAAGTGGCCTGACAATACTGAGGCAGGAATGAATGCTAACAAAAGCAATGGATACTACAGAAAATAAAGCAAACCTTGTTTCCTGTTTTTCAGGTGCTTTTGTCTGTGCTTCTGTACAGTCGTTTTGTTGCTTGTACGACATGTGCCAAACAAATTAGGACATCAATGTGCGGTGCCAGTGCTTGTTTATTATGATAAAGGCCTGCTATTTTTTAAATTTAAAAATGTTTCCCTTCTGCCGTGCGATGCTTCCTTGCTTCTGTTACATGCTAGTTATAAGCTTCAAGAATTAAACTAACAAGATGGGCTTCACCAACTGGGGAGAAAGGTTCTAAGAGAAGCACCGCCGTGCATAGCTTAGGAAGCATAGTGGACGCCTTAAAACTACACAGCGATACTGAAGCGCCGTTTTCCTGTCCTACCTATACCCTGAACACTTATTTTTAGCCTCTATAAACAACAGACTCCCTTTCACTAGGTTCTTCCCAGCATGCTGTGAGCTTCTTAGTCGTTTACGAAATAATTTCCTTGTTTCGCCAAAGTTTCAGCAGATTTGAAGTAACATGTGCTTTTTCAGTTAAATGTATGTCAGTAAACATGTCGTCCCACTATAAGTATGAATGTGCCACGAAGCAGGATTATACATTTTAGACTAACTATTTATTATAAGCGCAATTACGAAGAAACGACACATCTACTTATTTCCAAACATCTCATGCTGACTAAAACCATAATGGGACTGCTTGAGCGATGTGAATGGGTGGCAGAAATCAGAGGACCTGGAGAAAGTCATTGGAAGTAAAAACAGTAGTTTTTGATGTATGCTGGAAGTAAACAAACACACTTCTCAACACACAGTAGAAACGTGGACACTTACGAAGCTGCCGGTTTGGGGGGGGGATGCCCTCTCTTGCTTGGCCTATGACAGTCAGTGACCAGTGTGCTTGGTCAGACGTCTTCCTTACCTCCTCTCTCAGCATTCACAGCAGACTCCACAGAATCCACACAAACCTCCATGAGAAAGTCATTATCTGCCATTCCTAAGGATTAAAAAAACAAGGGGAAGGAGAGCAGTCGGCGCAGGGAAGTCCCAAGTGCAGCAGTCCCGGTCTTGGAGCCGAGATACTTCTGACCCTTTGCAGCACGGGTTTAATGTGCCCCCACCCTCACTTTATTTGTGTTTCTAAAGGTGAAGTCCTACACTTAACCAAGGAGCCTGTTTTACATACAGAAGTGCTGCAGTCAACACTCGGTCATTGATAGCAAGTGGTTCCACATTTCAGGTAGCCAGCTCTGGCCTTTTGCATTGTGGGACATGTAGTTTAATTGTTAAGATTTTAATATGGGTATTAATAGTGGTGTGCATGGTTGTGTTGGCTGAAAGGCAAGGTCTGTCAAAAGGTGCCATGAATAACAGGGGACCGACAGACAGAGTTACAAACAGACTAGAGGATATACACCGTCCTATGGCTCAGAGATGGGAAAATGAGAGAAACTTCGATTGAGAGCCGAAGACAACTGGACACTGGGGCGGGGGGCGCAGACAGCGCGGAACGCATCTGGAGGGAGTGACACCTGCGCTGTCACACATTTTAAATGCAAACTAAAATAAACTTCATCATGACAACCAGTCGGTCATTGTGAACACGCGCACAGGAGGTAAGGCACACACATGTACTTGGCGCAGCGTTAACTCCTGAGCATGCATGTGAAGTACAGAACACCACCGCGTGCGCATGCTCGAGTCACAGCTGTAATGAGGGGTGCCTGAAAACCCCAGGAGCAGCATGTGTGTGCTCCCTCGGTGGTACCCCCTAAAGCACCCACATCAATGAGATCACTGCGGGTGCTGAGGGAATCCTGCTCAATCCGCACGCCCCTCCCCCCCACACACTTCCCTTCTCTGTGTACTTCTGTGGGAGGCTATGAGGCCCAGGTCTGGTATTCCGGCCCGCAGGGAACTACCCGCTCAGCTGTCTGAACTCACACTAACACCACCCCATGCATATTGCCTTCTTTCTCACACTCGGCCACTCGTGCTCGAGTATGAGACACCACACTACAGCCAACGCACACGCTCCGCATTGCTCGGACCCTTTGTGAGCATCACCTGTGCTCCAGAGTGAGAAACCATACACCCCTCACATACACACGCATTCACACACACTCGCATAGTCTTGGTCAGGCGCTATAACTCACCTGCTTGTGTGAGAAACTACGAAGCCTAGACCCCCCGCCACAAAGATATCCACGGAAGCATACACATGACTGCTAGGGCGCTGTAGCCGGCGGACCAAGTGAGGAGCTATACCACACTGCACTGTGCTTACCACATGAGAGGGCGGACCCCTTTAAACCATAAAAATCAATATTGAGAATAAAATGAAGGGCAGCTAAGGCCAATGAGTGGGATATCGGTGTCACAGGAGCCTCGTGTGAGGGGTATAAAGGCAATCAATAGTGGAAAGAAAGGTTGAAGCAGGTGTCAGAAGATAGGGCTAATTCCATATTTGTGGATAACACAGAAATGATAAACACCGATTGTGGCTGAAAAGGTTTTAGCCCTAATTACCTTGTGTCATTGATATCAAACCTCTTGGGTGCATGCTCGGCTCAGTGATGGGCTATAAAAAGTGCCTTTTTGGCACAGTTCTTAAAAACGCAATTTGATGTTTGCAACACAAAAGTGTAATTAGGCCAACCTCTGCTGGGCTTAGGCTAACCTGACACTCCAAGCTCATAGTCTCATGTTTCTTTCAGTACATGACTTTATGGAGGTTATGATGCCTTGTGTGTTGTTCCAATCTTAGACAACAGGGACCAGACAAAGTGCACCCATGAGAAAGTTGACTTCATAGAATACCTCATATAGTGAAGTAAGATTGGAGTACCAGCATCCACTGATCATAGAAAATGGAACAAAAATTATAAATAAATATGTGAAAAAAGACAAAACTGTATACAGAAGGAATATAATGAGGAATTTCAAGTGGTCTTTTATGGTGACCCATTGACAATATTCCGAGCCGCACACGTGAAAAATAAGAGGTGCAGACTACCACAAGGTTAACTGTATTTCATTATCCTTTGTATCCCAATGACCCACACAAGGCTAGAGTTTAACTCTTGCCATTTACAACTCTCCGTTCCTGATAGTATCTTGCTCCACGCTTTAGCAACTCTTCCCCTTTATCAATTACAAGGCGCAATAACTTGCTTTGCCTTAGCCCGGTCACTCATCCTGGGATGCAACACACATTTCTGTTTAGAGGCAGGACTGTGCCCTTGCATGTGGGGTGCAATAAAATTGAAATAACAAGCTTTCGTTATGCTAAGAAATGCTTGATTTACAACAAGGCTCTCTGAAGGTATCAGTGGAAAAAGTGAACCTCTGCGCACCACAGAGGAGCAGGGCCGGGAATAGAAACTAGTGGTGCGCACGCACCACAGAGGAGCGGGGGCGAGGGAGCGTGGCAGCAAGGCGAACGCGCCCACCTTTGCCCAATCGCATGCCTTTAAAAAAAAAAAAACGAAACCCGATGGCTGCCGGCGAAAGCCTGATCAAACACACAAGCATGTGGTCAGCTTTCAAAACCCCCTTACAAGAGGTCTTGCACTGCAACGCTTGGCGCAAGACCTCAAAATAGTTCAGGGGTAGAGACTGGAGATTTTGAGCATGCAGACACTTGGGTCCATGATGGACCCGTTACATTCTCCCACAAAGCAGCCCACCATATGGAGTCCAACAGACTCTATCATTTACTAAGCTTGGCACACACAGATATATCTTACTACACACATGCCCCATACCTCATTGAGGCAAATAATACCTTTTAGGAAATACTACACAGACTTAAGAAAAAGAAAGACAGTAGACTGTTGTTTCCTAGATATATAGGTAGATAGTCCTTTGCAACTTTACTACACATATCATTGCCACCAATGTCAGTTTCTCCTACCCCTTGGTATAGGGAATAAGAGACAGCCTCAAATAGGTGGTACATTTTAGGTGTCCTGTTGATATCATATGTTTTAACCGATCAAGTAATATATCTCAGTGGGTATGTAAGACTGAAATAAAAAGTGTCAGAGCTGCACAGAAATGTTCATGGCTAAGGTGACATATTTTCTCAAAGCATTACATTTTGTCATGCAAAGGATTTAGAGGGGCTTGAAGTATCTTCAAAACAATTCTCAAGCACAAAGACATTTCAGATATAACAACGCTTAATATACTCCTTAGGGGGCCGATTCCGATCCTGGAAAAATGCTGTACAAATCGTGGTATGGAGCGTTTTCCCCATACAGCTCATACTTGTAAGGAGGCCCCTACAACCTAGGAAGTACAATCCGTACAAATAGACGCACTCCATACAAATTGTAAAAAAGACCATACAACTCGTATATACAAGCGATTCCGATTCCGATTGCTCTGTACGCGACATTCCCATGTATTCCCGGCAGCAGTTTACAACCTGGCAAGTACGATTCGTGCAAACGGCACTCCGTACGGCTCTTTTTTTACAAGAGCCAAAAAGTGCCGGAAAAACCTTGTATGCCCCAAAAACAGTACGAGACAGACCCCCCCATGTACACGTTGTACACTCCATGAATACAGGGGTACGGTGCGTATATACGGTGCGTACGGATGACACGGAAAGTAGGGTACGGTGCGTACATACGCGATGAAGGGGTACTGGTCATTTACGCACCGTACAAGCACCGTACCCCAAAATCACCTGTGTACGCACTGTACCCCGAAATCGCCTGTTTACGCACCATACCCCAAAATCGCCTGTGTATGCACGATACCCCAAAATCGCGTATGTAGGCACCATAACCCAAAATCGCCTGTGTACGCACCGTACCCCGAAATCGCCTGTGTACGCACCATACCCCGAAATCGCCTGTGTACACACCGTACCCCGAAATCGCGTATGTACGCACCATACCCCAAAATCGCCTGTGTACGCACCGTACCCCAAAATCACGTACATACGGTGCGTACCCCAAAATCGCGTACGTACGGTGCGTACATGCGCGATGTTGGGGTACGCACCATACACATGCCTCGCATGTGGGGGGACCCCTGTATGCCTCGTACCCCTATACGACCCGTACCCCGGTATGAGTCGTACCCCCAGAATGAGTCATACCAGGGTACGAGGCGTATAGGGGTTCGCTTCGTTGCCCGGTACGAGTCATTCCCCCTATACAGGCCATTTTCCATACAAATCGTATGCTGACAACCCGGTACGAATCGTACTTGACGGGTTGGACAGCCTTTTTACAAATTGTATGGTCTTTTTTACAAGTCCATGTCGTACAGCTTTTCCCGATCCGATTTGTAAGGATCAGACCGATCTGTATGTATTTTTCCCGTACGAATCGTACTACACGGGTTGGAAGGGACTTTTACAATTTGTATGGAAAAAAATACAAATCCTATTTGTATGGAAAATAAAAATCCAGGATCAGAATCAGCCCCTTAGTGTTATGAACCTTCATTGTCTTTGATAGAAAGACATGCTCAAAGTTTCTCTCAGCAAGAAAACTGAACATCAGGTAACGTCTATTCTGTGGAACTGTAAAATACAATGCATTTGTTTGTATATTTGTATTAACAATAACATATTTAAGCATTTCTCACAGACATCCTCCACATACGTAGCAGAACCTGGTAAGCAGAGGATTCAGTGACATGATCATAACAACCTTAAGGCAAACAGGAGGGGACGTTAATGAATGAGTAACTCTGTAGATACCATTGTCCACACAAGTCAGGAGTTGTTTGGTGAGTAGCCCTAAACCAAAATGCTCAACTTCCATCCACAAATATGTGCAGGTTTACTGAAAAAAATGTGTAGCCTACATTTATTGGCTAAAGGGTCCTTTAAATCGTCCCATATACTCAACATGGAATCTGACTGCTCCCTGCTCACCCACCTGTATTTTCCATTTTGAAAATAATAATAGAAATATCAGAGATCCTGTTGAAGAAACTATTCCTCCCACAAAGTAAAAAGCAGTGAAGACTTAGGATATTTTCTCAATGTCATGATCCCTTTATGTGGCTTTACCTTCTCTGGAAGACTTAAGAAGAACTTCACTGATTAGAAGGGACATGTTTTATATTATGTCTCAAGCACAGTAGGTGAGCAGAGTGGGGCATATTTTTCTCACTATTATATCAAGAGGTCTCTGAGAAACTGGACTGTTAAACTCTGTGGGACTTTTCTCAAAACTTCAAGTTAAGTACAGAGCAAATTGTAAAGTTACGACTCCTTTTCTGGTTATCTTGGAGTTAGACAAAACATCCTCTGTTTTCAAGATTGTCCATACTCAGCCAGCCTCAGCAGAGAAGTTACATTGCTAGGCAGGACCCCTTAATTAGAAAATGGACCCCTTTGTCCCTGTGGGTACTCACAATGATTGCATCCTTAGCTCTTGAAACTGCTTTTGTGTCTATATGAGTATAGCTTTTCACAACTCAGAACAAACAGGTGGTTTACTCTATTGGCTGTTCTTTTCAGACCTCTCCAAAGAGTAGTAGCATAAGCTATTAAAGGGTGACTTCATCAGTAACTGGCAACAGCCACTGAGCAGATCAAGCTACATTTCCAGTAGTGACTTTTTGTGGTTCACCATGCAAGGGATTGTGCCTGTTGCTTGACAAGGGCTCACACCCCAGTCAACCAACATCACAATTTATCACAATCACATAACTGTAGTTATGTAGTGAATTTCATAGAAACTTTAAAACACCTTTTGCATTGTAAAATAAACCGCATTCTGTGAAAGGGACAATTGTTGTTTTGTTCTCTTTAAGGTGCAGTTACCAATAGGTTGAATTAGAATAAACGTATTGTAGATAACACAATGGACTGTGGTCAGTGGCAGTTGAATTATTTGGTTTTATGTCAGCAGAGGTCACCCCAAAGATATGGATTTAATGCACTTGTCACATAATGTGCTTCATAACTTGCAGGTTTGAAAGAAAATGCTGTTTCTAGTCCAGATGGATCCAAATAATACTGCCCAACAATTAGCTCCTTAATTTCTATAATTTTTCTCTTTGAATTATTTCAATAAAATTGCTTCACAATTTGATCCCTTCCCATGGTATATTACTAGTGCACCCACATTTGATAAATAAGATCAGCTTAGTGGCTTGGGGCTATATTCATGAGAATGAAATCCACACAACACATATACATATCCTTACTGTTTTATATTTCAACAGAGATCAACCAAACATGAAGTAACAATTCATAACTGTTAGAAATGGGGATCTCTACTTTGCAATGGTTTGCATCTTTGCCAAAATAGGGACCCTTCCTTCTAGTCAGGATAAGGGGGATACACTACTGAAATAACCCCCGCTCATACCCTTGGTAGCTTGGCACAAGCGGTCAGGCTTATCTCAGAGGTAGTGTGTGAGGCATTTGCACATAACCAACAGTAATACAGTGAAAACACTACAAAAGGACACAAAATCAGTTTTAGAAAAATGGCCAATATTTATCTGTGCAAAACGATAAAAGACCAACATACAGTAATCAAAAATAGGCACTTGCAAGTATGACTTAAAAATACAGTTCCTTGAAGCATGTAGCTCTGTCCGGGCTACCATGGTGCTGTAAACAACAGCATCTAACAGTTCCTGCCAACGCGTTTGTGTGGACCCCTGTTAGCGTCAGCAGACACGTAAACAGTACCTTTGGTTCTGGCCGACCTTGTTGGTGTGGGCGGGTCGTGGCAACTATCACAACTGCAGTGTGAAGCGTAGGGGTGCGGCTAGCGGTGCCCTCAAGTCATGGTGTTAGGCAATGGCTTGGTGACGGTCATCCAGCGGAATCGGTGAGATCAGGGCTGCGATCTTGAGTGAGCCGGTGCTCGTGGCGGTGCTGACAGGTCACAGTGCACGCAACAGTGTCGGTTGATGGGAGCTGGGGTCAGTCAGCCCATACTTAGGTGTGTGATGGGGCGAGTGTCAGGTGACTTACAAGCAGTTTCCCCATACCAAGGTGCAGCCACAGGTGTCGAGGTCAGTGGACAGCAACATCGTTAGTGAGACCATGGTGACGGTGTGAAGCGAGGCAGTGTAGAGTGCAGTGCCCACAGGTCATGGTGCAAGCAACGGCTCGGAGGTGGCGACGGTTGTCCTTGTCGGTGAGACCAGAGTTACAGTGCGAAGTGCAGAGGTGCCTTCTGCAGTGCCTTCAGGACACAGACCCCACAGTGGTGTCAGTGACAGTTTCTACAGCTTTCCCCTTCTGTGGCAACTGAAACCCATGGTTCCAGAGGTGGTACCAAGAGGTTAGTGAAGTCTTTGCTGTCCCTGAGACTTGATGAACAGAAGGCAAGCTGTATTTCAAGCCCCTGGACATACTCAGCGACAAATGCAGGCCAACCCAGAAAAGCAACAACACAGCAACGGGCCAGTACTCCTTCTGGCAGTTCTTCCAGCTCTTCTTCTCTGCAGGTTCCTTGATCCAAACGAGTTCTCTGAATTCTTTTTATCTCCTTGACCTTTCCAACAGGAGGCAAGCTCCACTTCAAGCCCTTGTAGAAAACTCTAACAGCGGGATGATGAAAGTACAATCCAGTCAGTTCCCTGTCCAAGAAAGAAGCAGCAAGCAGCAGTTCAACACAGCAGAGCATGCAGCAAAGTCGAAGTTGCTCCTTACAACTTTTCCAGCGCATCTTCCTGGCAGGTTCCTTAGTTCAGCAGTCATCTCAAGTTCTGGGGTCCGGGCCCCAATATTTATACTCATTTTCTCTTTGTTCTTTTAGGCAGAGAGTGTCTGTGCTCAGTCTCCTCTCTGGTCCAGCTTCCCTGCAGGAGGTGGAGACAGCATTGTTCAAGTCAGTCCAGGCCTATCCAGATGCAAAAGGAATCTCCTCCCAGCACTTTAAATGGAAAACAGGTCTTATCAGGGGCTAGTGAACCTCCTCCTACTACTCCGAATGCTGCCCAAGTCTATTCAGCCCAGCCCTAACTCATCTAGGAAAGGCAGGACACCCCTAAACCCCCCAGTGGCTGTCTACAGTGAATGCACATTCCCAGCCCCTGTCACTCCAAAGCCAGACAGTAAATCTACAACCCAGGAGAGGTACACAGGATGGCTAAGCAAGAAAATACCCACTTTCTTAAAGTGGTACTTTCAAACACACAACATAAACATCATCTTTACTAAACTATGCATTTCTACATTCTGAGTTCAGGCATACTAAACACCATTTATCTATCTTGTCCCAATGGGAAGATATACTCGTAAAATGTTACCAAGTATTCCCCGATCTATCCTGTGGGACAGATAGCCTCTCAACAATGAAAAACGGATTATACTGTATTACACCATCAGGACATGTCACAAACACATCAGTACATGTCCTACCTTTCACATACACTGTACCCTGCCCATAGGGGTACCTTGGTCCTACCTTGGGGGTGACTTACATGTAATAAAAGGGAAGGTTAAGGCTTGGCAAGTGGGTGCACTTGCCAAGTCAACATGGCAGTCACAACTGTGCACAGACACTGCAGTAGCAATGCAGTAGAGAAAGGCTGCTCATATAGGTGGTACAATAAGTGCTCTAGGCCCTTTAGCAGCATTTGATTTACATTCCCTGGCACTCACAGTACACTGTACTAGGGATTTAGTAGTAAGTCAAAAAATTCAATTATGGAAACACCAATCCATAATAACAATTTACAAAAAGAGCAAGTACACTGGAGCACCGAATAGCAGTGGTAAAGTGCCCGGTGCTCTGAATCCAACAAAAATAGGGCCAAAAACAGGAGGGCAAAAGGTCTGTGTGTAAACTCGCTGAAAAAGACAAGTCTAACAAATAACAATTTGAAAAGAGTACTGAATAATAAGTGAAAAAGCTTTTAAAAATACTGTAACAAACTTGCTCTTTTATAGGAGACTGAATAAAAGTTAAAACCTCATCAGAGTATTTAACATTGTATTAAAAAATAATGATCATGACTTATAAATAAAATCGTAAATACTATTAAAGAAAAAGTAGCAGATGCATTCAAAATAAGGTATGCTTTCCCAGGCCCCCTTGGCCCCCTTAGTGGAAGACTACTAAACTTCAGAAGGCAAAATGTACTGTCGAGATTGGTCTAGGTGAGGTTGCATTCTGATACTGTAGACCATTTCACTATCACTTCATACTATATTATTTTTACACAGTATTCCCTATCGACTTTGAAATTCACTTGGTGTACTGTATCCTCTAAAACCAGTTTTAGACGATTGCGGGACCCATCCAGTAAGCATATGAAAAATATTTTTGAAAGGAACTGTATATCCCATATTTCAAAAGAAGATCTTCTTTCAGGAGCTCCAGACGGGGGCTTGTGAGGACAGGAGCTCTTGATTGACCTACCGAAACAACAACTCTAAAACCACGGAAAAAGAACTTGCTAATATGCTCTATGGAATTTCAATCGAAGCCCATGTTAGATGTGAAGACATCTAACATGGGCTTCGATTGAAATTCATAGAGCATATTATCAAGCCCATTATCGCCGCTTTATCGGCAGGTTTCTGCCAATAAAGCGGCGATAATTTTATCGCCTGTCTTGATAATATGCCCCTCGAAGTCTTATCAATATTTTGCTGTGTGCTTTCTTTAATGAAGACTAATGGCCTGATTTAGAGTTTGATGGACAAGTTACTCAGTCACAAACCTGATGGATATACTGTATGCCCGTACAGTGATGTGATATCCGCAATATTTGTGATGGAGTAACCTTTTGCTGAACTCTAAATTCAGCTCTAAGACATTAAGGTACGTGTTTTATTGAATAAATTAATATTGTGGGAATTGTTATCTCATAAATGGAAATTGTGTATTTGAAGTGTATTTGCCCTAATGATTCATAGAGCGAGCAGTGGCTCTCTCATGGTTAGTGATTTGCCCTCATCTGGGTTTTCAATATGTTGATCTTGAAAGAATCAGTGGATGCATATGTAAGAAATGTATTAAGAAATCTGAGTAGACCTACTGGAGTGAGATTGAAGAGGATAACATCATCTGTATACATTATTATACATAGATGATGTGACCTCAGAGTTTGTGAAAAACCTGGAATATGGGCGAAATGTGGGGTATTATTGTAAATACTGGGAAACCCCAATAGGGCTGGCATGTAACCCTGCATTAGACCATTTTGTGTTTCAATTATCAGAAACAATCATCTATTACCTCCCATGACAACCTTAGACCAAACAAGAGTGAAGGATGATTACCAATTTCAAAGGACCCAGTGGGATCTTTAAAGTTCCTAACTTTGTCCAAGGTGGATGCTTTTCGACTCAGACAAATGCAGTTCAAAATGTATGTTAGATATGGCATCTTTTGGCATGTCTCTCCTGTCTTTTTTGCTTCCTGACCTCCCGGTTTTGACTCTGTTTTTGCTGTTTTAGTATCTCTGCACTTTCTCACTGCTGTTCAGTATTAAAGTGCAAGTGATCCTGTTGTAAATTGTGTTATGCATTTGTGTTTCCATGATTCGCATAATTGGTTTACCGGTACATCCCTAGTTCAGTGCACTGAGACTGCCAGGGCCTGTAATTCAAATGCTATTAGTGGCCCTGCAACACTTATTGTGCCATCCACAGAAGTAGCCCTGTAAATGTAACTTAGACTTGCCACTGCAGAGTCTGTGCGCGGTTTGCAAACTGCCATGTCGACCTGGCAAGAGTACCCACTAAGGTAGGTCCAAGGTACCCTTGTGGGCACGGTGCTGTGTATGTTAATGGTGGGATATGTACTGGTATGTGTGACATGTCCTGGTGGGAAATTACAGCGTATTAGGTTTTCACCACTGCAAGGCTATCTGTCCCATAGGAAAGAATGGGAGTTTTACTTATAACATCTTATTAGCATAACTTACCATTGGGACAAGATAGGGAAATGGAGTTTAGTATGCCTGGGATCAGAATTTAAACATGCATCTTTTAGTAATGTTTATGTTCTGTGTTTGTGAATACCACTTTTAGAAAGTAGGTATTTTCTTGCGTAGCCATCCAGTGTGTCTCTGCTGGGTTTGTGGATTGACTGTCTGGCTTTGGAGTGACAGGGGTTGAGGGTGTACATTCTCTTCAGACAGCCATTGGGGGGGGCAAGGTGTGTCATGCCTTTCCTGGATGAGTCAGGACTGGGCTGAATAGACCTGTGCTGCATTTAGAGTAGTGAGAGGTGATTTTCTCATACCTAAATAGGCCTTGTCTGCTTTAGACAATGCTGTCTCACCACCTGCTGGGAAGCTGGATCAGAGAGGACCAAACTGGTTTGGACTAAGCACAGACACTCTCTGCCTGAGAGAACAAAGGAATTTTGAGTATAAATATTGGGGCCCAGAACTTTAGAACTCGCTGGAATCAAGGAACCCGCCAAGAAGAAGAGCTGCAAGGAGGAGTACTGCCCCTTCGCTGTGTTGTTCCTTTGTTGGGTTGGCCTAGAGTTGCTGCTTCTGCTTTGGGCAGTGAAAGGACTATACTGAACTTTCTTTACTTGTGCTGAATTTTTCCATTGGCTTAAAGAGGAGCTTGCCTTCTGCTCTGAAGTCTCAGGGACTGCAAAGACTTCACAAACCTCTAGGTACCACTTCTGGAACTATTGTTTCAGTTGCCACAGAGCAGAGAAGGGGAAGGCAACCAACTCCGTCACAGACTCTGTCGCTGGCTTCATGTCCTGAAAGCACCGCAGAGGGCACGGTTGCATCTTGCACCACAACCCTGGTCTCACCAACTATGACAACTGCCACCACCACTACCAAGCCAAGTCTGCCCACACCCTTGATGACACGGTCTGAAGGAACTGTTGGATTCTGTTGTTTTCAGTATCACGGAGTACCGGACAGGGTTACAGACTCAGAAGAATGGTGTTTTAGAGATATTTTTGCAATTTCAAAGGATAGTTTGCAAAGAATATATTTTTAAGTACTATATGTTGGATTCTTATTATTCTGGTCTTGTTTTGCGTATCTAAAACTATTGGATATTTTTCTAAACTGGTGTGGTGTCCTTTTGTAGTGTTTTCACTGTATTACTGCTGGTTATGTGCAAATGCTTTACACACTGCCTCTGAGATAAGCCTGACTGCTCGTGCCATGCTACCAAGGGGGTGAGCAGGGGTTATTTAGGGTGTGCAGCTCCATTACCCTGACTAGCAAGAAAAGTCCCCTCATCTAGGGGTACCCCCGCTACATTCTAAGAAAGGATCATCATTACATTTAGATCAATATAAAGGGGAGGATTTTTCAGAGGATGCACTCAAACTGAGTTTTCCAGGAAACCTTTACAAAGTTTACAAGGCATCATTGTTCTTTTTGCAGGATGCAGGCCTGACAGAGAGAGGCATATTTCTGCCCGTCTAACTGGGCCAGAGTTTATCACTGTAGCGGGAGCATCCTAACTTAGGGCCCGATTAGGAAGGCGGACGGACCACCGTCCGTTCGCCACCCCCGAGGTGGAGGGACCGTCCTCAGGGGCTGTGGCGTTCCCTCCCTTGGAATTAGGATGTGACCGCCACCCTGGCACATCCCCTATATTTAACATTGCGGCAGATGCTGCTTCAAGCAGCACCCGCCGCAAGGTTAAATGTGCATGTTTTCCTTTGCATGCATGAAGCGGCAGGCACCGTGTAGTGCCTGCCGCTTCGTGCATGCAAAGGCAGGGGGGTACCATAGGTACCCCCCATGTGCACCCCCCACCCCACAACACCCCTGGGGGCCCGCAACGGGCCCCCATACTCAGACTCCACATGCTTTTCTACGGCAGAAAACCCGCCGTGGGAGAGCATGTCTCCGCCGGCATCCTAATATGGCTGGCGGTGTCTGATAGACACCGCCACCATATTAGAGCTTTTCCGCCACGGTCGGAAGGCGCCCGCGGCGGAAAAGCGGCAGACGGAAAAATGACCAACCCAGCCATCCTTATCTGGCGGGGGGTCTTTTCTGTGTCCGCAGCGGTGAATCCGCATCCTCCGGGCCGGCGGTGTCTTACGCCGGCCCAGAGGATGCGGATTCACCGCGATCATAATCGGGCCCTAAATGTTGGTATATTACAGAACCACTCTCTGGGTCATGGAATTCCATTATTTCGGACGTAACCAAATTACTCTCTGGTTAGTCCCTAGAACTGGGCACAGTGACTGATCCTTATTAGTACCTCTCCTATGGAAGAAGTCACAGAAATTCAGTGGTAAAAAGGTTCTTCATAATTAACCTACTTCTGTGGATACAATTCAGAATAAGATGCAGGGCTGTAATGTGCTCTGCATAGAACTAACCTGCAACATTCTAGGGTTGATGGATTGAACCTTGAACTTGAAAGGAAATCTGGTTCTGTAACACTTAGTCAACTGTTTGTGAACCAAAGCTTGTTAAGTCTAAGAGCAGTCAACAAGATCTTTTGAAAAAAAATATCTTTTCATTAACAGTAGGAATCAACGTTGCAAGGCAATCACAGTACAATTACATGTCTCTTCGCGATATAGTTTGGTCAGGGAAAAGTGTATATTTTACAATTATCGGTAACATTTTTAATGTCTAGATTGTTTCGCCATGAGCTGGTGGTAGCGATGGTAGATGTTCCCTCTGAACTCGTTCCAGTCGGACCAAATGTGGGACCATTTTTTGGGGCATCCCCTAGCTATGTACACATACTTTTTCACGGTGCATGCAACAATCCATATCCTGTTTCCATGTGAATACCATGGGTGCCCGTGCTGCCCCCCATTTCTGTTCCATATTACGTTTTGCTATCATGAACTCCAATGTGGCCCAAGTGATGCGTGCCGTGTTGAGATCTGTGGGCTCCTACACGTTAAGGAGACACCTCTTGGCCTCTAGTGGAAGTGAATTCGGTAGTACCTCGCACATCACCTTGTGTATCTTCTCCCAATAAATCTTTATAAATGTGCATTCCCACAGTGTGTGGAGGAAACTGCCCTCGCTCCCACATCCCCTCCTTCACCAGTCATCCGTTGCTCTTCCCATCAGTACCAGGCCAGGTCCCGTGATGTAGATTCAGTATATTATTTTAAGTTGTACCAGCCTTAACCTTGCTGCAATGGCAACCTCTCGTGGTGAGGCTAATGCACTTATCCAATCCTCGTCGTCAAGAATTATACAGTCTCTTTCCTACTTTTCCCGCAGTTTCAGTAGGGGATCTCCAGTGTGGTTTACTAGCTTTTTGTAGGTGAGAGATATGGCCTTCGTTGGTAGGTATCCATCAAGGAGTCTGTCCTCAAGGGGCGAAGAGTCCGGGAGGACGTCTCCGTTCCACAAACAGGACTGCAACGCGTGACGGATCTGTAAATATCTAAAGTATTCTGTGGGGGCAAGATCGAATTCCTGCTGCAGGGCCGAGAATGATTTGACTTCACCCCTTGTCCATAGGTCGCCTATTTATAATATACCTATGAGGTCCAATTTGTCGAAACCTTTTGATGTCCATAGGTTCCCCAGCTAGTCCGAATCCCATAGGGGAGTGGCCAGGGTCAACTTACGATCCCATCCCAAACTTTTGTTGGCTACCTTCCAGACCTGCACCGAGTGCTTAGTGGGTCCGGTGAGGCGGTCCTTTCCGGCGCTTGAGTATAGCGCACATTCATCGTTCCCTCCCGGCAATACCCAATGATCCATTGCGTAGCCTGGATTGTCTGCCTGTCTGAAGGTGCCGTGATTAATGGCTGCCAGATGGGCTGCCCAATAGTAATTTTTGAGATCGGGAGGGCGATGCCCCCATCGTACCAGGTGAGATTCAGTTTGGGGAGCTCTATCCACTGCTTCCTGTTCCAGAGTAGGCGGCCTTGCTGGCTTTCTATTTCTTTAAAGTAGCTTGCAGATACCAAGTCCAGTGAATTTTGAAGGGCATATAGGAACCGGGGTAAGGACATCATTTTGAATAAGGATGCTCTGCCCAGCATCATCCAACGCTCCGAATCCTTCTTTAATCTCTGCAACGGCGGGCGTAGGTTCTTAGCATATCTATCTGCGGGATCCAAGGTAATATATATATACCCAGGTATTTGAAACCCCGTGCAGAAATCTGTATTGGGCAAATCCGGGGAAGGCCCGCAAGGGGTCCTTTGAGGACGTACATCACTGATTTGACCCAATTAATAGAATAGCCTGAATATCTACCAAATAGTGCAAGGATATAAAGCACTGCAGTGAGAGAAGCCTTTGGGGACCTTAAACACAATAAGATGTCATCCGCATACAGGGAGATGCGGTCTCCTCGCGATTCAGCCCACTTGAAAGCACAAATCACCAGCTCTTTCCGCACCCAGGATGGAAGGGGTTACAAGGCCAGAGCAAAAAGTAGGGGGGAGAGTGGGCATCCCTGTCTGGTACCTCTATGATGGAGTCCAAACACTTCTGACTTTTTGTTATTTACAACTATCTGGGCTAGAGGTTTCATGTAGAGGAGTCTCACCCACTGGATGAAGTGAGGCCCTAATCCCATTTTTTCTAGGACAGCAATTAAGTATGTCCATTCAAGCATATTGAATGCATGGATGCGTCTAGTGATACTAATACCGCCTCTTCTTGAATGGTTCCCACCCTTCCTTCCTATCACCCCGTGTACACTGAGGAGATTCAGTGCTGTATTGTGCTGGGGCATAAAGCCAGATTGGTCAGGGTGTACTAAGTTGTTGATGACTTTGATCAGCCTGTTGGCCAGTAGTTTGGCTAAAATTTTGGGTGCAGCATTTAGTAGGGAGATTGGTCTGTAGGAAGAACAGGCCGTTCTGGGTTTGCCTTCTTTATGGATCATTACTAAGGTGGCTATCCTCTGGTCTCGGGGCAGCTCCCCAGAGTTCTTTACTCTCTGTAAACATTTTACACAGGTAGGGGGCAAGGGTGTCCGCCCGAATTTATATAATTCAATCAGGAGGCCGTTGGGCCCCGATGCCTTCCCCGACCTAAGCCCCTTAACAGCCTGTGTCATATCATCAGTCGTGAATGCACCCTCTAAATTTTCCAATTCTGACGCTGATAGTTTAGGTATGGTGATATCTCATAGGAGATCGAGGGAGTCTTGCTTTGTGTAGCGGTTCTGTGAGGAATAGACCTGTCCGAAGTGGGCCGCAAATGTGTTATCAATGTCCTGGGGGTCAGAGATTGTATGACCAGCTTCATTAATGAGTTCTGGTACAAGCCTGTTTGCTAGCTTTTGCTTGTCTAACCACGCAATCAACTTCCCGGCCTTATCCCCTTGGTCATATATCCTTCCTAGCTTCTCCCTTCCCAGTGCTTTAGCTCTATCTGTCACGAGGGCCTTGTAGCCGTCTTTTTTTATATCTAGGGTTTGTAGGGTGTCGTGGCCGGATCCCTCCGACAATTCCTCCTCCAGACGGAGGATCTCTGCCTCTAATGCTTCCTCCTCTCTGACCATTTCCTTCCTCACTCCCACTATTTTGGAAAGAGTCTGGCCCCTGACTAGTGTCTTGAATGCTTTCCATAGTGTCTGGTGAGAGCTTACCGAGCCCACATTTTCTGGAAAGTATTGTTTAATTGCAGTGTGTAGTGCCTTGCAAACCACGAGGTTGCGAAGGTGCCAGGGGTTTATGGGGAAAACCCTTCACACTCTTTGGTGACCCACCGCGATATGTGCCCACAATGGGGAATGATCGGAAATGCCTCTTGCCATGCGTCTGACATCCCGTACATGTGTCAAGTGATCTGAAGGGGCTAGCAAGTAATCAATCTGTGACTGGCTTTCATGGGCACCTGAGTAGAAGGTGTATTGGGTGGTAGTTGGGTGAAATGAACACCATAGGTCCTGCAATCCCATAGCCCCCTTAAAATCAGGTAGCAAGCTGTTGGAGGCGCGAAGTTCCCTTGGGGGGTCCTGTCTTTGGTGCCATCAACAACTGCATTTAAATCCCCTCCCACCAGGAGAAGTCCCTCAGGCACTGTCAACAAAATGGCGCCCAGGTCCTTAAAGACAAGATCCTAAAGGCCCGGCGGTACGTAGACCGACATTAGGGTCAGTACCTTCCCCTCCCATTGCCCCGAGATGCCCACGTCCCTCCCCCTTGTGCCTATACAAGTGGACTTGATCGTCAGGGGAAAGGAATTTCTGAGCAGTATCCCCACTCCCTTTGATCCTGAGGTAAAGCCTGGGTGGACCACGAGGCTGTATCCCCACCCGTTGATGGCTTTACATGTGTTCCCCACCAAGTGTGTCTCTTGTAGCAACACCACATCAGGGGCATGTCTCTTGATGTATTGTAGTACTACGGTTCTTTCTACCTTGTCCCCCAAACCATTTACATTCCAGTTCATCACCTTAAACTCTTTATCCCCTTTATCCCATTGATTACTCATGGGTATTCAAGTGTTACCATAGTGCGTACGTTGTTGGACTGTGATGCCTTGACGATTCCCTAAAACCAGGTAACTAGTTCTGAACCCGTCCCAATTCCCCCCTCCCAACTCCCAACTCCCCCCCTCCCTGCTCCCCTGCACTCCAGGCTCCAAACTGCCAATGATTACAACAATGCAGAGTGCTTGTCGCCATGAACTTGAGCTAAGTGGAGAAACTGGGGGGGGGACACTCCCCTCCCCCTCCCTTGATGCCATGGAAATGTTCTTCCTGAGTCGGTCAACCTAATATTTATGTTTGGCGTCACACACCCTTCGCCGTTACTCACTGAGAGTCTGGCACATTAGGCTACGCCGCCCATACCCCAACACAAAAGTCAAATGAGGCCATGGCCCCGGTACCTCCTAATCTCTTTGGTATCTGCGATCTATGGAGTCTTTCCAGCCATCAAGCCAGTCGGAAGCATCTTCAGGAGCCTCAAAAAATCTGTTTTTCCCCCGGCCTCCACCCGTAGACGGGCCAGGAACAACATGTCATATTTAAGGCCCTTGTCTCTCAGGTGTTTTTTAACCCCCCATGAAGGATCTGCGCTGTCTCTGTACCGCCTGGGTGAAGTCCGGGAAGAAGCTGACCTCCGAATTCTCCAGTCAAATGGGTGGTGCAACCCTGGCCGTCTGTAAGATGAGGTCTCTGTCTCGATAGTTCAAGAATCTGGCCAGTATTGCACAGGGGCTCCTGCAGTCTGACGCCCCCCCCCCGGCACCTGGTGGGCCCTTTCAACGATGAAGATGGTGGATAGACTTTTTGGCTGTAGATGCTTGGTGATTAGGCTTTCCACAAATTGGTCTGTTGCTTGTCCTTCCGCTTTTCCTGGCACACAAAGGATGCGTACATTATTGCGCCTACTGCGGCCTTCGTAGTCGTCCAGTTTTCCTAAAGCAATTTTCTGGAATGCCTTTAGTTCTCTCAGTTTGATTTGTAACTGGTTGGTGTCTCCCACTAGGCTTGCTGTAGTTACCTCCAATTGCTTGACTTTCTCCCTGTTTGTGGTTAGGTCTGCCTTGATTAGCACGACCTGCAAGGAGATCCTGTCCATTCTCTGCTCCAGGACGTGCGGATCCCACCAATTGCATCCAGTACATCCTTCAGGGTGTGTTCCGGGGTGTCGGTGGCCGGTTCTGGCTCCTGCGCTACTTTGGGCTGGAGCTGTTCGGCCGGGTCTGTTTTCGGGCAGCTATACCGGTCCAGTTTTTTTGTTTTGGACAGTCTTTGGTCCCCTCATACTCGACATAGAGACAGAATTGACGCGGACCACTGTGTTGCAAATCTAGGGGTTACCTTCCGGTGCCTGTTATGTGTTTACTGCATCTGAGACGTTGGTGAGCCCCGTCTGTCCGTGCCTTTTATCCCTCCGAGGCACTAATGCACTAATGCAGTTAGTCTCTGTGGGGTGACGTGTGACGCAGAGGGGGACCCAGGCGGACCTCCAGAGGCGGCATGGGTCGGGGACGAGGGCCCACTGGATCACGCCTTAAGTAAGTGCTACTCCTCACACAGGTACCGTGCCTTGGCCAACTGAGCTGCAGGGTATTTTTGTGTGACCGCGGGACGCTCTCCCATTCTGAGCCTGTGCGCCCCACGCAGCAAATTTCTCCTCTCTCTGCCGCAGGCCAGGAAGTTCAGCTAATATTGTTGGGGTGGGGCATGAAGATGCAGGAGTTGCCCCATGGTGGACCTAGCCCGCCCCCCAGCTGCAATGCTTAAATCAGAAGTGCTCCTCAAGGTCTCTTTTACACCCGGGTTTCTAGGGGGGCCCGCATCTTCCTCCGACTCTCTTAGTCACTGCAGTGCCCATATGGTTCAGCTGTTTTGCGGGCCACCTCATCGGCCTCCCTGCCGGCCCTCAGGATCACTGCCGGCGTTATCCCTGACGACTGCGCTTACCGACGTGCGCCGGAGGTGGGGGAGGAGAAGGCCCCCGCCCCACCGTCACAGCACTCACCACAGGGATCGGCTACTAATTCCTCACCGAGCCCGAGATCGGGCGCCCGTCCGGGCAGGACGCCAGCCGCTGGCCGCTGAGGTGATGCTGGTGTGGGCCACACCGGGCACACCAGGCCTGGCTTACTCGCAATCGCCGGCCAAGGTTGGAAGCGGCCATATTTTCAGTTGAAATGCGGCGATTGTCATGATTTTGGGCTCGATGGAATCCGCGGGTATTCCGGTTTTCGGTTCCGACCTAAGGATTCGGATATGGTAGCCGGATAGACGTGGGTAAAGGGGGTTGAACAGGAGAGTCTTTAGTTTGCGGCCATCTTGATCGCCGCTAGGCCACGCCCCAATCAACAGGATCTTTATTTTCCATTAAACATGGTTTTGATCCTCTCTATAACTGCCAGATTTTTAAGAATTGGCTAACAGTCCACCTTTCCTGTTTGAACTGAACAGGTTGAATGCGTCTCCAGAAACACCTTGTTTAATTAGTAACCTGCATCAGGAACTAATTTTTTTGCAAAAAGACCCACAGCTAAAAAAATTGCTGTTGTGCCGGGTATGGCACATTTACTATTCCTCTTTTTTCTCCAGGGCAGACATCTGGGGCCGGATTCATAATAAAGTTAAGCTTATACTTCTGTATAAGATTACCTCTTTATTAGTTTTTACAAACTATGAGTTAATAGTAAATTTACAATTGTGGAGACTCCACAGCCAGGCCAAAGACCTCCTCACATAAAAAGAAATACCTGTCCCACATTTTTATTTATGAAGTTCTTTGCCCTGACTGCAAAGTCTCTGTGAGTACCAAAAGAAGCCTGTAAACTTGTATAAAGTGTGAGTTTAACTTTGTGAATCACACCCATGTGGGTGAGAGAGATGAGCGAGATGTAGAACCTTTCACCTGTATATCAAGCTCTACTGGACCCACACAGGCTAAGGGTGCCAAGTCACAATTTTTGCCACTTATGGAGCCCGTGTCAAGACAACCAAATCAAAAGATAGCAGTATCACGATGTAATTTGAGTTAAGAGTGTTGTTATCTAGCAGCATGAAGTTAGAGCCTAAACTTCTGCTTCTGAAGTGCCGGGAGAACTTCTGAGAATTGCACTTAAGTAAGTGTAATGTAAAATTCCTAAGATTACTCGAATTTCACCAGCGCAAATAAAAATATCTCCTAGGCCTCATAACTATCCACTATTTTGCCCGTCACCCAGCCATCCAGTGACTTTAATGATCTGTCTATGAAATCTGCTAAGATTTGCTGTGACTCTTTGTGAGTGTCATGAAACTTCTTCCTGTAGTGCTCATGTGTAAAACCAAAACGCTGCTTTAAGTCCTCTTTGCAGTGAGTGTATGAGTGAACTATCCCTTCTTCAAGAGTCAGGAGTGTTTTCCTCCACAGATTTGGAATTAACTTTCACAGCAGGGCTTCCGAGTATTGCTTGCCTACCCTGCACATTCTCAATGAGCTTTCATTGGGGGGCAAACCATTTGTCTTGGTCATCCCATATTTACCTTGCCTAAAAGCCCAGAGATGCGTCTGTGCCTGGTTGAGGGCCACAGTTTTGCCAAGGGTTCGGGCTCGCACCATCTGTCACTCATGCCCCTCTGTCATTAATGATCCTTCCTCTGGATCACCTGTAGAAACCTTGTAATGACTTTTACTTCCTTTAAATAGTCATGAAATTCTTCTTAGCACTCTACTAGAGCTGTTGCCAGCCTTGTCTGGACCGACCTGAGGACCTAACTAAGTCATCCAATCACTAATAGTGCAGTGACTTAATCAACATGATCTTATGACCTGCACTTACTGTAAATTCCTCATTCATGGTAAATCATTTTGGTCCATGATCCCCATTACTGCAGCGAGGAGTCAGGTATGCCGTTGAAGGATTATGATGACAATTCCAACGCAAACATAGTCATCGCCACCCAGTTGGGACATTGAACCTTATTTTAATTGAAGCAATTTCACGACTGCTCACTGTAGAAAAATGATGGCACTTCAAATACCAGCAGGCCTAGCGACGGGCCACGCCCACTGACGCGGAGATTTTGAAAAGGATGCAATCAAAAACTGCAGTGACTTTGTTTCCAGTGTGCCTGCATCCCCTGAGGAAGGGGTAACACGAAACGAGTAGGGCAAGGCGAGATTTCCTGCGAGGCACTGTTAGATGTTGGGAGATGTGTTTCTTTCAATAAATTCCCGGCAAATATCACTTACCTGGTTCTACAGCAGGCAAACTTTTGAATTATATATATATACACACACAAACATACATATATACACATATATACATGTATACACACACACACACATATATATATATTCACTGAAAAAACCATAGGTTACAGGCACGTCATAGTTAGAAATTAGCATATAAAAAACCGTAGAAATTCACTGAAAAAACATAGGTTTTAGGGAAAGTTATAGTTAGTTGGACATTTCACTTGTAGAAAACCATAGAAAATCCTCCGTTATAGTTAGTTCTGCTATCTATAACTTGTGCGCCCGTAATGCACTGCTAATGATGTCACATATTACATCATTCATGACATGGTCAGTGACATCACTGCTCCCTGTGTGGAAAAGCAATCTGCTTTTGGTTTTTGGAAGAGATCAATCAAACGAATTTTGTTGTGTGCACTGCATCCCCTAATGCAATGCAGTGCGCGCAACAAAATTTGTTTGATTTATTTAAATGTTTACTTTCCTGCAAACCTTCATTATCCATACATTACTAACCCCCACCCTGCCCCTCCCCCACCGCCCGTCACCGCCCTGGCAGGTACTCCCCTACCGAGCGCGGCTGGGAATGATAGTAAGTCCAAAGGTCTTCCACACATACAAGTGGAGTGAAAGGAGAGAAAAATTGCAAATGCACAAGTTGTAAAGTCACTCAAGGAAGAGCTACAAACTGATAAACTCTAAAATCACATAGGAATGGTAGTAAGTACAAAGGTCAACTACATATACTAGTGGGTAGAGATAAATATAAATATATATACTCATTGCAAATTCACTCAGGATTACCTTTTAACAGCGATTAGGGTTGGACAAATATGTATTACATATTGGCAGAGCAGGAAATTCTTGCCATCCTTCAGCCAGGTGTTCAGGGGCAGGAGAAAGAAGAGGGGGGAGAACAGAAAGAAATGGAAAGGAAGGCAGATAAGGACAAGAAAGTGAGAAATGAAACAAAATGGGAGAGGGACCAGAGATATTAACAAGATCGACAACGAGGCACATGAGAGACGATAGAAAGGTTGCCTGGCTGGAGTCTGGCTGGGACAGAGGTAGAGGGCAAAGATCACTAAGATGGTGGATCAGGGACAGGGGAGTCAAAGAATAAAGTCACAAAATGGCTGCCGGGACCACAACTCCCGGCAGCCCCAGCGGCGCAACGCCAACACGCACGCAGTAGCCAGCAGCGCCAGGAGGCACTCTTAAGCCTGCACGGCCCTCCTCGTCGCGGGACGCGCGCGGGCGAGGCCGGGCTGAGCCCGGGCAGAGAGCGGGCCATCCGGGGCCATCAGGGGTCAGCAGAGGTCAGTTCGGGCCACCCCTCTAACATCTTAAAATGGGTAAGCGCAAACAACTAAGCAACGGGGTCCCTGAAGGTAAAAAAGCGAAAGTACCAAGACAATCAGAGAGCATCATATCATATCTAACATCTGCGGTGGGTGTATTGTCTAAAGAAATTGCACATGCAGAGATAGAATTGGGCCTGACTACACCTGCTAATGATCAGAATGATGCCACTAGTAGTATCACCCCTATGCCCATTGTACCACTGGAACCTAATGTAGTTATAGAAACCCCCATGATAGGGTCTGAACCAGGCAACGGGCCAATGGAGAATGACACTGTAACAGACCTATCGGTGGCAGAGGGTGAACTCCAGGACTCCCCCGATCCCCGGAAAACGAGGAAACGCAGGAACATTAGAAAATGTAGAAAACCTCTAAAGCCTGTATCCAGACCACAAGGGAGTGACTTAAACCTTATCCGCAATTTGGAAGCTCTAGTTCAAAATTTTTTTACATCCCGTTTGGAACCCCTACTGGTGGGCATGGCTAAAGATATCGTCGACACTCTAAAAACCTGTGTGGATGGCCTGCGGAAAAAATTTGACCAAATTGGAATGTTTATTACAGAATACAAGGGGCAGCAGGCCAAAGACTCCAAAGACTCCCAGGCCAAGAAGGAGGGGAGGGACTTGAAAGGGGGCTCTCATTGTCATGTGGGTACTCTTAGCCAACTCAAGAGCCGGGCCCTAGTGGGTGAATCATTAATGCTATGTGCTGGTGGTATCACTAATACTGCGTTTCCCATTCTAGGAGGTAGTTCCTCTTTAGATGGAACTGTGAGAGGAGGTCCTGGAAACGCTAGAAGGGAAGAGGTAGATGGTAGACACAGGGGACAGATTATGAACCAGGGGTCATACACTAGGACAAATTTAGATTTGCCCCCAGATGCTGCTCCTCTTGTCGCGGTATTTACAGGGGTTCCTGCATTAACTGAAAATAGGGCTGAATCATCTCATGAGTTATTAACATTATCAAAAAAACTGTGTGCTCACTATAGTAGTGGTGGACCAAACATAGCTCATAGATTGTTTTGGGACGCCTCTGAGATAGGCTCTCCCGGTATTAGACCGGTACCACTGGGATATTTTTACCCCCCCAAAAATAGGCGCTCTAGGAATTTTTTCACCCCTGAACACACAGCAACAAATGATAGCGATTTAATGACACCTACAGTGCTTTCCAATGGCCTGACTATTAACTCGAATTCTAAAATTGGAGGAGCTATGACACCCACTGTAGACACAACCACCAATCCATTTTCCACTAAGTTCAATCTTAAAAATGCAGGGAGGATAGATATACCCCTGCATAACCAATTTGCCCCATTGTCAAATTTAGAGGAAATTGACTGACTAATGGATGGCAGCCCTCAATCCACAATCCCAAGATACTCCGCCCCTAGCTGAGCAAGCTACATTGTGTCGAATGGTGAGCTGGAACATCGCGGGTACTAGGGCTAAATGGAATGATCCCATATGGTTGGACTATATAAACGATTTTGATACTATTGCTTTGCAGGAAACATGGGACCCTGCAGAATCTTGCTTTCTGAATGGGTATACTAGTTTTGTTGTGCCTGCTACCCAAGGGAAGGCGGGTAGAGCAAAAGGAGGTTTAATCCTCCTTACCTCATTGAGATTGAGAGGCGTTCTAACTGAGGTGGTGACAGGCTCAAACACTTTTTAGTGGTTGAGTGGGTGATGCCCAATCAAGAAAAATTAATTTTGATACATTTTTATAATGCAAAGGAGAGTGTGCTATTGAACCAGCACATTATCACTCTTGATAGATTTTTGTCAGATTACAAAGCAAAACACAATTCGGTTTTTGAAATTATTTTAATGGGAGATTTCAACATACACTTATGTGACTTATAGTGCCAAACTGAGGATGACTTTGGACCCCCGGGGGTGGTCTATTCCCATTTTGAGCACAATATTCATGGTAATGCCCTAGAGGAATTTTTAGCCTCCATGAATTTATGCGAGCCTGAGGTAAACGAGAGGGGTGCAAGGACTGTTACTTTTAAAGGCACAGAGTCAGGCACCATGATCGACTACATATTTATGACACATTCGGTGTTATTACGCACGTTGTTATATAAAGCAGTGCTGTCTGCCTTCAGCGACCAATACCCTGTTATTCTAGAGGTGCAACTAGAGGCAGGAGTGGGTACAGAGGACGTACTGATGAAGGAGGTTGGGCACTTGGTAGTTAAAGACCAGGGCAGGAGGCTTAAATGGTCGAAGGTGGTCCCCGAAGTATTTTATGAGGATTTTTTCAGTAAGGCAAATGCATATTTGGCAATCTGCCTTGACACTACTGCTCAAAGTGCGACAGTAATTGATGCTTATGCTGCTATCTGCCAACAGGTCGCTAAAGATCTGAGAGTTAAAAAGGGGAAAACATCTGTTAGAGTGGAAAGATGGTTTGATAAGAATTGTTCCCAAGCTCATAGCTCTCTTCTTGAGGAGCTGAAACGCAAACCTAGAAATAAGGGAGTAATTAGTGCGCTAAGGAAAGAGTATAAAAAGGCAATCACGAAGCGCAAGAAAGAAATAAAGGAAGAGGCCTGGGATAAGCTCCTCTCTGTGGAGGTGCTGCGTGATAGTAGTAAATTTTGGACAACCGTAAATCACCCCTTTTTCTCCGGGGAAAACAATTCAGCACTAGATTGCGTAATCCCCGAAGAGAAATGGTTGTCGCACTTTAAGGGGATTTATGAGCAGGACTGCTCCTCATTGGTATCGGAACCCATCCTTAATTCATCTGGAGCCCTAATTACCTTTAATAATTTGGAGATAGAAAAGGCTATGCGGGATATGTCCAAAAATAAAGCCCCAGGCCCTGATGGGATTCCAGACGATTTTTATGGCCATTTCCCACAATTTTGAGCAAGGATTTCAATGAATGTGTTTAATGCTATCTGTGAAAGTGGGGTCCCTGATTCTTGGTTAACATCAGTTATTGTCCCGGTGTTCAAGAAGGGTGCCAGAGGGGACCCCGCATGCTATAGACCAATTTCCCTGACAGACTCTTCCGTTAAGATCTTGGGGAGAGTCATTCTGGATAGACTCAGGGAGTGGTTAGATGGCAGGGGGGGTCCTCTCTGGTTTCCAATATGGGTTTAGGGAAAAAAAGAAGCACCCTGGACCAATGTTTGAACCTACAGCTCTTGATAGGCAAATATACAGTGGCCAAGGAAGGGTCCTTATATATGGGATTTATGGACCTTTCCTCGGCATTTGATCTAGTCAATCGAGCTAAATTGTGGTCTATCTTATTGGACATCGGTGTTGACCCTGCCCTAGTTAACTTTTTAGCGGTTTTACACAGCGACTTATCAGCGACAGTGAGGGTAAATCAGGAGGGAAGATGCACAAGTCACTTTAGCTCCAGGAGGGGCTTGAGACAGGGCTGTATTTTGGCCCCCCTATTGTTTACTTTGTATATCAATGCCTTGGGGGGGGGGGTGCCTAGAGGGAGCCACACGGGACGTGCCGCATATAGGAGAATCCTTGATACCTGTCCTCCTATATGCGGACGATGCAGTTCTCTTGGCAAGGACTGGCATTGGGCTTCAGAAGTTATTAGATTCTTTTGGAGAATTTATGGAGTCCCTAGACTTGCAAATAAACACCAAAAAATCACATATTATGGTGATGGGTAAATATAGTAGGTCCAAAAAAATTAGAACCTTTCACTGTAAGGACACAGTCATTTCTAGGGTACCGCTGTTTAGCTACTTAGGGGTATTGTTCGACCAAAGGGGGACATGGGGACCTCAACATAATCATAAGAGTAATGCCCTGATCAGATCTACCTCGGCAGTCTTGGGGTTTGCCAAAAGGTTGGGGGCAAAACCCATTGAGGCTCTCCTTCATATATATAAATCAAAATGCCTCGCTATAGCGACTTATGGCTCTTGTATCTGGGGCTATACATCTCTGGAAAAAATTCAAATGGGCGATAATAGGTTCCTAAGATTGTTGCTGGGGTTGCCACAATCTTCACCCACCTACTCAGTTCACACTGAGTTAGGCCTAGGGTATGTGACGGACCAGCTTAGATTGGCACCTCAGACTTGCTGGGTTAAGACCTGGCTAAACCAGGAAGTTACCCTAAATCATCAAATCCTGATGGACTGTTTATCTCTGGATAGGGCGAACATGATTCCCTGGCTTTTTTATTTGAAAATAATTTTTGCAAAGCTGGGGCGTCCTGAGATTTACACTACCCCTAATTGTATTAGAAGGGAGGATGTTGGTTGGATAAAGACGCATATTCTTAACATGCTTAGTGTCGAACATGAGGTGCAGGAATTGAAGAAAGTGAATGTGAGAGCTAATTTCCTGTTATTAACATCTCCATCAATTGAGCCCTATTTGAAAATAGTTAACCGTCCTTTTCATAGACAGCTCCTGACAAAGTTTTGTTTTAATCTAATACATTTTACTTTGGGGGACTTCCCATCCTGGGGGAAACCAGAAAATAGTCAACCTTGTAAATGTGATAACTTCTCTGTCCAGGACACGATGCATTTTATTATGTTTTGTGAATTTTATCATGAAATGCGAGGCAAATTTCTGTTACCCATTTTGAAGGAGGCTGGCTTTGCGTAAGTAAGACCAGCCCTTATGTATTTACAGAAGTTAATCTGCCCCCGCGATATGTTTTGCGTTGCTAGTTTTTTGGTGGCCGCAGTCCGGAGGAAGAATAAGTTAAATAAAACCAATTAATCCTGCCCGGTGGTATCTACCAAGTTTTGCACTTTTTGCTGAGTATGGGTCGCTACGTTTACTATATTTTGAAATCCGTACCTCGATTGATTACATTTTATTATATTTATTGTATGTATATTATGAAATTTTATGAAATAGTTTTTATTCTCATGACATCTGTTATTTAAATGCACCGTGATTACATTTACCCTTTATTCTTTGTACATACAATGATTGAATCCTAAAAAAGGATGATGTATATATGTACATATGATTGTCTTCTTTTTATGATTTTAATTAATCGAAATAAAGTGTTTTGACTGACTGGCTGGGAGAATAAGAATCCAAATCAGAAAGTCAAGGGAGCAAACTCCAAAAACACCAAGAGCAAATTTTGCTGAGGGTAACTAGGAGAAATTAGCAAGAGAGTGAGGAGGTGTGAGGGCAGTCGGTTCAAAGTAATAGACGTACTGTCCATGAGCAAAAGTTGAAGACGTGCTTGAAGAGCACTCCGTCGCGGTCCAAGAGGAGGTGGCTGTCGGCGTCCAGCGGTAAGTTGAGGACTTGCCTGAAGAGCAGTCCGTTGCGGTCCAAGAAGAGTTGGCCATCGGCGTCCAACGGGAAGGGCGTGCAGGCACTCACCACTCCCTCCAGGAGCGAGTCTGGGTAGCGCTGCACCGTCTGCCGCTGCGTTATGTGCAGGTAGCCACCGATGTTTAGCGTGAGCAGCGAGGCTGTGGTGGCAACCGCGGCTGCGGGGCGCTCCCCGCCCGCGGCTGCGCCCTCCTCGTCCTTGTCCCTGCGCGCGGCTCTGCGCTCCATGCCGGGACCGGGAGTCGCAGCTGTCCACACGCTCTGACTGAGGGTCAAAGGTCTCAGACACATCTATGAATGAAAGTTTGCAATTAGCTTGCAATTGGAAATGTTGCTTTTGAAATTGATTGATTTTGTGAGACAAATGACTGGAGCCTTTAACTATGAAAATGCAACTTGTGTTGTCTGCTGGGAATAAAGTGCAATTCTGAACAATTCCAACCAGTTATCAGAAGCACTAAACGCATGTTGTAAAAAAACCTATGCATGCTAAAATAATAGATATAAAGTGCTTCTTCTTCTCTCAGAGGGAAACATTAATACCAATGCTAATGCCAAAACGTTCACGTTTTTTGTGCACGCAGCATGTTTTACCTTCACAGAGAGCTTAATCAATTGTCTGATTAATGCAAGTTTACGATTATTATTTTTCAGTTTTTCTCATTCGACAGCTGTGTTGACCAAACTGCTCCTCTTATAGAAGGATTTCTTTAGTTGACAGGAAGTCAACCGCGGCAAATGAGCTTATTGAATTATCCAGCTCACCAATTACATGGTATGAAATCGCTCATCTTGAAATAATTTGATCAGGAAAAATCATTTATCTTTAGCAAACGTGTTAAATTGGATATTATTCTGTCGGATAGGTGTAAATTTGTAACTGTCTCTACGTTACGGACTTGTTTTAATTTAGCTCAGCGCTGCTTTCTTACTAATATCTGACTCCATTATGTTTTAAATAATCACGCCACCAGGCCTAAGTGAACAAAAGTGGCTGCATCTGGGCTCAATTATTCTGAAGGCTTTCTTTTTAGAGCTCATTGTTTTTCTAACATTATGTGTTGCTTGGCAATTATGAAAGACTGTACATCCAATAATCATTACGGATTCACCAGCATCTAACGAAAAGCTGTACATTGTTTTGTTAATAGCTTTGGTGCCCTTTGATGAGTCTTCACGAAGCTTAAAAAAATATTCATATAATTTGGGTTCAGCATTGCAAGATCCATGCAAGTCTGTCAAGGGTTTGGGGAAAGAACTGGACGAAGAAGGGTGAGGTGTTTCCGAAAAGGAACATACATGTTTCATTTTAACTCTCATGGTAATCTTTGCTCCCGGAAGTACACAAAACGTGGCATGAGAGTAGAACTTTACTCACTTTGCTTGACTTGGTGCGAATCTGTTTATTAGCTTTGAAAAATTTGCAAAACGAAAATGTTTTAGGTTGGCTTGAAAGAGTTAGAAAGTTAGTGATGTCTTGAATGTTTGCCTGCGGATGTTCTTTTAACCCGGGGTTGGAGTACAACTGAGCAACAATATTATTAAACAAGCATTTACAATGCAACGGTCTCGCCTTTGAAAAAGTTAGAGCTATTGTCATTGTAAATGACAACATTTTTATTTATGTGTTGGTTTTGAAAATAGATAAATAAATGGCACTGTCATTTACAATGCCAATAGCTTAATCTCTCGCAAATGCCACACACAAACACACAGACCCACACAGAGTCCCACACACATACATACCTACAGAGCCACACGCAGAGCCACACACACACACAGAGCCACACACACATACACACACACACACACAGCTGCAGACACACACACACACAGCCACACACACACTTCATGCACCCACTAAGTCCATCCACCTAGCCACCACTCAACTCCATTCATCCACTGACTCCATCCACCCAACCACACCTTGTCAATGGTAGTAAGCACTATATAAATACAGTTACAAAACAATACATAAAACGAACTTGTGCAAGTACATGACACCTTAATGAACCACAATCACTTGCTCTGCCTTGATCCAGGCGTAAAAGCCAGTCGAGACCTAAAAATAACAACAGCTGGTAACAGTAAACAGTGAATGTCAAGGACACTCCCCCTAGCTGTGTTTTTCAAACCCCCCTGAATGTGCGGTCTATGCCATACAAAGTCTTTTCTGAGAAACCCAATGTTTTAACGCTACCCGGAATTTATTCAGACATTACTCTCAGATTTACCCTGTAGACAATGGCACAAGGAAGACAGGGTCACTTGACGACGACAAGCCTCTTTCTATTGAGGTCACAACTGAGTTTTTCCATGAATAAATGTGAACAAAGACTGCTCTCAAATCATAACCCGGATACAATTGAACGTGAACTCTGTGGAGAGGGCGCCGCCGAATATGGAAACCAAAAGCCACAACCCTAGTTTCTTTGATGTAAAATCGTCTGCCTCATGTGGTATGGAGCACGGTGGAAGAGATGGAAACAATTTCATAATATGATACCAATACCCGATCCGTTGGCAGCCGCAAATTCTAAACCGCATCACCCCACAAAGGGAAACAACAACAACAACAAAAGGTTGACCCCTAAGCTTAGACACTTACACTCTACTGAGGAAGGGCGAGGAAAACACTACAACAAGATGTGCAAGTATTACGCAAATCACCGCTGAATGAGCATTCACACAATGCCCCAGCATACAATCGACCTGGCTCCCTAACTAGGAAACAAGCCCCCTTTGTCCACGAGGGAGCATATCGATCTAGCAGTACTTCTCATAGATTTGCATGAAAGGTGTAAGATGTTCCCTCCAAGACCACTCTTTCACTGGGCATTGACCTCCACGCACTAGGCCACGCCCCGGTGCTATGCCAGCAGACAGAAGAAAGGTTTCGAGATCAATAAGGCAAAAACATGTATTACTCAGAATCGGCAGGTCTGGTGGCATACCGGGCCAGAGTCGGTGTGAAAGTGCAATACTAAAACAATAATTAACTCTTTGAACCCAGGCATACCATATGCTGGCAGTACCACTAGCAAAGGGGGGGGGGACATTCACCTCAACAGTTTACCACCTTCTAGCCCCATAACTCCATCGCTCAAGCAATCTCCGCAGAAGGGTTGCCCCCCTTCCACGAGCTAGGCAAGCAAAGCCAGCGGTGGGATGACACCAAAAGTGAACAGTCTCCACAAATTAATCACACTTTAAAAAAATAATAATAATAATAAATCACTTTTCGTTATATCACTCTTCTAGTATGTCTAATAGTTCACAGAGCATTGCAAAGCGCCAGCAGGACACTTCTGTCTAACTAGAGTGGCCAACAGCCCCAATGACAGTGCTTACAATTTTTTTTATTTTGTTTAACATGTGTATGTCGAAATAATTCATTTTTTTGGCCTGCAACGTCACCACACTCACTTTTTCTGCAATAACAAGTAAATGGTATAGTGAAGTACATAAGTAAACACTACTCTATGTTGGGCTTACACTGCACCGCCCGGCTCTCATTTTGAGAACGAGTTTCAATTAAATTCACTGTCCACCACGCTGCATCAACTCCGTGTTTGACATTTTTCATAAACATCTTATACCATCCAGAGGAGCTGGCGTTTTTTTTATGCCACGTCCCCGACAGGATGCTTTCTAATTCATGAGTGGGGGAAATGGATATTGAATTAATGCGACACCTCCCCCACCCTGGCATGGGATTATCGCTTGAACCCTTCCAGCCTAATCCTCCAACCTACTCATTATCATCTGGGCAGCATTCATTACTGAGCCGGCCACGGCGGATTGCTGGCAGATGTGATCCCCTCCATGGAAGCATTCAAGTGACTGGACGGTTTCACTGCCTCCACAACACAAATGCGGGCTGACAGCACGGGGGGACTTCTGCAGCTCACAGATTGCTGTGGGGATGAGGAGGAGGGCACGTTTGCAGCAGTGTGAGAGGGCCTCCGCGTTTACTTCCCACAAAAGTGCGAGAGGGCAGGAATGACAACAAACGGATCCAAAGGGGGCGGCTCGAGGAGCCGGGCGCGTTTACTTACAGGAAGATTCAGTTCCGAACAGTCCCCCAGATGCTGGTATGCGGAGGAGGGCGAGTGAGGAGAAACGAGGCTGCTACGCAGCAGGGGCTGTGGAGCCAGACGAGGCAGTCCTGGCCATCCAGCTGCCAGACACTGCTTTCAAAAGCGTCCATGCAGCCGGCTGCCCCCCTGCCACCGAGGCGAAGGTCTCCTCCGGGGTGAGAAAAAAACCAAAAAAAACCATGACCTGCTGTTCCAAATCCGACAGGCGAGGAAAGCCGGGCGCTGCCCCGCCTGCGACGCAGTGAGACAGAAACCAGATACTGCAGTGAGCAGCAGCCCCTGCCCGCGGTAACACAATAACGTGGCTTATGCACACACTGGATGACGTCAGGACCCTGCAAAGACCGGCTGATGTGCACCAGGGCTCGGCGAGGGCTGCAGCGGAGGGCAGCCATTCAATTGGGGATTCCTTTGTCATAAAATGTAGACGGCGGCGAGCTGGACATGCAAATCCCTCCCCGGGCAGAAGCAGCGCTGGCGCAGGGGCACTGGTATAAAAATAGTCCTAGGAGGAATTTAAAATGAACACGTCTGTTGCATACCTCTAAGAAGCGAAATCAATCCCGGAACCAAAAAAAAAAACGCCCACAGAATGCCATGACGAAAAAAGGGGCAGGACTTAAAAAAAGACCCAGAAACGCCCACGAATCGCGTTGTGACAGGGGAAAGAGTAATTGATAACAATGTCTTCCAATGGCTAGCCTCCATTTATGGAGCTAGCCAATGGAAGAAGGGGCGGGTTCAAGTCCCCAATACTGAGATAACATAAAATTTCGCCTGTGCGCGAGCACTGCTGCGCAGTGCTACGGCCAGGCGAAACCTAAAAAAAAGTTAAAGTCTGATTGATTGAAGGAGCTTTTTTCAAGGTGAACCCGAAGCCACTAATTGGCTGACCGTAACTCAAAAAAATATTGCAGCCAACATTACATTATGGCGCTTGGTCTCTTCCACCTGAAAGGAAATGGGACATAATCATAAGGGGGAAGGCGGAGCATACCCTGCTCCCTGGCTAAGTTGGAGATTTCCAAAAGACCTCACTGGAGTAAAACAAAATGTATATTTTTCAGTGGACTTTGTTGAGCTGAGGCTGGGTTCAGGGGCCGGCAGAAAAGCTATGAGGTTTGAGAACCCTTCTTCAAAGACTGTGATCTCTCCCGATTGAGAGCTCTGACAGGTTCCAGTACCCATTCCATGAACCCTGCAAGGTGTCCAGTAAGGGCCCTTGAGTTGCTCGGGATAAGTGACCCCCGCATTGAGATTTTCAAACCCTTCCCACCAAACAAATAAAAAAATATTTACTAACAGTGTCTTTCCCTGCTTGGCTGCAAAATGTCTGTTTGCAGAGTGGGTTGGCCATCCACAGGTACGCCCAGTGGTCATCTCCCACTGCACATGTCTGACGTCCTTGAACAGTGGGAGTTAGCTACCTGTATCATGTTGGGCACAGGTATGGGCCATAAGCCACACCTTGTGGCCAACCCCTGCTGTGCTTGTCCAAAGGGAGAACACAGTGGGGGTTGGCTGCTAACGGGGAGTTGGATGCAGGTACTGGCCAAGAGTTAGGCCCTATTTTCAGCCCTGATGCTCATGTCACAAGGCTGGGCACAGCGGAGAAGGTAATCATATAAAAAGTTGATTGTAGTATAGTACCAACAAATCTGAAATTCATGGAAAAAAATAAGGGTTAAAGTGAAGGTATGTGAACATGGCAGAATGAGTGGGGAGAATGAGTTCCAGGCAGCCAGCAGCTCTTAGGGCATACAGTAATCGTGAACCCTAGATTGCAAAGCTGATGCCCCAAAGTATCTGTGAAATTAAAAGATAGCAAAATTAAAAGATAGCGGGCTGCAAAGCAGCTGCAAACAATAGAAGGAGCTGTCAGCTGAATGCTGCCCCCACTGAGAAGAACAAGCTCCAGCATACAAGATGACTTAGCTGAAGGAGACCAGGCACAAAAACTGACCTCATCCGTAAGAAGAGATCCTGTAATGCAGCTGGAGGAGGAGAGAAAAAAGAAAATTGAAGGAGCTAAAAGACAGAAGTGGTCAGTGGAGTTCTGTTACACTGATCCTCTGTATCAGCAACTAACAGATGTGTGGCATCCCCTGCTCCTATTCAGGTTAGGAGACCTAGGACCCGAGACACAACGTTGACTGGCCAATGATGTGACAAGATGTCCTGGACCAAATCCTACAAGAGCAGGCACGAGTAGCCGCTCGGGACATGGAGGTGTGGGTGGGGAGTTTTGCACAGTGAAGGAAATACCCACAGACACATGATGGTGCCCCTGAATCCAACACCTTTGTGTGCATTAATTTAAGTCCCCCATTGTGGCATATACACAGAGGGAAGACAAAGAGGAAACTGGAGGAAGGGGGTTATCCCGGAATGCTTCAGCTGACTGGGTCCCCTTCCATATGAGCTACCTACTTTGGTGTAGGAGAAGAGGCATCATTTGAGACACAGATTGACTGTTGATGCAACAATGCACGAGATGGCAAGGAGACTCATCTCATGAGGGAGAGCAAACAAGACTAGAAGATGAGATAAAGGAGGTTGGAGCGGAAGAAAGAGGGGCAGTACCTACCTCTCCCCCGCTTTTTTATTGTGCTAGTGAACGTGCTCAGAGCCTCTTGCCAGCAATACATACTAGATGGGGACTGCTGACACAGAGCATTTACCAATGAACGTTTTTAAGGAATTAAAATCAAAATGGTAACATGATGAGAACAACAGAGGTCAAACTGGCAGCTACACAGGAACAGGGTAAAGGGCAGATACAACTACCACATGGTTCAAAGGTAGATGGGCTGAAAGCAGAAGCATACCCGAAAGAATCACCTGCCAGATTTGATATGATTATCCAAGCTATCTGGAAGACTAGAGATCAACACTGGAAAGCAAGATTGATACAATTACCATGGACGTGAATCTCTAAATGGTAGACTAAAAGAAACTGGTTGAAACAATAATGGATATAACACTTTGTTTGCCTTATTGCAACCAAACTGACAGACATACTGAATCATATAAAGCCCTCCAAGGCAGACTACACAATTTGGAAAACTGAACAGAAAATGGTGTAGATCACTTGTGGAGCAATAATTGGTTCAGTGAAGGATTCCCTGAAAATATACAGGGATCTTCAAGAGCATTTTCATGGATGAATGGCTCAGCCAGAAAGAGGCCCCAAATGGTCTTTCAAAATTCTTTGCAGATGACAGAGTGCAGAGGGTTCCCACAAGACTATCGCGTCCACTCCCCAAAGGCAGAAAATAATCTGGCTTTTAAATTACAGGGACCCGAAAAATATACCTCAGATAGCAATAACAAGAGGCTTGTGGACAATGCAGAACAGCAATGTCCTCATATTCCTGCATTATTACACATGTAAATGTTCACCATAAATGAAACTTATTTCTAAAGGTTAAGAGACAGTTCTGCCATTTGAACTTGAAGTGTGCATTAGTGTTTCAAGCAAACTGAATATTAGGGATAGTATGCACTATACATTTCTTCACAGAGGCGGAGGACGTGTGGACAGTATTGGAAATGAACAACATGGTTTAAGGACCCTCTAGAACAGGACAAAATAATGGAGGGGCACCAAAAGGCTAGGGGTACGGGAAGAAACACATTTCTGATCAATGGGAGTTTCAAGTAAAGAACAAATCATGGCTGAGAGAACAGAGTTGGTTTTGAGGCCTCCAGTTGAATGAGTCTGAATGGAAAACATATTAGAAAGCTCAAACCTGATAAGCACATAAGAATACAACAGCAGATGTAGACAAGTCTAAGACACAGGTATATATTGAGTTGACAAAGACGGGATGTGAACCACCTAATCCCTATACACAACAGTCAGAAAACATAGAACAAGGCATAGGATATATGCTTTCTATAGCTCAGGCATTCACATACAACATATGTGTAGGAAACCCATCTTGATGTGGGAAAGGTTGCTTAACTGCACACAAGATGGAAAGGAAAAGTGTATGCCACAAAATACTCTCGATACACCAGGAGTGACCCTGATCTGAATCACACCAAGGTCCCATAGGAATTAATAAAACAGGTAATGGACCCACAAGTGAAATATGTGATCACATAAGGTACACTGAATTGCAAGTGTTGTTAAACAGCATATATGCCCAAACTGCAAATCAGTCACATTTTTTGAAGGCTTTGACTATATTGAGTTCATATTTTTAAACTTTGGGGAGGTGAGTTTAACTGTGTACAAGACATGGAAAAAGATAGATTGGTTCCACGTTTGCCAGGGAGTAAGGACTCAGAGTACCGTAGAACATTTCAATGTTTGGGTTTGAAATTGGTAGCTTATAGATGTATGGCGGGAGTTACATCCTAACACAAGAAAGTTGTGTTACAATGTAACTCCCTTTCTTCTTTCCTCCCTTTTCACATGCAACTTACACTCATGTTTTGACATGGTTTTATGCACATTTGACCTCGAACAGAAGGCACAGAAAGCAGAATACTTAGGTCGTACTCTGTTAGATCATAATCCACTGTTAGTGGCATTCATCTAGGGTAGACCCATAGCAGTCATTCATACATGGACATTACACATTGCAGCACCACAAGCTGTAGCGTTTCAGCAAACAGCCAAAGAGGCCATAGACAACTAGCTTGCTGAAAACAATGGCTTAAAAAAAGGCATAGAAATAAAATGGGAAGCCTTTACGATTGTCCTAAGGTGGGGAGTAAAATAACATGCAGAGTCAAACGAGTCATTAAGCAGGAATACCCTAGACTTAAAAGAACTATGAAACTCAGAGAAAGCCATAGCTGAGGGAACACTAGGGACAATGCGGCTATGGAAACTCACAGCCAAATATGCTGCACACCTGGGAGATTTAGGTCTTTAGTCTTTAAAGAGTAACAGCCAGATAACAGTCAGAGTACTCAAACTACCCATCTGATCAGTTCAATCAAAACAGCAGATAGGTACACATACTAGCAGAAATAAAGAGGGCCTTTTCATGTTAGTATTATTAGTTCTATTCTCACCGTCCAGAACGTGATATACTTCGAATAAAAACATATCTTGACAAACTGAACTCCCAGTGAACACCTGGCTTTAGCTCTGTGCCCTGTAGAAATTTAAAACGTCCTCTATCAAGTGGCCAAAGGGAGAATCCCAGGATAATATAGATTCCACACAGAACTCTATGCAACATTCTAGGAATAGTTGATACTCCAACTAGAAGCAATGTATGAAGCAGAAAGGCACAAAGGACACCTATCACAGATAACAAAATAGACTGTGATAAATGTCATACCAAAGCTGAGTAGGCACCCAACCAAGGTGCAGTTGTACCGTCCTTTGTTAATGTTCAAGCTTGGTTATTACATTTTGATAAAAGTATATAAGAAATTACATTAATTGTTGCTTAGTCTGGTGCACCATGATCAGGTTTCATACTTAGAAACTTTTCTGGTACTTCTTCTTCTGACATCACTCAACCCTTCACAGCAGGCTGGATTTGGAGAGGGTTTGCTGGATTGACTCTTAGGAGGTCCGTCAAATCCTGGAAGTCTGGAGCTCTGTAGCTTTCAGCAGGATGAACCTCAAAGCCTGGCCAGATCATGGTTGAAGGCAGTCAGCTTGAATATCAAGGTCAGGTCTGTCGCCTTATGAAGCTTTTCCATAAAAGTTCTGCAAGGTTCTCCAAACCAGGAGGTGCTTCCTCAAGGTCTCCTTGTAGGTTCAATGTGTCCAAATCACCAATCAAAAGGTCTGGAATCTCGTAGATGGTCCCAGGGATGTCTGACCAAGTTCCTAAAAGTCCACTGGAATCACTCCAGGATGAGGACTCTTGGTAGAGATGATGCAGATGGGCTCTGTTAACATGCAGCTTGCAGGGAGTCCATGCCGTAATCCTTTTTAAAGCAAAGGCACAGTCCAGAGGGCTGTAGAACCAGATTTTGCAACAGGTGCAGTCATTAAGAGTGCATGCTTTGGATATAGATCCAGAATCCAGCAGGGCAGTCCTTCTTCTCCTTGTAGTTACAGGCAGCAGATCTGAGAGACTATGCAGTTCTCATATATATATTAATTGTTCTGGGGTGATAAGCAGGGGGGACCTCTGTTCAATGAAATGCTGGGTGCCACCCAAATGTATGACACCTTTCTATAAAGTGTAGTCTCTTCTGGATTCTTCCAGTTGAGAAAGATAAGGAAAATCGCCCATTTTTTAACCCACTCGGCTCTGATTCAGGCAGTCATCGCCGTGGTTTTATCCCGCCTTGATTTTTCGAACAGTCTTTATCTGGGTCTTCCAGTTGGTCAGCTTAAAAGACTGCAGTATCTGCAGAATCTGGCAGCCAGGCTTATTTATAAGCAACCTAAGTGGCAGTCCATCAGGCCAGGCTTAGAAGAACTACACTGGCTGCCTGTGGCGCAGAGAGCCGCATTCAAGGCCGGATGTATTATTTTTAAAGCTTTGCAAAATAAGGGCCCGAAATTTATAAGGCAGCTGATATGCAAATATATCCCTTCACGCAGCCTTCGTTCAGCCCATAAAGATTTACTTTTGGTACCCCAGTATAAGAAAAAACGTCAGGGAGGCAGCAGCTTTCACTACCTTGCAGCCTCCCTCTGGAACTCCTTGCCACAATCCCTGCGACAAACTGAAAACCTTCTTTCTTTTAGACATGCTTTCAGGACCTGGCTTTTTAAACAGGCATACTCTAAATAGATGACTGCCGAAAATGCCTTGCTGAGTTATGTCTTCAAACCCACTGTTCAATAGCGCCATGAAGCCCACGGGCGTACGTGCGCTGAATAAATAAACAATTAACATAACATAACATAACATAAAAGTGTGGCATCTTCTTGTCCCACAGAGCACTACACTTCATGAATCCAAGCCACATATCACCTAATCAAAGCAGCCTGGCTAAGACTGTTAAGACAGACCAATCAGCAGAGACCACTAGAAGGCTGGTTTTCGGCTTACAGAAGAGAACATTCTATAACTTCTCTTTTGTACTAGTTATGATAAATACAACAGCGGCAAGTGTTGATTTTTATCAATACCAATTTGTTAAGTCTTTGAATGATATTTTGTGCTCCTTTTCTAGCAGTATTTTTATCTAAATACAATATTGCAATGTTAGCCTAAGGAGCTAAGTATCCACAATGGGGAAAAATGAAATGGACATTTGACCCCTGGCATGTAAAACATATATTGTAAGGCCCCTGCTTGTAGTTACACGCCCCGTCCCCTGAGACACCTAGGGGAAACCTGGGGGCAGCCTAATTTGTCACAATAATGTAGATTATCACAAGTGCCTATAGCACCAAAGTCAAGTTTGCACACAATTTACTTTTAAAGGCACTCTGCAAAGACAAGCTGCCTTTAAAATGACAGCAGGCACTCATCAGTGCACACATGCAAGTGCAGGAATTCTGCTGGGCCTCTAAACTTCCATGCCCTATTACATACTAGGGACGTAGAGGTAGTTTGACCCCTTAGCATAATATATACTAGCGACTTATAGGGTCTGTCAATACCAATTGCGGTAATTTACTTTTAATGAGAGGCTGCAAGGCAGGACTGCCTTTAAAAGCACAGCAGGCACACATCCGTGCACACATGCAAGTGCAGGGGACCTGCTGGGTCTAAGACCCTATATACTAGGGACTTAGAGATAGATTGCACCCTCTGCTCCTATTATCTACTAGGGACGTAAACAGTGTGTCATGGCCAATTGTACGTTAACCCTATTACATGTCCCCTTTTACACATAGCACTGCCCTGGACCTGTTTAGCGAAGCCCAGGGTACAGTCAGAGTCAGTTACCACCAGTATCATTCAGCAAAAATAGGGATGAACTGGGCAAAAGAATGACTTTCTAATAGGCATCATTATACATTTGGAAATACTTTAGCACATTAAACTATATCTATTAGGGGCATATTTACACTTTACAAGGCATTGTTAGGCAACTTAACGTGGCTTAATGCTGCCTTGTAAATAAGGCACCCTTTCACGCTGTACTCAGGATGAAAGGGGAGGGCAATGGGTGTTGCGGTTTGTGTTCCACCACAATACGCATTGATTTTGACGCTGCCCCCTATTTAAAAGGGTGAAGGCAGCGCCAATATTATGACCAAGGAAAACCTGGTCTTACCCCGGCGCAACAAGGAGAAATGCTTTATTTCTCGTTGTTTTTTCTGTTTCCATGTGTTCTGCCCTGTGCAGCACACATAGAAAAAAGCAAATTGCCATTGTTTGTGTATGTACAGGAAGGTGACCCTTCCTGCACATAAATAATCAAAATTAAAATTACGTTTGTGTGTTGCATTAAGCAGTACACATAGAAGTTTCAGAACGCCATGAATGATTGTTTTTGTGCAGGAAGAGAGAGCTTCCTGTACATAAACTATAATTCCCCCCAATGCTGACACCCTTGCACTATTTTGCAAGGGTGCCTGCATTGACGCTAGGGAGCTGTACTCAGCGCCAGCGCTAGGGGAAACGCAGGGGTGCAACGCATCCCTGTGAATAGGGTGCATCTCTGCATTTTCAGAATGGAGAAAGGTAGCCTAGGCAACATTTGCTTAACACCACATTTCTCCATTCTGTTGTAAATATGCCCCCCAGTTTGCAGTCCTCAAAGAAATTGGGATGGCCACAGAAATACTGAAATGGGTAGACCTTCAATATTACAGTCGTACAGCCAAACAAGGTGTGCAATGACCTCATGGTAGATGATTGGCAGGGCCACCAGAAAAGGGTGCCCCTTTTCACATCAGCTGTTTTCCTTCACCACAGGGCTGCTGACTAATGTCATCATAGATGATAGCATGACAGTGGGCATCCCACTGAAGAACAAACACCACAAAATACCACTATATACAATTGATATGCTGCTATTTGAGAGACAGTGGCAGATATCTTCCAGTGGCCTTGGAGACACTAACAGCATTTGGCACAATGCAAGGCCTGTACACATATTGGGGGAAATCCTCTTTGTTCCCATTAAAATTGATAGTAAAGACCGAGAAGGCCAACATGCTAATGACCATACTCCTCTGGAAGTGAGAAACCTTGACATACCTTGGTGTGCAACTAGTAGCAGGAAATTTGGGTAGGTTGATCCCACCACTAGGGAAAGCAAATGTTCTTATTTCTGCAGCCCTCCTACTGTTTCCTTTGGAAAGAATTTCAAAAAAGTCTGCTACGGCGCAAGGGTGCCTGCACTGCAGGGAATGGTTGTTTGGGTGCAGCAAGGAACACCTTCCAGCACATAAAACTTTATTAATGGTATTTTGCTCTTTCTACACACAGAAAAAGCAAAAACAAGGAAAAATAAAAGTATTTCTCCTCGTTTTGCCATTCTAACGCCTGCTCTTGCATGAGGTTAGTTTTTAGTGCTGCCTTTTATTTGAATTTCCTAGTAAATCTGGGGCAGCATCAAAAGCAATGGGTGTTGTGGTGAAAGGCCCACAGAAACACCCATTTCACACCCCTTTCACTCTAAGTGAAGCGTGTAAAGGTTCCTTATTCACAAGGTGGTGTTAAGCCACATAGAGGGTCTTAATGCCACTTTGTAAATATGTAGAAGAGCATATCACCATCAGAACATCGCTAAAAGTGCATTTCTGGTGGTGATATCCCCTGTTAATATGCCCCCCAGAGTCTGAGGAATCTGGTATTAGTGGCCCATCAAGCCTCTAGAAAGCTGAAATTCTGTGAGGCATTGCAGTGCCCCCAAAATCTTAGGTATTAGTAGAGCATGAAAGCCGCCTTCCCTCGAAGATGCAATCTGCTGAAGCTGAAGTCATTTTGTTTTACTCATGTCCATTTTGAGGAGATTGTTTCTCACTTACATCTGCCTCATTTCTCATTCAAGAAGGCTAAAGGAGCGGGTGAAGATAGGAGGTGGGAGGTGGAGTCTGAAGTGGGCAATTTTGCTTGAAGGGCTTCTTCCTCATTTGGAGCTTATATGTAGTGTAGAGTTGCTTTGGATGTATACCTCTGGTCTACCGTTTGCCAGGATTTCTTATCTCCTTTTATACTGATTTTCAGTGTACAGACTCTAGATAAAGCACTATGTTCCACAAAATAATTTAAAATCCTGATTGCATTCTCCATAAACCTAGTAATTGAATAAAGAAGATAACTAGATATGAAGGTGGCAGTACTCCAGTTCTTTTGCTGAGCTTGCCTTAGCATTCGGGTGGGTCATCCAAAGTCCTTTCATCTCCTTAAGACGTCAAACATATAAAGCATTGGCATACTTATCTTGTCAATAAAAAGTTTTAAAAAATGGAAATGTGGCCTTGGATCAGGATGTCAAAGCCTTGCGTAGACTATTACCTGCACAGATGCTTGAGTCAACTTTAGGGCTGAATCATGTTTTCATTCAACATCCATGTTGCTTGTACTACTTTCCTTCTGAACACTAGGGTGAACACTCCAAGTGAATTGGCATGAACTGCTTCATCTTCTTATTAGACCAAAGGCAAAACAAACAGTATTTGGAAGCAAAGAGATAGCCCCAAGAGTAGAATCTTGGTGTGAGATGATCCAAAAGTACGCCTAGTGAGCAAAAAAAATGACACTCTACTACCTGAGCCTTGTTTGAATCTAGATAAGTTTCCATCATACATACAATACCCATAATTTCATAATAGGCATTCCAGATTGCCTCTTGCTTCATTCCCAGAAGCAAGACCATAATCAAAATATGTTTCCAATATGTTTACTCTGTCGAAGCAATGTCAGGAGGCACCAATTTCTAGCACTGCCTCTTTGCTGTAAATAAAATAATAGCCACGTCCAAAATACCTGAGAATTGGTTAAATGGTTGAGGTAAAACAGGACCTATCCTAACTGGAAAACATTCTGCTTTGCAGTGATCCCCAGGGGTGGCTGAGCAGCCTCAAATGACTCTGCAATCCTGGAGGAACAAGGTGGCCATGGATTTTGGAAACTGAAGACATATAATCACAGAGACAACCTTAGTTCCAGTATATTTCAAAAGAAAATCTTTCTTTAAAAATGAGCAAGACAAAGAATATGGTCAATTTTATAAGTTAGGTTAAATTAGGGATCATTTCTCAAGTGATGCATCTGAAGTATTACCAGCAACCACCAGGTTCTGTCTGAACCTTTCCAGAAAGGTGATAAGGTTTGTTCATTGAGTTTAGTATTAAAGAACAAATCCAAACTAAAGCAACTGAAGTGAAATTTTTTAAAGTTCTGAGTAAATATTGTTCTATGGCCTATCTTGATGTATGTTTTGAAATGTCATGGCATAGCTGGGAATGTACACACTTGTTAGAAAAAGTCAGACAGGCACTGGCCCCACTCCGCTGATTCAACCAGTCTCGCAGGTTTCTGCAGTGGATGGTATTATGATGAGCCAGAGCCCAACACTGAATCTTGTCCAGACCTCTGGATGTTGCTGAACACACACTGTTAATACTCAATGACAAATAGGACAAGAGTCAGCACAGCAAACAATACAAGGCATGGAAAGGACTAAGGGGTTTAAGGGAAACTTAAAGGGAAAATCAAAGGTTGGTGGGATGCCAAATTGGATGTGTATTTTAGTGAGCATTGCAAAGCAAATGCAACACATTTCAAGGCACAGGAATGATTTCCTAAGAAGACTAAATAGAACTCTACTCCTCATGACCTGCAAATGATCCCAACTCAGAAAGTGTGTGCCTTAGATTCACTTCCAGCTAGTGGTCCAATGTTTCAATCTCAGCCTCCATTGACTTGTTATCGAGCACCTCCTACCCCCAATGATCTGTTGTCTCACCTGAATCCTGACAAAGTCCCTTTCCTTAATGATCTCTACATCCAGCCATTAGCTACCAAACACTGGGATGACAACAGGTGACAAGCATTTGCATTCCACTAGTAAAGTTTCTGCACTGAAGGGTAGGATCTGAAATATACAGTAAAATAGTGTTGTTGAACCTGAATGTGAAAAAGATTAAATCACATACTTTTGAAAATATTAGATCATTTAATGAAGTTGGTTGGTCTGGAATTGGTAAATCTTGTATAATGTTTTAAAGTATATTGTTACACAAACCCATAATGCTAATTGAAAAGCAAACCCTCCATTTTTATTGGGGAGCTTCAGTATCTCTATTTTAGTTATAGGATGTCTATTAACCCAGATACAAATTGGAAAAGGGCCATTCTATTTTTCTAACAAACTGAAATTAAAAAAGAGGACTAAGATTAATACCAAGATTGTTTCCATTGTATTGTATTGGGACTATCAAACCACAATCATTTAGTATAATCAATTCATTAAACAAATTATACATTCATGGATACAGCTTATAAATATGCCTCCAACACCTTTCACTTCACTGTGAGCATAGAGTACTACCTAAGCTGTATGAAACTACCCTCCAATTACTGGTACACTTACTTATGTCATAGCATATACACGCTGTAGTACAAAACAGTTCTTCATTTATATCTCATCAGCTAAAGACCTTTTTAGAGGCCACTAACCTCATTTATGTTCATCCTGTCAATCCATTTAGCAACTGGTGTCCAAATTTGGATGCTCCGCCTTCTTACTCCTTGCCTCTTACATCCATACAAATTGCACTTCAAATGACACATAGAGAGTAACCTTGCAAGCTTCTGATGCAATGTTTAGGAGTCCGATTTAATCAATGCTGCTGCAGTACAAATATGGGTGACCATCATAGCCACAAAGCTAAAATGTTATGCCCATTTGTCTTTCACCACACTACTATCATTGCCGAGTACCATTAGCTGCAGCATCACCCCAACCTGTTAAGAACTGACCACAGATACTAATATCCTTCTTGTAGTCCTTACGCTTTTCACAATTACATAGCATATTTCCTATATTAGCCCCAAGACTGCCACACCGTGGACATCTGACATCTGATCTTTTCCCCCATCTTGCAATTAATGTCAGTGTGTAATCAAGTTTGAAAGTTTCTTATAATGTTGTACCTATAAAAAACGCACTGATATCATCACTTCTTTGCCCATCTACCATAATTCCCTAAAACTTGTCCTTTTTATGTCCAATCTTCTCTCCCATTCTACTTCTCGCTGGCTCATATCATCTGGACTCAAGTCACTGAAGGGTGTGTACATTTGCTTTATCTTGCACCTCCCAGGGTGGCCCAGCTGATCCAGTAACAAAACACGCTCAATTGAAATATCATCCATGTCCACTTTCAGCAAAACATTCCATATCTGTAAAATACTGTGCCAGCCCATGCCTAGATTGTAATTCCTCAAATAAATAAAATTGATCCCATTCAAAACGATACCCAAACTTCACCACCCCAGCTTTTCCAGATGCCAGTCCACTTTTTATCATGGAATACCTCTGGAAATATTGGTGAATGTCAGAGTGGAGTATAATAAGTATACCTCTTTATTTCTAGCTTCTTCTGTACCTTCCCCAGATCTTCTATGCTGCCTTTAACACCTTGAATGCAATCTTCTTAAAGTAGCTGCCTCACTATTCCTAAGAAAACATGCTTTGACTTCAGCACACAAAAATATCTTATGAATGGAAGGCAATTCATCAGGCCCTAGAGCCTTAGTTTGAGTTTGATTAGGATCCCTATATGCTGAAGAATTGCTGACACCGGCCATCCTCCTTTATCCCAAGGGAGCATCCAATATTTTAATGCTGTCCTTGCTCTTTTGTACTCCCAGATAAAGCTGCAACACATTGCGTCTAAGCTTTTTAAAACCAGTGTTGCTGGAATTCCATAGGATAACCCTAAAATATATAAAAAATTGAGTAAAACCTAAATTTTGATTACATTGCACTTCCTAGCAAAGTTAAGTGCAGATTCTTGATTTGCATGATCCCTCGTACTTTTTGTCATCACAGGGGATAGGTTAAGCTTCACAATCTCTTCTACTCTAGATGTGATCATCACACCCAAATATATCGCACAATCAACTTTTTGCTCATCGGCCACCTATATTTCCTTGTTACCTGTTATTTGGGTCTTGCTCCTATTCAGGTGATATCCTGATATTCTCCCAAATATTGCAGTTTATTTTTTGCCTCCTATATAGATCTTCCTTGATCAGATGCTACTGATGCTATATCATCAGGGAAAGCTGATATCTTAGTCTTAGTTCCTTTTACCACCACCAGCTTCATTAAATCGTTCTCCCCCCACCTTTTAATCAGGGGTCAATATACAATGCAAAATAACAACGGTAAACATGTGCAACCCTGCCTTTCCCTCTGCAAATCCTTGTTTTGCATGACTCCCATTACATTATCTGGAGTTTTGCAGTTGAGTTATAATATAGTGCCTGTATAGCTGAGATGAAGCCGGGGACTATCCCTTTCTTTTTGAGCACCACCCATAGACAGTCCCATGAGACTCGATCAAATGCTTTCTTGGGATCAAGGAGGATCATGGCCATAGGATGACCTAAAACCCCAGCCAGATCAAATGAAGCAATTGATTGCAATCATGGGATCTGTCCCTGGGGTAAAACCATTCTGCCAACGGGACACCATATTAGAGATAACCCTGCCTAACCGTGCATCAAAAACATAGAATATATCATTGCTTCACAATTAATTAAAGATATAGGCCTGTAAGAGCCCTGGATCAGTGGGGATTTCCCCTTCTTCTTGAACAACACTATAGTAGTTGTTGTCCATGAAGCTGGGGCTAGGTGTCTTTTCTTGGCCTCCAGAAAAGTATTGATCCTATCCCTCTCCAATATCATGAAAAAACTCTATACAATTCCAATGGTATTGTGTTCAGTCTCATAGACTTTCCCAGTGCTAAAGAGTTAAGTACAAATTCAATTTCCTCCACCATGATAGGGGCATGCAGAACAGCCTTCTCCGGAACACTAAGTCCTCCTCCCTTGACTAGGTCTAGATACTGCTTGTTGTCTACTGGAGAGGCGGGGTAATCTGCCCAAATGTCTTGAAAGCTTTTAGAATGGCTTGGGGGTTGAAAATCTCCTGCTCTCCCTTTTCCTTTATTTTATGAATGCTACTATGCACCTACTTCTGTCGCATGTGCAATGCCAGAAGCCTGCCTATGCTCTTGTAATATTCATAGCTCTCTGCTCTCTGAATTTGAAGGTTCTCTGCTGCCTGTGCCAGAAAAATATTGTTAATGCTTGCCTTAATCACTGAAATCATTTAAAAACTTACATGACTCACCTGCCCTTCCACAAACATTGTAACCAGTTGAACAGTGTACTCAAATCCATGCACAGTGCCCTGGTCATGTCAGCTTGATTACTCTAAATAAGTAGACTAAATCTAAGGGTCTCACCTCTGGTCCCTGCTTTCTATGCATCCCAGGAAACCCCAATTGAGGCATTCCCTCAATTGCTCGCCAAAATATTTGCCAGCCTACTGCTCAGTTCTTCTACATAATCTGTATTAAATAGCAGCCCCTGTCAAAAGACTATGGGGTATATTATCAACAACTAGCGATAATTTTTGTCTCTAACTTGTTTAGAGACAAAAATTATCGCCGCACATCGGCGATTTTTATCACAGATAAACCTTGCTATTAGCAAGGTTTATCGCAAATGCGATAAAAAACGCCCGCAATGCATGAATATCGCTGAAAAGTCAGCGATATTCATGCATTATCGAGCAAATGCTCTTAGCCATGTTATCCACCTCCCATTGGATAACATGGCTAAGAACTGCTCAGGGCAGGTGTTAGCTTTTGGAGATATTCGCCCTTAGCGCAAATATCTCCAAAAGTTGGTAATAGGAGATAGCGATGTTAGCGACTGTTTCCAGTCGCTAACATCTTGGCACGCCCACTTTGCATATCATTAGTGATAAATATCACTGACATGCAAAGTGGGGCCCATGATGGTCGCTATCTCCTATTAGCTGTCGCTAACTGGTGTTAGCGACACCTTGGTAATAGGGAGATAATTTTATCTCCGCTTTCTTGGCTTTTAAAGCCAAAAAAGCAGAGATAAAACCCCTTGATAATATACCCCTATGTTTGAGTCTGTTCCCGTGTCCCAACTACATGAAGGTCAATAACCAGCCTATTATGATCTGAAAATATCATTTGATGCTTCTCAATGCAAGATTCACAAACTAACCCAGCTGAAATAAAAAAATAAACCAGTCTCACAAATTTCTTATGGGGGGTGAAAAAAATGTGTACCCTGGGTCTGGTGCCCTCAGCTTGCCCCAAACAAACTCAAGCCCTTGATCCATCTGGGCTTCTTGACCACAGATGCGAATGATCCCAGAGTACTTCCCCCATTTATATGCATATCCGCACACATGAGTGAGTTAGGTCATGACTCCAGCTATACATTCAGATACTCAAGCACCCCCACTCGTCATGATTAGAACCATAAACTGAACAAATACTAACATTTGATCTGACAGTCCCTCAATACTTGCCTCCCGAATTTGTCCACGAGTTTACGTTTGACATCACAGAAGCCGCTTCTTGCTAGGATAGCAATCCCATCATAGTAGTTGCAACTGTAGTGTAGGATGGGAGCACATAGCCCAAAGTTTCAAGGAGATCCGTTCTGGACCCCTCAACATGTGTTTCTTGCATAAACACAATATCTGGACCCAAGCTTCTCAACCCAGCTGCTGCCTTGAGCCATTAGGCCTGATTATTAAAGCCACAAACATTAATAGTACTGTTAGAAATTCAGTCTCTAATTGGCAGAGGTACGCACACAATCCCAGTCAGGGTAAGTCAGATGCACACACTACATTAACCTGTGCTCACCCTCTGGTAGCTTGGCACAGTGCAGTCAGGCTTAACTTAAGAGGCAATGTTTAAAGTAGTTGTGAAACACTTAATGCTGTAAAATAGTGAAAATACCATACACAAAGAATCCACACCATGTTAGAACAATAGAACTTAAGCTAATGAAATGAACAAAACAAGACCATAGTGACAAAAATCCAATCAGTAGAACTGTTGTAATTAATTTTTGAAGAATATATTGAAATATAGTGCGTGGAAACAAAGTGTCAACCGGGGCCATCTAGTCGTGCTAGACAGGGTAAAATCCGAAAGTTCAGGCCGACCTCAATGGAGCACGGGTTGGATACAGGAGCCAAACAGGGCCAGCTGTAGGAGTACCTTGGCTGGAGGAAATGTGTCGATGTCAAAGAACCAAAGAGGTAGGGCAGACTTTAGCGATGATGGCACCATGTGCAACAATCATTTTTGGGGCCCCCATGGCCCATGACTGCCTCCCCGGATTCTATCACTACCACTGGGCAAATGTGCCTCTCATCTCTCTAATAATAAGTTATTGCTAAACACATTGCCCACCTGAGGTCAGCATCCCCTTCACAGGTCAGCGCCCAGTGCAGCTGCACCAATCGCCCTGCCCTAAAGCCGGCCCTGGAAGCTGGGAGGCAGATGCATGGATTTTGAAGACAACAGCCAGAAAACCCACTTCCAAAGACTTTGGAATGGATTGGTACCACTTGGCAGGGCAGGACTCACACTTGGCAGAGTCTAGAGACTGTAACAGAGTTGATTGATGTCTTTGATGTTTCTAAGTTTCAGAACAGGAGGCAAGTCAGCAAGCCCTTGGAGTCACTTGGTTCTGGGGATGTAGAGATGCAGGTCCAGTCCTTCTCACTACAAGGCAAGGACAGCAGCAGGCAGCAGGCAAGCACAGCAGAGCAAGAGTCCAGCAGAGTCCAGAAAAGTGACAGTCCTTTCAGCAGAATAGCAGTTGTTCTTCTTGCCAGTGCCCTCAACTTAGTGGGTGGTGCCTGTGGTCCAGTACTTAACCAACTGTCCCTTTGAAGTGAGGGAGTCTTTAATGAGAGGGTTGTTAAACGCACAAGGTCTCTGCCCTTCCTAGCCAGACTCCAGACTCACTACAGGGGGGCATGTATCTATTTGTGCTGTGACAGGCACAGCCCTATTCAGGCGCAGGTGTCAGCTCCGCCCTTCCATTCTGCCCAGGTGGCCCATCAACCTGGTGATGGCCCATCAGAATGTAACTGGCCATTTGGGCACACCTAAGCTCTCTAAGTGTGTGGCTGCCTAAAGGAAATTCACACAGCCCAGTTGTCACCCACCCCAGGTATGTATTCAGAGACAGGCAAAGGCACAGAATGGATCATGTAAGAAAATTCCAACTTTATAAAACTGGCATTTTTAGACTTGCAACTTACAATTTATGATACAGGCCCACTAGTAGCATTTAATTAACTGGACCTGGGCATATGTAGTGCACTTTACTAGGGTCTCATAGGTAAATTAAATATGCCAATTGTGGGTATGCCAATGTTACCATGTTTTTGGGATGGAGCACATGCACTTTATTTAGCACTGGTTAGCAGTGGTAAAGTGCCAGAATACTAAGGCCAACAAAATGAAGTTAGCAAAACAGAGGTCAGAAGGCAAAAAACCCTCGGTAAACCACACCAAGGATAGCAGGTCTAATAAGGACATATACGCAATTTCCTTAATCATGCCATTCATATATATGATAACATCATACTTGCCTCACTCAACCCACACCCTACCATTTCTCCTAATATCCTTGATTTGGCAGATGCCATAGACTAACATTCATCTCCTTTAGAGAATTTTGAATATTCCAAGTTGCTCTCCTTTTCCATATTGCCCCCTCCTTCCCCCTTCCACCACTCCTTTTCCTCCCTCTAAAAAAGCTTCCCCTCTCCCCTCCCTCCCCCACCCACGTGAAGCAATCAGACCAGTGCTGGTCTGCATGATGGGTCATGTCCTCCCCGGACTCCCAGCTACAAACAGGCAAATCTGTAGTGCATTAACCAAATAACTCCTTCATTTGGCGGCAGAGAAGAACCACGTCTTTCCAAAAAATATAAAGAAAATATTTAATATAAATCCTAAGAGAGGCCCCATCCTTCCAATAATATAGAGCCTTACTTCTGATCAACCACCCCATTTGCCCCACCCTTCGGTAATGCCTAACAATTCCACACTTCTGTCACAGATTAGAGCTATTCCAGATAATCTTTAGCCTTGTTATGTTACTTAAATATAACTTGATAAAGCACAACAAATCATGCCCAAAGGTATATCTCAGCCAGCACATAATCCATATCAGAGATTCAAACAGCCATGTTTTCAACATTTATTTTAGTGATATCTGTGCAGCAGAGAAAATCGAGAGGAAATTGATTCCAAGCAGTATGGGCAGTAAAGTAGAAGGCCCTGCCACTGTATCTACAAGTGTGGACATGAGGTACAATCAGTAGGTCCTTATTGCTAGATTTTAAGTGCGAGAAGGCCGATAACGATGCAATTTATCCTTTTGGCATGAAGGATCTCTGCCCATCAACAACGGTAAGTAAGATAGCATGTCTTAAAAAGATATGCTTTCTTTTATGCCTTTTGTAGTTTTTAATCAGTGACTATGTCCTGTGGTAGCCAGTCCAATAAGACCCTAATTCTTCTCTTCGTATGCTGATGCAAAAGCTATACTTAGCACATCCTGCATTAAAATATTTTCATTTCCTGAGCTTATTGCTCTGACCATGTCCCAATTCATTGTCCCTGGGTGTCTGTTGGCTGCTGCCAGAGTTGAGGGCAAATGGTATTCTCCTCCCAAAGGGATGGCCCCCATGAAGGCTTCAATTCCAACACTCTTTCCCAAATCACTCTCCTCATGATTAGAAACACCCAATGTAATTTTTCTTAAAAGCTGAGGTTCCACAACACATTCACCCTTTTTTGGGACCACATTCATAATGTTACTGGCTTCACTATCCTGCACTGCCACAAGTCCATTGTGCCTTGAAGGGGAGGCCTTTGACGTCTATGAAAATGCTAGGGATTGCTGCTCTCCTAAACCAACAGGCGTCACAAAATATTTTTAGCTAGCGCTGTCGCACAGATGATTGCCAGCGGGCTCTAGCGCCTCCTCTGGTGCTGTAGGCAGGTCCAGTGGCTGAATTTGCATTGCCTGCTGGCCTTTCTCATCCAGGTTGGTACTCAGGAAATCTGTGATCGATAGTCTGGTCCCAGCAGTGCCTATGGCAGCACCCCTATTTTACCTGAGCCTTCTTACTGCCTTCATTGTACCACCTTCACCAATAGTATTTGGGTTTCCAGCTTGGATTTCACTCCTATCTCATTTAGGGAGACATCCAACAGCATCCTGTGTTCCATGTCAGTAGACTCGACACACTCATTCCTATGCTTCAATCACTCTTCACCTCCATGAAGCTCTTGGGGACAATTCTGTGGCAGTTTCCCTCTTGCCCATTCCTCTTTTGGACGCCATGATCCCCAAACCGCCACTATGCGCTGCTGCCCAGAATCACCAGATCACTACAGCAGACTGACTGGACGTGTTGAACTTACTCACCTCCTCTAGCCAGCTATGCAGCCTCCAATCGCATTTCATGCCCCATGTCTGGGGTGGGGTGGGGAGGGATTTCTTTGTCTTTCCTTTTCTCACCCGTCTGTTAGCTCGAGGAGGGAGAGGGATCCAAACTCGACCCACCATTTAGGCGGCCATCTTGCTTTAACCCAATGCTGGACAAGACCAACATTTTGGATGTAAAAAATATTGAACCATGAAACTTCTGTCTATTTTATATTTACCTAACGTTGAGTAGATCTGAACTGCTTTAATTTTGTATTACATATTTCTTCCTGCCTTCAAGCAGGTATTTTATACTTAACGTTTGCCTCTGTTCTCTAGCTGATCAGATCTACTTACTACCTACAGTAACATCCAACCAGATTGGTGCCATTTCTTAAAACAAAATAAACCTCGGAGAGTGGGCTTGAGGAAAATGATATTTTGCCTGACCAAAAATGTCCACTACATACACCCTATGTTACATTCATGTGCATGTCACCCATGCATATTTCTCGTAGTGGCCTGAATCACTAGGCCTCTGCAAACATGTCCTGCAAGTCAAGTCATCAAAGTCTCCCAAACGTTAAGCTAAAATGAAGGCCCATGTATTTTGCATTTTGCATTGTGCACTTTTAAATAAATATCGTACTGAGCCCTATTTTTTGTGGTTGGAGCCTGAAACCACTTTCTGAAACATTGTCTTCATGACTCCTGGCACATTGAAAACTGCAGTCACGTCAGCAAGAAGCCTGCCAAGACAGTGTTATGAATAACAGTTATCTGTTTTGCTGTACAGAGTGGCATCCCTGCCCGGTGAGGAAAAGCAAACAGAACCCGTCCGCGACAGATAAGGCCTAACTCTCTGTCTCAGCCCCCATGCAATGAACGGAGGAATATACGCTTTTTTCTTTATTTCTAGTGATGAACCTTTGCTTCAGACAATACATCCCCTATCATATCAGATTGTACAAGATGTGCTTTTCGCCCTGACACAAGAGATGTCTCTGCTAGGCCGAAAGTCAGCTCTCCTCCCAGTTACACGTCAATTGCACGCCATGCTCGAGTTGCACAATTAGGGCAGAGTTCCAGCTGGTCATGCAAACTCCTCCCCTAAGTACCCACCCACCTATGACACCTACCTATCATCTACCTATGACTCATCAAGTGTACGCCCACATGCTCTTATCTCCTTCTTTCTTGCTCTGCCTGGAGTGCTCCTCCCTATGTACAAGGAGTAAAATGTATATATGCTGTTCATTGTTATTAAATGTTAGAAGACTCTTCCTGAACCTCAGAGGTGATGGAACATATTCTCCCTTTGACTCGAGTTATTGGAATAAAGCCCATTTTAACTTGGACACCACGGATCCTGTCTCCCATTTGATGCATGATACTTTGTTAATGCCTAGAAATTCTGCCAGGGTAATATTTTATTTACCACATTAATTGGCGCCCTTGAACAGGGACATGTCCCTTTCCCCACTCGCCGGAGTTTGTTGGTCTAGTCTTTGCCCCCTTCCACAGCCGTGACGGACTTTAAAGTGTACACGCCATTGGGATTTCCCGCTGCTCCCTCAGGCCCAGGAGGAGGACGGACTGGGACCAGGCATCCATGTGAGGCAGTGAGGAACGTGGATCGTCTCAACCTAGAGCCCAGCCCGTGAGAGAGCAAGGTCCGAGGTCTCCAGAGGTCCACCAGTTCCAAGGCGCATGCGTAGATGTCCGAGGCCTTCAAGTTTCAAGATTCTGCTTCCCGGTGAGTACCACTATGGGGAATGCATCAAGATTAATGACGTGTCCATGGTAAACGTGGGTGCGGTAAAGACGTGTCTCATTCACGTGAGACCGGTAAAGTACGGGCCCACGGTTAAACGTGGGAACGGTCAAGACGTGTCTCATTTTTGAGACCGGTATGGTTGTACTGTATTTCAGTGCATAAAGTTTTTCAAGTACATGTTTAGCTCTCTGTATCAGTTTAGGTTGTAACTGTTTTAGTGTTTAATATTTGTTTGTGTGTGAATGATTGTTGATTGTTTCAGTCTATTTTTGTGAATATTGGTTTCAAACATGCCACTGTTTTCAAAGTTACGTCAGATAGGGACCAGAAAAGGTATACTAGAAGAATCAGTTAACATCCCGCCCAGAGACACACCTGGTCATTATATGTATAATAAGCATGGATTAGACGCCATTTTGTTTTTAGATTTATGGGTAAACTATACAAAGGACCTGGAGGAAAAGTATAGATGGCCAATCTCGGGAACATGGGATCCTGAATGTATTACGAGGGTGGAGGAAGCGCTATGGAAAAGGAAGTCAAGACCCTCTCAGAAAGATGCCATCGAATTGTGGCGCAAAGAGTCACATAGGAGAACAGAGAAAGAATTGAATAAAGCAGATAGAACTAGACAAGCTGGGGAAAAAGCCAGAGAAAAGGAACTGCGGGAGGAGGGAGAACGTGTCAAAACAGAACAGACTGATAGGGAAAGAAACGCCGTTGTCAATGGTATTTATCCCGTTCTGTCAGAAGAACTAGCTAAAGTGACCACCTCAGAAAGATCCAGTAGGCCGCGAACGCCACCACCTGTACCATATAGAGTACATAGAATAAAGCCGACAGCATCTGAAGCATTCATTTCCTCGTATCTAGACGAGTCCCTTCCAGACTACGTTAATGCAGGTTTTCCTCCACCCCCACAGGCAGATCAGCTCCAGCAACTTCAGCAGCAGCTAGCAAAAGATGACGTAGGTCCCGGGGCAGTGGGAGGGGTGCCTACTGTAGATGCAGCCATTCCATTTTGTGTATATGATACAGAACCAGGAAAGGGTTCAATGGTCGTGATTTCACGTAGACTAAGACAAGCTGTTGCATAT